>NC_030825.1:43441173-44041173 GCF_001704415.2 Capra hircus | reverse complement strand
CTTGAACATATGTGAAAAGACTTCAGTAGAAACCTTGCAATAGAATTTGTCTTACCACATTCAATTAGATTTCTATGCTTTTAAAGGATACATAAACTAAGGCCCAGAGAAGATTCACTTTAAATTTTGTGATAAACCTAAGAACTCTTTGCGCCACTGTAAGAAACAACATCCATCAGTTCATTCCTTCTAAACAAAACACATTTCTTTTCCCTCCAAATTAAACTGTAAGCTAAACTGTTTTCCTTAAAACAAATTCAGGGTTTTCAAAGACTTGAGATTTTTCCCAAGCTAATGCAACTGACTAACAATTCAACATGGTTTCAGATTAAAAGAGATTTAAGAAATCTGTAGGGTGGAAGGCGGAGTTCCCAGGTGGTACCAGTGTTAAAGAACCTGCCTGCCAATGCAGGAGACATAAGAGATGCAGGTTCGATCCCTGGGTCAGGAAGATCCCCTAGAGGAGGGCATGGCGACCTACTCCAGTATTCTTGCCTGGAAAATCCCATGGACAGAGGAGCTGGACACAACTGAAGCGAGTAAGCATGCACAGGGCGGAAGGTAGGTTTAAGAGTGATGGGGCATATATTAATACATACCTATGGCTGATTCATGTTGATGCATGGCAGAAGCCAACACAATATTGTAAAACAATTATCCTCCAATTAAAAATAAATAAATGAAAAAAAAAAAGAAGTCTAAGTTGGTGGAAGTGGTGACATGTGACTTCCATGGTATGTCATAAAAGGTAATACTGCTTTCATCTACTTCTTAGCTAAGCATTCACTTGTGGAACCAGCACACTTGGAAAAGTCCATGTGGAGAAATCATGTACATGTTCCAGCTGAGAGGTCCAGCTGAGGCCCCAGTCGACAGTCCGACCAGTGAGGGAGCCCTCAGATGCCTGCAACCCCTGTCATCTCATTACCTCCAGACTTCAAGTCTTCCCTCTTGTCCCAGACCTCATGGAACAGCCATCCCTATAATGCCCTTTCTGAATTTCTGAGCTACAGAATCCCCGCGTCGAATAAAAGAGCTGCTGTTTTACACCACTAAGTTGGGGGTGGTTTGGCAGCACGCCTCATGAAGAGTTCTCTCTGGCAAAGCAGATACAGGTGGAGTGGCACAGCTGACAAGAGCAAGGGTTCAAGGCCTGGCTCTGCCACTTGGGGAGATCGTGGGAGATCGTTTCATCTACCCAGCCTCCTTTCCATATCTATTAATACAACATAAATAGCAGTAACATTCCCAAGTACTGGGCTGTCATGAAGATCAAGTGAGCTGACGCAGCCTGAGTACTCTGCACATTGCCTGGCCTATGAAAAATGTTTTTACAAAAAAATGTTAGCTATTATAATTGTGTCACTCAGTTGTGTCAAACTCTCTGTGACCCCAAGGACTGCAGCCTGTCAGGCTCCTCTGCCCATGGACTTCTTCAGGCAAGAATACTGGAGTGGGCTGCCATTTCCCTCTGTAGCGATCATTGTTACCATTTGTAATATAGCTATATAAAGACCAGACTTTTTACAATGACTGACCACATATAGGAGGCAACTCTGTCATTCCCAATGTCATTTCCATTGCTTAAACCCTTTCTGGTTGTTGTTGTTGTTTTTTTTTTTTTGAGATTTTTCTTTTACTTTTTGTGTCGTATTATAAAACCAGGGTCATTAATGCATAAGCACACAGAATTTTTGACCTAGTTAATGTGAATCCCTGAAAAGCAGGATCATTATTTTATAAGCACACATTTTTCCCTCTCCTTCCATCATCTACCTTAACTGCACGACCACTTAGAAAAATCAGCATCAGTTTCAGAGTATAAAGATACATAAGGCCTAAGCACAAAGAAAAAGATTAATATATTTGATTATATTAAAACTAGAAACTTCTTTCTTCAAAAGATACCACTGAGAGTAGCATTAAGTATAGAAGATATGGGCAATACACATAATAGACCAAAAACAAACAAACAAAAAAAAACCCTTGTATTCAGAACACATAAAGAGTTGCTGCAACATCAGTCAGAAAAAAGTAGACCACCAATAAAGAAATGCCACGTGAAAAGATGCTCAACTACATAAATCATCAGCAAATGCAAATGAGAACCACCACAACATATGTACCTACCAGAAGGATCAAAACTCAAGACTGATAAAACAAAGTATTGATGAGGGTTTGAACTGGTACAACCACTGTAAATTGGTATAACCATTTTGGATAACTGTTGACAATATCCACCACACCTCAATGTAGCATGTTCTATTACCCCCATATTCCACTCCTGGGTATACACCAATGGAAAAGAACCCATTTCATGAAAAAATATGTAAAAGAATATTGGCATTATTCATAATGGGGGAAAGTCTGGCCAATAATCCAAATATCCATCAACAGTAAATAAAAAGTAAATTGTGATATAATTTTAAAATGGAATACTACACAGTAATGAAAAGGAACACATTAATTCTACACTGAATTACACACAATGGTGCTGAATGAAAGAAGCTAGATGTTAAAGAATATGTGCTATATGACTTCACTCATATTAAGTTCAAAAACAGGCAAAACTAATTTGTGATGTTAGAAGTCAAGATGGTGGTTACCTGGTGGGGGATAGGGGTAGTGAGTAGAAGGGCCAAGAAGAGGGTGCTGCTGAGAAACTGGCAATGGTTTATTTCTTGGTCTGAGGAATTACAATGATGGGTTTAATTTGTGACCATTCATCAAGCTGTATGCTTTTGATTTATGTAATTTTCAGGATATTGCTGCATTAAGTTATAAAGTCTATTTCAAAATTTTCGAAAAGAGAGAGACTTAAGAAACGTATCAATCAAATGCAATGTTTGGACCTCCTGATATAAACAAAATAACTCTAATAAAAGATACTTCTGAAACATTTAAGGAAATACTGGGTATTTTTAGACTAGGCATTAAAATAGGATTGGTACTAAAAAATCAACATATAGGAATATATCTGGGTGACTCTTCTACTTAAGGAAGAATATTACCACATATTTATTTTCAAAACACAATAAATATATAGAACCAGAGCCTTTTCATAGATGAGAAAAACTAAAGTATACAGATAACTATCAGTCATTTGCGCCCAACACTGGGCTTCCCAGGTGGTGCTAGTGGTAAAAACCTGCCTGCCAGCGCAGGAGACCTAAGAGATGCGGGTTCGATCCCTGAGTCAGGAAAATCCCCTGGAGGAGGGCGTGGCAACCCACTCCAGTATCCTTGCCTGGAGAATCCTATGGACAGAGGAGCCTGGAGGGCTACAGGCCATACAGCTGCAAAGAGTCGGACAGGACTGAAGTGACTTAGCACACAAGCACATCAGTCGTTTACTGAGTATCTACTATGTGTCGGGCAGCGTGCCGAGTGCTTCAGTCCAAAGCCCATGTATGTCCCTCTCTGTCATGTCGTTCCTCCTGCCCTCTGTCTCGCCATGTAGTTTTGGAACCCGAGTACTGGTATAATTATGTTTCTAAGGGAAAATGGGCTCAAAGCCACAGTCAGGAGGAACCGTGGGGACACGAGGAAAGTGTTTTGTTGTTCCATCTCTAGCTAGTCATTCGTGAAAGTGGTATTAGAGGAAGGAAACCAGCAGTAACTCTAGTACCGCAATATTAAACTAAACCAGAAGACAATCTAATATCTGAAAATTTTGAATGCACCTTTTACTAATCTGGGGGGTCAATGTCATAATTATCATAACTGGTATGTGGTTTACTTAGAATGTTCCTTACTAAAGCACTGAAAATAACAAAGTTTGCTACATTTGGTAGATGTGGGACAGGATGAGGCCCTTTTCATCTTCCCCTGTCCTAACATGGGAATGGAAAATAGCTCTCTTCCTTCTGCAGTGAGGACAGGGTTTCTGAGATGACCTCATGAGCCAGGCCTGTCAGTGCTCCAAGAAACATGCTATCAGAAATGAGCAGTATACACGCTCCGAGAAAGCAAGCCTCAACTTTGACCGTAAGTGTGCTAGGCAGCAAAACTGAATGAAGCATACATGAAATAAGCCAGGAAAACTACGATAACTCAGTACTAAATGAGATATCAAGAAGGCTATGCTTTCTAACAGTAAGTCCTAGAAACATACTGGAAAAGAATATGGTAACTCATAATGCTCTGTAGAGTGCACATCTCATGAAGACAAAGGAAAAGTATTTAAAGAAGATTAAAAGAAGAGTCACAGGATTTGAAAGTTGGAAAACAAGTGTTATGTGAAAGGTAATAATTACATGGAGGGCTTGGTGTGACAACATTTTTTCTCAGGTACTCAGGTCAAACCCAGTGAAAAAGTACAGTGTGAACAAATTTGGAAAATAACCTACTAAGGCTTCTCTGATGTAACAGCAAGAAGATTCTCACTGCATGTATTAATTATTTAAAACCATACATCATTATATACGCTCTCATTAAACCACACATATACATAAAGAGAGTGAGAGAGAGTGTGCCATAGCATGGGATCAAGCAATGGCAATTTAAGGTACAGTCTGCCAGGTCCTCCTTTAGATATTAATACAGTAACTTTCCCACAGTGACCTGGGTCACACCTATAAAACCTGGGAAGAGAGTTAAAACAGGAACCAAGTTTTTTCAAGGGGATAGAAAAGCTCAGGGCATTGCTGAGCACGATCGGTCACGGTGACTTGGCTTAGCTCTGCCTGGAAACTTGATGTTCCCTGATGGCTACCAGTAGAAAACAGTGCTCTGTGACAGCTGGACAACCTTTGCAAAAATATCTGTATCTTTACTATACATAAACAACAGGTAGTTTATTCTCCAGAGGCAAAGTTTATTTAAGCAGTAATTATTTCTATTTATCAGCCTATCTTAATCAACTGAGAACACCTATATTTTCTGAATACATATTAGAATGAGGTTTTGTAAAAAAATCAAGTAACAAAATTAAATGATCTTACTCTGTACATGGTAAGATTTATTTTCAAAAATAGAAATCTTTCACAAGGAATTTTATTGCTTTTAAGTTTTAAGAGTCTTTTGCTGGAATATTGAATACTTAACAACCACATTATTGAAATGTACTCTAAGCAATGAAAATTGCTATGATAATTTATACCCACATGAAACTGACAGATATAGGCATCTTCTTTTATTGCTACTAGGCAAAATCTAGTCAAAAATAAGCCTATCATCCTGAGACTAAAGCTTAAAATTCAAGTTCTTTAACAAACTACACAATACTCGTGAAACCAGGAAGTGAAAGTTTCTTAGTGCTTAACCTATGCTTAAACAACTGTTATGAATTTTTAATTACTTCCACTTTTTTCTTTACAGTATTGTAATACAAGTATTAAAGCTCCAGGATCATCACACTTACCTGTAAGGCTTATCAGAGTTATGGATTCGTCTGTGGTTTCTGACACCAACGTATGTTGTACTTGTATAATCGCATACATCACATCTATACTGTTTCTGGACTGAAGACTTATTCCCTGGACAAAGCATTTTAGTTTTAGTGATGTGGTTGGATTAGATTAAAACAACAATATTTACATTCCACTGTAAATGAGAAGTTATACCACACAGTATTAACGTTTCAATGAGGGCTTTCTCACTGGTTAATAAAGTCAACAAGTTCAAATCTAGCTTTATTGGTTCTCCTGCATCTGCACTCTCTGTGGATATAAAGTGAGTATCATCTGATCTGTAAAAATACATTGGGTTAGCTTCTACATAACCTTGTACAAAATTCTAAACTATGATGAACCTCATGCCAGCTGCCCTAATGACTGAGTTGCAACTGATTTAACCAGAGATAAACTGTGAATCTGAAAGGTGTTGCATTCATCCATATAGGATATAGCCTTCAGGAAACACTCATTTTCCAACCAGCTGTAATTTAATACTATAATCCAGTACTATAAAGTACAGCTATAACAAACTTAATATACAAAGTCCAAAGCTTTTTCACTCTGTAGGTTTCCTTTGTTTATAACTTACAACAGAAGGAAAAGCAAAGGCAAATTATTAAGTGCTATGTAATGCAGTATAATTATACCCCGTAAACTGGCAGTTTACAAGGACTAAGGTGAACACGCAGCTCTCTGAAATCCAGGAAACACAGATCCATGGAATTAGGCCCTGCTACTAAACTTACTCTGCAACAAGGGGCAGGGTGCAGGGGGTGGGCAGGATTCAAGTCAGGGTGAGCAAGCAGAATGACTTGATCATAGAAAACTGTTCCTGAAGATATTCAACAATTTATTTACTCTTCTGTCAGCACAAAGTTCACAGGCCATTCACAGCCTGAAGGCTTCATATTCAGAAACAGAGCGAGCATAGAAATTGCAGAACAAGGCAGAACAGGAAGAAAGCTTAGGTGGAACACCAGCACACGCTGCAGAGAAGTAAAATTGGTGATACAGAAGAACTCCCATACGGAAATTTTAACAAAACAAAGAAAATCCTCAGGTTAAATTTAAGCTTTCTAAAATTGCAATTTTCTTTGGCTAATAACTACTTTTGCCAGGCGGAACAAAATGTCCTAATTTCCCGGTATAAATCTGTAACATTAATATACACACTAATCATAATTATAATCTAAGTACTGCTCTTAATTGGTGGGTTAAAAACTTGGACTTGATTATAAGTGGCACTACTCCAGATAAGAGTTTAAAAAAAAAAAAACCCTGAAAAACAGAAGTGTGAAATATTGTATAATGGTTCTGTGTGAGAAATAGTGCAGATCAATGACAACTAATAAAAATGACAGATGGGGAAGCTTAATATAGCACAGGATGAGAGGCTGTGCTACTTCAAGCAACTGTTTCCAACGGAAAGGATACTGGATTTAAATTTCAAAACCTTGGGCTCAGTCCCTGCTCTGCCACTTAGTATGAGTGTGATCATGGGCAAATTATTTCCTCTCCTGAGGACCTGGTTTCCTCACCTACAAAATGGGAATCCTGGAACCTCCCGGCATGGTTTGTAAGCCCAGGAGCATGCTTTACTTCACAGCAGTCTGTATGTTACCTGTGGGCTGGTGTCAAGTCTGACCCGTCACTAGCTGGAGCCTCCCTGAGGGCAGGGATCTGCTTGTTCTGCTTACATAAAATCCCCAGGGCTTGGCAAATCATAGGTTTACAATAAAGAACACTTAATTAAGTTTCGTTAAGAAACTCCATGTGAAAGTGCTCTGTCTACAGCTCTCTGAGTATCTGTGGTGTTTGTTAATGTACTCGTTAATACCGGTGTGTGTTCCTCACTGGGCTGGGCCCCTCGAGGGCACTGACACTTCGACTGCACTTCAAGCACTTAGCACAGAATCCAGCTCACGATGGGCACTCCATACCTTCTGGCAGAACAAATGTCTGAGGTGCTATTACACTGGGCCTTAGTCAAAAATGAGCTACAAATTACCTGGGCTATCATCGTGACAAGAGACTCAAAGCCACAGAAATATACATCTCCCCTCTTGTTTAATAAGTTTATTAAATGGTTTAAAATGTTTGGATAAAATGTGAATCATTTTCACCTTCTTTGTGAGCTAAAAACTTGTTCTTCAGCCCAACTGCCAGATTCTGAAATATCTAATATAGAATCAATAAAGTGTGCATTAAGCAAGCAGGAATTCTCAGTCATCTGAATTGCTTTCCTACCTGCAAATAGAGTTGAATGGCGGGGCGGGACGGGGGTGGGGGTAGGAGGGCCGGAGGCATGAAGAAGCAATTTAAAATCTATACATGGAACCCTAAGACACAAGAGTTTGAGCCACAAAGGAAAGCTGCTGCAAAATGGAATATGGTGGAGAGATGTAATGCTATGAAGCCCAAACTGGTTATTTTAATTTTGAGCTGACATTTCAATCTTTTTAATTCAAATTGTGGGTTTTAATTTGTTAACCCATTTGGACAGTTTTAAATTACTGCTTTTGGAGATGGTGCTAGAAAAGACATATTCCACCGCTGGTAGTAACCGCAGGTGGTACCAGTGAGTAGTACTTACTTTATTCCTTCATTAGGGATTTACGGTCCAAAGATATCAAATGTTTTAATGTCTCCTTTAAAGGGGATATGGAAACATAATGAATTAAAATAAAAGGAGGCAGTTAGGGCTATTTTGTACAAAGGAAACAAAACAGTTTTAGCTCAGCCATCTATTGCAGGAACAGATGCTATGTCATAAACTCCTTTTGTTTTGGATAGTTTTACAGGGATGACATCTGTTTGACAAGGGAATTTTGGTGCTACAGTGGTGTCAAAATCAGTTCTTTCAGGAACATTCTAGAATCAGTTATGCTTTCTGGGGTATAATTTAATGAAACATTATGGTAAAACATTTCACTCTGCAGTTGTTTCTAACTTTAATTCTGAGGAAATCTAAAAAGGAAAGTCACCCCAATATGTTTTATTTCCCATAAACGCTATGTACCACAATTGAGACATTTAAAGTATATCAATTTAAGTGAGCTGATGCAAGGAAGCACAGCTTATTACACTTTATCCCTAATTCTCCGGATGTGGCATCCGCCTTTTCATGGAACTCTAATTAAATCTTTTGATTCTAATATTACTATTAGCAGAAACTCGGCCGACTGGCACCTAACTGGTACATAAAAAGAGCCTGTGTTGTTTTTTTTTAAATAATGCAGATGAAATCTGGCAGTCACACTTGGATAAGAATAAGATCACAGCAGGAAGCCTCAGTTAAAGTTTGAGGTGGGGGCCTACCATCTGCAAAAGCTCCGTTCTCAGTGGGTCAACCGGTGCTGAGAGAGGGAGGAGGCTTTCCTTCCATGCTGCAGCTTCCCTGGCTTGCTGGCTGTCACCTCAGGGTTTCTGCTGTACCTGGCTCTTACAGGACAGCGTGAATTTCAGAGTACATCTACCTAGACAGGTAAGCTGAGTACTTACTAACAAGATTCACTTAGTACTCAAGATTCATTCACATAATATAAAAACAGAGAAGAGACGCAGCCTTAGTCCTGAAAGTAACACACGTGACAACAAAGGGCATAGTTTTCACTTCGTATGCTAGTCAACCTCATCTATATATACAGTAGAAGAATGCAGATACCTTCTTGAACACATTTTCCATCAGTTTTATCACTGGAAATTCTGGACTCATTAGAAGTTGCTATTGACAAAGTATCTGGAAGACTGTGTTGCTCCCTCTCATGGTTCCTCAGTTGACTCTAAAAAATTGAGAGAAATTAATATGTAGTTTTCAATAAACACACCTGCACAGTTACTAGGAGGCTACAGAAAGGAGGGAACTGCTTTCATGGCCTAGTACCTAGAACACATGACCAGTATTTAAAAACCAAATGCGCTAAAAGATAACCTGACACATTTGACAACTTACAGGAAGAAATTCACTAGAGAAAACACAATCTTATCAAAAAGGCAAGTTAGTTCCTCTTTCCACATTCTCTGAAAGGAAGCCACTGCTGTCTTAGGGGCGCTTGTGCAGAGTGTGTGTACGCTTCCTGAACCCCTGCTGAGCCCAGAGGAGGAACAAGCAGTCTTCAGAGTAACTCAATACCTTCACGAAAATCAATCCAATCAGTTAACTTCTCCACTTCTGCCTTTAAATATCAACTAAATGTGTAAAAGAGACTTAACTGAACTGTGACTCCAAGGACCTCTTCCTCCTCACCCCCACCCCCGTGAATCAAGTGTATCAGCAGAAGAAACTCCTGGAACTTGCCTCTGCGGCTCATCTGTATGGGCTGCTAGTCCAATGGCCAGAGGCCACTTCAGAATTACATGAGAGCAATCCAAGTGACAGTGACAATCTCTGACTCAGAGGCTTTTTTTAAACTCTTGATTACCTATTAATTACCAGTGGACCTGGACCCCAACACCGGCTAATCTAAGAGCAAAAATCTACATCTCAGTTACCCCTTTAGGGATACACTCCCTCCTCCACCCCCTCAACAGTCAACTGGCACACTGAAGAAAAGTTCTAAGCCAGTGATTCAATGAATGCAAATTTCCTTTACAAAAACAGTATTTCACACTGGTTGCTGGTTTTAGGTGGCACATAAAATGAAAACCAGCCAAGGTAATCCTGGAAAGTCCTGTAAACTTCCCATAAAACGCAACACTCGTGGCTCCGTTTCCACTGCACTGTCTTTCACTGTATCTCATCCAGTCCGTTTCTCCCTGTGTAATGGTATGAATCACCCTTGGCTCGTTGTGTAGCAGCTGAAGTGAGTGACTTGCATTTAGGGGCCAGGTAAGATTAAAAATAGGTATTTTTGCGCATCGATGACATAAGGCTAAATGTGAGTCAGATGTGTGTACAATGTCCCTCCGCAGTACATCCCCTTGCAATTCCCTTGCACTTTAAAATCAACACAATTTTAATAAGCTATACACATGAAAACACTAAAGCAATAAACACAGTCTGTTAAAGATGGGGCATGCGGGGGAAAAAAGAATCCTATGCCAGACATCCTGACGACCCAGATTCCAGTCCCAACTTTAACACTAATTACTAGGGATCCCCTGGGCACATTACCAAACTACTGTGGGCCTCAGTTTCCCTATCTATAAAATGAGGTGGGTGGCCTGTACCTAGAAAGCGCCCTCTTTGCTCTAAACCTCTACAGCCTTCTGAAGGACTTCATGCGCCCATGCTTACCTTATAATGGAAGGAGTCCTCACACTGCTTGCACTGGTATATTCTTGTTTTGCAGTGGTTGATCATGTGGCTCTCCAGGTCTTTGCTGTTGTCGGCAATGTGCTCGCAGATGGGACACTGGTAGGGCTGTCTCTGCCGATGGACTCGCAGGTGCTGCTTGATGTAACCCTTGTTACCGCTGCTGTAGTGGCACAGCCGGCAGCGGTAGGGCCGCTCGGCGTTAGGGATGTACTCCACCACACTGCTTCCCGACAAACTCGCATCACTGTTGGGTTGGCATTGGGCGTTATCCTGCAACTCTTTCAAAATGTCATCGTCGGAAGCATTTTGGTCTGTCCTTTCCCGTAACTTTTCAATCACAGTGAGTAGGGACATGCTGATGCCTGTCTTAACCTGCCCGTCTGCCAGCTCCTGCCTACCCTCTGGGAGTGCTACTAAGGTAGAGTTGCTTTGGTTGAAACTAGCTAACCCCTCAGGAGAGTTTTTCAGTGGGGACATCATTTTAGAATATGCTGCCACCGTCCCATCTACTGGCCTTTGTCCGGTGTCCGGATCTAAAAGGTTTATATTCCCATAGTGCCCAAGGTTGGTTCGTGTTAGTTCTGCAGCTCTTATGGGCATCGTAACCAGGGCCTCCGCAGCTAGGGAGTGTAGTCTAAGAGACTCAGAATTCGTCCTTCTTCGGCCCGGTGGGGCATTCTCATCAGTAGCCAATCCTTTGTTTATTAACTCGCTGTCTTTCTTCTCTGAGTTGCCCCAGCCTATGATCAGCCCCCCGATATCGACAGTGCATTTATCAGCGTGGTAGACTTCATCTCTTCCTTCGCACCCGATCTTGGCTTCTGCCGGGCGCAGGCTCTTCCCCTCCTCGATTTCGGCGTTCATGAGGAAATGCTTCTGTGAAAGCGCTTCTTCGGCACTCGGCAGGCGCTCCACTATCACGTTGGCGTGGCCTTTTTTATGTGGGCTGCTGCTGATGATCTTCTGTGCTGACGAAAGCAGGCTGTCAGCAGCCAGGTTCTCCTCGGCATCAGAAATCACCTCAAGCATTTCTTCCTCGTTAGGGTCCAGGGTAACTGACTGACTGAGATGAACCCCACCTTCTGCACTGTGTTCTAAAGGAGAGGAAGATGACAACGCCTCTGAGCTGCAAATCTGCACCTGCACTGACGGCCCGTTGTGGATACTCAGCTCATTGTCTCCAATGGCAATGACTACTGCGTGGACACCACTGGCTGCAGCAGCCACTGAGGAATCCAGTAGGCCTAGGGGCTCATTCTCATTTTCAAAGATTGGATAGGAGCAGTCGACCTCCCCGGCATGTTTCCAAGCATGTGTTTTCAACATTCTCTGCTGGCCACAAGTGTAACTGCAAAACAAGCATCGATACATGCCATACTGTTCATAGGCATACCACTTCCTCTTACCTATTTCCGCCACGGAAGCCGTTTGGACAGTATGAGGCTGTGGGTTGTCCACACTTGCTGGGATGTCAGGAATCGTTTCATTCTTTCTTTCTGAGGTTCGGTGACACAAGGGGTTGGTGGGGCTTATGCACTGTTGGGCTTTGGACTGAGTGTGGCTGCTGGCATCATTTTCGTGGTCATTTACCACGTGAGCTTCAAGTTCCTCTTGGCTTTTTGATGTAATATGGCACTCTGCACACATTAATATCACTTCATTCTGCTGACCATGCTGCTTGATATGATCTTTTAACACAGAAAAAGATGACGATAGAAACTTACAAAGGCTACACTGGTAAGACATAGCCTTCCCATCACTCTGGGCAGGAGAGTCAGGGGTAAAATGTATTTGAGACATCTCAGCCCTTCTAATATCAGTAGCAGGTGACTGGGTTACTTTAGCTGGAATCTCACAAGATTCTTGACTTTCAAGAAGAGAGTGTGCTGCAGCACTGGAACGTGGCCGTTTTTTGCCAATTAAAAGACATTTTTGTGACTTTTCATGTTCCACTATCTTGCTTAACTTCTGGATAACATGGATTAATGGATCTGTTTTGGCTTTTCTTTGTTCATCAATTTCCAGTGATGAACTGATGACAGTTTTGGCAGTCAGCATAGCTTCCTGTTCCCCAATATCTGACACCAACATGGCGACACTGCTGCTTTCTTCCATATCTAAAAAAATAGAATATATGACAGAAAGAAACACCAGGTTACAGGATCATTATAGGAATATAATTCAGGAAATCTTAACTACTCTTTAAGAGATTAAGCTGATCTAAGTATTTTCTAACCTGGGAGCTCCATATTGATATACCTGGCTATCCTCAGTAGAGACTTAAATTGCTTAGAATTTTTCTTTGGAGTGTTGTCCCCTATTGAGACTGATGATCAAGGTCTTTCAATCCTTCATTTCTTTCTTTGGAAATGAGTTAACTACATTTCCTTTTTTCTTGACTTTCTTTCCCCTAAACATCTAGCTGGACCTAATCAGTACTCCTCTTTTGTACAATGCCAGATTAAAAAAAAAAAAAAAGGCTGCTATTCCACTGTTAAAGGGCTATAGTCATTCTCAGGGTATGTGCAACCACCTCAAGTATTATGAAACACCATTCTGTAAATTCAACACATGAATGATGCAATTCTCAGGAGACAATTTCTTGCACCAAGTATGCTGCTGCTGCTAAGTCGCTTCAGTCATGTCCAACGCTGCGCGACCCCATAGACGGCAGCCCACCAGGCTCCCCCATCCCTGGTATAATTGTGATTTATTACTATAACCATAAACTTTTTTTCCTCCCCAGATCTTTAGAACTGTGAAAGTATGGGCATGTAACTTTATGTAAAGGGCATAGAGAATTTTGAGAAGTATTATACAAATGAAACTAAATAAAAGCAATGATCCAGTTCCTCCTTTTATTTATTTTCCTGACAATAAACCACAAACTACGCTGTGGTTTTTTTAGAGGTCATATTAGTGGTCAACTATTACTCATACACACACACACTCATATACATATATATATATATATATATATATGTTTCTTTTCTGAAAGGGAAAGGGGCAGCAGAGAAAGCAAAAATTGATATCCTAGTTGTGTTTCAGGTCTAAAAAAAGCACAGAGGCCTTAAAAGGGGTTATCTGTAGGTTCAAGTAATATGTCATGGCCAAGGAAGGCATTAAACATGAAATGCTTTATCTTTTAGCCTAAATCTTGAATATTTTCTGGCAGAACTTTCAAGCATTTCCTTTGGCTTAAAGTGAGATTAACTTGTTGACTTGGAACACATTTTTAAGTTTAGGCTTTTTTCCAGCACCAAGTTTTGTTTTTCCACATTTTAGGTGCATTCTGGAATCTTACTCACAACATTCAGTAAATGCCAGCAAAATTACTAGTAGAACTAGCTACAGGCCAAAGATCACATTCTTAAACCTCAGTACAGGCTCTGAATTCATTTCAGAAGGTGAAGCAAGGCTCCTCTTCCTGCAGGTGGCTGAATCAACTTTTAGGGGCCCATTAGCTGCTGCCAAGATGGTACCTGGATTCCTGTAAGACCTCACCAGTCCTCTGTCAGTTTCAGGCCCTTTACTCCCCCATGAGCTGACAGCAGTTATGGCCTTCCTGCTCTTATTTTCTAGTCTTTGCGGCACACTAACTTTCTACAGCCAGATCCATATCAGGCAAAAAGGCAAGCATTTCACTTTCAGTTTCTTTAGTACCACTTCTCCCCTCCGTCCGGACACTCTGCCTTGCGCGATGGGGTTTTTCTCTCTTCTACTTCTAGCTGGACTCCCAGCAGGGTATGTATTCCACAGCCATTACAGCAAAGACAGCTATGCCAGCTCCCCCAGGCTAGTGGCCCTTGGGTCACTGTCCCACTAAACAATCTGAGGGCGTTACCTCTCAAAAGACTATCTCCCTTATATCTCTCTCAAGCAGGAAGAACAGGGGTGATTTTAAATCTCTACAGTCAATCTTAAGTCACTAAAGAAGGGACTATTGGGAGAACAATTTGTTTCTTTAGAAAAATCCTTTGTGGCTTCACAGTGAAAATGAGTGTTAGTCGCTCAGTTGTGTCCAACGTTTTTGTGACCCCATGGACTGCAGCCCGCCAGGCTCATCTGTCCATGGGATTCTCGAGGCAAGAATACCGGAGTGGGTTGCCATGCCCTCCTCCAGGGGAATCTTCCCCACCCAGGGCTCGAACCCGAATCTCTTGTCTCTTGCATTGGCAGGTGGGTTCTTTACCACTAGCACCACCTGGGAAGCCCACACTGTCTGAGAATTCCCCATTTGTAGGCCAAGGGAAGCTTTGGCTCTTCAAGTGATAACTGATTTCCCTCTAGGGTCATTCACTTAAGGCTTTATTTCTTTCAGTTCAATTGATTAATGCAAATTTCTTGAATAATAGTTACTAGGACTCCTTGAACATTCCATTTCTTACATAAGATTTGGTGCCCTACTACAGATGGAAGGTCTCCTTCCCAAGAAATGAGACAGCTACGTAGGCTGATTGATAATCTGGAGGTTAACAAGTGAATATTTGCTCACAGACTCTGCACACCCACAGGGTTACAAAGGTGACTCGTATTATCCTTCTACTATTTAATGACATAACAGGAGGGAGACAGAGCAGTACAAATTGCTCCCTGAGGATATTTCAGCACGCACCTTAAAAGAAAGTGAAATGAAGAAGAGGAGGAGCTCGTCTCATTGCAAGAAAAAGACTAATACAAAAGAATCTGACAAAACATTCAGATTTTAAAGCTGTGTCTGCTCAGGCATTAAGAGCTAATGGAAATTTGCAGCAGATGCTCCAATCTTCCCTGAACATTTATGCAAGTATCTCATTTTAGAGACTGCATACATTCGGGGGAAAGTACAGAAATGGCACCTATAAAACAGATATCACAACATAAAATACATCAAGAAGCACCTGAAAAACCAGTCTGGGTCCACATGGCAAAGTCGACGCACAAGCCTCATGGTAACAAAAGCCTCTGTTAGAAAAGGTTAGATAAACAGCTCATAATAAAGTATGCTAAGAGAGGAAGTTAAGGTGAATACTGGCCAACTCTTAAAATTTTCACATAAAATTTCACGTAGGCCACCAATGTGCATGTGCATTTGAGATCACATGTCCTAAGGTAAAATCTGCATAATAAAGAAGATAAAAATAAGGAGTACAGATACAATCCCAGTGGCTCAAGAATGCTGACAACCTGGATTAAGATAATCTGCGTACTATCCATGGCCTCCAAGAGATCAAGGCAAATGCAACTTAAAAACAGCATCACCAAGGGTGGAGGGGTAGGGGCGCTCAGGTTGACAAACCAGGTAAGAACAGCAAATTTTCTAACTGGAATGATGAGTCCCTTGGAGTTCATTATTATTCTTTCTACTTGTGTAAACCTTAAAGAATTTTAAAACTAAAAAGCTAAAAAAGAAAAAAGTTATGCACAAGGCATCAAGCTAGGTATCAAGAAAAAAGGGAAAAAATTGTATTCACACAGTTTAAAACTGAGTTGAGTGGGAAAGACTCACATACTTAGAACTTAAAAAGAATTAACCACTTTTAAATAACCCAGCAGTACCTAAGGTGAGAAGGTCAGTTTTCATTCCAATCCCAAAGAAAGTTCAAACTACTGTTACAACTGTGCTCATTTCACATGTTAGCAAAGCTACGTTAAAAATCCTTCAGGACAGGCTTCAGCAGTAGGTGTACAAGCTGGGTTGAAAAAAGGCAGAGGAACAGGAAATCAAATTGCCAATATTCCTTGAATCTGGAGAAAGCAAGAGAATTCCAGAGAAACATCTAGTCTTGCCTCACTGACTACAGTAAAGCCTTTAACTGTGTGGATCACGACAAACTGAAAAACTCTTAAGAGATGGAAGTACCAGACCACCTTACCTGTCTCCTAAGAAAGCTGTATGTGGGTCAATAAGCAACACTTAGAACCACACATGGAATAACTGTTCAAAATTGGGAAAGCAATACAAGACTGTATATTGTCACCCTGCTTATTTAACTTCTACTCAGAGTATATTCTGTGAAATACTGGGCTGGATGAATCACAAGCTGGAATTAAGACCACTCTTATGGCAGAAAGTAAAGAGGAATTAAAGAGCCTCCTGATGAGGGAGAAAGAAAAGACTAACAGAGCTGGCTTGAAACTTAACATTCAAAACACTAAGATCATGGTATCTAGTCCCATCACTTCATGGTAAACAGAAAGGGAAAAGTGGAAGCAGTGACTGATTTTATTTTCCTGGGCCACAAAATCACTATGGACAGTGATCACAGCCATGAAGTTAAAAGGCGCTTGCTCCTTGAAAGGAAAAGCTACGACAGACCTAGACAGTGTATTAAAAAGCAGAGACATAACCTCGCTGATAAAGGTCTGTATAGTCAAAGCTATGCTTTTTCCAGTAGTCATGTATAGATGTGAGAGTTGAAGCATAAAGAAAGCTGAGTGCTGAAGAATTGATGCTTTTGAACTGCGGTGTTGGAGAAGACTCTTGAGAGTCCCTTGGACTGCAAGGAGATCCAACCAGTCCATCCTAAAGGAGATCAGTCCTGAATATTCATTAGAAAGACTGGAGCTGAAGCTGAAGCTCCAGTACTTTGGCCACCTGATGTGAGGAGCCGATTCACTGGAAAAGACCCTGACGCTGGGAAAGATCGAAGGCACAAAGAGAAGGAGGTGGCAGAGCATGAGATGGTTAGATAGCATCACCAACTCAATGGACATGAATCTGAGCAAACTCCAGGAGACAGTGGAGGACAGAGGAGCCTGGCGTGCTGCAGTCCATGGGGTCGCAGAGTCAGACATGACTTAGTGACTGAACAACAATCACCCAAGGCGAAATAGTTAGAAGGAAACAGCCAATGACCAAATCCTAACAGACTGAACTCATTTTGGTTAGGAAGGGAAACAAAGGCTCCCTGAAGAGGTAAGATGCATAGTGCATTCCGACAGAAGAGCCTTCTGGATGTCATCCATCTGCCCCTGTGGGCTCACTGACTGACTCTCCACTCTGCTCTCTATTCCAGGAGGAATTACATCATTAGGCTCCCATGCCCTCTGGCTGAGTTATGCCAACGGGGCGCTGTAACAGGAAATCAGGAGGAGGCAGCAAAGGGAGATCAGATACTCATTTTTTTGGTTCCCTCCCTCGAGGTCACCTTGAACTGGCTGTGATCCTCAACAGAAGGCCATTATCTCCAGGCAGGCTGTTCTACAGGACTCTCCTTTCTCCTGATGCTGCTAGCTCCAGATAACTGAATGATTCCTGGGGCTTGACTACATAGGTCCTACATCTTTATAAGTATCTTTTAAAATACATCCTCCCTGAATTGTCCTAATCTGAGTGTGCCTGCCATTCGCTTTCTTGGAATTTGGTGACAAGAAAGCAACCATAACATCAGTAGATTTTCAGAAGAGAATAAGCATGCTATCTAGAGATTAGAGAAAAGACCAGTATGGCTGAACAGTAAGGTTTACTAGGATGAGGAAAGATTACAGGCATCAGCAAAACAGGGTGTTTCTCATTTGAAATCTTTAGACATAACATTTGACCAAACATATCAGATTGTTATAAGTAAATAAATGTTGTATCCCAAACCAGAAATGTTCTACAAGCTTTTCCACTTTCCTAAATAGACTCCCACAGGCAAAAGCTTGTAATTAATGTATTTCCCAAGAAAAGAGCCAACTTTTATCAGCTGTCTTTATTTCCTTACAATTTGCTATTTGGCTTATTTGTACATCTAATTAGTTCCTTTCATTTACAGCAGTATGGTTATCATAAGTAAAATCAAGTTGAACAATTCATGTGGGCCTGGGTGGGACCGGATAAAAGCTGTAATTTTCTGTGGAAGAAGACAGTTCAGTATGTTATATCAAGCATCTTTTCTTTCAGACTAAGATTGTCCTTCCAATTATTAAAAAAAATTATGTTACAGAAGTAATGGTCAATTCCTCATTCTTCCACATTATTGTAATTCTGAAAGAGAAAAATATTTATTTTGCTCTAGCCAAAAGGTGGCAGGGGGCATAGCTAATGGGTTCCTCTCCTAGAGGAACCTCAGTTGTGTGACCTTTGGCAAGTCACTGTTTCTGAGCGTTTTACATTCTGCAGCTGTAAAACTCCAGAGTTGTGCTGGACAAATTTTCATGTTTCTGGGTTATAAACTGAAAAGTTACTTTGAAAATGCTTACATGTTATTTGTAGATTTAACTTACTAATGCCTCTAACATACTTGAGTTAAAATCTCCTTAGCTTAATGTAATTAACTGCCCACCAAGAAAAAAATGAGTGTAAATATTAAAGTACGTCTAATATTCCTTAGCTGGCATCTAGCCTGACAGAATATTCCAAGTCGGCAGCTGCAATTAAGACATAAGGTGAAACTACTGTTAACCAAGATTCAGATATAACACTCACTGAGCACCTATAAAGTGCCAAGCAATGTGCTGGAGACTACCAAAGAGGGAATCTGTGCCCTTGAGGTGCTCACAGACCAGAGAATAGTGCCAGCACAGATTCTTGTATTACTAATGTACCTGGTAATACTGGCCTCTTTATTTGCAGATGAGGAAACTGAGGCTCACAGATGTAAAGTAATAGCTAGCTTAAGAATTAGAATACAGGTCTATCTTATTCTAAATTCATCGTTTCTCAGTTCAGTCGCTCAGTCGTGTCCGACTCTTTGCGACCCATGGACTGCAGCACGCCAGGCCTCTCAACACACCAATTTTCCTCCTAATTCTCAGCGTGAACAAACAATGTACAAAGTATAAATACTGAAAAGAGCAATAGCCCCTTACAGCTAGGCAGTATCAAGCATGTATGTTTGAGCTTCATTAAGTCTTTGTGACAGGTTACCTGGATGTTACATAATTCTACAAATAAGGGAACACTCAGTGTTCTTGCCTGGAGAATCCCAGGGACAGCAGAGCCTGGTGGGCTGCCGTCTATGGGGTCGCGTAGAGTCGGACACAACTGAGGCAACTTAGCAGCAGCAGCAGCAGCAGTGCAGTTTACGTGACTTACCCAAGGTTACATGGCTGTTAAATGGCAGAGCCAGTGTCTTTCAAATCAATTCCTGAAATTAATACAGTCCCTTGGATCAATCTTCAAAATCCAGCTGTAGCCAAGAATGAAAGCATATAGTATCAAACATTTCTCTTTCTTGGTGAAACCAAGTAGTAACTTTCGGGGTGGGGGGGTGGGGGATGACAGTGAAAAATTACCCAATATTTCATGTAAAGAAATTCAGAGGAATGTTCATTGAACCCAATTATGTGATGCAAACTTACAAAATTTACCTAACAAGCAGACTTGAGGATTTGGCACAAGTTGGAAAAAAACAGCTCTGGAAATTTCTCCAATAATCGTATATTTCATGTTTTAGCTCAAAATTTATCTAATTGACTCAAAATACTATGGGCTTTACTGATATAACTTTCTAATGAATAAAAAGCAATAAGCCGTACACTGCCATTTTAATCTTAATCAAAAATACAGTCTAAATGGTTGATTCTGCAAACTTCCAACAGTTCTACAACTGAAAGGCAGCATGAACTGATAAGTCACAGTCGACTGACCTACCTATATCATTTAAGGCACTTTCCTGCCCCGGTCTTACATATCTTTGCTATTTCTTATACTAGCTAGAATGAATTTAAAAGATCAAAGAATAGTATTCATTTCACCTATAATGCAACTTTATCGACTATGATTAAGTAAACAGTTCATTGCCAGGGCAGAAAGCACATATTTGGCTGTTCCCTGAAATTAATTTTAAACGAGTTAGTAGGGTAAAGGAACGCAGGACCAGACTTTCTCTTTAATCAATAATGCAACCCATACACTGAGTCACAGCAGAGAAGAAAGTACAGACTGAAAGAGGTGTTAAGTCCAGTAATTGCCGGATAAGAGAGATGCAGACCGAAAGCAAATTACAGCCCACTGCGGTAACTAAAGAGATCGCCTGCGGGTTGGGATGGTGGCCTCGGCCTAATTAATCATACAGGCCTTCCACACACAAACCGTTCACTCCGGATGCCCCCAGGTCTAAACGGTGGGGAGCTTTTCCCAGTGATTTCAGTGACTGATCAGTAGGGAGACCACTTACTTCATCGAAATGGTTCGAAATAGGTGCAGAGACCAGAACTGCTTTTCTACTAGTTTTTCCTACATCAAGCAGTGGCTGAAGGGCAGGGGCGACAGGGGTTGAGAAAAGTAATCAAGAGACGTGGGGAGGACACCGTTTTCGCTCCATCCCGTCTAGGCGAAGCGGTTTCACCTGTGCAAAGGGAAGGAAGCGACGGCCGGCGAGCCTGCCTGCGGGCCAGGCTGGTGAGAGTTAAGCCGGGAGCAGCAGGTTCCCCCCACCCGCAGCTGCAGGGCAAGCCCGGGGTCTCCACAGTCCTTGCTGTGGACGGGACAAAGGACTGAAAAGGGACACGGAACTTGGGGCATGTGGCGAGCACCGGGACAGTGTCGACCTGCCGAGCAGGAAGCCGGCGCCGGTAGAGGCCTGAGGGGAGGACGCACATGGCCGGCGGCGGCGCTAACAGCGGGCGGAGGGACGGCCCGGGGACGCGGTACCTGCGGTCGGGCGGCGGCTGCTGCTTCCGCGAGCCTCTTTTGCCGGCCAGGAGCCGGCCGTGCCCTCGCCCTCGTCCTCGCCCACCTCTCTCACGGCTCTTTTCCCTCTTTTACCCCGCTTTTCCCATCCTCATCAGGAGCTCCAAAATGGCGGCGCTGGGGACGGATCACGTGAGCTGCGGGCAGGTCAGGTGACCCGAGTGGCGGGCGGCGAGGGCGGGGCGATGTTTAGGCCCCGCCCATAAGCATCCCGGGTCCTGGGGCTGGGCGGGCGCGAAGGCGATGCCACACCCACTCACTGCCATCCCTGCCTTTTGGGTGGGTTTAAGGCGCGAGTTGTCGGGCTCCTAAGATCCCATGGCGAGGCCTTGTCAGCGGTCTTTGGTTCTTGAAGTCAGTGACTCTTCTCTTTGGAGTCTCCACATGTCGCCCAAACCCTCTGTGGGCTGTCTTTATCACCCCATCCTCTCCCTCACTGGCTTTCAGCAGTGGGCCTTGACATTCTTTCAGCCCCATACTTATGAGTTTGCTACTGCTTTTGGCTGGGCTATGCTCTTTTGTGATGTTCTTGGCTAAAATGTAGAGGTCATACCTAGGTTCATGGCTGGACTTGAAGCGCGCTTGGTGAGGAGTAGAGCTGGCCCTGGGAAATCTATTTGTTGGTGAGATTGAAGATTTTCAGGAAAATCCCCGGGGTTGTAGGACCAGACTTGGTAACTTGCTTGACCCAGGAGCACAACTGCAGTCCTTTGAGGGCAACATAGTGTTGGTCATTTGGATCTGTCTTATGGCATACACACCAGCTTTATAAGCAATCCTGTTTTGCCCTGGCTAACAGAATAAAATGCAGTGTGAGTGAAGCTTTCTGCCCAACTTCAGGAATGCTGTACAGGTTGAGTGTCTCAGCAACTGAACAACAGGGTGCTTGGATTCGGGCTGGGAAGGAGGGCCGTGAATAGTAAGAAGGGAGTGGAACTGAAGATTCCACTCATAGTAATGCACTTTTTCATTGAGATACAGGTGTACCTGGAGGCCAGTGTGGATTTGACCATTGCACTGAAGTGAGTCACATGAATTTGAGATGAATTGGTTTCCCAGAGGATGTAGAAGTTATATTTATACTCGACTGTGGTCTAATAAGTGTGCAATAGCATTGTACCTAAAAAGCATTGTTTGTTGTGTTGTTTAGTCGCTAAGTTGTATCTGATTCTTTTGTGTCTCCCCCCTCCGCCCCCACGCAGGCTTCTCTGGCCACGGTAGTTCCTAGGCAAGAATACTGGAGTGGGTTGCTGTTTCCTATTGGCAGGAGAGGGGGAGTCTTCCCAACCCAGGGATGGAACTCATGTCTCCTTCATTGCAGACAGAGCAAATGCTGTTGAAAAAATGGCACTGGTAGACTGAGTTGATGCAGGGTTGCCACAAACTTTCAATTAGCAAAAGATGCAGTATCTGCAAAGCTCATTACAAGGAAAAGATAAATGAAGTGCAATAAAATGAGTTATGTCTGTATCTCTTGGGAATTTCCAGGTGTATACAGAGACCTTTGCAACAGGCTGGGCCCTCAATTATCAAGTGGGAGAAAGGTCCGGAAAAACCTAGTCATTGTTCAGACAGGTCAGTAATTCCTGAGATGAGGTATCTGAGGATACAAATTCACCTGAATTGGGTGGGTGGGTAGGGGGGGAGGTTGGGAAACCAGCAAAGTTAGAATTCTGCTAGTCCATAGAATTCTTTGCCAGGTGGACTAAATAGCTAAGAAGAAGGAAAGATAAAGGGGTGAGTAATTTTTTTCAATAAAAGAGATTGAACAGGAGACTAGCATGGAAGGGTGGAAGGAAAAATAATCGAGGAAAACCAGAATGCATGAAAGGAAGAAAGTGAGGACAAACAACTAATGGGCAAATTTCTTTTTTTTTTTTTCTTCTAGAGCTACTGACACGAACAATCCTTGTTTGTAACTATCGGAATAGAGGCTTTTCTTCAGTACTGTCTTAACTGTAATGTCCATGGATATAAAAATGGACAGAACAGAAATCAGAGTTATTTTATCAGAGTATGAAAAAAAGGAGAGAAACTGTAAACGAGGGAAAATAAGGGAATTCTAAAACAAGTGAGAGGTTCAAGTCCCTGTGGTTGTCTTTCCTAATATTCACAGGCTATTTCCCAATGTTCCCCTTCCAACACGAAGTAAACTTCCTGGCTCAGAGGTGTGGCCTGTGACTAGTGTTGGCTAATGAATTGCAGAAGTCAGGGCCACCTCTTCTGTCCTGGAGCACTTATTGCCAGGGCAGTTCCCTCCAGAGTGCCCTTTCCCTGCTGGCTTTATGACCAGCCAAATAATGAAATGGTTTGAAATGGTGGCCACCCTGTCAGCCCACATTTTATGTTGTTTGCTCATGCCGCACAGAATGCAGGACCTTAGTTGCCTGACCAGGGGTAGAACCATTGCCCCCTGCAGTGGACATGTGGTGTCTTAGCCACTGGGGGACTGCCACTGAAGTCCCCCAGCTCACATTTTAGAGTGGTGGTGATGAGCTAAGCTTCTAGTTGACCCACAGCGTAAATGTAGAATGAGGAAGTCACTGAGGTTTTGGAGCTGTTTGTTACCACAGCACCATATGGTCACTGCTGATTGACACTCCTCTTCCCTACACTGAAGCAACTGGAAGAGACAGAATCAATAAGAAGAAACCATTACAGGCAGATAGGAATGTTAATAAAAGAATTAGGACCTTAATTCCTGAGTGCAGAGAAGGTATGGGATGCAAAGTCCCATAGAAAAACCTAGGCAACTTCAAAAACTCAGTGGAGCAAAACTCACTGTTTTGCTTGCATACCCAAAAGCTCTCCAGAAAATTGCAGTAAACATTTTTATGTCGGGGAACACAAAGACATTCAGGTGTAGTTCAACTGAACTTGTGGACATCTCACCAAAATCTCTTCTAGGCACCTTCTGCTTGCCATAGCATATCATTTGTCATGATTTAATTAACCAATCCTAGTAAGATTTAGGGTTATAGATAGGAAACTTGCTTACCCAGTTATCTAGTACCTACTCAGTGGAATCCTATGTTGCCTCCAGATGAGAGATGACCCAGATAACTGAATCCTATCTCCACACATCTCATTATTCTACTTTGGGGTCATTAATTAGCTGATCAGCTTAAAGGTTTCACTTCTACCATCCTCATGGGTCTGTATCTTTTAAAGTGAATAGGTTGTCTGATAATACATTGTATGTGCTTGACAACTTAAGCCAGAGCACAGTTTAAATTTGGGGAACATTCACAACAGTGCAGTGAGCAAGTTGCCAAGGTGATGACTGGTTATAAACTGAATCATATGGGGAACCAGTTGAAGCTTGTGGAGAAGACCAACTTGTTTCCACCCATGGTTTTCATGAAGGACACCTTGTCTTTGGTGTAATAGGATTAGGTTAGATTTCTTTTAAAGGGATGATTATATAAGTCTTTGGCGCAGCACAAAGAGTTACAGGAGACATGTTAGCCTACATTTCTTTTAGTTGTCGTTTTTATCATGACCTTTAAAAAATATACTTTGGATGAACTGCCTCAAAAAAAGGAACGTTTAATAGACCCACAGACATAGAAAACAAATTTATGGTTCCCAAAGGGGAAGGTGTGAAAAAGTGACAGTGTTAAATCGCTCAATTGTGTCTGACTCTCTTCGACTCCATGGTCTGTACCAGGTTCCTCTGTCCATGGAATTTTCTAGGCAAGGTTACTGGCATGGGTTGCCACTCCCTTCTCTGGGGGATCTTCCCGACCCCGGAATCAAACCCAGGTGTCCTGCACTGCAGGCAGATTCTTTACCATTTGAGTCACCAGATCAGGGGAAAGTGGGGGGACTGATAAATTAGGAGCATGGGATTAATATATACATGTTATTATATATAAAACAGGTAACCAACAAGGACCTAGTGCATAGCACAGGGAACTCTACTGAATATTTTATAATAACTTATAAGGGAAAGATTTTGAAAAAAGAATATACATATGTATATATATATAAAATTGAATAGCTGTGCTGTACACCTAAAACTAACATGACACTGTAAATCAACTGTACTCCAATTAAAAAAAAAGGGAAGATTGTGGAAGGGTCAGAGATGGCAGGGGACTAAATGTGAGGGGAAAAGGATGTGATGGTTTGAGTGGAGAAGGTACACACAAATTGTTTTCTTGACTTTCTATTTAGCCATTGTGGGGCTGTGAGCAGGTGGGCTGTGTCTTTCTGGTGTTTCCATCCTATCTGTAAAAGAAGTTCAATTTATCCTCTTCTTTAGCTTCAAATGTCTGGTATATGGAAGTACAGAGTTTAATTATAGGAGTCCTTTGGGTTCAAAATGGGACTTCATCATTAAGAATAATGGCAAGGCTTGATTTTATTAATGAATGAAAAGATTGCTTGATGTAAGTCAGAAGGAATGTAAGATTAAAAGACATGATATATTATTATATATACAGCTGTCAGTAATAAATTAACATTAGCACTAGGTTCCTTACACTTTGCATCCTGAATGTACACCTAGAAATACTTCGTAATTATAGTTCAGGTCTCAAGAATCATCATAAATTATCCATCTGTCATTCATTCTCTCCTAAAAGCCACAGACCTACATCATTTCAATAGCAGACTGACATCTAAAATCTCTGGTGCTACGAGGCACACATATTAATTTATTTCTTATTGAGGACTGGATTAAACTAGAAGGATACACAACTGATAATGACCAGGAAGAACCGGAGGAGGAGCAGGGGGCATCTGTTTGTGAGAGTGGGGGTTTGTTCCTGCTTAGCTTTCAACTCAGCAATTTTGGGTCTGAGCTGTTAACTGGTTTGGAAGAGGCCCCCAAGGAACTCAGACCATCACAACATCTGAAGCAGCACTGTGGTGCAAATGGCGATGGAATTATGTTTAGAGTTCCCTTAACCCTGGACTGTCTTATACCAGCACCCGTGAGTGAGGACAGGCATCAATGGTGGTGACATCTAGTGGCTTACCTGGGATGTTGCAGTCAAGCCACAGAGCCCTCCAGTGGGAAGCAGGGAGTTTGCCTTCTCCAGCTCACCCAGGTCTGACCCCCGGGGCTCTGAATCAGTCTAAGAGATTGCTTTCTGATGGAGCTGCCCTGCATTCATGTTGATTTATGGTTGGGGTCCAGGAGAGGCACTGGCAGGCTGAGAGTGGAGGTGGAGCGGGGCTATTCAGGAGGGTGTCAGGAGGCTCCCTTCAGTCTGGTCTGCGTACGCCTTGGACTGTGGGCTGGGCGGAGCTGCATGGAGGAGCAGGGAGCTGGTCTCCGCCAGACTGTCTCTCTGCTTCAATGCAGACTGGTTATTGGAGCGCTCAGGCAATTTTCAGTCGTCTTTGTCAATAAAGTCTTTTCCACCAGGGGAATGAAAATGAGATTTTGAGGCCTCTGGAGGGCTGTCTCCTCTGGGCACTTTATCTGCCCAGGAACCTCAGCAGAGTTGGGTGGCAGCTATTCACTGCGTGCACAACCCTGTTGACAGGTAATACCACCTGCTTCTGAATGAGACAGTGTGATTCTAATAGGGCACTGTTAAATTCTTCTCACAGAAGCGGTTTCCTTAACGCAGTGACCTTTATTGATGAGAGGGGTAGAGGAAGAAAATGAAAAGGAGGAGATGAAGAAGGACACTAAGAGGAAAAGTAGCTGCTAATCAAACCAAGAGGGCCTGGCTAAAGGATAATCCTATGACCTCCAGATGTGTCATTTGTTATTTTGACAGGTCCTCTCGAGGTGATAGACTGGGAGAAACCAGGAGGGAGTGCCACCTCTTGCTTCCTTAAGACATTAGTAACTGGATAACCACAGACAGTAAGTAGAATACCTTCTACGGTCCTCCAGTCTGAGCTCTTCATATACTGTGGGGGACCAGGCATAAGGAATGTTATTTGATCTTCTGGGATGTTTCTTTCTTTGAGAAAAAGACATGAGTGAGAAAGGGAAGGGAAAATGCATATAACACTCAGAGATGTTTTACACTGTAACTGTCATGCCTTTTCTGGCAATGAGGCCAGAACTGGTCATCAACGGCTCCAGCAAGCTGTAAGTTTGGGAGGACCCACCAGAAGTCTATTGTGAGATGGGAGTGGCATATCCAGGGTCAGGCATGTGTGAGATTGCAGGGCACATGTGAGTTTCATGAGCAAGTTTCCGTGTCATCTTCATGCAGGGCGCAGGTGAGCTTCATAAGCCAGGCTTCCATGTCATCCACCTCTCTTGCACCAACATCTCTCCCTCAGCTTACAACTCTGGGCCCCAGAGAGGGAGATCCCTGTGCCCGGATGATGGGAAGGGAGGGACTTGAGCTAAGGTCTTGGTATGTGGAAGAATATGGACAAACATGAATGGAAGTGTGAGGTGAGGGTGAGCATCAGGCATCTGTCTGGATTGTGCAGACACCTCTGCCTGACACAGAGGGATTGGAGTGGGGAGTAGGGAGATCTTTGGTCTGAAAGGCACACTGGGGTTGAGGCTGACCTAGGTAAAGACAAGCAGCGAGCATCTGTCGGGGAACCTCGTGGTGTAGGGCCCTGTGTTAGGGGCTCTGCTTGTCTTGTTTCACACGTCTTTGTGGACTTGGCTCAGCGATCATTAATTACTTACATAATCTCTGCCTCAGCATCTGTCTACCTTGGCAGGGAATGAGTTCCAAGAGCCCAGGGAGCTTGCCAGTCTTGTGCATCAATATTCCTTGTGGCCTAGAATAAGACCCTGAATGTAGTTATACTCAGTAAACACTCGTTGATTGAATGAAAAAGTGATTTCATTCAGCAGATGTGCTCCCAGACCTGAGATTTATTTGAGGAGCTACTTGAAAGCTGTGTTTGGGGAGCTCAAGCATTCAGTTGAGAACTAGGGGCCTGGGAGGGACTGGGAGTTGGCCTCAGCGAGGTTCTGAGAATCCAGGCTGTGGACTGGGTATCATCCTGAGCTTCCAAACCTATTGGCACTCACTGGCTGTGTGATCTGGGCCAAAGAACTTAACCTCTCTGTACTTCTGCTACTTCATCTGGAAAATGAGGATAGGGACACCTATCTGGCGAAGTTGTTGAAAAATTTTAAAGGACATAATGTATAGGAATCACTGATGTGCTCGATTGATAAACAAGTATTATTATTGCAAAGGTTTAGACTAGAATAACATGAAGTGGGTGGAAGAGATAGAAGTGGGACTGTGATCAGAGAGCATGTAGTGTTTGAGGTTAATTGCAACTAGGGTATGAAGTGGTGGGCAAGTGATCACCTCTGTTCTTTCAGTGTGCCCTGGGTGGGGAGGACAGACAGCTCTGGGCTCCAAGACCCATGACAGAAGCAAGCACAGAAGTCAGAGGACACGCGGAAAAGAAGAGGCCAGAATCACCCAGCTACTCTGCAATCAACTCATCAGTCGTTAGCCCTGTTTGTCATGTCACATATGACTACATGGGTTTCCAGCCTATTTTTCCTAAACGCAGATTTTATTGGCAACAGAATGTGTGCTGACACCCTAAGATTTAGTTCCATTATGGTTAAGAAGTCCAGAAGACTTTGGACTTGGCTTTGAAAAATTGAAAGTGAATTGAATTTGCATTATTTAAGTGGCTTATTCAGATTAACACTGCTATCTCTTCAGATTTAGAATTTCAAAGACTCAAGATTTGATATTTCAGCAGCAACAATGACATCTAGGGGTTGGTTTGTACAGGTTTAATCTTAGATATATGTCCTCTACATTTTGAAGAAAAGGGGTGCTCACACATTGATTCCATCCAAAGTGTCTGGACTGTGTGAACTTGGTCGGTGGCCAGAGCAACACTGATGGATCAAAGTAAGCAAAGAGCCAGAAGTGGCTTCTGCTTCATCTAAGAAAACGAGTTTCCTTCTAAAACTGCAGCACCTTTTGGCTTACTGAAAGTACTCATTTCCCCCATGACCTTTTAACTAATGATATAATAGCATCCTTCTCCGTTCTCCTGCTTGAGTCTCGACTGCTCTTCCTGGGAGTGACAGAATTGCCTTTCCTGCTTGGAGAGGGGCTGGGACCACAGGTTCTAGCTCCTTCCAGTTTTTTCCATTCTTTGATTGTTCACCTCTTTCTATGCTGTGATTTTATCAGATTCTTTTTTTTAATGCATCAGTCTGTTGACTTTGGGGCTTTGACTGTCAGACTCAGAGTAAGCTTTTGGTCTGTTGTCAGGGAGTCAGTCAACTGACTGTTGATTGAGCATCTTCTGGGTAGTCTTATCTGTGTGCATACCTCTGTGTGTGTGTGTGTGTGTGTGTGTGTGTGTGTGTGTGTGTGTGTGTATGTGTCCCATGGGACTGATAGGGGCCCAAAAAGCAATCCTCCTAGATTAAGTCCATGAAAAACAGTTTGTTTAGAGGACACCAAGCATACATGTTAACAGGAAATAAATTATACATGAAAACTTCTATGAACATACTAGAAAAATTCACAAACATTCAGATGATGTTTAAAGTTCCTCTCAGCCTGAAAATTCTGTGATTTTGTGCGGATTAAAATTAGTACCCTGTTACACTGATGCATAATAATGTTGGTAGCAGTGCAAGAATTATAGTGTTGCTTTTTTTAATGTTCTAGTGAAAGCAATGCAAAATTGGATCCATCTCTGTGGGTGAATATGAACTGACCTTCATCATTATCAAGCTGTGAGGCTCACTTCTGATTTGCAGACCTGTACAGAGTGAACTGGGAGAAGGCAATGGCACCCCACTCCAGTACTTTTGCCTGGAGAATCCCATGGACGGAGGAGCCTGGTGGGCTACGGTCCATGGGGTCGCTAAGAGTCGGACACGACTGAGAAACTTCACTTTCACTTTTCACTTTCACTTTTCACTTTCATGCATTGGAGAAGGAAATGGCAGCCTGCTCCAGTGTTCTTGCCTGGACAATCCCAGGGACAGGGGAGCCTGGTGGGCTGCCATCTGTGGGGTTGCACAGAGTTGGACACAACTGACTTGACTTAGCAACTTAGCACAGAGTGAACTGAGGCTTCCCAGGTGACTCAGTGGTAAAGAATCTGCCTGCCAATGCAGGACATGCAAGAAATGTGGATTTAGTCCGTGGGTCAGGAAGATCTCCTGAGTAGGAAATGGCAACGCACTCCTGCAGTATTCTTGCCTGGCATGGATGGTGGAGCCTGGCGGGCAACAGTCCATGGGGTCTCAAAGAGTCAGACGTGACTGAGCATGCATGCAAGGACAGGGTGAACTGAGGGTTGGGAGAGCTGGCCCAAGTGTGCCACTCTGGAAATGCGCACCCTGATTGTTTAACTTTCTGATTATCAAGATGGGCCGGGAAATCCTTTCTTATCAACCTTTGCTGTTGAACTTCTGTCTCTTTAGCTTAATTGTCCAGTTTCCTGCCATAGCCCGCAGAATGCATAGAACTGACTGTTAGGCTGTCCGTTTCACCTTCCCAGGAGTCCTCGAAGTTCCCTTTCTGATGGTGCCTCAAAGTCTCCAGTGGCTCCTAATAGAGATCCAGACCTTTCTCCTGTCTTCGAGGTCTGGCCTGATGCCTGTGACCACTGCTCCAGCCACAGTCCGATCGCACCTGCCCATCCTCAGATGTACTTTCTGGTCTCCCAGCTACACCTGGTGTCCTCCAGCCTCTTACTACTACTCTTCACATGGTTATCTCTTACTCTGCCTTAGGTCTCAGCAAACAGCCATTTTCTCAGGGAGGCCTTCCCTAAGTTTCACAACCAGGTTAAATCCTTTTATCCTCTCTTAGAGCCTTGTGCCCTTCCTTTGATCACAGCTCTTGGCATTGCTGTAGTTTATCTCTATGTCTATTGCCTCCATGTCCATCCCCCTTCATAAACATTGGATTCAGTGGCATCAGCCTGTAGTGCCTGGCACTAGTAGATGCTAGTGAAGAAATGAACAGTGAATGAATGAATGATGAATATGGTGGAGTTTGTCGTAAATGACTAAGATTCTTATAGTGTTTCAGTTTCATTAATCTAATATCAAATCACTCTGATTTAGTCCATCCCAGCTGCTACCACAGAAAGCCATAGACTAGGGACTTATAAACAACAGAAATTTATTTCTCACAGTTCTGGAAGCTGGAAGGTCAAAGATCAAGGTGCCAGCAGATTTGGTGACCAGTGAGGACCCACTTCCTGATTCATAGGCGGCTGTCTTCTTGCTGCGTTCTCACATGGCAGAGGGAGCAAGTAAGTGCTCTGGAATTCCTTTTATAAGGGCACTAATTCCATCCACGAGGGTCCCACCCACATAGTCTAAGTTCCTCCCAAGAATCCCACCTCCAAATACCATCACACTGGGGATGGCTTTCAACACGTGAATTTTGGGGGAACACAACATTCAGTCTATAGCACTCCATTTGATTGTACAAAATAGAAAACTAGATGGTAGATAATGTGGCTTGTATGTATGTGAGTTCTAAGACCCACTGGGGAAAATTTGATTTGAATGACTATTTCACCATGTCTCAGTGCTGATATAGGAAATCCTAATCACTTGAATACTTTCATTGATCAAAGGTCCTCCTGAATATTATCAGTAAGATGCTGTAGAATAAAGAGGCACTGAGGACTTCCCTGGAGGTCCAGGGGTTAATACTTTACCTTCCGATGTAGAGGGAGTGGGTTCAGTCCTTAGTCAGCAAGCTAAGATCCCACGTGCCTTGGGCCAAAAAAATCAAAACGTAAAACAGAACCAATGTAACAAATTCAATAAAGACTTTAAATATAGTCCACGTTAAAAAAAAAAAAGATATTAAAAGGGGACAGCCCGGGCTTCCCTGGTGGTCTAGAGGTTAAGAATCCACTTGCCAATGCAGGGGACACATGTTTGATCCCTGGTCTGGGAAGATCCCACGTGCCAAGGAGCAACTAAACCCATGCACCACAACCACTGAACCCAAATGCTGCAACTACGGAGCCTGTGCCCTAGAGCCCATGCTCTGCAATGAGAGAAGCCATCACAGTGAGACACCTGCACGCTAGAGAGTAGCCGCGGCTCGCTACAGCTAGAGGAAGTGCTTGCACCAGTGAAGACCTAGTGCAGCCATAAATAAAAAAAATAATCAATCTTTTTTTAAAGAGGCACCTGGTATAACTAGTTTTGCTCTGATGAAGTTCATCGACGTTTTCTTGTTCGGTCACTAAGATGTGTCCAACTTTTTGCAACCCTGTGGACTGCTGCACACCAGGCTTCCCTGGCCTTCACTATCTCCTGGAGTTAGCTCAGATTCGTGTCCATTGAGTCAGTGATGCCATCTTTGTTATCAGGTGGCCAAAGCACTGGAGCTTCAGCTTCAGCGTCAGTCTCATTGATGTGAGTTGAGAATTCTTATGATCCAAACCCAGGCGGAGTCCGAGAATGGGAGTTGCATTCTCACCTCTTGAGGGAAGAACTCCTTCCACTCTCTCTTTGAAAGAATTTTCTAAAAATCTTTTGCCTCACTAACCTCGGGTTGGAATCTCACTAGCCTCAGGTTGGTATAGTCTTAATGTTTTATCTCTAAGGGAAAGATGATCAGGGGACATCTTAATTTGGAGCAGAGATTTGTCATTGGTTATCTGTTTTGGAAAAAATAAGAGTAAACTCAAGGTGACATAGTGTTAGCATCCAAAGGCTTTTCTCAGGGTATTTTCCTAATTGTTTGTGTATTTATCCTAGATTTCAAAGTCAAGAAAAATGGCACGCATAGAGTTTAAGAGCACAGAGTCTGGGCCATGCCTGGGTCTATTTCCTGGTTCCATCACTCACTAGCTCTCTAATCTTGAGCACATCACGTTGACTCATTGTATCCTGATTCCTTGCTTTCAACATTCAAAGAACAACATTCCAGATCTCACAGTCATATCATGTGGGTTTTATGACTGAATACCCTGGAGAGTGCTTTAAACATGCCCCAGTAGAAAACATATTTCAGCCTTAGCTACTACTCTGTATGAGAAGTAGGGGGAGATATGCTTTTACCTATTCCAATGCATGGATGGAATTTGTGGTTTGCAATTTCTCACCCACTTGTTTTGTTTTAAAGCACCTAAGGTATGCGTGGTGGTGAATAAGATGCTATTTCAGGGAACTTATCACCTAATTGGAGAGAGAAGAGCCCTGTAAGCACAATTGCAGAATGTACTGAATCCATTTATTCAGTCAACAAATATTTCTTGGGACTTCCCTAGTGGTGTAGTGGTTAAGAATCTGCCTGCCAGTGCTGGGGACACAAGTTCAATCCCTGGTCAAGGAACTAAGATCCCACATGCCCTGGAGCAACTAAGCCTGCAAGCTGCAGTTACTGATCCTGCACACTCTAGAGCCTGCATACCACAACTAGAGGAAGCCTGAGCTCCACAAGGAAAGATCCTGCGACAAAGTTCACCTGTGCCTCAACTAAGATCTCGCACAGCCAATAAAATAAATAAAATAAAAGTTTTTATTGAGCATCCACTGTGCGCCAGGTGTTATTCGAGGCACGAGGGATATGGTGGTGGAAAGGACTGACCAAGTCTCTGCCTCAATCTCCTTATAATCTAGTGTTGTTGCTCAGCCTCCAAGTCATGTTCGACTCTTCGACCCCATGGACTGCAGCACACCAGCGTCCTCTGTCCTGCACTATCTCCTGGAGTTTACTCAAATTCATGTCCACTGAGTCAGTGATGCTATCTAACCATCTCATCCTCTGTCGCCCCCTTCTCCTCCTGCCTTAATCTTTCCCAGCATCAGGGTCTTTTCCAGTGAGTTGGCTCTTCGCATAAGGTGGCCGAAGTATTGGAGCTTCAGCTTCCACAACAGTCCTTCCAGTGAATACACAGGTCAACAGGCAGACCAATCATAGCATGGCTGCAATCTAAGAAGAAATAAGAGCAGAATGAGAGGTTAGAAAGTACAGGGGAGGTGAGAGTCAGTCACTGTTATAGACAAATGAGGTGTCCAGAAGAGGCTGCCCAGAGGCAGACCAGAAGGATGAAAGCTGGGCACTGATTGTTTCAGGCTTGGGGGACCACAAGGTGAAGAGAGCCTGGACTGAGCTATGCCAAGCACAGGAAGGCCAAGAGGAGACCCAGACAATCTTGAAGAAAATGGTAGGCATGGACCAGCAGAGTGAAGGAGGAAGGCATTTCTGTATTCTGTTGGTGGGACCCGGAGAAAGGGCTCCCTCAGGGCAGTGCTGATTATTCCTCCCTGACTGCTGGGAAGGACATCATTGGGACTCTGAGGTTCCTAGAGCTCATGCCCCAGTGCCCAGAACTTGCCATTTTCTGCGGCTGGTGCCAGGTCCATCTGAACCCTTTCTCCTCTCCCTCCCAGTACTGGGAAGCTGAGGCAGGTGCAGCGACGCCAGTCGGGAGCCCAAGAGCAAATGGGATTTTAAAGTTGTTAGGGCATTTTGGCATCCAGTTCCCTGAGATGAACAAAGTGTCTTGTCTGGTAATTGCAATTAATGGCTCTGCTATTCAAGCATATCCGTCAATAAATCTCCTCTAATAACCGATTGGGCACAGTCGTTGCCATAGTTATGTCTCTAAATTGAGCCCAGGGTAGTTGGCCATGACACTGACCTTACAGGGGTCAGGTCTGCTTCCTGACTGTATGACTCCATATCCCAGGAATTAAAGTTACCCGCCGAATGATTGGCTTTGGGCCAGCTGAGAGACAAGCCCAGCCCCTTGCCTTAACTGCCTGGAGATTTCCTGTAAATCTCTTAAATGCGGAATAAAAATCTTCAAAACCCTATAATGTCAACAACTGTAGTCATTAATGCCATCCAACCCACTTTTGTACAATGCTGGGATGTAGCTAGCAGGAGACCACCCATCAGATCTGTGATCACCGGTGTTATTCACGGCAGGCCCTCACCTCAGCATCCCTGCCATTGGGGTCAGCACCCCGCCATGGAGTCCTTGTCTTCAGGGCCTCTTGTCTAGAGAATTCCTTTCCCCAACCTCAAGTTCTGTCTTCAGGAGCCTTCCCTTTCTCTGGGCCATTATTCTGCAGCCTCCTGTGTTGGCTTGTTCAGCTAAGGGCTTGAATTTCTGAGGCTCCTGCCATTACTTCCAGAGACCAAATCTGGTCCTTTTTCCTCTGAAAGTGCCTCCTTATGGCACTCCTTGTGTCTTCAGGAGATCTTGGATTTCTGGAGTGCCATCTCAAAACCGAATTGGGAACACCTAATGAGGTGGGGGTATTTTTAAATGTGTCTATTTATATGTTTGAGATGATTGCTGTTGATTGCACAGAAGGTGGAAGAAGGGACCTGGAGGCAAAAGTACTCAGTAAAATAGTCTCTCTTAATTTGTATCTGTGTAAAACAGTTGGTGATGGATAGGGAGGCCTGGCGTGCTGCAATTCATGGGATCGCAAAGAGTCGGACACGACTGAGCAACTGAACTGAACTGAACTGAAAACCCTGGGTGAGGGAAAGGAAAGACAAAGGAAACTTATTTTCTGACTCTGGCTGGAGTCAGATTTAAGCGTGTCTTGATTTAAATGTTCAAAGCTCCATTTTCATTGTTCCTGATTTTTGCTCTCTTTCTCTTTTTTGTTTATTTATTTCTGGCTGCGCTGGGTCTTCATTGCTGGGCACAGGCTTTCTCTAGTTGCAGCAAGCAGGGGCTACTTTTTCGTTGTGGTGCAGGGGCTTCTCATTGCAGTTGCTTCTCTTGTTGAGGAGCACCGGCTCTAGGGGGGTGTGGGCTTCAGGAGTTGTAACACACTGGCTTAGTTGCCCTACAGAATGTGGGCCATTCCCAGACCAGGGATCAGACCTGTGTCCTCTGCATTGGCAGGTGGATTCTTAACCACTGGACCACCAGAGAAGTCCCTGTTTTCTTTCTCTTCCATTGTGGTTAATTTCAGAAAGAATGGTGTAGGATTTTAGGGCTGGAAGGACCCAAGTAGTGAGGTCATGTGACCATGGGGCCCAGAGAACAGAGGCGGGGTCTCACTGGTCCTGCCGTGGGCCCAGTTTCTACACCACCCTCATTTCTGAAGGATCCCCCTCACGTGATGAGGCAGGGTTTAGTATGGTACCTTCCCTTGGCACCTCTCTCTGAGAAAAAGGGAGAGGAATTTATCTATACCAGCAATCTACAAAGGTAGTCCCTCTAAGATAAAATAGTCCCTGTTTATTGTTTTGCCTCTAACTTTTTCCGTAACCTTCAAATATAATAGAAATAATGGTGTTTTCCAAGTGGATACATTTTGCAACATTTCATGGGTCAGTGCAGGGACGTTCCTAATCTTTTGAACCGTGACACTTCAGATTAATAACTGAAAGGAAATCACACAGCCCAAGTGTGGGTTCAGTGGGAAATGCATGGGCTTTGATTTTCTAGTTATTTATGTACTCAATTTTTTTTTATTGGATGAAAGATTCTTTGAATACTACAGTGTTCTAGAGTTTTCAAAAGTTTCAAAATGTATGTGCTTTTAAGATGCTGCCTATCAGTGTATCAGCGGCTCAGTGTTTTGGTAGATATTTGATGGAATTTGAATTATTAAGCAATGTCAAACAGAATTTTGACTTCACTGTTAATGATGTGTCATTGAAACGAGCTACAGAAATAGCACAAGATTTGCTTTAATAAAAGGGAAAAGGGAAAGACAAATGAAATCCAGTAAACGAATAGAGCTGAGCAGGTGGAGGCACTCACTTCCTTTCCTCACCTCTCTTTTCTCTCTGCTGGATTCTCTTTACCACCTCGACTGAGATAGTTCACAGCCAATGAGTGCCCGGTGACCCTGATCTGTATTCAAGAAATGGTGGGTGGACTCCCTACCCGTTGCCTCCTCCTAAACTGTGAGACATCTCCAGTTTCCTAGATTCTGTTCCAAATGCATTTCGTCTGCATCCTGGCCAGTACTGTTGAGTGGGCAGATATAGTGGTCATCCTCGTGGTGTCTGGGCTTAGAGAAATCAAAATACACACAATCTCTGCTGTACTTTGGGTTCCGGTTGAGGGCAGATGGCCGATGGAGCTGTCCACTGCCATGCTGCTGCTTCACGTTGTGTATGTCCAGGGTGCACGTGGCATGTTCCTGGCAAGCCTGGCCACATACTGGCACAACGAGCAGGAGGGCTGCTTCTTGGCCTCCTCATACTGGGGGCTATAGGGAGTGAGGATCCCTAGAGAGAGAGACCAAACACAAGGAATTGCGGGGAAATTGGAATGAGAATTGACAGCTGGGAGGAGAATCAGAGGAGAATGAACAGAATGGGGACTACAAAAGAAATGCTTCCCGGGGGGTGAGGAATCTGCCTGCCAATACAGGAGCTGCAGGTTCGATCCCTGGGTTGGGAAGATCCCCTAGAGAAGGAAATGGCAACCCACTCCAGTATTCTCCATGGATGGAGGAACCTGGCAGGCCCTGGGATCACAAAAGAGTGGGACAGGACTTAGTGACTAAATGACAACAACAGCAAAGAAAAGAGATGCCAGCTCAGGCTGGATCAGAACAGAGGAAGAGTCTAGGGGAAGGCGGCACCTCCAGCAGGCCCTGGCCTCAGCACGCCTTCTCTTAAGCCTACTCCTTCCTCTGCCCTTCCTTCAGGACCTTCTTTATCTCCTCTTCATAATTTTGGCTTTCACCTTGAATTGCAGCCTAATGTTTTATTTTTATTTATATACTTCAAGTAGTTAACACATATATACAGTATAAAATTCCAGACAAAAAGGGTATACAGGGAAACCTGTCTCCCCCACCTCTGTTACTAGACCCCCAGTTCTTCTACAAAGGAACCATTGTTAAATTTATTGTGTGTTGGTTTTTTTTGCAAAGAAATTCTATGCGAATACATACATACAAAGCATACTATATACATTCTTTTGCACATTGATTTTTTTTTTCCCCCTGCTTCCCCACATGATCTTGGAAATTGTGCCATATTGGTACGTAGAGAGCTGCCTTGTTGATTTCAAAGGCGGCACAGTATTCCACTTTATGCATTTACTGTAATTTACTTTACAAGTCTTCTGTTGATGGACATTTAGTTTGTTTCCAATCTTTGGCTGTAATAAATTTCCTTGTGCAGACATCTTGGTGCGCATGTATGTATGTATCTGAAAAACAAATCTTTAGAAATGGGATTGCTGGTCAGAGGGTATATGCATTTTAAAATTTGAAAAATATCACCACATTTCCCTCTTTTCTAATTTACAGTACCACCTTGCCAAACCAGTGGGATCAAAAGTTGATCTTTGACAATCTGTTAGGCAAAACATGTATCTCTCTGAGTGAGTCGGCGCCTTGGCATTTCCTCCTCTGTAAACTGTTCGTTCATGTTAAGGGTAGTTTTGATAAATCCATTTGGAAGAGAGTCAGGTTCAGAGAGGTCACCAACTGGGAAAGATTTAAGAAGGAGAGGAAAAGAGCCAAGTGAGCTTTATGAAGGAAAAATAAACTCAAGGACTATTTCTTTTCCTAAAGAAACCACTGTATCTGGATTATGCCCTGTCAATATGCCAGTTATGCACAGATGGCTCTTCAGCTTGATGAATTGACATTTCTTCCCCTGGACTGTGATAATAAGAGCCTTTCTTCTTGCAGACCTGGTACTCACCGTGCCGTCCTAGCATTACTAGAGTATGTTTTCTTTGCAAATCGCATATAAAACCCATTGTTTCACTGCAAATAAAAGTTTAGATTTACTGCGACATGACCGCAAATGTGATATTTTCATCCATAAAGCCCTTGGTTACTCACGTGCTTTAGTGCATTAGACGGAAGTGAGCCATCTCATTTTCAGTGAGTGACCTTGAGGTGGCAGCAACATTACATTCAATTCTGTGAGGCACCAAGTCCATTACAAAGTGAAAGTAAAAATTGCAATAAATCAGAATAATACTGATTGTTATAATTTTATTAGCAGAGCATTAAGTCAATAAAACTTATCTGAAATGTCATTTGCATTGTATACAATTTTTACTAGTTAGCCAGTTTGTCTTAAAAGAATGTTTCAAACAACAAAATGAAGAAATTGGTGATAAATTGTACAAAAGCTGGGGTTTGTCTTTTGCTGTAGTAAAACTAGATTCTCTTGATTCTTTGCTTTGTAAAATATTCTTTTTGCAGACTTTTAACTATACCATAATGCCTTATAATCTGCCCAACTGTATTTAGTGCCCTATTGTCTGATTACTTGTTTCCTGGCAAGTTGTCTGGCCCTTTTTCACTTATGATTTTATATAGGAGGGTCATCTAGTATATGTTATCCTTTCAGAAAAGGAGAATGTGGTTGTTTTTTTTTATAATGAGGAATAATGAAGCATATTTATGAAGGAAGTCAGAAAAATTTATTGAAGAATCACTATAAGAGAAACATGCAAATTAAAAAAACCCTGCTTAATAGCATATTCATTACCAGGGAGCTTCCAAGTAATGAAATAGTTGTGTAAAAGGCAGGATATTAGGTGATGTAATATTGCTTGTGTCAGGTACAATACATGATTACTATGCATATTTGTCTTGTCAATTGCTATTAGATTATCATAGTATTGCAGTGTAATTACTTAAGATGCAAGACGCAAAAAGTGTTTAGACCTATATTTTTACAACTGTTTTTTTTTTTAATTTTGTGTGATGGATTGTTGACATGTAAGTTATAGGAAGTTGGAAAAATAGATTCTGAATGTGTCCCTAGTTTGATAGTAGTAATGATGTTCTGGTTATCACTTTGACCTTGATCTTTTTAAAAAAAATACTTATTTATTTGCACATTTATTTATTTATTTTTTGGCTGCACCAAGTTTTAATTGTGCCATGCAGGATCTTCAGTCTTTGTTGTGGCATGCGAAACCTTTAACTGTAGCATGTGGGGTCTAGTTCTCCAATCAAGGTTTGAACCCAGGCCCCCTTCATTGGGAGCGTTAGCTACTGGACCACAAGGGAAGTCCCTGGCCTTGGTCTTTTTAAGAAAATGCAAAGTTAAGACTCTCAGCTGTGGTGTGCAGATGTTGGACCGGGAGTCAGGAAGCTTGGATCCCTCTTCCAGCTCTGCCACCATCCAGTTCTGTGGCTTCAGTTAGTGGCTTGGCAACTGTGAGCTTCGGTTCTTTTGTGTTTTCAGGGAACTGGCCTTGGAGGAAGTGCATGTATGCAATCATTCACTCGCTCAGCAGACATCCATGAGTGCCTGCCTTGGGCTGGAAACTCTCTCGAGGGCTGCGGGTCCTGAGATGAATGAAGACAACCCGCAGCATGAGAGAATCCATGCAATGGAGGAGGAAGGTGTATATAAACAAAGCCTCAGAGCAAGCACGATGCAGGGTGTAGTGGTGTGGGTCCTGGCAGGTGATCATGACTTGTATAACAGAGCCGAACACATGCTCTGTACCAGGCATGTGGAAGGGCTTCACATGCACTTAAAAAAATACTTATTAAAAAATTATTTATATATCTATTTGTCTGCTCCAGGTCTTAGTTGTAGCATGCGGGGTCTTTCAGGCATGTGGACTTTTAGCTGCAGCATGTGGGATCTAGTTCCCTGACCAGCGATTGAACCTGGGCCCCCTGCATTGGGAGCATGGAATCTTAGCCACTGGACCACCAGGGAAGTCCTCACATGCACTGTTTCTTATAACCCTTTCCCTAACCTCATGTTGCAGAGGAATGAAGACCAGTCCCCATATTCCAGGTCAGTTTAGTCACTCAGCTGTGTCCGACTCTGCAACCCCATGGACTGCAACACGCCAGCCTTCTCTGTCCATCACCAACTCCTGAAACTTGCTCAAACTCATGTCCATTGAGTCAGTGATGCCGTCCAACCATCTTACCCTCCGTCATCCCCTTCTCCTCCTGCCTTCAATCTTTCCCAGCATCAGGGTCTTTTCAAATGAGTCAGTTCTTTGTGATCGGTATTCTGATCCCCCTATTACAAATGAAAAACAGAGGTATAGAGACTTGACCCTTATCAGGACCTTAATCAGTTAACAGATGATGGGCTGGGATTTTTGCACAGGCACTCTTCACCCACATGCTGCACATACCCACATGTTCCTTCCTCCCCTTTTATTCTTACTCAGAAAATGCCCTTTGTCTAAAGAATGTAATGGACTGTTGCTCCATCTCTTGTACGGCACTCCTAGGGAAGGGCAAATACTTTAGAAGGAAAGCACAGCGCAGAGAACAGCAAACACGTGGCTTGGGCCTTACTCAGGGCCTGTGTCTGCTGTCAGTTGTGCGGCATCTGTGTGACTCCGATTATTTATTGATTATTACTCACAAGAAGAAAGGAATCTTGGGCATCTCCTTTTAGAATGACTCAGCCCACTAAGAAGTAGAGCCATGCAGCGGTTAGGAGCAGGCCTCTCAAGACAGACTGCCTGGGTCAAATCCCAGGAATGAGACACATAATGTCTCAGCCTTGGTTTGTCAGCCCTAAAATAGGAATACCGATCACGACTTCCTTGTAGACTTGCCTGAAGATTAGACAATCCTGGTGATGGTTTGAGCCCAGAGTCTGCATGGTAAAAGTACTCAATAAGTATTTTCCATAACTGTTCTTATTCTTGATGGTCTTTTCCTCCTGGGCAATTGGCATCAATAGACACGTCAAAGGAAATCTGAAACAAAATTAAATTAGAAGCTCATATTTTATCTCACTGCAACTGATACAAAGATCGAAGTAATGTACAGTTAAATGCAAATAATCTAGAAATGCCTTTTGGTAATAGCAACCACCACTGTGAATCTCAGATAAGTTGATTATTAGATGAAATACTTATTCTCATCTCACAAGAAGTATTGATTGAATTCTGGTGACAGTGTCAGTTTGAGGGGCTGATTGAATATGTTTGGCAATGCTTGTGTAAAATGGTCTAACAAGACAAGTTCTCGAACTGCACGAACAACTGCATGTGTTTATGTAGTTCAGAATGGACCTGCCTCCTGACCGCTCCTTTGTGTGCTGACATGTGTTTTAAACTCCTGGAGCTGAGTTTGAGCATAACCCGGAGAATTGACCCTTATCAGGACCTCTCGGTATTGGATTCTAGAGCAACTCTTGTCTACCTTGCCACATACTGCCTTGATAAAGCTTATTTACTTTTTATGGGGGCTTCAGTGGTGGCTCAGATGGTAAAGAATCTGCCTGCAGAGGAGACTGGGGTTTGATCCCTCGGCCAGGAAGATCCCCTGGAGAAGGGAATGGCTAGCTACTGCAGTATTCTTGCCTGCAGAATTCCATGGACAGGGGAGCCTGGCGGGCTACAGTTCGTGGGGTTGCAGAGTCGGACACATTTGAGTGACTAACATGCATACTTGCTATGGAACCACCTCACAAACACATCACCAAACAAAATACAAGCCCCACATGGCTTTGTTTCACTGAGTTCTTTGAGAGAGGAATACCCTTTTTGGAGAACATGACTGTATTTGCTTGAAATACTCAACCACAAAGATTAGATCACAAAACACATAAAAGCAATTCGTGGTTCTCCAGGGCACAACTGTTCAATGTGCCCGTGTTGGCATAAAACCAATGAGCTCCACAACTTCTGGGCCTGGCCCACAGGGACACAGGGCTGGGAGCACACAAATTCCATTTGTGATCAGTTGCCAATGTGAGTTGAATCAGGTGCGTGGGGTGGTCTGGTGTGTACTTCCTGAACCTCCTAACAGTATTTGTCTGCTTGTGGCCATCTTTCTGTTTTGGGTAGTTGAAAGAGACTGTACAGCTTTTCAGAAAATCAGTGGACAGTTTGGCTTCTAATACTTTGAGGGAATGTCTCTTGCATCCACAAATATACTCACACACACACTCGTGTGCACTTACGTGCATGACACTCACAAACGCATGTGAATATGCATACACTCACGTTCCTTCCTGACTTCTCTAAGCCAAGAAGAACTTTCGTTTTCATCATAAGTCAAAACCATGTTACTGCCACCCAAACCTTTTTTATAATTGTCATTTAAGTTTCATGCATTGATGGAGGATAGCTTTTATCATCGCCTGTCAGCAGCCCAGGGTTCTGATTAGCTCTTCTCATTGAAGTAGCAGTTGCAGCTAAAACTCAGCAAACCAAGGTTCACCCTCCACTGAGACTGTAACCACCAGAGTTGTCTTGCCCTGACCTTGTGTGAAGGAAGCGTGGAAGCGAGCTATTTAACCCATCAAATGTCCCCTTGTAAAGGGAGCAGGGACATGCATTTCTGAACACTTCCTGGTATCAAAGCTAATATGCTCTTTTCCCTTCTGTTCTGCAAAGAGGAGAAAGAAGGTGGAGAGGGTAACCACAGACTTTTCAAGGTCAATGGCAGACTCTAATGTAGCTCAGTGAGCAGGCTCAGAGGTCAGACTTAGCTCAGCCCAAGGTTTTAAGTACATTTGAATCAACAAGAGAGTCCAGGCACAGACTCCTGCTGGGGATGTTTCTTTTTCAGTCCCCTAAGGAAGAAAATAACCTGCTTTCCTGGTGGTGTCATATGCAGGAGGACTTTTCCATTTACAGTTGAGAAGAATGAAGTCTGTTGCCTTTGCTCCTAAATTCTTACCCCCCTCTCCCCCAACACCACCCGTCAGGCTCCGTCTGCCCCAGGCCAACCTCCCAAAGTGTCCTGCTTCTTTCAGGGTTCTAAATGATCTTGAGCCTGAAAGGAAGGAAATGGACAGACCTAGTTTTCTCAACAAGAGCAGAGGACCGAGAAAGGTTGAAAAATGGATTGAGCTCTTCCTTGGAATGATCCAGAAAAGATTAAAAAAAAAAAAAGGCCCATTATCTGGGTCATTTTAGCTGGATGAGTTCAAGATTTCAAGACGGTAACCCGACTGAACTCATTTTCTTTATCATCATCATCACCATCATCACCATGACCATCCTTTTTTTTTTTTTTTTTTAAGAAAAAGGTATTTAAGTGCTGTGAGGAATTTGAGCTGTCCACCTAGCCCTGTAACTCACCAGGGTAACAGCCTCAATGTTTTATGCAAAACAAATCACCAGGCTGGCACTGAGCAACGTGAAATCCAACTGGCTAGAAACTGTGTCTCATTAGAGGCCATCCACAAAGCAAGCTAATGCACTTGAAAATAGTCACATGATTCCTTCACAGGAATCACAGAAGTGATTTTGTTACTGGGCAGCCAATCAATTCCTTCAAATCTGTTGGCAGTTTCTCTTCTTAGATATTTTGTCTCTTTTAAAACCTCATTCCTCCTCTGAACCCTCAGTTCACTTTTGCTCATTTGCATCTACCAAATCACTAGAATTCTCAACAAAGACACTCCATGAAGTTGGCTTCAAGACCCCCTAGGATAAATGTAAAGTCTGGCCCCCCTACCAAACAATTGAGTTAAGGCCTCTCCTGCCCTTTGCAGATTAGAAACAAACGCATTTCTGGCAGAGAAAGGACCTACCTTTGGATGAGTCTCCACAGAGCGAATGTTTACATGTACGCCAAGATTGTTTCTTCACCTCTGCTCAGCATTTGTTTTTCTGAAAAAGTAGGGGAAAAAATCATCATATGCAAACAAAAGCTAAAACATCTCTCATGTTGCACAGTTGAGTGCTACTGGCATTCATAGTTCTTATGAGTTGGCTCCTAAACTCCCAAAATAACAAAAACAAAAAAAAAAAACCCCTTTGCCTCCTTCCTAAAAATCCTGGGATAGATTTTATCATTAATCCTGACACACCAATAACGCAGAGTTTCTTTGTTTCTATACCTCCCACTTAGAGATTGAGGGCAGGAGGAGAAGCGGGCAACAGAGGATGAAATGGTTGGATGGCATCACCAACTCAATGGACATGAGTTTGAAGAAACTCCAGGAGATATTGAAGGACAGGGAAGCAAGGTGTGCTGCAGTCCATAGGGTTGCAGAGTCAGACATAACTTAGCAACTGAACAACAACGCCTCCCACTTAACACATTAGCAGGTCTTATTGGCTCCATCTTTAAAAAATAACCCGACTCCAGCTGCTTCTTTCCACCTCTGCTGCCATCATCTCAGGTCACCATCATCCCAGGTCACCATCATCACTTACCTGGTACTGTGAGACCCTCCTTTTAGTCTCCCTGCTGCCACACCTGCCCCCTAGAATCCTCTTTCCAGACAGTAGCCAAAGTCATCTTTAAAGAGCAAAAAGCAAATTGTTTCTCTGATCCACTTAAAAACTTTTGGGGTTTCCTGATGCCCTTAGAATAAAATTCAAAAATTTCACCAGGGTTCCTTCCTCTCACCAATTTCATCTGGTACCCTTCTCCCTGTGCTTTAGCCATGCAGACTTCCTTTCTGCCCCGAAAGTCACTGATGGACCTTCACATGGGCTGTTATGGATGCTCAGAATGCTCTTTTTCTGATCTTTGCATGCAGGCTTGGTCTCAGCCTGCCGGTCTCTATTAAATGTCAACCTCTACAAAGAGGCCCTCACTAACCACTCAGACTATACTAGAGGCCTTTCTGACTTACCAGTGTCTCTCAATCACTCCATCCTGTTTTGTTTCCTCATAGCATTTTCTGAATTGTCTGTGATATGTTTACAAATTAATTGTTGGTCTTCGCTTACTAGAATATAAGTGCCTAAGGAGCAGGGATCTTGTTGGCTGTTCTTGGCTATGTAGAAATTCAGCACCTAGGACAGTGCCTGAGCCTTTGAACACCCGATGAATCCTCTTTCTTTGTGGTATTTTCCCCTATAACGGTCCCTTGACTTATTTCCCACTCTCCTGGAAGTTTTTAGGTGAGCCAGTCCTTCTAGTTTTACTTTCTATTCTTTACAAAAAATAGCTTTGGAGTTGTGGATCTTGTTGCTCTGGCATTGAAGTCAGTCATTCCAAGCAGTCATCCATGACTGTTCCTCAATATCAGAAGCAGAGCAGTGTCCAGTGTTAACATCCCAGGGTTTGTATGCAGACCTAACCTGTCCTGGGATGACAGTGAATCAGAGGGGAAATACTGGAATGGACACTCAAGGGATCTCAGCACCCTGGATGGCCCTTGCAGTCAGGAGAGGCTTATTTGCTGGAAACCAGCTTGCTTGTCCTTCTGGGAAACTGATGCTGTCCAGAAGCCCAGTCAGTGCAAGGAAACAAGGTGAAAAGTGTGGGAAGTTGGGCCCTGGAAGAGCTTCCGTGGAGGAGAGCTGTGCAGCACTCCCAGTTGTACAGCATGCAAATGCGTGCTAAGTCACTTTAATTGTGTTCGACTCTTCGATGCTGTGGACCATAGCCCGCCAGACTCCTCTAACTATAGGATTCTCCAGGCAAAAATACTGGAGTGGGTTGCCATGACCTCCTCCAGGGGATCTTACCCACCCAGGGATTGAACCTGCACGGTAGGGGCAAAAAAGGACTTGTGCTTTAGCAGGATAATTTTTCACAACATAAGTTGCTTTTCTTTATTATATGAGAAGACTGGGTGTCCATGCATGATTGGTCCTTCACATTGCCATTGAAGGACACCTACTGCTCTAGCCAGAGAAACTCCTTCTGGCTCCAGGAGGTCAGAAAATATCATTCCTCTGGAAGGAAAAAATTCTATCCAGACCAGCCTACTTTCTCAGACTCCCAAGTTCTGTGACTTCATGAACTGATTATTAGAGATGGCAGAGATTTTTCTGCTGGGTAAAAATCAAATTGGGGGATGGTGGCCGGGAACTCAGGGATGGAGAAAACGAAAATAATGAAAATCAATAGTGCATCTGAAGTGATCTTACAGTTCAATCCGAGCAGTTCTTTGCACATGTAATTTGTGAGAAAATTCATTATGTTGTAGTGGCAGCAAACACATTCCATATAAACGCACAAATGCTCTGCTAATAGCCAGCACTATCCCATGCTGTATTGTGGAGAGGGTTGAACTGAAATCAGAGCTGTAGAATGTTAGAGCTGGAAGGCCCTGAGGCCATTTTACGGTTGGGTAAATAAAGCCCAGAGGCAAAAGGAGCTTTTTCAAGGCCTCAAAAATCATTAAGGGCAGAGCTGGGCCTGCACCCAAGCGTCTGTCTCCTGCCCTGTGTTTCCTCTCCATTCCTGATGCCAAGCTGACCTCATCCCCTGGCCTCTGTGTCCAGGCACGCTGCTTGTGTTTTGCGCACGTATCGACTTAGACATTGCCCTTGCACTCTGCAAGTCCTCTCTCCCGAAGGCACTCATGAGCACTGGGATGGCAGAGAGAGTCATAGCATGATGACCTTCTAGCGTCCTCAGTGGGCTTCCCTGGTAAAGAATGCAATGAAGGAGACCCTGGTTCGATTCCTGGGTCAGGAAGAACCCCTGGAGAAGGGGTAGGCTATGCACTCCAGTATTCTTGGGCTTCCCTGATAACTCAGGCAGTAGAATATCTGCTTGCAATGTGGGAGACCTGGGTTTGATCCCTGGGTTGGAAAGATCCCTTGGAGGAGGGTGTGGCAATCCACTCCAGTGTTCTTGCCTAGAGAATTCCCATGGACAGAGGAACCTGGTGGCCACAGTCCTTGGGGTCACAAAGAGTCAGACAGGACTGAGCAACTAAGCACAGCACAGCACAGCACCCTCAATAGGAAGTTCTGGTTACTGATGGCCACTGTTGAGCATTCCCAACTGTCAGCACCTGGCTTTTCATCATATCAGGATCCAAAATCTTTCTCCTCTTTGTGCCAAACTGCTCTTTCCTCACGGAGAAGGCGATGGATGGCACCCCACTCCAGTACTATTGCCTGGAAAATCCCATGGATGGTGGAGCCTGGTAGGTGCTGCCGTCCATGGGGTCGTGAAGAGTCTGACATTGAGGACTTCACTTTCACTTTCTTGCATTGGAGAAGGAAATGGCAACCCACTCCAGTGTTCTTGCTTGGAGAACCCCAGGGATGGGGGAGCCTGGTGGGCTGCCGTCTATGGGGTCGCACAGAGTTGGATACAACTGAAGCGACTTAGCAGCAGCAGGAGCAGCTCGCTCTTCAATCCTACCCTCAAACTCACAAACCCAAAAGCAATGAAACAAAGCCTCCTCCAGTGGATAAGATACTCTTTATCAATATTTTTTAATTGAAGAATAGTTGATTTACAGTGTGTTAATTTCTGCTGCACAGCAAAGTTATTCAGTGATAGGTATGTGTGTATAGACACATTCCTTTTGAAAATACTCTTTTCCATTATGGTTTGTCATAGGATATTGAACATAGTTCTCTGTGCTATAAAGAAGGACCTTGTTGTTTGTTCATTGTATGTACAGATGATTACACAGGACCCTCTTTAGCAGGCAGTGTGCTTGCCATCTTTATTACTTGAAACTTCTCCTGGAGTCTTACCCCTAAACCACAGGCAGCTTATCAGACTATTTCCTCTAAACAAATATAGTTTGTCTCCAGGAAGAGGTCTGAAATGAAATCTTTCCCCCCTCTCCTATAGTCCCACCACATGGTATAGACTCCTAAACTGTCTTCCTAGGGGCCTCTTTCAGTCTCTCTCTGCTGCTCAGGGAACATTATTGGCAACCTCCCAGTAGTATATCTGACTTCCTGGACGAGAACAATGGAATGATGAACAACATTCTCTGCTTCCTTTGTGATGAGGTGTGACTGCCCCACGTTGGGATGCCAAAGTACTCTCAGTTCATCCCCATGAACAGGAGGGAGGGGCTCCTCCCCATGACCCTGCTAGGTGCCCAGGGGTCCTTTTTGACTTTATAGTAGTCTTAGATGATCCTGCAGGGAGTTGTTCTTTAAGTGGGGCTGGCTGGTAACTTGCATAGGGCTTGTCCCCTTGCTTTTGATGACTATGTGTGTGTGTGGAGTCTGCTACTGAAGGCCCATCATGTGGGCATGATCTTTGCTGTCTTTATCTTTAAAATAGGGATGATAGCATTTGCTCCCTGGAGTTCATTGTTGAGGATTAAAGATAGGATATATGAAAGATAAGATAGAAGATCACGGGATGGGGGGACTTCCCTGGTGGTCCAGTGGCTAAGTCCCCATGTTCCCAATGCAGGAGACTCCAGTTCAATCCCTGGTCAGGAAACTAGAACACACAGGTCACAACTAAGAGTTCATACACCACAACTAAAGATCCCGCAGGTTGCAAGGAAGATCGAAGATCCTGTGTGCCATACAGTAAGACCCAGAACAGTCAAATAAATAGATATATAAATAAAAAAGTAACCAAATGTAAAAGATTGTGGGGTTGGGACCTGCTGGTGAAGACTCTGGTGAGTTTCCTAGGTGTTTCAGAAGCGCTTCTCCGGTGGTCACCCATCAGTTCCTGTCTGTTCTATCAGGGCTGTGGAAGGGCCCCCTTAGCACAAGCTTTTCCTCCCTTTCCTCTTAAGCCAGGCCTCTGCTTCCGGCCCACATACCACTTTATCACCCACCCCTACCCCAGACATCTCCGACTGTTGTTTTCTGTGGTCAGTCCCACAGCTATGACCCTTTAGAGGAGTGTGCTGGTCTGATCTCTGATTCCTGGAAGGTCCTGGGGAAGGTTACCCTCTGCAGCAGAGGAAAGACCACAAGTTGTTTGAGTTTTCCTACTCAGGAAGTGACCATAGTGCCCACCTCCCCTCCATATGCCACGCTCCTATGGGGTACAAAATGTTTCATATATCTTTAATCCTCAACAATGAACTCCAGGGAGCGAATGCTATCATCCCTATTTTAAAGATGAAGAAAGCAAAGATCCAAGAGGTTCTGCAACTGCATGGAGGTCACCCAGCCCCGATGGGTGAGACTGAACCCGAGTCTGCTTGCTGCTGAGGGTGCATGCTTTCCGCAGCAGCTCATGTGGCTCCCAGTGACTGCGTCCCCAGGAAAGACAGCGCTTCCTCTCCTTTTAAAATCAGACAGACACAGACAATTTGGAACCAAGCTGTTCAGAGCTGCCATCTGTTGAGAGGTCGTACTGGGGCTCTTATTGAAAGATGAATTGTGGGAGAAAATGTGGGTACCCCAGGAGAGCTAGTGCCAGCTCTGGGGTCTACGCCTCAAGGTGCTGCCCCTCTGGACACCGCTTCTGTGTTTTCTGGTACATCGTCTAGCATTCAGACCCTGGACTCATGTCCCCTCACAAGTGATTCAGGCTTGAGGGAGGCACAAACGTCCTGCAGGGTTGTCAGGCCTCCAGACCACAGTCCCTGAAGCCTTGGTGGACCATGATTGGAGCTTGGACCCCTTGAGAACCAGTGGGCATCGGTCTTCAGCCAGGCCCAGGTTGGCTCTCCTGAATGCTGAGTTGCATCATTTAAAGATATTGAGTTGACCACGAAGATCCACACAGGACAGAAGTGCATGTTGACATGTCTCCCTCCCTGTATACCACGTGTGGCTGCGCATGTGTTCACAGCGTTGAGAAGAGGAAGTTCTGAAGCCACAGCTATCGATCTTTCCGTGTGTTTGCAGCGCGGCGGGTGGAGGAGGAAGTGGCTACTGCAGGGCTGCCTGCCAGCTCTGCTGTCCCAGGTTCACACTCCCCGACAGCCTGTGAAGGCAGCGCTTATGGTCGGGATCACGCGTCTCTGCGCGCGGGCTCAGACTGCAAGGCATCGGAGGCCTCCACCAGCCACTGGAGTCCTCCTGGCAGTCTCTGAGGCATGGGCTGCTGCCAGAGCACCGCTCCCAGACGAATGTGTGAGTGAGTGCTCTAACTCAACCCAAAAGAGCTTTTGAAAAAAATCAGAGGCAGATCTTTAGAAAGTCAGGGAATGATGCCTTTGTAAATTATCTTTTCAGCTCCTGGAAGTGATTTGAAGTTTCCAGTTGAATTGCTAGGATTTCCTGCTCCATGTCCTGCCGCTTCCTGAGGTCCTGGGCCTGTCTGGGGCAACCTGCTGCCAGTGACAGAGAAGTGGCAGGTTCTGGACGCGACTGCTGCCTTGGGTGCCTGGTTGTGGCAAGGGCAGAGAAGGCCCTTGGGACATGGTACTTTATTCTGCCCCAAGTCCACCAAGAATACAGTTCCAATGAGATGGATAGCCAGAAAGGCCTAATCTGATATGTATATAGCTAAAAATAAACAGCACAAAAATCTCAGCATCCTGTGATCTGTAAGTGAAACTAAGGCGTACAATTTGGGCCTCTTAATTGAATATATGACTCAATTCATATATTCACGGGGCAACATGGGGCTCCATGAGGCTATTGGATAGAAACCTCCATGATCCATGGGAGGTTTACTAAAGACAGGGACCATGCAGCATTTCTCCTCATTGCGGTTATTTGAATACCAGGTTTTCATTTCCCTACGCTTTACCCAACACGATGTTTTCTTACAGAGCTACGCCATGCCGAGATTCCGATGGGATCCTACCGGGAGAGGCACAATTAAGAATCTTATGCAATAGCACATTCCTTTGTCTTTATGATCAGCATATGTATGGACATCCTCAGAGGGGAAAATAGTGCTGATGTCAGTTTTCTGAGTTTGGCTTTTTTATTTTCATAGAACCGTATTTGCGGATTTTCGTTATCCTATCATAAGCCAGGGTATTCTATGCCTCAGCATTATGGTAACATTAAGGCATCGACTTCTAGGATAATGACTATTGCTTCTGAGGCAATCTGCTCTTAAGGACACCCTGGGAATATTTCCTACTTATCAGGTTTTTGACCTCTGAGGCTTTTCTACGTAATTCCAAAGCATATTGTCATTTCAGGGTAAAACTGGAAGGAAAAAAAAAAGAAAAAGCAATTAACCAGTTGCCTAGCATTGTATAGATAAAAAAGATCTAGATAATCAACCTAATCTTTGATTTGGCTTGATTGATTAATTAATTAAACATTTATTGAGCCAGGCCTGAACTAGGTGTTTCCATGCTGTATCTGATAGTCAGGGGTCTGGAAGGCAAGTTGCAAAAGTTGATCCTGCCTATGAGGGGTGCCAGGGAGAAGAGAGGATACCCCAAACACTGTCATCAGCTGATGAGAGGAGGGCGTCTTCCTCACCTGCCTCTGCATCAAGCGCATGCCTTTGGGAAGTCAGAATGTCCGGGGCCTGGCCACAGCCATGGCTGCCCGGGAGCAGTGGGTCTCTGTGTGGGAAGATACTGAGGACAGAAAGTCCTCTATATACAAAGAAGTTCTGTTCTGAGAGCACGCTCATCATGTCTGATTTGTTTGTAAGCCCAACAAAATTAGCCTAGGTACCCAACTAATACAATCGGCTGTGTCGTACTGTACTATAATAGGCTCACAACACTTAAATAACACCTAAAAAACAAACACAAAAAAACAAAGAAAGCATTTTTACTCTTCCAGTACAGTACCTTGCAAAGCGCAGTAGTAGGGTACGGTACCGCTGCATCGTCTCTGCTTTTCTGCTGGCTTCAGGACCTCCTGGGCTTGAAGCAAAGATACTGCCCCGCTGTACTCCATAGGGCACCGCGCAGGGAAGCACCCAGAAGCGCACCCACTTATAGAGGATGCACGCGAGTGACGATGCGCGCCAGACACGTGGACTAGCTTACGTGGTTGGACAGGGATGCACGTTGGCATCTTGGACACTTCTCCGCTTGAAGGTTCGTGTGTGGGGACTTACTGTCCTTGTGCCCACGCACCTGTATCCGTGCACTCACGTACCCACGCAGATGCGGCCCTGAGGGTCAAGAGCGGCAGAGAGGTTCCACTCTCAGTGCGGGTGGGACTGTTATTAGTATATGCACTAATACTAGTGTATATACTCCATGGACTACAAGACAGTCACATCCATCCAGTTATAACATGCAGTTACTCACCTTCTAGGAGGTTTTCCTGAAGATAGGCTCACATGCCCCAGTGATGAACATTCAAAGATATTTATTCATTGTTGTTTCTTTATTCACCCACCGCATACTTAATGAGCTCCTGTTGCATTGCAGGCACTGTTCTAGGCAGTGAAGAAACAACGGTGAACAAAAGACTAGCTCTTACCCTCTAGGAACTTATATTCTGGTGGAGGAGGCAGAAGATAAACAAAACACGCAAGGAACATGTATGCAGCAAGTTAGGTAGGGTGATGATGCATCCCAGTTGCCTGGGCTGGTCACATTTACGTCCTCATTTTAACTGTCAGTGACATCCCCTTCTGCTCTTGGAAGTGTCCCAGTCTGCACAGTAAACGTGCACCCCGAGGGGGTACTGAAACGTGCTGTGAAAACAATAATAATTACAGCAGAAAAACAGGGAAGGAGTGACTTCAGTGGGTGCTAGCTTATGTCTTGCCATTTCCTCCTCCAGGGGATCTTCCCGACCCCGGGACTGAACCAGAGTCTCTTGCATAAGCAGGCAGATTCTTTGCCCCTGAGCCCCCTGGGAAGCCCTGCTAGTTTATGTCTATTCATTGCAGATAGTTTGTAGAAGCAAAAAATTAGAAGCAACGTGAATGTCCATCAACTGGAGACTTATGTATTGTTACACGCATGCACTAGAATACTACGTCATTGCCAAAAAGAGTGAGGTGGAATTATGTTTGCTTCCATGGAATGATCACTACAATATGCTAAGTGAAAAGAGCAAGACGGAGGAACAGCGTGTATAGTTTGACACCACTGTGTATGTGAAGGGCATATACATGTGGATGTATATACATGGTCAGGCACAGAAAGGTTCTGAAAGAACATGAAAGTCTGGTAACAGTGGTTGCATTTGGGGAGGGAAATTGGGACACTAAAAATTAGAGATGGAGGAAGACTTGCTCTTCCCTGTAAAACTAGTTTGAACTGATTTTTATTTTATTTTTTGAGCATGCTGTGTGGCATGTGGAATCTTAGTTCCCTGACCAGAGATCAAACCTGTGTCCCCTGCATTGGAAGCATAGAGTGTTAACCACTGGAGCACCAGGGAAGTTCCTATGTGTGTTGATTTTTAAAAAGCTGTGTAAAAAGTACTGTTAAAAATAACAATAGAGAAGAGAAAGAAAATATCTCAAGTCTAGCCCGATATGAAGTGCTGGAATCTTCTATGGAAGCAGTTCTAATTTAGAATCCCTAGGAGAAATTAAAAAAAAAAAAAAACAAGTGACTGGACCCTACCCGCAGAGATTCTGATTTACTATGCTTGTAGATGGACCTGGTGGAGAAGGCAATGGCACCCCACTCAAGTACTCTTGCCTGGAAAACCCCATGGACAAAGGAGCCTGGTGGGCTGCTGTCCATGGGGTCGTGAAGAGTCAAACACGACTGAGCGACTTCACTTTCACTTTTCACTTTTCACTTTCATGCATTGGAGAAGGAAATGGCAACCCACTCCAGTGTTCCTGCCTGGAGAATCCCAGGGACGGGGGAGCCTGGTGGGCTGCTGTCTATGGGATCGCACAGAGTCAGACACGACTGAAGCGACTTAGCAGCAGCAGCAGCAGATGGACCTGGGGGCTTCCCAGGTTGCTCTACTGGTAAAGAACCTACCTGCCAATGCAGGAGATGTAAGAGACAGGGCTTTGATCCCTGGGTTGGGAAGATTCCCTGGAGGAGCAAATGACAACCCACTCCAGTATTCTTGCCTGGAGAATCCCATGGACAGAGGAGCCTGGCGGGCTACAGTCCATAGGGTTGCAAAGAGCCAGACACGACTGAAGCGACTTAGCACGCATGTACGCAGGTGGACCTGGGAACGGGTGTTTAAGAATGAAACTTGCCCAGGTGATCCTAATATGCAGCTGGGGCTGGGACCCTCCACTTCTCAAAGTTTAATGTACACGTGGATTACCTGGGCCCTTGCTCTAAAGTACAGGGTCTACAGGGGTGGGTGTTTCTAACAAGGTTCTGCGTTTCTAACTGGTCCCAGATGAGGCTGGTGCAGCTGATCCATGGATCACACAGGTAGTAGCACAAGGCTAGAATATCTCTGGCTCAGAACAGATAGCCCCGGCATCTCTGCTTAGACTCATTTGGAGACGGGCTGCTCACTCCTTTTTGAAGGTTGCTGTTTCCCATGAGAGTTGGTGCAGATAGTTAGCGCTCCTAAGTTGAAGATCTGAATGCTACTAAGTGGTACAGGATCCTGGGCTTAAATCTTGTACATCTGTTATTCTTCTAGGTCTTTTTTAAAAAAATTATTTTTATTGAAGGATAATTACATTACAGAACTTTGCTGTTTTCTGTCAAACTCTTCTAGGCCTTTTGAGAGGACAATAGTTAATGATTCATTCACTCACGCATTCATTTATCTGGGGAGCTAAGTTTCACAGTATTTCATGGGTGATCGTGGAGGAAGCCCCTCTGCCTCGGGAAGTTTGGAGAAGGGCACTGATGGCAGGAGTAGATGGCCTTGAGAGTCACCCCTGGAAGACAGTAAAGAAATTAGCCAGGAGAGGAAGTGGCTAGGACGTAGAAGGTTTTCTGTCTGTTGGCAGAGGTAGGGCTCCATGCCTGGTAGCAGGCAGTGGCTTGGTGTTCCTGAAGATCCTTGACAGAGGGTCTGTCGCCTTCCTGAAAGCAGAGGTGGCTTTGACTGGGTACCAGCAAAACTGTGGCTTTCACCAGGCAGGTAAAATATGAGCAAGTGTCCATCAGCAGGTGGTGGTGTGTGTCCCTGGAAAGCCTCAGTAGGAGCCTCTCATGGGCTCCTGAGGGTGTCCTGGGCCCCCTCCAGCCTGTGAGTTCATTGTTGGGGTTGAGTGAAAATCTTAAGGAAATAAGAATTGGTATTTTCCTTTGTCAGTTTCAACCTGTAGCTACAGTCTTCAACCTGTAGCTACCCAGATTGACTTTGTCCCATCGTACGACTTTCCCATTTCTGCGTGGGTGGGGAAGCATCTGTGTTTGGACCTTTTGGACCCTTCAGGGAGGAGTGAAAGCAGAATATCTGGGGGTGGTTTGTTGCTGCAAAGAAGCAAGAAGAAAAATCACCTCCTTCTGTGCAGAGGGGCTGCCTCAAAATAGACCTGATCCGTGGGGTTGCAAAAAGTGGTGGGAAGGCACAAAGGCACAAAGAGACCATTTCCCTGCTGACTTGGAAACTGTTTCTGCTTTCACTACTGTCAGAAGATGCCCGACGGGCTGAGGGTGAAGGATTTGGTCAGGGAAGGAGGAAGTAAAATCTAGCAAGTGTGGAAGTCCAAGAGAGTTTTCCAGATGCGTGCTTAGGGAGGTATCCTGAGCATGGGCCCTGTATTCTTGTCCTTGCCCACAAGCTTCCCTTGCCCTGTGATGCTTTTCTCCTTATTTGTGTGTGCATGTGTGTGCTGAGTCACTTCAGTCGTGTCTGACTCTCTGTGACCCTATGGACCGTAGCCCACCAGGCTCCTCTGTCCATGGGATTCTCCAGGCAAGGATACTGGAGTGGGTTGCCATGCCCCCCTCCAGGGCATCTTCCTGACCCAGGGTTCGAAACCGAGTCTCTTATGTCTCCTGCACTGGCTGGCGGGTTCTTTACCACTAGCGCCACCTGGGGAGCCTGCTTTTCTTCTCTGTTACTGCTAAATCCTCCCTCTTGGGAGGGGCCCTCTTCCATAATGCCTCCTGACCTCCTCCCCACTTTGTCCACTCCCCACACAAAGAAGCCGGTGGAGTCCATCTCTCCTATCCTGTACCTTCAAGGCTTCTTGTGAACTCTCTGACTCTCTGTGACCCCATGGACTGTAGCCCACCAGGCTCCTCTGTCCATGGAAATCTGCAGGCAAGAATACTGGCGTGAGTTGCCATTTCCTTTCCCAGGGGATCTTCCCAACCCAGGGATCAAACCCATGTCTCATGTCTCCTGCATTGGCAGGCAGATTCTTTACCACTGAGCCACCAGGGAGAGATCAAAGCAATGCTTCCTCTCACAGACATAAGTACCAGCCCGTGGCTCCAGGCTCAGGGAAAGACCCTGGATGAGATGAGTTCTTTATTCTCCAGTTAATAGAAGAAAACTGAGCTGAATGTTCCTGGGTTGGCCGTAGGGATTTCAGGTCCCCTTCCTCAGCTCACCTCAGGTGGCCCTATTTACCTGAGACCCAGATGAAGGCCAGATTCAAGGCAGAGGGCTGCAGGGTGGGGCCAAGGGTTCATTTACAGAACCCAGGGGGCCAACCGTGGAATCAGAAGCAAATTTGGACCCAGAAACTCAGTGGTAAGGTCCAAACTAAATAGAGGTAGTTCTGGATCAGCAGTTAAGAGTAGTCCTCAAAGACTACTGTGGTTGAGTCAACAGGTTTTCTTCTTTAATCTTCTTCCTAGACCAGCCAATGACCAGGAGAGCTGGGCTGAGTAGGATAGAATGTTTCTGACTCTAGACTATGTTCTGGCTTTGCTAATTCCGCCAAGACAACATCATAGGAAAGGCCTAAACCTGTCCCCCGATACTTACCATGTAGCCCAGTGTGAGGCATACAGTAGGCCCTCAATAAATGCCAGTACACTCAACCTGCAAGAAAACATCATCTGTGTTTTACTTGGAGTGGGTCTGTATCACCTTAACCGGGGTTGCTGGCTTGCTGTTAAGGAAATTGCTTTTCTACCCAGTTGGAGCCTAAATCAAGCCTGTCCCCACTGACCCTTGGGCCAGAATCGACTAAGTTACCTTGTATGGGTCCAACTTTTGAAAGATTCAATTTTCCTAATTTCCCTCCAGGTCCTGAGCTGAGTCAGTGACTGATTAGCTCTCAAAGAGTCATGTGCTGGTTGTATTTATAGCACTAATTAATTAATACAGGTAAAGAGCCGGGAAGATAAAGTGCTAGCAGAGTGCGGTGTCTTCAAATGACTATTAGCGCCCAGGCTGGGGACCTTTGAATGTGAACGTATGGGCAAAAAAGTGCCATCACAGGTGGAGCCTTTTAAAAAGCATCAGCTTGATTACGGAAGACATGAATTAACTGGAGGAAGTAGCGCTGTCAGTGACAGACTGTCGTCAGAATCCTCTCCCGCTCGGTTTCCATTTAAATCGACACATATGGCGAGGGGTTGTTGGAGGGTTTCAAGCATACACGTGCACTCATTCTCCCGCAGGAATAGGATGCCTCAGTTCCACTGAACCTGGTGGGTGGTATGGTCTCCCAGCTCCCCCGCGTTTCCTGAACAACAGGAAAAGAAGTGATAAACTCTGCAGGGGTTAGGGAGCCCAGAGACTGGGCTGGGGAGGGCTTGTTTCATTTTATTGCACTCATCAGAGTACCTGAAGCCCTTCAAAAATGTCGTATGGGCACAGATGCCCGGTAGCATCGAGGCCTGGCCTAGGGAACATGTGATTTGGGGAGGGCTTGAAGCAGCTGCCTGGGCTCTTCATGTTGCGGGAGAAGGCATGGAGAGATTTGTGGCTTGCCGGGGTCTCCATGTCCAGGTGCCCCAAGAGAGCAGCTACTACTTCCTGTTTTCTCTCTGCAGCCAGCTCAGAGCCACGTAGCAGTGGAGAGGAGGAGGCTTGGGATGGGCTGAGGAGCAGAAGGCCAGGTTTGGAGCAGCTTCCGGAGGTCTGCTGAGTCATGAGTCTGTCCTGTTCTGGCCTGGTCTCCACTTGCATGGAAATACCCATCAATCCTAGCTGAAATTCTCCTCTGAAATGCTCTAGGCAGCTCAGAAAACAGCCCTGGGTACTACCTGGGAGGAGGCTAGGGCCTTTGGGGTTTTGGGGAAAGATCTTGCCCCACCAAGTCCGCTTGGGCCTAGAAGCATCTCAGCAAGATCACCACCAGCCCAGGTTTAAGTTGAAAAAAGGCCTCCCTCAGGGAAGTGCAGCATTCTACAATATATATTGAGTGTTTATTTTTTAATTTTCAAAGCCCATGGTCTTCATTTATAGATGTTCTAGTTGTAAAAATAATTTACTGGGAAGTTTCTATTTCTTCTTTTATCTCTTTGGATATTCTATAAATAGGCTTCTGTGGCGGCTCAGATGGTAATCTGCCTGCAATGCGGGAGACTCGGGTTCAATTTCTGTGTTGGGAAGATCCCCTGGAGAAGGGAATGGCTATCTACTCCAGTATATGTAAACACATATATAACTTGATTTAAAAAATTTTTAGATTTAAGTATTGTGAATTTATAACATTATATTGGTTTCAGGTATAGAACACAGTGACTAATTTTTTCTAGAGTATGCTTGATTTAAAGTTATTGCCTATATTCCCTGTGTTGTGCAATATGTATGGAAGTGCAGCTTTCTAGATACAGGGCTGGGAGTGCAGAGCTCAGCTGCATATAAGCCCTTAGCGGGATGCTTTTGTGCACTGAGCAACCAGTACAGCTGTATGAAGTGTCCTGTGTCTCAGATGGAGCTTCCTCACCACCACCTTGACTGTGCAGAGGTGAAGAGGAGACACTACATCTAGAGTGGCCCTGGGAGAAGGCCACCCTAAGTTCCTAGATGCTTTCTCTAAGATCAGCTGATGGTATCAGTTGGAGTCCAGTCAGATATCCACTCCTGGGTATATCAAAAACAGCACGCATTGTCTGGAGCCCTGGGTGCAGTTGCAAACGAGTGGCTTGAGCAAGAAGCCAGGCCTGCACTTCCTGGGTTGCTGCCGCTGCCACTTTTACTGCGTAGGCTCCTGTCCCCTTGCCTGCCGGCCCTCCTCCTCTACGGGGGCTGCTGCTTCTGCTAGAGGGGGCTTCAAAACTGGGTCAGTGGCTCTTCCCACCTTGTGCCTGTCACTTTTCTCCCAATGCATGCTCAGTTGCTCAGTTGTGTCCAACTCTTTGTGACCCCTTGGACTGGAGCACACCAGGCTCCTGTTTGTGGGATTCTCCAGGCCTGACTACTGCAGTGGGTTACCATTCCCTTCTCCAGGGGATCTTCCTGACCCAGGGGTCGAACTCATGCCTCTTGCATCTCCTGCATTGGTAGGAAGTTTCCTTACCCTGAGCCACCTGGAAAGCCAGTTTTCTTCTAGAACTTCCTATAGCAGAGCCTCATTTGAAGTGGGTCAGCCAGCACAGGAGTGTGGAAAAGCAGTTTGTAGAGCTCTAGGCCCAGTGCTGGGGAGGTGAGCCAGAAGGGTGACTTTTACCGAGAGACAGTATTCACTCTGCTACCTATTCACCTATGCTCATCTTGTTTTTCCTTGTGGCTTAAAATTAAAAAAAATTTACTGTACACCTACTCAGTGTTAGGCCTGTGCTAAGCCCTGGAGATGCAGTAATGAGGATCCCTGCTCAGATGGATCTCATGGCCTGGGGAGAAAAAGTCAACATTGCGAGGGTGTTTCTGGCTAGGGACTGAACCCAGGGTCTACATGGATCGTCCCACTTAGTTCTGGCAACAACTTGATGAGTTTTCAGATGAAGTAACAGGGGTTCAGGGAGCTTATTGAAGATCACATGCACTGAGGGGTTCACTGCTATCCTTTGTAAATTTATGTGAAGACCTTGCTGTGTGGGTGTGGGCAGCCCTCTTGTTTGCCACTCTAAGGGAGGAGCCTTTGAAAGGCCTCTCTTGGACTCTTTTTTTGGCTGCACTATGTGGCTTGTGGGGTGTTAGATCCCCAACTAGGGACTGAACCCAAGACCCTTGGCAGTGAGAGCACTGGGGCCTAACCACTGGATTATCAGGGAATTCCACTGGACCTTTTCTAATGAGGCACCAACAGGCTGTGACCACAAGATGTGTGGACCCAGTCATGGTGGTCCCGGCTGCTGCTCCACGCCGTGGTACCCTTGATGGCCCGCCAGCGCCCCACCCGTCCACACTGGCCTTTTCCTCCCAGACCTCCTAGAGGAGTTATTGGCACTCCTGTCTGCACATCGTGGGAGTGATGTAGCTGTTATTCCTAAAATTTCCACCCTGGAGCCTCCTGTCTTCCTGGTGGGTGCTGTAGAAGGCCCTCAGCTTATTCATCTTTGTGTCTCTTGAATCTGGCACAGAGTCCTGCACATAGCAAGCACTCAGAAAGACATTATTCATGTAAATCACCTGTCTAAAAAGACCAGGCCATGCAATCCACATTTGGCAGTCTTCAAAAGTAAATTCAGCCAAAAGATTTGAAAGCGGGGACTTGAACAGATATTTATACACCTGTGTGCATAGCAGCATTATTGACAATAGCCCAAAGGTGGAAGCAGTCCAAGTGTCCATCAATGGATGAATGGATAAACAAAATGTGGTATAGATTTACAATTGGAATATTATTCAGCCTTAAGAGGGAAGGAAATTCTGACACAAGCTACAACATGGTTGAACCTATTGAAAAAAGCCAGTCACAAAAAGACAAGTACTGTATGACTCCATTTATATGAGATACCTAGAGTAGGCAAATTCATAGAGACAGAAGGTGGAATGGTGGTTTCCAGAGGCTGAAGGAGAGGGTGATGGGGAGTTGTTATTTAATGGGTACAGAGTTGCAGTGCGGCAATATGAAAACATTCTGGAGGTAGATGATGGTGATGATTGCCAAACAATGAATATATTTAATGCTGCTCATGTATGTAAGTGAGAGTTGGACTGTGAAGAAAGCTGAGTGCCGAAGAATTGATGCTTTTGAACTATGGTGTTGGAGAAGACTCCTGAGAGTCCCTTGGACTGCAAGGAGATCCAACCAGTCCATTCTGAAGGAGATCAGCCCTGGGTATTCTTTGGAAGGAATGATGCTAAAGCTGAAACTCCAGTACTTTGGCCACCTCATGCGAAGAGTTGACTCATTGGAAAAGACTCTGATGCTGGGAGGGATTGGGATCGGGAGGAGAAGGGGACGACAGAGGATGAGATGGCTGGATGGCATCACGGACTCGATGGACGTGAGTTTGAGTGAACTCCGGGAGTTGGTGATGGACAGGGAGGCTTGGCGTGCTGCGATTCATGGGGTCGCAGAGAGTCGGACATGACTGAGTGACTGAACTGACTGAACTGAACTGAAGGGACATCTTTGATGGTCCAGTGGTGACTGATTTGCAGAAACCAATGCAACATTGTAAAGCAATTATTCTCTAATTAAAAATAAATAAAAATTATTATTCTCCCTTTAGAAAACCAGCAAATCAACAACTCCACTACAAAAGAAAAAATTAAAAAAAAACCCAACAAACAAACAAACAAAAGAGGAACCTGCCTTCCAGTGCAGGGGTCACAGGTTGATCCCTGGTCTGGGACCTGAGATCCCACACACCGTGGGGCAACTAAGCCTATATGCTGCAACTAAGAGAAATAAAAATAATAAATATTAAAAAAAATGAAAAAAGAATGATATGTTTTAAAAAATGGTTAAAATGGTACATTTTACCATAAGAAAAAAGAAAACTCAGGGTTCTGCACTCGGGGGCCCTGGTTTGTGATGGCTCCTGGCTCTTTCAACATGAGAATCCTGCTTAGGAAAGGGTGCTTGAGAGAGTGAGTCCAGCCCTGCCTCCATAAAGACTGTGAAATCCAAGGCTTATTTCTGGCTGTTGAACTAATGAGCTCATAGCTACTTGGGCCTTCATTTGAACCCCTAGAAAGGCATAGCGTATTAAAAAGCAGAGACATCACTTTGCTGACAAAGGTCCGTCTGGTCAAAGCTATGGTTTTTGCATTGGTCATATATGGATGTGAGAGTTGGATCATAAAGAAAGCCGAGCGCTATAGAATTGATGCTTTCCAACCGTGGTGCTGGAGAAGACTCTCGAGAGTCTTTTGGACAGCAGAGAGATCAAGCTAGTCAATCCTAAATGAAATCAACCCTAAATATTCATTGCAAGGACTGATGCTGAAGCTGAAGCTCTAATACTTTGGCCACCTGATGCAAAGAATTGATTCATTGGAAAAGACCCTGATGATGGGAAAGATTGAGGGCAGGAGGAGAAGGGGATGATAGAGGATGAGATGATTGGATGGAGTCACTGACTCAATGGACATGAGTTTGAGCAAGCTCCGGGAAACAGTGGAGGACAGAGAAGCCTGGCATACTGCAGTTCATGGGGTCGAAAAGAGTTGGACATGACTTAGCCACTGAATAACAGAGAGACACACTGGTCCTGCTAAGGTAGTGTCTTTGGAGGCAAAGTGAGCACTTTCCCAGAGATGTGAGGTAAAAACACTTTTTTGGGTTGTCTTAGCAGTGAACCAGGGGACTATGCCCATCTGTACCCATCAGAATTCCTTGCTAACAGGTTCCTGGAACTAACTCCGGTGATTATCAGCACATTAGGGATTTCCTGGGAGACTCTCAGACAGCTCCAGAGAGGAAGGGAAGGCTAGAAAACAAGGCTTAGAAAAGAGGTGGAAGTCAGGTGGCCCAAGATATCTGCATAGTGTAACAGCTTCTGCAGGTCCAGGCCCCGGAGCTGGAGTGAAGGGCTCGCTTCCTGCATCACTTCCTTGAGACTCAGGGCCTGGGTCAAGCAGCTGATTGACTGACCAGGAAATGAGTCACCTCTTGATTGCAAGGGCAGGACACTGGAGGAAAAGAGGAGCCTTGAGGAAAATTGGGGACCTGAAAGGAAGGGCTCTGGAGGCTTAGAAGCTGCAGTGGCAAACGTGCCCTTGAACAGGGGCCCCTCCCTGGTAAGACTACGTGGGAACAGAGGCTCCCTGGGCCTTCCTTCATCACACCGCTGCTGTGGGCTCCAGAAGGGCCTGGGAACAGAAGCAGAAGAGGCCTCTTTTTGTCCACCCCTGGGCCTAGGTCAGGGTGAAGGCCCTGTCTTGTCTTGGACACATCTGCCCCAGCTCCTCAGTCCCAGCCCTTAGGCTGTGGGAGGGCATGGGTGGGCTCTGTTGTCTTGGCTGGTGGGGGGCCACCATGCCATCTTCCAGCTGTTGCCTCCTGGTCTGTCTTGGGTTGAATGTTTACTATTGCATTTAATTAAGACCCCATAAATCTCCAGGAGTAACAGAGCAGCAGTTTGGGGCCTTCTCGCATCTTTACAGACCCACTGGGGGCGGGAAAACCAGCTGCAAACCAGTGCATGACCTCGTTTGCCCTAGGAAAATATGAATCTTGGCGAACTTTTCCCTTCTTCCCAAACATGCAGTAAAATGTTTACTTCCACGTAGTCTTTTAAATGCACCACTGATGCACTCACTCCCCAAGTATATCAGCAGATTTAAAAGGTTCATAAAAATTCCCTTCATAGGGCTTCAGTAAACTTTTGTGCAATTGTTCTTCTGTGAGATTAGTGGTTCACAGACCATCTTTTTAAGTTTGATCACTGATTTGTCTGAGAGCTAATTATCAGCAGACTGGGGAATGATGAAGTTTATTTATCGCCAAGCGGGTGAATCAACATAGCCCATTAAGCCTCTGGGGTCTGATATCTTGAGGACCTTATTCCTCCGTGGAGCATGAAATGCCATTCTCTCTCCCCCTCCTTGTGCGCTTGTCTCCAGCACGGAACTCGTCAACGGGCAGCTGTGGGTATCTCAATTTGGGGCCAGCTCGGCACTCCCGGGGCGCCTCGTGGGGCTTGTGGTCTGCGATGTCATCTGCAGACCCATGTGCTGTCCAGAAGAAAGCACTTTACGAGATGCTTATGCCCCAAAGCCTGACTGGCAGGGGCTTAAACACATAGTAAATCCAATTCTTCCTGCAAGGCAGGAAGGTTGGAGACATCACTGGCCACGTGCAACCTCACCTGTGAGCGTGGGGTGTGGGGGGGTTGTGATCCAACCACGTCAAGCTCGCCCTCCCTCCAGGTGTGCTGCTTCTGTGCTGTCCTCTGCCGGTCCCCTCTCCTGTAAGGGGCCCACTTGGCTAAATTCCTCACCAACTTCCACCCACGCTCAAATCTCACCTTTTCTGTAATGTTTGGTTGGCTGTGCTGGAGCTTCGTTGCAGCATGGGGCTTCTCTAGCTGGGATGTGTAGGCTTAGTTGCCCTGCAGCGTGTGGGATCTTTGTTCCCTGATCAGGGATCGAACCCATATCCTCTGCATTGGAAGGCGGATTCTTTACCATTGGTCCACCAGGGACGTCCCTGTGACTAATTTTAATGGTGGTAAAACATACACAACATAAAATTTACCATCGTAACCAGTTTTAAGTCTCCAGTTCAGCAGCATTAAGCATGTTCACGATGTTGTGCAGCCTTCAGCACCACCATCTCCAGAACTCTTTTCATCTTGCTAAAAGGAAACTCTGTACCCATCAAACAGCAATTGCCCATACTCTTCCTTGACCCCTGAAAACCTCCATCCTACATTCTGTCTCTATGAATTTGACTACTGTAAGTATCTCATGTAAGTGGGATCACACACGTGGAATTGCTGGACCGTAGGATAATTTTTAAATTTTTACATTAAACCTTTAATTTTTAAAACAAACACTTGATAGGTACTCAATGTTTCCTGAATGAATGAATGAATGAATGAATAATACTGCCTTGCTCTGCCCCTTGTAACCTTGCCAGGCAGTCAAGACAGAGAGTCCATCCTTAGGAGAGTCCTCCTGCCAGTGAAAGAGCTGAAGAGTAAAGAGCTGAAGAACTCAGGGCCTCCTCCCTCCACCATCGGGCTGGGGGACGTGGAGAAAGAGAGTGTGAGCTAGCAGCAGCAGCTGGCTTTATGACTTCTTGCTGCTTAAGCATTATGATTCTGTGATGGAGAGTCTGGTCCCCTCTGCCTCATAAGATGACAGTGAGGAAGGTCCTGCCCCTGCTCTGCCCCGGGCAGACCACAGAGCAGCTGCCCACAAGCACCTTGGCAGTGCCTTTGCCCGGACTTCTCAGGCAGTTCCTGGGCCAGTGTCCTCCAACTGTATTTCTTACTGTGAGGGAAGTAGAGCCAAAAAATTGCCCTCAATTTAAGACTGCTTGACCCCAATTTTATCATCCACCTTTCTTTCAGTATTGTCTTCGATGTTATTTTATGTTGCCCTGTTGAAGATCCTGCCCTTGTTGATTAAGCTAAAACCAACCTCTGTATATATGTATGTAGTTTCTCCCTCTGCTGAATTAGAAATGTTCCCACCAGTGGTATACTTAAACGCGGATGAGTTTTGGCTTCTTCAACTAATTTCTCTCCCCCTAGGTAATGTCTTCCTTTTGAACTCATGAAGACAATTTTATATAATGTTTATAATTGGCTTAACATTTTGATACCACTTACTTTGGTTTAGGCACTGTTCTAAGTCCTTCTCATGTAGGTCCTGTTTCTCAAGAAGGAAAATGAGACACAGAAATGTAACCTATCCAAGTAACATCAAGGGAACTTGCAGTAACTTGCCCGAGGTCACAGAGCTTTTAAGTGGAAACCCAACCCAACTGTTGATGATCATTCCAGAACCCAAACCAAGTTTCTAATTCTGACTGTAGTTCAGACCACTTGCTCTGGGGACTTCTCTGGCAGGCCAGTGGTTAGGGCTCTGTGCTTCCACCGCAGGGAGCATGGGTTCAATCCCTGGGGGAACTAAGATCCCAGATGCCTGGCAGCATGAGCAAAAATACATACATAAAAAAATTAACAAATCATTTGCTTTGGTTCTGGTGCTGTTGTTACTAACATCTTTAGTGGACTGAAGACGTGGAATGAAAACAGCAAGAGCAACCCAAATACTGGTTATTGTAATTGGGCACTGGGTGTCCAAGGTTGAGCTGAGAGGCACCTCGAAGTGGAGGACTTTCCTGGAGAAGACTCACTGCAAGGGGTGGGGGTGAAGCTCTGCCTGCTTGTCTGGCTTGGGAAACTAAGAGCAGAAGGTAGGTTGGGGATGGGGTCTCAGAGAACCTGGGTTCTCCACCCCCCTGATGGCTGGTGGTGAGGATTTAGAGAAGTAGGGAGGAGACTCACTCGGGGTGTATCTATTTACACCTCCCAGCATCTTGCATCTGTAATGCCAAGGCAGAGTTCTGTCCTGGAGGTGGTCCTAAGCACTGGGTATAACTGAGATGCACAGGTTTCATACTGGGCCCTCTCTTAATGAGATTACTGTGGGAGTAAAGAATTGATTGGTTGATTGATAAAATCATCACTCTCTGATCTCTCTGACAGGACCTGGGGATAGAGGAGAGGACAGTGGAGAGGACAGAGGGTCCTAGCAATGTGCCATCAGTCTGGGAACCGGGGCTCCTAGAGAAAGGATTTGGTTGATGGAATTAAGAGGTTCCAGGGTTAAATGTTTTCTTTTCTTCCTTCCATCTCCTCCTGTTATCTCCAGTCTTTAGTAAAGTTTGTTTGCACTCAGTTCAGGTGAGTAGGGCTTTGAGAATGAGGGGGCTGGAGTTCACACCTGGAGTAAAGTAGACTAGATATGAGGGGATTCCAGCCATTTCCTGAAGCCCTAAACTTTACTAAAAACTAGAGATAATAGGAGGGAATGTAAGGGTTCCTTAGGCAAGAACAGAGAAGCTCATGGCAATGGTCAGTGGGAAAGGCAGCAAGCACCTGGTAAGGACATGTCAGCTCTCCCTGGATGACTACAGTCCAATGTGGGAGGAAGGGAGGATCCAGGATTGCCTGACTTCTCATGAAATGGGAGCAGGGTGTGAATATCATGGGGAAGGAAGACCTCACAAGGCTGGGCGCTCAAGGACAGTAGGTTTTCTTCTGCTCAGATCTGGTCCTGGTCCAGCTCCTAACCATCATAGGGAGGAATGTGGATCTAAGTAAAGGCTAAAAGAACAGTTTTTCCAGTAAACAGCGTTAACAATAGCAAAACCTTTAAAACAGCAAGATCACTGGGGCCCAACAACAAAGAAATCTCATAGAACATTGTGGTAGCACTCCCCAGGCAGCACAACTCTGGAGCCTGCTATTGATAAGATACCAGATAAAGGCCACCATCACAGATAACCATAGTGTTTATTTACAGCACCAGGGGCTAGGCAGTGCGTAGGGATCCAACATGTAGTGGGAGAATGCTGTGGGAGGAAGGGAAAGAAAGCAAACCCAGGACAAGCAGGATGCTTGGGCAGCCCCAGAGCCTGCAAAATGTACAATGACAGTTAGCAGATGCTAACAGTTAGCAAGGAAACCAACAGACTTGATGAACACCCATGTATTCTGTGGGAACTTCAGAATAGACTTAATAAAGTTCTGGAATCCTACATTAGCAAGATTTAGTGAAAATGTTATCTGTGTTTACACTTTAAAAAATTAGGATAAGGCTTGCATTCAGTAAAATGCACAGGTCTTCAGTGTACAATTCTGTAACTTTTTACAGAAACACACACCTGGAACCAACACCACAGTCAAGATGTGAAACATATCCATAACCCTAGAAAGTTCTCTTGTGTCCCATTGCAGGAAATGCTCACCATTCACAGACAAATCTTGCTCTGATTTCTATCACTGTAGATTAGTTTGATCTGTCTGGTGTGTCAAAAAAAAAAAAAAAAAAAAGAAAAGAAAAGAAACCTTATACAATGGACCCCTTTGTGTCTAGTAGCTTTCACTCAGCATATTTCTGAAATTTGTTCATTTTATGTGTCAGTGAATTAGTATTCCATTGTATAATACAGCACGGATAGTTTGTTTATTCATTCTTCCACTGATGAATATTTGGGGTTGTACTTAATTTTTAGCTATTATGAGGAAAGCTGCTGTGAACATTCATGGACAAATTTTGTGTGGACGTAAATTTCATTTCCCTTGGGTAAGTATCTGAAAGTGGAGTTGCTGGGTCATGTGGTAACTGTATTTAAATTGCTATTTTTCATCACAGTTTTATCTGAAACTGCTAGTTTTCAGAAGTGGTTGTACCTTTTTAAACCCAACAAGCAATGCGTGTTGTTTTACACTCTCACCAGCATTTGGTGGTGTTGGTTTTAAAAAATTGTAGCCATTCTAGTGGTTGTAAAGTGGTATCTTATTGTGATTTTAATTTGTGTTTCCTGATGGGTCATGATGTTGAGTACCTCTCATGTTTGTTTTTTTTTTTTTTTCCTTTTGGCCAGTCTTTTGTGAAAAGTATATTCAAGTTTTTTGGTTACTCTAAAAATGGAATTAACTTTTCATTGTTGATTTTTATGAGTTATTTATGTATTTTGTATACAAATACTTTGTCAGATATATGAATTGTGAATATTTCTTCCAGTGTGTGGCTTGTCTTTTCATCTTTAACAGTGACTTTTGATGAATGGGAATTTTTAACTTTGATGAAGCCCAATTTATCAGTTGTTTTTCTTTCAGAGGGAATGCTTTTTGTATCTTCTCTCAGAGACTGTTACCTACCAGAGGTCAGATATCTTTCTATATTTTCTTCTGGAAGTTTTATAGTATTGACTTTATAGTTAGGTCTATGATCTGGAAGAAGCACAAACTGGAATCAAGATTGCTGGGAGAAGTATCAATAACCTCAGCTATGCAGATGACACTACCCTTATGGCAGAAAGTGAAGAGGAACTAAAAAGCCTCTTGATGAAAGTGAAAGAGGAGAGTGAAAAAGTTGGCTTAAAGCTTAACATTCAGGAAACGAAGATCATGGCATCTGGTCCCATCACTTCATGGGAAATAGATGGGGAAACAGTGGAAACAGTTTCAGACTTTATTTTTTGGGGCTCCAAAATCACTGCAGATGGTGACTGCAGCCATGAAATTAAAAGACGCTTACTCCTTGGAAGGAAAGTTATGACCAAGCTAGATAGCATATTCAAAAGCAGAGACATTACTTTGGCAACAAAGGTCTGTCTAGTCAAGGCTATGGTTTTTCCAGTGGTCATGTATGGATGTGAGAGTTGGACTGTGAAGAAGGCTGAGCACTGAAGAATTGATGCTTTTGAACTGTAGTGTTGGAGAAGACTCTTGAGAGTCCCTTGGACTGCAAGGAGATCCAATCAGTCCATTCTGAAGGAGATCAGCCCTGGGATTTCTTTGGAAGGAATGATGCAAAAGCTGAAACTCCAGTACTTTGGCCACCTCATGCAAAGAGTTGACTCATTGGAAAAGACTCTGATGCTGGGAGGGATTGGGGGCAGGAGGAGAAGGGGATGCCTGAGGATGAGATGGCTGGATGGCATCACCGACTAGATGGACGTGAGTCTGAGTGAACTCCGGGAGTTGGTGATGGACAGGGAGGCCTGGCGTGCTGCGATTCATGGGGTTGCAAAGAGTCGGACACAACTGAACTGAACTGATAATATGAGATAGGAGTTGAGGTTCATCTCCCCCCATATGTTTATTCATTTCTTGCAGCACTATTTGTTGAAAAGGCTTTTATTTCCCCAATTGAATTACATTGGTATCTTTGTTTAGAATCAATATGTGTGGGTCTATTTTTGGACTCTACTTCATTTCATTGGTCTATTTATCTGTTATTGAAAGTCACTTGGTTGTGTCTGACTCTTTGGGACCCCATGAACCCCACAGAATTCTTCAAACCAGAATATTATGATTCTAATTAATATCAAACTAGGTCTTAATTACTCTTTTTACCAATTAGTTAGGTAACACGAGTCTTCCAACGTTGTTCTTTTTCAATATTGGTTTGGATTTTGTAGATTCTTTTCATTTCCATAAAACTTTTAGAATTTATGCAAAAGTGATAGTGAAACACTCAGTCTTGTCTGACTCTTTGCAACTCCAGGGAGTATACAGTCCATGGAATTCTCCAGGCCAGAATACTGGAGTGGGTAGCCCTTCCCTTCTCCAGGGGATCTTCCCAACCCAGGTATCGAACCCAGGTCTCCCGCATTGCAGGTGGATTCTTTATCAGCTGAGCTACCAGGGAAGACATTCTTATAAAAAGTGTGAATTTTGATTGTGACTATATTGAATCTAGGTTAATATTGAGTCTTCCAATATTAGAAATCAATCAATATTGAATCTTTCTATCCATGAACGTGATATACCTTCCATTTACTTAGGACTTCTTCAATTTATATTGTAGAGGTTTTCAGAGAAAGGATCTTGCGTGCGCTTTGCTAATGTATTTCTAAGTGTTTTATGTGTTGATGCTATGCTAAGTGTAAATAGCATAAAGTTTTTTATTTCCATTTTTTTTTGCTGCTGCTGCCAGTGTACAGAAATACCATTTATTTTCATATACTGACTCATACTACAACCTTGCTAAATTTACTTGTATTTTAGCAATTTCTCTGTAGATTCCTTAGGAGTTTTTAAATAAACCACCATACTATCTGTAAATGCATCCAGTTTTATTTCTTCTTTTTTGATTGTTCCTTTTTTCTTTTATCATCTTATTGTATTGGCTGGCATCTCCAGAATGATGTTGAATAGATATGCCAAGAGAAGACTTCCTTTCTTTGTTTCCAATATTAGGGCAAGCGTTTAATATTGTACCAAAAAGTATGATATTAGCTGTAGAATTTTTTATAGAGTGACCTTTCACCAGATTGATGAAGCTCCTTTTTATTCTTGGCTTAAAATTTTTTCTTCCACAAAGGGGTGTAGAATCTTGATAAGTGTTTTTTGCATATGTACTTGGGTGATTTTTTAGTTCTTTTTCTCTGTTAATATAATGCATTATACTGTTTTATTTATGACTATTGAACCAAACTGCATTCTGTGTAAAGCTCTAATTGGTCATTATATATATATATATATATATATATTATATATATTACTAGATTTTATTTGCTAATATTTTATGAACAATTTTTGTGCTATGTTCATGGAGCATATTGATTGGTAATTTTCCACCCTTTCTTGTTAGGCTGAGAATCAGTGTTCTGTCTTTATAAAACTAGTTATGAAATATTCTCTCATCCTCTATTTTCTGAGAGAGTTTATGTAAGGTTGATCATTGTTGTTTTCTTAAAATAGAGTTCACAACGACATGCTTGGGTGTCAAGTTTGTTTTTGATTATGAATTCAACTTCTTCAATGGAATTTCAAGGTTTTCTATTTCTTCTAATATCAGTTTTGGTAAATAGAAGTTTTCAAGAAATTTTTCCATTTCATATAAGCTGTCAAGTTTGCTTGCAATAAAATCATTCATAATATTGCCTCTTTATCCTTTCAGTGTCTGTAGAAACTCTAGCGATGGCCCCCTTTTCACTTCTGATATTTATAACTTGTGTTTACTCTGTTTTTCTCTTTTTTAGTCTTTCTACATCAATTTGGTTAATCTTTTTAAAATCTAAATTTCGGTTTTATTAATTTCCAAATTACTTGTTTTTTATTTCATTGATGTCTCCTTTTAGCTTTATTACTACCTTCCTTTTAATTATAGTAGGTTAAATTTGATTTAATTTTTATAGCCTCTTAAGATGGACACTTTAATCATTGATTTAAAATTTTTATCATAGATTTAAAGTTTTATCATTTTAAAGTTTCCTTCTAACATATCCATTAAAAGCTATGAAAAGTAAGAGTAGTGGAAGTATTATCAAGTATGTCTGACTCTTTGTGAACCCATGGACTGTAACTTACCAGGCTCCTCTGTCCATGGGAATTGTCCAGGCACATATCCTCTCAAATTACTGTCCTGGCTGCATCTCACAAATTCTGATGCATTGTACTTTTATTATTATTTAGTTTGACTTAGTTGGCAATTTCTGTTTTCTTTGACTCCTGTATTATTTAGATGTATGTTGTGAATTTCCAAATATTTGCAGCTTTTCCACTGTGGTCAGAGAATACACTGTTCAATATTTCAATATTTTGAAATGTACCGACACTTGACTTTGATCTAACATATGATTAATCTTGGTGAACATTCCAGGCACACTTGAAAACTATGTGCATTCTACAGTTGTTGGACACCATGTTCTAAAAATGTCAATGAGGTTAAATTTGTTTACAATAGCTTTTCAAATATTCGATATATTTGTTGATTTTTTTTTGTCTAGTTGTTTCATTAGGTACCAAGAAATGAATGTTACAATCTCTGGCAATCATTATGGATTTGGGTACTTTCCTTTTAGCTGAGTTAAGTCTTGCTTCATGTATTTGGAAGCCCTCCTAATTACTACACTCTTTTTTTTTTTGGTCATGCTGCTAGAGTCCTGGCCATGGCAGTGACTGTGCTGAGTTTGAATCCCTGGATTGCCAGGGAATTCCCTCAAGTTTTGGATTTTTATTTTTTTCTGATAAGTAGTCTCTTTATCACTATGAAATATATCATGGTTATAGTCTTTGTTTTGAGGTCTATTTGATATTAATATAGTCAAATTACCTTTCCAGTTGATTTATTGCCATTTCCCATCCTTTCACATTTAACTTAGCTATTTCTTTCCATTGGAAATGTCTCTTATAGATAGCATACCGTTGGGTCTTGATTTTTAAATCCCATCTGTTCTTTTTAATTAGAGAGTTTAGTCCATTATACTTAATTTAATGATTGATAGTCTACAAGTCTGCCACCTTGCAATTTGTTATCTGGTAGTTCCATCTAATTTGTATTTATTTGTTTTTCCTTTCCTGAATACCTTTGCATTATTATACTCTTTTTCAGCCTTCCCATTTTAATTCTTCTTCTTATATATTTCAATACAAAGAATCCTACCTCTTTCTTTGTTTTGTTTTTGTTTTAGTTGACCACACTAGGGATTACACTGTGCATTCTTAAGCCACCCCAGTCTATTTTAAATGAATCTTGTACCTCTTCATGTGAAGTGTAAGACTTTTACAACAGCAAAAGCCACTTAGCCCACCATCCTTTGTGCTATTAGTGTCATATTTTTAATAATACTTAATAACTACCCAACATTGTGCTACTATTTTTTTTAAGTTGGAGAGTTGCCTTACAAATAAATTAAAAGAAGAAGAAGAAGTCTTTATATTTGCCCACATATTTACCATTCTGATGTTGTTTATTACTTCTTGTGGATCTGAATTCCCATCTGATGAGAAGTGGGCTGTCGTTTGTATAAATCATTGTTCCTCTGCATACTGTGAGCTTTGTTTAATTGACTACTTTTAAGATTGCTTCTTCATCTTTAGTTTTCACCAGTTTGACTTTGGCCTGAGCTAGGTATAGTTCTCCTTATGTTTATGCCTTTTGGGATTCACTGGACTTCTTGTCTCTATAAGTTCACACATCCCACAAATTTCGTGAAAAAATTGGCTGTTATTCTTTCATGAAGTTTTCTGTTTCCCCTTTTTCCTTTCCGTCTTGGACTCTAATTATATATATGTTAGACTGATTGACATTTTTTTTGCTACAAATCCCTGAGACTTTGTTCATTTTCCCCCAATATCTTTCTCTCTGTTCTCAGATTGAATACTTTCTATTGATCTGTCTCCAAGCTTACTAAATGTCTTCTTTAGCCAGGTGGCGCAGTGGTGAAGAATCCCCCGGCTAATGCAGGAGACACAAGAGTCACCAAGTTCAATCCCTGAGTAAAGAAGTGCCCCTAGAGTAGGAAATGGCAACCCACTCCAGTGTTCTTGCCTGAAAAACTCCATGGACCGAAGAGCCTGGGGGGCTATAGTCCATGGAGTCACAGAGAGTCGGACATGACTGAGCAAATGAGCAAATTTATTAACTTATCTGCAACCTCCAATTTTCTGTTAAGTCTATACATACCAAGCATTCATTTCATTCACTGTATTTTTCATTTCCAGAATTTTCATTTGGCTTGTTTTGGTGTATATACACACACACACTTATAATTTGGGGGGCTATATCTACTGTTAACTCATTATGGGTCTCTTTTCTTTTAAGTTCTTAAACAGATACTTATAAAGTTTCTTGAAAGACTTTTTCCTATTAATTTCAACATGTGGACCATCCTGGGGTCAGTTTCTTTATTGAATGATTGCTATTATTATTTTGGGCTTCCCTGGTGGCTCAGAAGGAAAAGAATCTGCCTGCAATGCAGGAGACCCAGTTTCTATCCCTGAAAGATCCCCTGAAGGAGGAAATGGCTACCCACTCCAGTATTCTTGCTGTGATAATCCCATGGACAGAGGAGCCTGGTGGGATACAGTCCATGGGGTTGGAAAGAGTCAGACATGATTGCGTGACTAACACTTCATCACTAGCGGATCCTTTCTGTCCATTAGAGTCAGTTTCACTTGCTAGGATCTATTTTAATTTGGAGCTTGCCTTCCCTTTGCATTGTGTTCCTTAAATCCAAACTCCTGACCTTTTAAAGATCTCAACTGGAGGTTTGGAGTATTCAGTGAAGTTTCTCTATCATGGCTTGGCTGAAACTTCAGTATCCCAAAGCAGTACACAACTTCTCATATCACCATACCACTCTCAGCTCTGTGGCAGGGGACATCTGCTCGGCTTCCTGGATTGTAGCCCTGTGCGCGCACAGTCCAGCCCTCAGCCAAGGTCCCATGGTGAACCCTCAGCTAGATTACAGCAGCTGCCTTTGTGAAGCTCCCTCTTTTCTGTTCTGCTTTACACAGTTCAGGCACTTCAGTGGCCCGGAACTCTGATCACTGTCTCCTTAGCTTAGTGAAAGTACTGTTCCGTTTGCATCACTCACCCTTGTGCCGTGGCAGAAAGGTACTCCCCGGCAGAAAGCCAGAGAAATAATGGGGTTCACCTCAAGCGTATGCCTTCTCTCAAAATTACAGTCCTGCGCTGCCTGTTGCACAATGTCTGAAAACAGTCGCCTCATGTATTTGTCTAGTTTTACAGTTATTTTTGGCAGGAGGGCAAGTCTCATATTAGTCATATCTGTCATGGCTGGAAGCAAAAGTTCTCCAGTTTTTTTTTTTTTTAAAGAGAAGATTATTTAAAATATAAATGCTGCTGGGTTTTGTCTATATTGGTGCTTTAAATTTTAGCAGGGCTTGTTTAATTTATGACTAGATTAGGTGTGATTTAACTCTTTCTCTGATACTTGAAAAGTCCTTAATAAAGAACCAACTCTTTTATTTACAACTGGAGATACAGATTAACATTTATACTAAGCTATGAGAGAATGAGCCCTGGGCGGGATGTCAGGAAAGCCGGGCCCTTTCCCTGACTCTGCCACTAACCAGAAGTGTTGCCTTGGATTTCTAGCCTCAGCTCCACCATCTGTAAAATGAATTGAATGAGTTGTATGCCTTCAGGTCCCTTCTAGCTCTGACATTTTGGGACTGTCATATAGAATTCTGAAATTTCACTCTTTCCTGATAGCACGCTTTTCTTAGAGTGGTGCATGGCAGAGATCCTGGGTATGCTGAGCCCCTGCACGGTTGGAACAAGCAGAAAACGAGAAAAGCGACTCTTGAGGCAGAAAAGCCAAATTTCATCAATTGACAATTTTGCATAAACCAACCTTCATTATGAAAGATAAAAGTATCAATAAAAAGGGTTCATGGAACCGGATGTCTACCATATTTTCTAAACCTTTAACGAATGATGGTTGTCATTTTTCTGAGCACCTCTTGTGTTCCAAGAGCTGGAATCAACACTTAGATTCTCTCTTTCTTCCAGGATTGCTCTCACTTTTTTGGGGGATACATTATGTTCTTTTTTTCCTCATAACAACTATCAGGGAAGTCTTGCTCTTCTTATTTCATGGATGGAAAACCTGAGGATCATGGGGATTTAGCAACTCCTTGAAAGTCGTGTGGCAAGTGCAGTGGACAATATTTTAACCCAAGGTTTTCCAACTTGCTATCCACTGCACTCCTAATACTACTGCTGCGGCTGCTGCTGCTAAGTCACTTCAGTCGTGTCCGCCTCTGTGCGACCCCATAGACGGCAGCCCACCAGGCTCCCCCGTCCCTGGGAGATTTCTATTTTTAACACCAGGTGACTGCAATATTGGCTGAAAGAACCCACAGCTTCTTTCTAATCTCTAACATGGGTATATCGTTTTACAGTTTGCAAAGCACTTTTGTGTATAAATGCAATTTGATTCTTTCAAGAACATAAAGATTATGGTCCCTTCACAGATCAGGAATCTGAGGCTAAGTGAAATTCTCCAAAGATAGGCTCATTGTTCAGTAAGTGGTGAAGCCAAGATTTACACTGAGCTCTGGCCGCCTCCCAGGCTCTACACGTGGTCTCCATCAGTTGGGTCATGGTTAGGAACAAGGGCTTCCCCGGTGGCTCAGCAGCAAAGAATCCGCCTGCAATGCAGGAGCTGGAGGAGCTGCAGGTTCGATCCCTGGGTCGGGAAGTTCCCCTGGAGGAGGGCATGGCAACTCACTCCAGTATTCTTGCCTGGAGAATCCCATGGACAGAGGAGCCTGAAGGGCTACAGTCCATAGAGTCACGAAGAGTCGGAAACAATGGAAGCGACTTAGCACTCACTAGGAACAGAGCTGAACTGATCAAGGCAGTAACAATGACTGCTCGAAGGTGTTCGGAGGAGAGGAACTGCTGAGAGAGTTACTGCTGCTGGGAGAGTAAACTGGGGCATCCACTTTGGAAGACTGTTTGCCTTTATCTCCTAAAAATGAATACGTATTCCAACAGTTCCTCTCCTAGATATAAGCCCAACAGAAATGTCTGCCTATGCATAAGAATGCACAACCGTAACCAGAATGACCACCATGAATAGGCTGAACACAGAGTGTCTCACTTCAAACTCTATAACCAAACGCCATAGGCTGAGGGCCTCACAAGCAACAAAAGTTTATTTCTTTGGAGGCCGGAAGTCTGAGATCAGGGTGAACACGGTCAGGTTCCAGTTTGTGCCTATTCCAGGCTGCACACTGTCCGCTTCCAGTTGTGCCCATACATGGTGAAAGAGAAGGCAAAGAAACTCTCTGGAGTCCCTTTTATAAAGGCACTGACTTCATTCATGAGAGTCATTCATGACCTAATTACCTTCCAAACACCCTACTTCCTAATACCACCCCTTTGGGGGTTAGGATTTCAACACAGGAATTTTGGGGGATTATAAACATTTAGTCCATTGCATATAGACTGTATAATACTCATATAATGCATTATTAAACAGGAAGAAAAGTAGATAAACTACTATTACAGTACTTGTAACACCTTGGGTGAGTTTTTTTAATTAAAATTTTTATTTTATTGAAAAAAGTCTACAGTGCTTTACAATTTTCAGAAGTTTCACACACATTTCATATAATCCCATAATAACCGTTTTTAAATTCCCCACTCCAACGTTGCCCTTCCCCCTTCCCTCGCCCCACTGGGAACCACTGATTTGTTCTCTGTGAGTCTGCTTCTTTTTTGTTTTATTCACTAATTTGTAGTATGTTTTAGATTCCACATATAAGTGATACTATACAGGGTCTGTCTGTCTCTAAGGTGAATCTCTTTTGAAAGGAAGAATCCAGACACAAAGGAGTATACACTGTGTGACTCCATCTATGTAAAGTTCAAGACACAGGCAAATATTATCTATGTTGTTAGAGATCAGACAGTAGTTTCTTTTTGGTGGAATGCTGAGATATTGATCAGTAGGGGGCCCAAAGTGCTTCCCTAGTGGCTCAGTGGTGAAGAACTTGCCTGCCAATGCAGGTGATATAGATCTGATTCTTGGGTAGGGAAGTTCCCCTGGGGAAGGAAATGGCAACCACTCCAATAGTCTTGCCTGGGTAATTCCGTAGACAGAGGAGCATGGTGGATTGCAGTCCATGCGGTCACAAAGGAGTTGGACACAACTTAGCGACTAAACAATAACAACAACAACAGCAACAACAGAGGGTCCAAAAGGTGCTTCTCGTGCTTTCTTGATCTCAATATAGTTGCTTCAATGTAAGTTTACTTTGGGCTAATGAATTGAGGTGTACACTTATGACTTGAGTATTTGGCCGCATGTATGTTGTGTGATGTGAGAGTCGAACTATAAAGAAAACTGAGCACCGAAGAATTGATGCTTTTGAACTGTGGTGTTGGAGGAGACTCTTGAGAGTCCCTTGGACTGCAAGGAGATCCAACCAGTCCATCCTAAAGGAAATCAGTCCTGAATATTCATTGGAAGGACTGATGCTGTAGCTGAAACTCCAATACTTTGGCCACCTGATGCGAAGAACTGGCTCATTGGAAAAGACCCTGATGCTGGGAAAGATTGAAGGCAGGAGGAGAAGGGGACGACAGAGGATGAGATGGTTGGATGGCATCACTGACTCTATGGACATGACTTTGAGTAAACTCTGGGAGTTGGTGATGGACAGGGAGGCCTGGTGGTCCATGGGGTTGCAAAGAGTCAGACACAACTGAGTGACTGAACTGAACTGATGTGTTTCAACAAAGAGAGTTCAATGAACACAAAAGCAAAGAAGATATCAAATTTGAGGCTAAACGGTTTCTTTAAAAAAATCTTGATTGTATCTGTCTTTCTGGGTTTATCTATCTTTTAGAAAGCAATTACTTAATCTGACTTGTAATCTTAATTAAAATTTTAGAAAATATATAAAGCACAAGTAACTTGATCCTGCAGTTCACCTCATTGCACTAGTTCTTAACTAGAGGGGTTTAATCATCTGATGTAAGCTTTATAATTGAGAGTGGCAGTTATTAAAATTCTGGGCATTAGTGGATCAAAAGCTCACCTCTAGGAATCATTTTTGTGAGCCTATCAGGCTCTGGAGATGCAGTGGTCATATGTAGTCTGGATGCTGAAAGATACATGACATTCAATTTAAGTGGCTATACTCTTTACTCAAACTGTGAAATGAACTCTGGGGATAGTATCTTGGTTATTGGAACTGGAGACTTTTGGTCCAGCCAAAGATTAGATCTCATGATGCTTTGAAGCGGACAGTTACTGCATTTTACCTCTCAATGTCCGCTTCCCCTGGTTTTACTGGGTGGGGCTGTGACTTCACTTCTCTGAGTCCACATGGTTTGGGAAAGTTTTTGCCCAGGTGAAGCCTGTGACCCCTTCTAAGCCAATCAGTGTCCTCTATCCCTCTGGCTGCAGTGATTGGTTCAGGCATGTGCACAGGACCCAAGTCAATCGGGTCCAATCAGTTTCAGTTCTGAGCTTTGGTTTGGACTCAACTATAAGCCCATGTATTATGTAGACATGAGCCTTAGGCTGCCAGTGTGCCCCAGTGAGCTGAGAAAGAAGGTTACCCCAAGAAGCAGAGGCAGAGATTGGCAGTGGTAGATTTCTGATTCTTTCCTGCCCAAAGCCAACTCACCCTTTGGACTTTTCACTTATGTGAGCAAATGCATTCTCTTTCATTTTTTATAAATTTTTACTGGAGTACAGTTGCCTTGCAGTGTCCTATTTGCTGTACAGTAAAGTGAATCAGTTCTATGTATACACATGTCCCCTCTTTTGTAGACTTCCTTCCCATTCTTAGGTCACCACAGAGCATTCGGTAGAGTTCCCTATGCTATACAGTAGGTTCTCATTAGTGATCTGTTTCACACATAGTAGTGTCTGTATGTCAATCCCAGTCTCCCAGTTCACCTCACCCTTTCCCCGCTGCTTAGCACCCATAAGTTTGTTCTCTACATCTGTGTCTCTCTTTCTGCTTTGCACGTAAGCTCATCTGTACCGTTTTTCTAGAATCCATGTATAAGTGATATTATATGATATTTGTTTCTCTCTGTCTGACTTACTGCATTTTGTACAACAGTCTCTAGGTCTACCCACGTCTCTGCAGATTGCACTTTCAGTCCTTTTTATGCTTGAGTAGTATTTCATTGTATGTGCGCACCATGTCTTCTTTGTTTCTCTGTTGATGGACATTTAGGTGGCTTCCATGTCCTGGCTGTTGTAAATATCACTGCAGTGAGCACTGGGGTGCATGTGTCTTTTCGAATTATGACTTTCTCTGGATATATGCCTAGGAGTGGGGTTGCTGGCTCGTACGGCAGCTCTATTTTTAGTTTTTTGAGGTACCTCCATTACTTTTCTCCATAGTGGCCATACCGATTTACATTTTCACCAATAGTGTACGAGGGTTTCACTTTCTGAATACAATCTCTTTCATTTCAAGCCTATTTGGGTTGGATTTTCTGTCACTGGTCTCCAAAAGTGTTCTAATTGTTATGCCCACCTTATTCTCTCTGGATGGGTTTTGTCACGAGAATCGTAACAATAATTCTCATGGCCACCCTCTCATGGCTGTTGAGGGGGAAAAAAAAACAAACCTAAGCTCAAGTGCTGGGAAAATTTCTTTGGCCTGAAGACAACAGCGACAACGGTGATAACAATACTGGCAAAATCCCAGACTTTTCCAAACTTCTCAGCAGTCGCATGGCGGGTTCACACCATCTTCAGTTGGCAAGATGTGGCAAATACCGCAGCTCAGCGGTAAGAGTGAGAAGCCCATGTCCCGAGCAGCTGGGCGGCTCTTCTCAGCAGGCTCAGCTCTATTTAAACTTCCCAAACTTTGCTCTGTGGGTGTGTGTGTGTGCACGCACGTGTAGGAGGGTTTGGACTCTCTTCCTCTTTTGTTATGAAGGAGAACAGGGAGCAGATTGGAACAGGTTGTAACACTTCCGCACGCCCATGTCCCGGTGCTTATTTCATAGTGCCGTCTGCCAATTGGCGTCTGGATCCCGTGCCTCTTTGATTTATGTATTTATTGTAAAGCAGCCAGATTTCAGAGAGAAGAGAGGAGATTCTAATTTAATAGTAAGAGCAAGGTGTAATTTCTTATAAAGGGAGGGAAAGGCACCCGCATTCTTATTTGATGTCAGAAAATAAGACTGCTCAAGACTTCTCCCACCCATCTAAAAATTAAGACATAAGATGTGGTTCCACCAAATGATTAGTTCAGTGTTTTATAAGAGATGATCATTTTATTTGTGAATGGAATTTTAAATTAAGTAGGTATTACGTTAGGAAACAAAGACACCCAGAATAAAAAACCCCAACCTTTCAAACAAACAAGCAACAAGAAAATCCCTTAAGTCCTTTTTAAAAATGCTCTTTTTCCTTTTTCTTTTTGCTATGCCATGCGGCTTGCAGTATCTTAGTTCCCTGACCAGGGACTGAACCCATGGCCCCTGCAGGGGAAGTGTGGAGTCTTAACCAATGAACTGCCAGGGAAGTCCTAGAAACCCCCTAAACCTTACTACCAGTCACTATTTTCCCTTTTAAGTTAGTTAAAAATATTATCTAAAGGCTGAGAGTTTGCATGTCAGAGTTAGACACCATTGCACGTTAGGGCTGAGATGATGAGCACCTGTGATGGAGCCACTAGGGGGCCTAGATAGGTCTGTGGAATAATTGGAAGGTGAAGGATCAAAGTGGCTACAGGGGTAAATGACCCGCAGAACTCCCCCAGCACTGGGCTGGGCAGGCCTTGTTTGCCTGATTTGCATCCAAAACTCCGAGGGGGTGGAAATGGTCCCCATCACCTTTCCAGGCATGTTTTCCACCTTGGGTACCACCCTCCTCAGCTTCCCTCAACATAAATTCATTCTATTAGGCTAAGTGATGCTGTTCAGCAAAAAGAGTCACTGTGTGGTGGGTGTGTGGGCAGTGGGGACCACGAGCAGGGCCTGGGTGAGCAGTGACCTTGTCCCCACCTCCCCTAGCACCTGACACACAGCAGGGGCTCAGTCACTGGGCTGCAACCGTGGGATTCCATCTGTCTGGTTCTGAAATCTGTTTACCTTTACCCTGCCCCACCTCCCTGGCTCTCACTTCTATTGGCATGCATCTCTTTGTGTACTGGGGTTCTCATACTCTGCCCATCACTTCTGGGAAGGCTGGTCTTCTTAGATGTGCTGTGACTTCACAGGGGTTGGCTGGGAGTTCATAACCTGGTTCTAGCCCCAAGTGAGTGATGTGGAGGGTATCTCAAACTCCCACCATGCCTCAGTTTCCCCTTCTTTCCAAAAAGCCTTAATAATATTTATCTTTTTATTGCTTATAGATATTATGAAATGAAAATGATAGATGTGAGAGGAATTAGAAGAAAGGTCCTATGCAAATTCACCACTGTGATTAGCATTCTTGCTATTCCCTTTAACATTAGGTCCCTAAATGATCACACTCTTCAGTTAAAGACATGATCTGGGAACAGAAAAAGAAATAAAAGCTCCATCTACCTGCAACCTTGGAGTAGAAAAGTCCCCTTATTCGCTTTCCTCTTTTAGAAGAGAACTTGGTGTGATCGGGTCATTGCATGTAAAATGCTTTAAGAATGTGATCCGTACTTCATCATTTTAAAATTCAAACATTCCTGAGCCTTTTTTCCCCTCACCCCGTTCATATTTATCTTCTTGGTCTTGCCTTCATTGGGCACCACATTTGTATTGATAAATTGTAGGTGGTAGGAGATGTATTGATGGGATGGAGACAGTTCAAAATGTAGAGTGCTGTGGCTTTGCATATCATTACACCTAGCTAGCTTTTTGCCTCCTGAAAGCTGTCGATTTGTGCATTATTGCTATTCAGGCTGATAAATGACAGTAATTGTTCTTAAGTTGAAGAGCTGGTTTAATATGCTGTCTGGCCTGGGAATTTCCTGAGCACCAGGGTTAAACTCGCGCTCCACTCGAGCTAGCAAAATGGCCCTTTTTTCATCTCAGACTATAGAGTTAATTGAATTACTCGCTATTCCTGCAGTTTGTAGCCTTGATTCTAAAGATATCATGAACGGAAGGGGGAGGGGGAGACTCTCTAGAGGGCTCCGGGTGACCGTGGGCCCTGCGTCAAGGACGTGACCCCTTCCCTGAGGGGAGGGCAGTTTGTGTTCTGCAGCGTGGTCTGCTTCCATGCCCCTCTGTTTGCTCTTGGTCATTTTGGAGGCGCCTTCTGGGGTTCCCCGAACCTAGAGGGCAGCAGGATTCTGGACGACGCAAAGATGATGTCTCAGAGGCCATTTTTTGCCTATTTTCTAAAATTTGGAAATCAGAGCACGGAGTTGCTTGCATTTTGTTTTGTTCACTTTTTTAACTTTTGGGTCTTAACACGTGCTATGATCTGGGTGAAGTTTAGAGTTGCCACTTCGCTGTGGGGCGGCCCCAAGAAGGTTTCATTCTGTTTTCCTTCCCAGTGACTCAGCTTCTAACCGAACCATTCAATCCAAAGGGCTCACCGCAGCCATTTTGAGTCAGAGGATTCTTCCCTGGGCTGAAGGTGGGGAAGGAATTAACTGCAGGAAACTGGGGAAGAGAATCTGCCTTTCAAGGAATGTCTCATCTGACTCTGGTGTGTGGGCAGAGGTTTCCAGAAAAGTTCACGCAGCAACCTCATCTTCACCCCATCTTCCAGGTATCTCTGGGCTGGTCTTCCAGGTCTCCCCTGGATAGAATGAACCCAAAGACAAACGCAAAGCAAGCAGGAGACGCAGCTTGCCTCATATTTACCCTCTAGCATTGAGATGACTCACAGTACCAACGAGCTTCAAAATTACTGATTTGCTTCTGTTTGGGAATCAATGGCCACTTCCCCTCCTCGTGTACCCCTGTCCTGGCCCAGGGTTAGAACCAGGTTATTTCTCCAATTTATTGGACCGTGGCCACACGCTTTCATGTATGCGTTGTCTGGGGCTGCTTTTGCACGGCAGGTGTAGAGTTTAGTAGCTGCAACAGAGACCACAATGCTCTCAAAGCCTAAAGTATTTACTTTCTGAAGATTTATAGAAAATGTTTGATAAACCAGTGCCCAAAAACCATCCTGCTGAGGTTCAAATGCTGCCTTACCACACATAAGCTGGATGTTCTTGAGCAAGTCAGACTTGCTATGCCTTAACTTCCTCATCTGTAAAATGAGAATTATACTGTAGCTGCATATGTTGTTTGTGAGGGCCAAGGAATTCAAATGTATGAAGTGTGCTTAAAATAGTTTGTGGCACATAGTTAGAATTCTATAAGCATTGTTTGTCATTGTTATATTTTGTCTTTGAAAAGGTTCAATGAGTACATATTATGCTGGTTTGGAAAATTGTCAGTAACAATCTTTATTAAGTGAGAAAGTAATTGAAAATATGAAATTGATTATCAACACATTGTTTTCTGTAAGTTCCACGAATAAAAATGCAGGGAAAATATTTGCAGGGCAGGAACAGAAATGCAGACGTAGAGAACAGAGTGGTGGACACAGTGGGTGAAGCAGAGGGTGGGACGAGTTGAGAGAATAGTATTGAAATATGTACATTACCATATGCAAAATAGACAGTGGGAAGTTGCTGTATAACACAAGGAACTCAACCGAGTGCTTTGTGACAGCCTAGAAGGGTGGGATGGGGTGGGGAGTGGAAGAGAGGAGACATATGTATATTTATGGCTGATTCACGTTGTTGTATAGCAGAAACCAACACAACATTGTAAAGCAATTATCCTCCAGTTAAAAAAATGCATAGGGAAAAAAAATCCAGGTTATTTCTCCTATAATTGCTCAAGCTTGTGTAACACTTTGGGGCATTATTAGTGGATAACCCCCGTCTCCCTTTCTCTCTCTAAATGGAAGAAAAGTTTGGTACCAAGTGATGTTCAATGCCCCAGCTGGAAACATTTACCTTGTTTAGATCCAACTTCAGGAAAGTTTGGGATCCTGTCTCTGCACACCCTGTCTTTGATCTCAGTTCTCAAGTGTGCCCACTGAAGCAGGCCTGAGGGATGTGACCCCACCTCAGAATACCTGGAGTATGGAAAGACTCCCATTTAGAGACATTCATCATTTCTCATCATAGGAGCTCATAAAACCCATCTTTTGCTGTCTGACAAGGTATGAGATAATGAAGGAAGACTGCTTCAGATGTAAATCACTTGGATCTGTTGGTAACACTGTTTAGAATTAAATTCATGTGTAATAGAACTTCCGATCAGAAATGAGCAGTTTCCCAGACAAAGCCATCATGAGTTCCATAATTTCATATGGATGCTTCCAACACTAATGGCGCTGGTGCAGTTCACTTGATAATGCTCTGAGGAGAAAAGGGTCATTTTTCCTAGTTTTATAACCATGCAAACGTGACGGCAGATCACTCACTCTGGTTCTTCCTGTCTGGTGTCCCGGAAGAGTGCATCTCACACCTTACCTGGAGAGAGGTGCCCCTCCCGGGGTGGGAGAAAACCCTCCCTGAGGTCAAAGAGTGACCTGCTGAGCCTCCAAGGGCCTGACAATGGTCAGGGTCCCTCCTTAGGCTCTGGGTCTCTGCTGTTGCCCTTCCTCTGTCCCACATCTGGGAAGGGCCGGCTCAGAACCCAAAGTGCTTCCAGGGGCTGGACTCCTCCAGAGCTTTGTTTGGGCTCATTCACGAAGCCCAGTGCCCTCTGCAATAGGATGGGTACTGCTCAGGGCATGTGACGTGTTTAGGTTGCTTCAGAGGCATGGCTGTAACTGGTATTGAGTCACATATCATTTTTCCTTCAATCCATTTTCAAGGTTTCTGATTATGTCAAAGAGAAATTCTTCTTTGGTGTGAAAGTGTTTTTCATACCTGAACTCTCATGTTTGCTAACCTTCTTCTATGAAAAAAACGGAGGACGGGCCTTGGGCTCAGAATATTATTCACAGGACAGTATCCAGCTGCAGCAAACAAACAAACAAACAAACAAACAAACAAACAAAAGCTACTTTTTAAAAAGGTATTTATTTTGTAGTTATGTTTTATTGTGACAAATGATACTAACTTTCCTTTGTGGTAATGACAAAGATTCCCTCTAAATAAATTCCTTTAAATAAGAAGAGTCTGTTTAAGAAGAGTATTATGTAAATATGAGTCCAAATGCTGCTGGTTTATGGGAATGATCTTGAAGGTGCCATGTGGATGGTTGTAGTCTGGGAAACTGCCAGATTGCTGTGAGGTGCTGGTGGCAAGAGGGCAGAGCATGTCCCCTGGAACTCTATCATTGCACAGAACTCGCTGTATCTCAGCACAGATTCAAAACTACTTAAAAAATACCACTGTCTTATCTTCTGTTTGAAAAGGGTATCAACGTTCTTCGTAGAAAATTTGGAATATATAGAAAACACACACTCAAAAAGCAAAGGGAATGAAAGGAGAGAAAAGGAAGGAAGTGAAAAATCTCCTAAGAGCCCTTTTGCCAGAGATAGCCATTACTAATGTGGTGCTTTATTCTCCTTTGTCTTTCAGCACGTGAACAGAAATGGGGGCTTCCCTGGTGGCTCAGTGGTAAAGAATCCACCTTCTCTGGGTCAGGAAGATCTCCCAGTATTCTTGCCTGGGAAATCCCATGGACAGAAAATGACAGAGAATCTTCGTCATTGCCCCAGAGGGACGTCAGTAACATTTGTCACACATGATGTCTGCTAATTTTATTTTTTTACCCATTTTCAAATTGGCTTATGTTCTTTAACTGCTGAGTTTTTAGGATTCTTTGTATATTCTAGATGCTAGTTCTCTGATGGATGTGTGATTTGCAACTCTTTTCTCATAATGGGTAGCTTCTCTTTTTATCCTAATCACACGGCATTTGCACAGAAGTTTTTACTTTTGATAAAGTCCATTGTGTCAATTTCTTATACTTTTAAGCTTAATTGTATGCCTGCCTTAGTAATGAGAACCAATGCTGAGTTAAAAATACATATTTCCTGAGGACCTACTAAGCCCCACACACTTGTTTAAGGTAGGAGGCACTGCAGAAAGAAGAATGTACTGTTCTTGTTTATATGGAGTTAGACAGTAAAAATATAATTTCAGAAGTACTTATATAATTGTCCTGGTGAAAAATGGTCTCAAGGAAAAGAGTAGGGATTCTAAGAGGATGAAACAAGAGTGTGAAAAGACCTGCTTCCCTGGGAAAGCATTGTTTGCAGAGAATGAGGAAGAGCTAGCCAGACAGAACAAGAGGCATGGAGAGCAAGAGGCGTGGAGAGCAAGAGGCGTGGAGAGCAAGAGGCATGGGCCCAGGGACCAGCCTTGGAGTGGAGGCGTTGGCGTGTTTGAGGAGTAAGACAGCCTGTGGATGGCAGGTCTGACATGGCTGCTGTGGGGCATGGACCAAGCGGCACTGTGGGCTTCGGCGGCAGTTGGGACTTCACTATGAGACCTGCGGGAGGCAGTGAAAGGGTTCGTAGGATGAAGGACCTTTATGAACCACTTACTGAGCATTGCAACAAACAGCACCATCTTCTTTGTTTTACACAAATCTCAACCTTGCATTCATGTGAAGGGGAAGTTGGATACTTAGATGAGCTGTTGACTTATTTATAGATCCTGAGTTCTAGAAAACTCCGTACTCAAAACCATCACTCTAGAAATTTCACTTTCTGTCAGGTTATGCAAAATGGTTTAACTCATGAGGAAGATACCAATACCTAGAGGAGAAGAGAACAGCTTTGGGGTCTTCCCTGGCAGTCTTGTGGTTAAGAATCTGCCTTGCAGTGCAGGGGATGTGGGTTCAATCCCTGGCCGGAGAACTAGGGTCTCACATGCCGCAGAGCGACTAAGTCCAAGCACCGCAGCTAGAGAGTCCACGTGCTGCGCGCCATGTCCCACATGTTGCCTTGGGCCACAGCTAAGCCCCAACACAGCAGCTAAATTAGTTAATTAAAGAACAATAGCCCCGGCAACTTCTGATGTAAGTTAGATGACATCAAGGATGGCCAGAGGGCTGAGGTTTCATGGGTGTACGTTTTGGGGATTGAATCATTTCTGTTGCTTGCTGTCAAATGCTAGGACCTGCTGTGCACTGGGGGAAGGTTAAGGTTGAGATGGGGGTGGGGTGAGGGGGGTGCCTGGCTGTGGACAACAGGTTGATATAGATGAGGCTTGGAAGCGCATGTGGTGACTGGGTCTTTGTGGGGTCACCTTCTTGAATGTACTTCTGTGTTAGGGACCATTTCGTTGCACCCTGAACTAAGCAAAATTCTGGAAATGCCAGCCCCCTGGGAAATTGCTTCCCTCCTCCCCTCCCCACCTCCCCCGATCTAGGGTACCAGGCAAATAGCACTCTAGGGCTGTGTTGAGACAAAAGGACAAGAGTAAGGAATATAAAGAGTTCTGGAGGTTACCATGTGCCCAGAAGTCTCACTTGTAAAATCCTGGGGACGCACTCTCCTACGCTTTAGGGGCGTGGCACTTAGCCTGAACCTGTAGTTTGACCTGTGAGGTGCTGAAAGGTCTTGGATGGCAAAGAGCTTGTCTTGAACCCTAACGTCCTGAAGGTGTGTTGGAAACTGGAGGCAATGCTTTGGAGGTGTTTCTCGTGCCACTCCGGGATGCACCCAGGGCTGTGTGAAGTTGTTGGCATCTTGGTCCCAAGGTGCCCTCTCCCCCAACCCGAGAGAGGAGGTGGGTACCGGGACAATCATGAGCTCCTCTGAGGCTGCACACCCACTGAGTTGGCTCTTGGTGGGGGTGGAAGGGAATAGGCCAGTTGTAACACCAGCTGTCAGCACACAAACGGCTTAATTTCAAAATCGCACCACAGACAGAATTAAAAACATCACACTTGAGTTAAAGTGAGTGAAACAAAGAGAAGCATTTTCAACACAGAGGAGAGCGACCGTGTGTAGTGTGCTCTGTGGGGCCTGGGAGCTCTGGAACAGTCTTTCCTTAGTGATGCCTGGGAGGCCTACTAAACAGACGGATAACCCGTAACCCCGTGCCCATCCCCAGTTTAGAACAGCCGATATCTGCTGGTTCCTACTCATTTTTTCCCTGGCTGGTCCATCATGTAAAATTTGGCCAATTGTTAACTCATGGCTGCTGCAAACCCACCTTTATTTTAACCATGTAGGAGATGTGAAAGGGTGGGGTGGAGAATTTGCTGATGCCTGTGGTGCCTGCCTGCCTTGAGGGTGGAGGTGCTCCTCCCAACCCCCGCCCCCGTCTGTAGGGCTTGGCCCCCCTCCCCCTGGTTGCTATGCTCAGCACACAGTTTACAGTGGAATGGACTGGAATGGACGCATTTAGACCTTCTGTTTGACTCTTAGATATATATTTAAAAGTAGGCACAGCTTCAGATGGAATGCAAACCAGCAGCTCAGTGTAGTGGCAGCCGGAGTATTTGGAACGTGTCTGAAATACCTAATGGAAAGAAAGGCCTGAGTCACCGGTGGACTTGGAGGGTTTCATCAGCCGGTGGGATGTTATCCTAGACTGGAATGAATTTCCGCAACTCTGGGCTCCTCTGAACACTTGGCGCTTCTGCTAGGGCAGGTCCCTGCCCTTCTGCCTCCTCCATGTTCATCCCCCGGGCATTGGCAGGTGCCTCAGCGTTGTTCCTGGGGAGACCATGGCCCTTGGCTGTTTATTTCCACACCTCTCTGTCGCCCTCCCCTGGATGCACTCTGAGTGTCATGAGGGCAGAGGTAATGTCTTGTTTATCTGTGTATCCCCTGAGCTGGCGCTATCTGTGGGCACCTGGAGAGCATGGCGCTGGAAGCGGCATAGGAATGCTGGCCTTTCCTCCTTCACCCTTTGCTTTGCTGCCACGTTGGGTTCAGCATCCACTCCTCCAGTCAACACATTTCTGGCTGCCTCTGTGCGCCCAGCATGTCGCCGGATGCTGAGGCTGCGTCATGCAGTCAACCTGGGTGTGTGTGCTGGGCTGTCTTGGGGCTGCCATGGGTAGAATTTCTGGCTGCGCTGTGACTGCCTCAGTGGCTTTGGGCAGCTAAGACCCCTGGATAGGGTAGAAAAGGTATTGGGGAGGGAGACTTAGAACCCTGCCTGTCCCTGAAGGAGATAGTAGGCTTACACCTTTTGGAGTAGGAGTCCCCAAGCTCTGGGCCATGGACGGGTACCAGTATGTGGCCTGTTAGAAACCAGGGTGCCCAGCAGGAGGGGAACAGTGGGTGAAACTGAAACCATCCCCACCTCCTAGGGACCGTGGAAAAATTGTCTTCCACGAAACCGGTCTCTGGTGCCTAAAAGGTTGGGGACCGCAGTTTTCGGAGCACTTAGGAGATTCAGTGCATGTCCAGATTTACTAGTCTGGAGAGCCTCTAATGGGTGAGCCAAACGCTCAGATTTTTAACAGTTTAGTTTTGGAGGAGGATTTGCAGGTGAACACAAGTTCCAAACAAGAGATCCAAGGGCTCATACCATGGTTGACACAAATTTCTAGCATGGTTCAGCCAGAGATGGGTCCCTGCGGTGTCCACCCAGGGACCAATATAGACCACTAAGATCACCCTCGATCTCTCCTTTCCCTTGACCTTCTCCCTGGGGAAGGATGGAAAGCTGCAGAAATAGGACACAGGGGCCCGGGGCTTGGGGGGTGAGTGCCTCATGTTTGCGGGTTTATGGGGCTTTCAGCCTCCCTCGGGGGGAGTTTCTGGAGTTGCCATAAGGCAATGCTCCAGCTTTGGCATGGGTCTTGCTGCTGGCCAGAGCAGGCGTTCACCCTGCTCCCCACCCCACACTGCCCCCCAGACCTCTCTCTGCAGTCCTCCCAGTAATGTGGGCGCTGGGCTCAGCTGAGCTCCCCCTCTCCTCCCCAGTGAGATGCTTCCAGGAATTCTCACCTTCCCCAAACCACGAGGGGAAGCCCCTCCTCGCCTCATTTGACTCGATCACACTGCTTCTTCCTCTCTGAAAACTCAAAACAGAGAAGTACACTGTGGAGGAAAACTTATTTTTTCTCTCTTCACTCTGGAAGCCAGCCTTGATCCGAATGTTCCTATAGCAACATTAATTCTCCAAGTTGCACCTACTGTATAATAAGTTATATATATAGAAGACCTACTGGGGTCCAAATACCCCATATGTGCAAGCGAATGAGTTAATGCTGCCGTGAGAATTAGCAATGTTCCGTTTCCTGATTTTCATGCTTTTAAAGTTGCAACCTGTGTTTGCTGGGGGGCTGTGGATGGAGGCTTGCGGGAGCAGTGGAGGTGGGTGCAATTCTGGCAGAGAACTGCCTCCACGGCAGATCGAAGGATGTCTGGAGAATTTTTGCGTCTCAAGATGGAAATAGACATGGGGATGCCAGTGTCCTTCCTAGTTACCATGAACTTTTCCTTGAGCTCAGCTCTGGCTGTCTTGGTGTCCATGGTGTCTGATGGTGAAGCTGGGCAGTAGGTGTTCAGAGTAAGAGAAGAAACAGGTAAGACAGACAGACGGCCCAGTCTCTTTGCTGCTTGAGTCCTGGGGGTGGGGTTGATCCTAGGCCAAAGTTTCTGCCCTGCCTCTTTCCTTACAAGTTGGTGGGAAATATAGCCTTGGCTGTGGGAAAGGTTTGGATCCCTTGTGGGTCTCCCGGAGGTTGTTTGTATTGGCTAGGCTCTGTAGTGTTGGTAAGAAGCTAATAGCCATGATCTTGGTAAAGATGATGATGGTTTACATTGAAAGCCTTGTCACAGGCCAGGCTGGTACTCCGAAATTCTGTGCAATGTGTCCTTAACTCTTGCAACAAGATCTGTGCATCTCCCATTGTACAGATGGAAATACTGAGGCATAGATGCAGTTAGCCAGTAGCACTGGAGCTGGAGGAAGAGCTCTCAAGCCTGTGTTACCAACAGCATGCTCTATACCTTGCTATGGCAGGTGCTGATGGGGCCCTGAAGACCTGGTGACTCTTGGCCTGCTCTTGCCTCTTTTAAATCTTCCCCTGCTTCCTTCACCTGGGACCTGGGAGCCCACAGTTTGCCTTTAATGCACAGGCTAACCCTGTGATTAGGTGAGATTCCTTCCAGCTGGATAGGATGCTCTGAGGTGGGTCGTGAGATGAGGGGAGGCCCAAGGTCTCCTTGGGCACATGTGTAGCTGACTGCCCCTCTCCTCCAAGATCCAGTGGACATGGGGACCTCGACACTTCCTGTCTGGCACTACAGGTGTCCCTCATCATCTCTGGCCCTGCTTGCCCTCAAGAAGCTTTTATGCTGAGCTAGCAGCCCACTCCAGTGTTCTTGCCTGGAGAATCCAGGGATGGCGGAGCCTGGTGGGCTGCCGTCTATGGGGTCGCACAGAGTAGGAAGCGACTTAGCAGCAGCAGCAGCAGCAGCCCAGCCTGTAGCCTTGGTTTGGGCTTCAGGCCCCACTGGACCCCAGGCTAGGACTCAGAACACCACCAACTACCAGAGGGCGCCATCTTTAGTCCACTGGCTGCTCTCTGATGGGAGCTCAGGTGTGAACGTGGGGTTTTAGAAGAATTGCCTTAAAACTGGACAGTGAAGAGTCCAGTTCCTTTCTGACTGTTGCTTCCTGCATTTAATGAGAGGCCTATTCCTACTCTGCCTACAGCCAACGGATACCCTGAAGGGGTGTAAAACTCAATAGACACTCACACAGATAAACTTGTAAAAGTTCTTGGTCTGAAATCTTCTTTTATGGCCCTGGATGGGAAGTGTTCCTAGAAAGCTGTTTTGGGAAATGAAATGGTCCATTTGTCCCCTTGAAAAGCTGAGCTGAGTCCTGGGGGGCCTCTGTGGTCCCGCCTCTGCCTCTGGCCCTCTGGCAGGATGCCCTTAGGAGGGACGGACAGCAAGTGGGGAGCATGAAAGGCTGCTCCTTGGACTCCAAAGCCTGGGGTGGACACCCTGCAGGAACCTCCATCCTCCCAGGGGCCACCCCCCAGCCCTACTCCATGCTGCTCCCCACCCCCACCCCTGCTAGGAGGCACAGGGCGGTGAGATGCTTGCCAAGAAGTGCCCAATTTGGTGCAGATGGTGGGGGACCACAGCGGCACTGATACGAGACCCATTGGGACAGGACATGGCTTAGCTTGTGGTCTCATGGCTTGGTGGGCAAGCCTAGTAGGGGAATGGCAACTGGGGTGTGACCTCAAGCTCTCACGTTTATTGTTTCCCCACCTTCTTCATCCCGACTGGACAGGATTCTTCTTGTGGAAGGGACGGCACAGCAGAGCACAGGGAAGTAAAAACCTGTCCTGATTTTCGGAGCTTAAACATCCTTTAGTTCCTTTGGGTTGTCATAACAAAATATCACAGGCTAAGGAGCTTTGTTATTGTTGTTGTTTAGTCGCTAAGTCGTGTCCAGCTCTTTGCAACCTCACGGACTGTCGCCCACCAGGTGCCTCTGACCATGTGATTTCTCAGGCAAGAACACTGGAGTGGGGAGCCATTTCCTCTTCCAGGGGATCTTCCCGACTCAGGGATTGAACCCACATCTCCTGCACGGGCAGGTGGATTCTTTACCACTGCGCCACTAAAGAAGCCCTAAGGAGCTTAAACCACAGAAATTTATTTTCTCACCACTCCGGAGGCTGGAAGCCCAAGATCAAGGTGCCAGCAGGGCTAGTTTCTTCTGAGGCCTCTCTGCTTGGCTTGTATATGGTCATCTTCTCCGTGTCCTCATATGGCCTTTCCTCAATGTGTCTGCGTCCTAATTGCTTCTTATAAGAACACTAGTCATGTTGGATTAAGGCCTACCCTAATGAGCTCATTTTAACTTAATTACCTCTTTAAAGGCCCTTGCTCTAAATATTCGGGTTTCCCTGGAGGCTCAGCTGGTAAAGAATTCACCTGCAATGAGGGAGACCTGGATTCTATCTCTGGGTTGGGAACATCCCCTGGAGAAGGGATCGGCTACCCACTCCAGTGTTCTGGCCTGGAAAATTCCATAAACTGTAAAGTCCATGGGGTCGCAAAGAGTTGGACACGACTGAGCAACTTTCACTTCACTTCTCTGAATATTCACATTCTAAAGTTCTGGGGATTACAACTTCAGCATAGAGGTTTTGAAAGGTACAAAGAGCTTGATGTAGCTTATTAAGAAAAAGATATTGCAAACCATCAATAGTAACTTGATTTATTTTTGCTATAATGTTTGATAACAAAATTTAATAATACTTATATGGAGAAAAGGGAACTGTCTCTCATACACCACAGGTAGAAATGTAAATTCATGCAGCCACTGTGGAAAATAATATGGATGTTTCTCAAAAAAAGTAAAAATAGAACGACCATATGATCCAGCAATTCTGCCATTGGATATAGATCTGAAAAATCCAAAAATACTAATTAAAAAAAATAACAAAAACAACATTAATTTGAAAAGATACATGCACCCCAATGTTCATAGCAGCATCGCTGACAATTGCTAAAACATGGAAACAACCGAAGTGTCTATAGACAGATGAATGATACACAAAATGTATATGTACAATGGAATACTACTCAGCCATAAAAAAGAATCATGTTTTGCTGAAACCTAGATGGAATCATTTGCAGAAACCTAGGTGGACTCAGAAGGCATTGTTGTTGCTGTTCAGTTGCTCAGTTGTGTCAGACTCTTTGCGACCCTGTGAGTCTGCAGTGTACCAGGCTTCCCTGTCCTTCACCATCTCCCGGAATTTGCTCAAACTCATGTCCACTGAGTTAGTGATGCTGTCTAGCCATCTCATCCTCTGTTGTCCCCTTCTCCTCTTGCCCTCAATCTTTCCCAGCATCAGGGTCTTTTCCAATGAGTCGGCTCTTTGTTTGTCCACTGAGTTAGTGATGCTGTCTAGCCATCTCATCCTCTGTTGTCCCCTTCTCCTCTTGCCCTCAATCTTTCCCAGCATCAGGGTCTTTTCCAATGAGTCGGCTCTTTGTATCAGGTGGCCAAAGTATTGGAGCTTTAGCCTCAGTGTCAGTGCCTCCAATAACTATTCAGGATTGATTTCCTTTAGGATTGATTGGTTTGATCTCCTTGCTGTCCAAGGGACTCTCAAGAGTCTTCTCCAACACCACAGTTCAAAACCATTATGCTAAGTGAAATAAGTCAGACAAAGAAAGACAGATACTATACGATGTCCCTTATATGTGTAAGTCTGTAACTCACAGCTAGTGAATATAACAAAGAGGAAGCGGACTCACAGAGAAAACAAAATAATGGTTACCAGTGGGAGGAGCAGTATAGGGGTAGGGGAGTAAGAGGTACAAGCTATTAGGTATAAAATAAATGCAAGGATATATTTTACAACAAGGGGGAATAAAGCAAATATTTTATAATAACTATAAATGGAATATAAAGTTAAAAGTTATGAATCACTATATTGTATGCCTGTAATTTATATAATGTTATGCATCAATGATACTTCAATTAAAATATTTAATAACACATTGAATTCTTCCAATGTGTGAGGCATACTGTGCTAAGCATGTTCCCTACACGATTTCATTTAATCTTTATAACCACTCAAGGAGAAAGATAGTAATATTCTTGACTACAGATCTTACAAACGTAGGTTTAAACTCCTTGTGCTTATAGCTTTCAGACAACTCTAACACCAGGTCTCATTTACAAATTCAAAGCTAACAAAACTATAAAACCAATACATTTGAAAATGAAATATTTTTTAATGGAAAGGATGATGTTGTTTTGTTGTAATGAATTCACAGCTTTTAACATGATTCTGGGACTGACATATATGATGTAGGTTCTTTCCAGATTGTTAAGATTACACATCTTGGGAGTGGGGTGGGGACATTGCTGATTCAATTTTTCCACCACTTTGTTTAACTTGAAGCATCATTGGTGACAGCATGGGAAATTCTTTCTTTGCCTCCTTCTTCCTTGACCTCCCTCATTCTTTGCTGAAGAGCAATCAAAGAGAAGATAATTTCATAACAACACGTGAAAGTGAAGCTCCAAGAGCAGTCAAGTTTAACAAGAAAATGTCATTGATACAGCCTGATGGATCTGAGATAGCTAATATTTGAAAGCAATGTAGAATCTTACAGGTTTGGCCCTGCCCCTCCAGCACAGTATGTGAATCTAGAGCAGGGGCCCCCAGCCCCCAGGCCCGGGACAGCAGGAGGTGAGTGGCAGGTGAGTGAGGAAAGCTTCATCTGCCTTTCCCCATCACTGCCGGTACCACCAGACCCATCCCTCCACTCCCCATCCTCCCTCCACCCTGTGGAAAGATTGTCTTCCACAAAACCAGTCCCAGGTTCCAAAAAGCTTGGGGACCACTGATCTAGAGAGAAGGAGCAGAAATGAAAAGAGACGAAGAGGGTAGGAGAGAAGAGAGAGGAACAGAGGGTGAAGACCCCAGATGTCCACCTGGGTGAACTCCATATGGACCCAGAGGTGCCTCAGTGAAGGTAACCATGGACATGTAATGTGCTGTCTTCTGTATGCTTTTGATGGATCCCAGGTCAGTCTTCCGGGGCATGCATCCCCTCCCCACTCTGAGGCTGGAGTAATACAGGGCTTACACTCCCATGAACAGAATCCTGTAATTCTGTTTGGCCTTCCCTCGGCCCCCAGGCCCATTCACTCTGGCCCCTGCTCATTAGTCTTTGCTGATTTTTTTTTAAAAGAAATTATTTATTTATTTTTGGTTGCACCGGGTCTTCGTTGCTTTGCGAGGGCTTTGTCTAGTTGTGGTGAGCAGGGGCTACTCTCTAGTTGTGATACTTGGGCTTCTTATTGTGGGGGCTTTTCTTGTTGTGGCGCAAGGGCTAGAGAACACATGGGTTGCAGTAGTTATGGTGCATTGGCTTAGCTGCCCCACAACACATGGAATCTTCCCAGACCAGGGATTAAACTCATGTTCCCTGCATTAGCAGGCATTTTCTGAACCACTAGACCACCAGAGATGGAGAAGGCAATGGCACCCCACTCCAGAACTCTTGCCTTGAAAATCCTATGGATGGAGGAGCCTGGTAGGCTGCAGTCCATGGGGTCACTAAAAGTCGGACACGACTGAGCGACTTCACTTTCACTTTCACTTTCATGCATTGGAGAAGCAAATGGCAACCCACTCCAGTGTTCTTGCCTGGAGAATCCCAGGGACAGGGGAGCCTGATGGGCTGCCGTCTATGGGGTTGCACAGAGTCGGACACGACTGAAGCGACTTAGCAGCAGACCACCAGAGAAGTCCTAGTCTTTGCCGATTTGAAGAGTGTGCTTTTTATCCCAATAATGGAAAACACAAGCTTGGGATGGAAATCATACGATAGTTGATAGATGATCCAGAATATGTTTGTATTCATTGTTTTTTTAAAAATGGAAATATAGTTGATTTATCACTACAATGTCATGTTAATTATTGCTACATAGCAAAATGATTTGATACACACATGCACACATATATACACACACACACACACACACACACACACACACACACACATACACACATGGGCTTCCCTGGTGGCTCAGATGGTACAGAATTCGCCTGACCTGGGTTTGATCCCTGGATCAGGAAGATCCCCTGGAGAAGGAAATGGCAACCCACTCCAGTATTCTTTCCTGGAGAATCCCATGGACAGAGGGGCCTGCTGGGCCACAGTCCATGAGTTCGCAGAGTTGAATACCACTGAGCAACTAAGCACACACACATATATACAAATAATCTTTTTAAAAATATTCTTTTCCATTATGGTTTGTTATAGGATATTTTCATTCCGTCTTTCAGATGGATTTTCACTGATGTGAAAATACTAAAAAGAAATATTGAAAATTACCAGAAGGAGTTATGGAGTCTTGAGAACATATCCATGGGTCTCAGTTTGAGAGTCTCACACGTTGCCTACAGGAGGAGTAAGTAGTGCCCCAAAGATAGAGGGAAAGGATTTTAAGTTTGTGCGGCCATTCACTGCTGGGCAACTTCAGGACGGAGCTCTCAGCCCTCTGGGTCTTAGTTTTCTGAAAAACAGTGGTATTCACAAATGGCTGCTGCTGCTGCTGTGTCGCTTTAGTCATGTCTGACTCTGTGCGACCCCATAGATGGCAGCCCACCAGGCTCCCCTGTCCCTGGGATTCTCCAGGCAAGAACACTGGAGTGGGTTGCCATTTGCTTCTCCAATGCAGGAAAGTGAAAAGTGAAAGTAAAATCACTCAGTCACGTCCGACTCTTCGTGACCCCATGGACTGCAGGTACCAGGCTGCCCCGCCCATGGGATTTTCAAGGCAAGAGTACTGGAGTGGGGTGCCATTGCCTTCTCCGATTCACAAATGACGGCAGGGGCCAAATGTGGCCACAGGACATGTGTAAGTGACCTCTGTCAGCTGGGGTGGGCTGCACCACTGGACGGTGTGGTGCGTGGAGGGGACCGTCGTTGTGTGGTGTCTGGGGTTGATCCTTCTGTCCCAAGGTCTGGGCATGGGGGCAGCTGGTGGGGGCAGGGGTTCTGACTCCTGTTGGGGCACCTTCTGTGATGAAGTGAAGTGAAAGTTGCTCAGTTGTGTCTGACTCTTTGCGACCCCATGGACTATACAATCCATGGAATTCTCCAGGCCAGAATACTGGAGTGGGTAGTCATCCTTTTCTCCAGGGAATCTTCTCAATCCAGGGATCGAACCCAGGTCTCCCTCATTGCAGGTGGATTCTTTACCATCTGAGCCACCAGGGAAGCCCTCTGTGATGAGAGGGAGATGAATGGAATGTACCCCAACCATGATGTTTGATTCTAAAGGTGAGGATGTGAGTGATGGCCCTGGAGAGGTTCACGCTGGGGGTGGGGGGCACAGGAATCCTGCCTGGTGCTCAGGAACCCCAGACCCCAGCCTTCCTGGAGGAGCTTTCTCTGCTAGGATAACCTGGGACAGAATCCCCCAACTAAACATGGGCCAAGGCATGTCTTTAGGGCAGGGCGGGAGGAAGGCGCTTGGGGCTTAGCGAGGCATGTCCCCAGGAGGTTGCCTTTGGAGGCCCCAGGAGCCGGTAATGCAGTCCCCTCCAGGACTTGGGCATGGGTGAAAGTAGTGAGTTCACAGCTGCATGGGCTGGGAGGGGCCCTTGGAGTTAAGCAAGGTGGTTGGAGTGGGCAGAGGACAAAGCAAGAAGAGGCTGCAGAGATGAGCGAAGGCCAGAATCAGGTTGGCCAAGTTATGTCTTGTTGTCACAGTGGGCAGTGACCCACCTGGCGCTCCATTCTCCCTAATGGGGGCGGACGGGATGCAAGTCCCAGAGTGGGAGCTTGCATGACCTCCTGCGGCATGCACTGCTGTCCCCTCCTCCATCTTCTGGAGCTCTGGTAGGCTCTACCTGCAGTTCCAACAAGGACCTGAAGGGGGTGTCCCGCCTTTCATTGTCACTCTAGTGCTCCAGCGTCTGAGGCTTTGCGGTCTCCATCTGTCAGCAGGGTTGTGTACTGTGTGCATGAGTTTGTCATGGGAATGTGCATGTGGGGGTGATGATGGAGGGTTGCAAAGACAGGAAAATGAAGCTGGGACAGAGCCCAGAGGAAAGGCCTGGACACAGATGCTCAGGTGCAATGGGAAATGCCTGGGGACCAGTCTGCTGCAGACACCATGGGGTTAGTTCCCAGAGGCACTAGGCTACGCCCTCCCCTTTTGCATGAAATCTCTGCTTCTTCCGTGGCTAGGGCACAGTTTTATCCAGAGTGTAGTTGCTAGGTGTCTGTCTGTCCATCAGATCAGAGGCTGCAGGATGGACTCTTCCAGCCACCTGCTGCCCTCTTGAAGAGGGGTGCACATGAGACCCAGCTCAGAATAGTTTCCACCCCCGGAGCTGGCAGGGCCCCAGGTTAACTTGGTGACTCCGGGCAAGTACAACAAATTTACTGTTATTCCCGCTTGGTAATTAACACCCTTGCTGCCTGCTCCAGCAGCTGATGCAAGAGAGATTTTAGGGAATATTTTAATCTGAAATCTAGCGGCGGGGAGATAAGAGTGGCGTGGCGAGGCTGGGCTGCAATCGACATATTTATCGTCCGAGGCTGACCATCCAACGAGTGAGTTCTGCTCGTCAGTTCAGATGGATAGCTAATCACTTTCTGTGTTTATGATTTCAATTTCTGTCCTTCGTGGGGTTGTGGTGAATTAGCTTGGTGCCATTTTCTAAAATATCAAGCATTTTTATACATTAGGTATAGTGAATGGCAAATACTTGATGTAAAGTCTGCAGTTTTACTCCATAACCAGATTGTAAAATATGAACTGAATTAATCATAACTGCGAAGACTAATGGTACGTTTTCTCTTATTTTATCTTTAGTGCCTTTCAGATCATGTTTTAAAACCTTCCCCGTCTGGCGTTGGGAACGCAGCCGCGGCTTGGTGGTGGATAGCAAGAGGCAAAGGTCAGACCGGAGGCTGCACAAATACTGTGTGCTGGATTTATTGTTTTAATTAAGAGCGTGGCAGTTCATCATAAACTGTTTATGGCGTTTCTGCACAGTGCAGCATTTTGAAATCAGCTGTTTTAATGAAAACATAATGTCATATCTGTCAAAGTTCTAAATATTTTGAAAGTGAAATATGGAAACAAGAACTTTGATTCTAGGCTTACCGAGATTAGCTCATTGAATTGCTTTTAAATCCCTTAAGAGGGTCACATCATGGGGACCGTATGGTTTCATGTAGGTGACTGGGGGAAAAAAATTCTAGGAGGTTCTCAAGCTGGTTATTTAATAGTGAAAATACAAGTTGAAGGTTAATGTATCAAGGAACCAAACCATTACGGTTGGCGTTGGGGTTTTAGATTAAAGATGCAATAATGGGTGTGCAGGGCCTGGATGCCGAGCTGTTTGGGGAGGCCTAATTGTGCCGAGAGGGAGCTGGGAACCTCTCAGGGTAGGAGAGAAATGGAGGCGCCCCTGTCCTCCTTTTCCAGCGGTGAAGCTTTGACATCGCCATGTTTGCAACTAATTATTTATAATGACCTCAAAGATGATGAGGTTTCATGGACTTTTCAGGCTGAGCAGTTTGCAATCCTAGTAATTCCCTCTCGTGGTCGCCGGGCATCTGTGTAGACACGTCAGCCATTCCTGGTTACATTTGTTAGGGGGTCGGATAAAATATTTGTCTAATCTGGAAATTGTATTTTTAGCTGTACTCTCATTGGAAACAGAAATTAAGCTTGTCATTAGATGCCAGGCCACAGGAGTTGACTGAACAGGGTAATGTATGTTACATTCTGTGCTATACTTGGTCAAGTTTCATATATATCGTATTCCACATTATTTTATTAACTTTAATATCTGCACTTCCTATTACCAGACATGCCCCTCATTCAAAGCACAGAGGCACAGTTCTCTAATCAGAAGTGACAGGCTATATACTTTCTCTCAGCCATTACTTGGTAGCCTAGAGCAAAGAACTCTGTTTCCTTGAAAATGTTTTGAATTGGGTTATTTTTATTGAAGTATTAAAGTAATTCTTCAGATTTTAGGCTATTATTTAAGTACTTTTGGGAGAATACAATAACCTCCGGATTCTATAGGCTTTGTTACTTTAACAATCCGAGCTGCTAAATGCATCTTTTTAATGCTGGTTATATAAGTGTCTCAGAACTCATCTGACCAGCGGAGGCTAAGAGCATTCAGGTAATTATAGAAAATTAGTAGGCTAAATTAGTTTAGGAAAGTACAAAAGTATAATATCAACACTGCTTGCACAGTCTAGGCCTTGCTGGCCAGATTTTTCAGTGACAAACTGGCTCTTCTGATGATTTTATCTTTGTGTTTTGGTAATTTGGTTGAAATAACCAATTGATTGGGTGAGAAAGCTGAACTGGGCGTGGGTTGGTATAGTCTGAGAACGGATGCATGATTTCAATACGATTTCCAATCCGTGATGTTGGAGGAGGTGGCGATGGCAAAGGTGAGACTCTGCCCTGTGAGTTTGGTCAGGAGAACCCATGGCTGGATGGCCCCATTACTGGGGGCTTCTGGGGGGGGGTCCCAGCTCAAGCCACAAGGAGATCTCATAAGCGCCTGTTTGTAAGTAGCCACATTTTACCAACAGCGTTATAAAGAGGAGCTTATTCCCACACACTTCCTGAATCAACGTGCTCCTGACACCCACACGGGCAGAGTCTAACTGCATTTTGGGTGCCCAGTGATGAGGGAGTCAACAGAAGTTTAGAAAAGGACTAGACCTCACTGAGTACTCAACACTCACCAAGCCACCAGTCTGGGGCACATTGTCTTACTGAATCCTCCTTGTACTGGCCTCCTTTCCGGGCAGCAGAAGCCAAAAGAGAGGATCCCATCTGCTTGAGGCCAAGAGAGCAAAAGGCAGAGTTGAGATTGGACCTCAAGTTCACTGTCAAGATTCTTCTACTCTGCCATGCCATCTCCACCGAACCTGATGAAGTAAAAGAGATTCCACTTCATCTTTTTCCTTTTGTCAAGTCTCAGGTTGGTTTTGTTTGCAATCCATCATTTCTTATGTGAGAGATGAGAAGGTGTCAGGAAGCTTTTAAGAACAGTTTGCAATATATATCTAACTACAGTCCAAGAAAATCAGTATTAGACCACTGGAAAAACACCTGGACCCACAAGCCTCCAATATACTCATTAGAATTAACTTTCCAGTGTGGGAACACTGGCATGATTAACTCTGTGCTAAGTGTAAATCTGAGAACCTGCTAGATATCCTGGGACATATTTGGAATTCATTATAAACCCCACAAAACTCTAGCCAATAATCTAGGCATTCTGTGTGGGATCAAGCACATGAAATAGAAAGCTTCTGACACTGGGTAGGATTGTGCATACAAAAATAGGGAAGTAGGGACTTCCCTGGTGGTCCATTGGTTAAGACTCCACGCTTCCAATGCAGAGGGTGTGTGTTTGATCCCTGGTTCGGGAACTAGATCCCATATGCCAAGCAGCACAGTCAAAAAAATAAAGTCCAGATTTAATCAATTAAAAAAAAGAAAAGTGTGGAAAATAGGGAAGTGTATATCCTTGGCAGAGATGTTTATGCAGATATGACAATGAAAGGTATTAAAAGCAAAAGTGGCTTTAAAAGCAACCAGCTAGACATCAGATAGAACTGGTTGGGTATCACCATTTGGTGACCACTCTGGATGTCACGGTTCTAGCCATCGAACCAGGGCATGCCCCAACATGCTGAAATGCTGTGGTTGTTATTTCTACTAACCTACAGGTGTGCACCAATTGAGTGAGGTTTACAAATGCATAAAGCTTTAGATCTTTAGAGTAGCCTGTTAGGTTGGCACTGGTAACCCTCATTTTACTGATGAGGAAATTACATTTCTTTGACCACTTAGCCCAAGGAATCCAGTTAAACAAAGCACAGTTGAGTTGGAGACAAAGGGAGAAAACAGTTTTTAAGGAAAGTGCTGGAAACGTCCTTTATTATGTGTGCTACTTGGGAACTGTCTCCCTTCTGCCGTGATTGGCTCTCTGTGGCATGGTTTATCACCACTGGCAGAGATAGGGGTGTGTTCACCAAACATGCTCTCCTGTTCTCCCAAATGTCCCAGCTCCCTTGTGAATACAGAGTGTATGCCTTATTCTGGTCAAAGGGCTGCTGCCAAGCGAAAGCATCGAAGCCCCTTTGTATGGCTACCCATGGCTCACTTCCTTTGCTCATCAAGGCCTCTGTTAAAATGTAGGAGCCATAAGATCGATACAGCCTGGACCACTGAGTTCCATGGAATGTAGAGAGCTGTCCTAAGAGTCTCCCAGAAGCTCGCTGTGTTTTGTGAAAGCAAGAAAGTAACACTGTTAAGCTAGCGAGCTTTGGGGGTTGTTTGTTACAGCAGCACAAGCTTGTGCTATCCTTGCTTGCACAACTCTCTAAGCGTTGGTTTTGACAACTTCTCCCCTCTTCCCAGGGCCCAGACGTGGAGGCTTCTCTTCCTCCTTCATCCATCTGGTTGGCTTTCGCTCAGGGATGACTGACTTTTCACAGAGCCATTTGTGATCTCTGTATTAGGAACACAGTATAAAAATGAATTGTGCTGTTTGTGTGGATGTCACCACTGACTCCTCCTGGCTGAAACTGACTGTAACAAGTGGTCGGAGTTTCCACCTGAGGGTAATTCATATTTATTTGAGCTGCCACTGACTCCTTATTTCATTTGCATAAACTACCCAGGACAGAAGAGGAATCTCCCTGGACCCTGTTTATCTTGTGAAAGTGGAGCTTACTCCAGAGGGTGGATCACTCCTCACATGGGCCTCTCTCCATCCCTTTTAGTGATGAATAATCATCAGTCATCAGGAGAGGGGATTAAAAAACAGATTTATTGCTATTTCTTAAAGTCAGAACTAGAGGATGAGTAAACACAACAGATGTATAAGAACGTAAGTAGAAACACTATTTTACAATAACATGTACTGAAACACATTTACGTCCTGGAAACTATGAAAAATAGCTCTCTTTAAATGATTTAACATTTGCTCTTCCTTATATACAGTTGAGCTTCCAGTGGGAGAACAAAGATGCTCACAGCTCTCTTGGCTTTTGTGAGACTGTCTCTGAAAATCTTCTGGAACACTCCATAAAGTCAGTGTATGGTTTAGCAGGACTCGGGGTGGTTCTTGGCACACGTCTACATGCATGTTGTCCTGTTTCCCCATCTCCCCCATACATGTGGGATCACCACTGGAGTGCAGGAGAGCTCATGGCCAGAGTCAAAGAAGGAGGTCATCTGGAACAAAGTCTGTTAGTGACGCTTCCTTCTGGAGACAAAGGAGGCTGTGCCTTCTCACCAGGGGCCGGCCCTGTGTGCCTGGGATTGTGCTCCTGTGACAACTCCATGTTCAAGGCCACTCTGGGTAGCTCGTTTCTGCTGATGGTGGCAGATGGCAAAGCATTTGTTGGAGGAAAGCTGATTTCATAGCTTTGGCCCTTTACAGAGGCCTCAAAATGTGGGCTGTGTGGTTGACTGGATTGATCATATGGAAGAGGATTTTAAGAAAATGTGCTGATCTAGACACCTAGAGAAGGCAATGGCAACCCACTCCAGTACTCTTGCCTGGCAAATCCCATGGATGGAGGAGCCTGGTAGGCTGCAGTCCATGGGGTCACTAGGAGTTGGACACGACTGAGCGACTTCACTTTCACTTTCATGCATTGGAGAAGGAAATGGCAACCCACTCCAGTGTTCTTGCCTGGAGAATCCCAGGGATGCGGGAGCTTGGTGGGCTGCCGTCTCTGGGGTCGCACAGAGTCAGACACGACTGAAGCGACTTAGCAGCAGCAGCAGCAGCAGACACCTAGACATATTTCATAGTCCTTGAAAGTGGGTAATGTAGTACCTTTCTTCTTTTTTAAGTTATGTATTATTTACTTTTGGTTGCCCTGGGTCTTGGCTGCTGCCTGTGGGCTTTTTGTCTACTTGTGGCCAGCAGGGGCTGCTCTTTGTTGCGGTGCAAGGGCTTCTCATTGTGGTGGCTTCTCTTGTGGAACACGGGCTCTAGGTGTGTGGACTTCAGCAGCTACAGTACACAGGCTCAGTTAGTTGTGGTGCATAGGCCTTACTGCTCCGGGGCATATGGGATCTTCCCGGACCAGGGATCCAACCCGTGTTCCCCTACACTGGCAGCCAGGTTCCTATCTACTGTACCACCGGGGAAGTCCTGCAGTGTCTTAAGTAGTGGATTCTTTGGAAGGGTTTTGCCTTGGGGTTTCTGAGGACCTTAAAGACCAGTGGGGTATGAAGCTGGCAGAGTGAACCTCTGCAATGATGTGGCCCGGGGGTGGTGACGGCTACATGATGTCACAGCAGAACAGATATGAAAAGCCAGCTGACCAGTCCAGTTTGGTCCACACACTGGGGATGAGTATCTTTTCCTAGAACTGACTTCTTAAAATCACCAACTGCTTGTTTTGTTGTCTGGGTGACTGTAGGTTTTGAAATTTTGGTTCCGGAAGTTCCCTGGAGGCCCAGTGATTAGGACTCACTGCTTTCACTGCTGTGGCCTGGGTTGAATCCCTGGTGGGGGAAACCAAGATCCCATAAGCCGCACAGCATGGCCAAGAAAATAAAACAAAACAAAATAAAATTTGGTTCAACCCAGTGATTGGGGAGTGGTATGAGAACAGCGTGTTTGGAATGGAGAATGGAGTTGAGGGTCCAGGTCTCAGATACCTCTGATACACACAGATCTCTTCTGGGCATAGCTTGGATACTGGAGGTATAGTTTCTAAAAAAAAAACAACTTTTTAAAAAAATCGGAGTATTGTTGCTTTACAATGTTGTGTTACTTTCTGCTGTACTGAAAAGTGAATCAGCCATGCGTCTACATATATCCCCACTTTTTTCGGATTTCCCTCTGGTTTAGGTCACCTCAGAGCATTAAGTAGAGTCCCCTGTGCTATACAATATATTCTCAGATGGATCTAGAGATTGTCATACAGAGTGAGGTAAACAAATATTGCATATTAATGCATATATGTGGAATCTAGAAAAATGGTACAGATGAATCCATTTGCAAAGCAGGAACAGCGACACAGACGTAGAGAACAAATAAGGCGGAAGGGGAGGGTGGGGTGAATTGGAAGGTTTGGATTCACATACACACACTGCTATGTATGAAATGGGTAACTGATGGAGGTATGTTTTTACGGCTCTCCCCCCGATCCTTGTGCAACTAACCAGGTTTTCTTTCCTTAAGAAAGTGGTCTGAATGAAATTTACATGTGATCACAAAATTCCCCTCAGAAAAATAAGGCCAGAATTTGCAATATTTAGAAATGAGAGGCAGACTGTGGCTTGTCATCTTTGTTTTGTGTGCACCAGATCACAAGCACGTGTGTGTGTGTGTGTGTGTGTGCGCGCACACACACACACATGGGTGTGATGTCTCTGTGTCATTGCCAGATTTGGAAATCTGTGACAGGAAAGTAAGATCACGTAGGTGTGTGCTCATCCTACATATGTCAAATCTCTGGTTTCAGGATCGTTGAACTGGCTTCCCTCTTTTTCTCTTCTGCAGGGGCACTGAGCAACCTTCATACTAATGCAATATTAAGGACCGCATAATTAGCCACCTTAATACATTTTTTCCAAGATGGATAGGTGATGTTTGGCTTTCTTCGGAAGAAAACCTTCCTCTACTAGTATTCTGTGGGAATCTACGGCAAGAACAATGAACAGAAATATCTGGAAATATATTAAGATATATGTGCATATATTGGACATTAGCATCATACACTAAGCATATTGGGAATATGCTTCAAAATATTTCAAACATTGTTGACCTTTGTTATATAATCCCAGGCTTGGGGAAACATATTTGCATAGACTTAGCAATATATTGTAAATAACTACGTAGGACACTGTGTATTTTTCCTTAAGATGCAGTATTATAAGCAAGACATTAAATTATGCCTATCAGACAAAGCAGCCGGATCTCTACATTTTTTTATAGCACATTCTATTGGGAAGACATCCCTGCTTCTAAAAAGCACATGCATTAACTGCCTGATTCATGTGGTGACATGTGGCATATCCAAATGCGTTATGGATCTCTCAGGAATAAAAACAACATAGCAAAACCATCACCTTGGGATGTTCATTGAGTGAATATTTTACAGACACACTCCTTTTATATTTATATAATAATTTAGTGTTATGACAATTTTTTTAGCCGAGTTGGCAGTTTTTCTTTTTTATAATGGTATTATATTTGTGAGCCTATTAAGTGCATATGGGATAAACTACAGAAAAAAGTATTTTTCATAATTCCTCAGGGTGCTTGTAGCAAAAAAAAGAGCATATTGGTTTAGAAAAATGTTAATAAAAGGTCAAGCAGAACTTTCCAGTGCTTAGCATGACAGCAGTGGCAATTTTGAGGCCTTTTTTGAATTGTATATCGAGGAGACGTGGGGATTTATGGGGCTTCCAGGAGGAAAACGGCACCCAACGTCCTTTCTGGAAGAGACACTGACCCTTTGCCAGGGCTGGTGAATTTTTAAACAAAGAATCGAAACAGCGTGCTGCTTTCCCCTCTTCATCCTTGTCTCCTCGGCCATGAGCCCAGGCTGGTCTCCGGCTGGGCTTGGGTCCCCGGGAGCAGCACTGGGCTGCTGACATCGGGGTCAATGCTTTGGCACCTATCCAGCTGGGCATCTTTCCAGGAGCTGGGGAGCCAAAGTTGAAAATTGGGGTTCTTCACCCCTTTTCTATCCTCTGAGGTAGAACAGCACAGCCACCCCTCCAAACCAGAGGGACAAGGCGGATGCATCCGGAGGGCTGGGGCCACGCCCACCCGCAGAGCAGGCGTGCCGGGTGGGCCAGCCGAGGGCGCACGTGGGACTCCCCCTGCTCTCGCCCGATGCGTTTCTCCTGCGACCGGCACATCAGGTAAGAAAGTGGGAAAATGCTGCATTTCTTAACCTCTTTCTCTCTTTCCTTTCAAAGAACTTATAAAGGCACAAAAATAGAGCCTGGTTATTTGGGGATTTTTATTTAGCGGTTGCGTGCATTTTAGCATGTTTCAGGCAAACCTATCCACTGTGATTCCGACCAGCCTCAAATTACACTTCCTCAAAATAGACATGTTCTCTGTGGAGAACTGGACAGGGAGCGACTGCCTTGGAACAGATCCAACCTGGGTCCCCAGCAGCGGGAAGCCCAGGCACCGGAGCGCCGGGACTGGCAGGACCCACCCTTCCACGTTGTTCGGCAGTGGCCCTTGTGAGAAAGGTGGGAAACAGTCACAGGAGCCATAGGAGATGAATGGGTGATTTTTCTCAGGATCTGCCCGATAGTTTTGTGTGTCTCATCAGCTCTTACAGCCCGTCAGTGCTGCACTTACTGTGTCATTTCACAAATGACAGCAGAGTTGCTAACCTGGCTCCTTCCTGTGGCAAGAGGGGGGCTTGTCTGCTGGCACCGACTGGTCTAGCGGGCAAGTCCCCCAGGGCTGGGAGTTGGGCCTCTAGTTGAGTTGTGGCATCCTAAGTAGGGAACCACTCACATGCAGTTGTCACAAACAGTAGTCTGTTTTCCGCCTCTGATGTCCACTCCCGGATGACCAGGTACCCCTTTACACGTGCCACGCTCTCAGCCGGGTGCCGGGGACACCAGGGTTGGTGGGGTGCTCTGCCCTTGTCCTGTGGGTTCAGAGACGCTTCCCCATGGACGCTCGATTATAGCCGTGGTGTGCACAACGAGGACAAAGCCTCGGGCCCTGGGACAGTGTGCTATCGCAGGGCTGAGGTTAGGGGGAGGCGCAGAGGTGGGGTCATCTTTATTTTAAAATTTGAGATTTTGCTCATGCAGATTTTCCCCATTAATTTAGATGTTTAAAACTATTGCACTTATCTCAGTTGTTGAGTTTTTGGCCCTATTCCTATGAGTCAGGGCAACTAGACCAGGTCTGGGGTTGGTGGAGAAGATGCCCTCGAGGAAGGGGGGTTGGCCTACAACCAGATGGGTGGCTATCGGATGACCAGGGAGAACATCCCAGAGAGAGGGACACTCAGGCTCTGTTGTAGATGGAAGAGGGCTTGGTGTGCTCAATGTGAGGCAGAACAGAGCAGAAGAGGGGCTTGGTGAACCCCCCCCTCCGCCCCCCACCAGACATTCAGGGCAGTTACCTCCCAGCAAAATGCCCTGGGACCTCCGTCCGTGGCTTCCTGGGAGCAGCACGCTGCCCCTCGTGTCCCTTACCACTGGCTTGGTTTTCAGAGGCATGAGTAAGATGTGCCAGGCCGTAGGCGTGCACAAAATGAGATCTTCCCTGTGATTCTCATGCTCTTCCCTGAGGGGCAGCATGGAGGGCCCAGCCAGCTCCTCTGGGCCAACAGCCATGCCCAGGTCAGGGAGTCCAGAGAATTGTGTTCCTCCAAGGCCACTTTTTGGCCCAAAACACTGCTCTATGAAGGCCCTGACTGCCCAGCCTGGATGGGCCACTGCTCAGTTCTGTGGGACTCTGGGGCCCCACAGCACAGGGCAGTCCTGTGTGCCGCTTCCTCCAGGGTTCCCTCCACGCATGGGTCTTCTTCCTGCAGGCTCACTGTGAGCTCCCTGGGCTGGAACCGTCTCTCTTGTTCCTGATCGTCTCAGGCCTGAGGAGGCCTTGGGTGCCATGGATTCTCAGGACACATTTGCCAGTTCCCACCTTCCTGGTTTTATCCTTAGGTCCCTTGGTGGAACAGTTCGAAGGGGAGCGTTCTGAATTAAAACGTGTGTCTCTTTGGTGAGCCGGATTATGGCAAAGGTCAGTGCAGGGGGCACCCTCCTGTGCGCAGGTGTATGTGGGGTGGGGGCAGGCGGGGGTGCGGCGAGTGCTGCTTTTGCTGTTGATGGGCTCTCCCCTGCGTTTCCAGCGGAGGGGCATCCCTGGTCAGGGAAACAGCAGGACAGAGACCATTCCCAGAGCACATAGCCTGGTGGGAACGTCCAACACTAATCCTGGGGAGTGAGCGTGGCTGACTGCTGAGGAATCCCATGTTGGGTTAAAAAAAACAAGAGTCAGTTGTCTTAATGGGGACTTCCCTGGTGGTCTGCAGCAGCCACAGGTTCGCTCCCTGGTCAAGACACTAAGATTCTGCGCCCTGTGAGTTGGAACCAAAAAGAAAAAAAGATCATCTTGATGTCTATTAAATGTGCTGATCTATTTCCTGATTTGTGTCACCTCTCATCCCCTAACTGTTCTGAGACAGAAGTTGAGGAACCCTGCTGGACACGCCATTGTCATGGCCAGTGGTTGTGGGGCAGCCTCAGTGCTGGGAGCTCCCTGGCTCGGTGAGGTCCTGGACAGACAGACACTGAGCTGGTGGGGAGGACTTCTGAACTGGAGAAAGGAGGAACTTGGGGCACAGACCCTTATCTGGGGGGCCACCTTGCCCTGCCCCTCAACCACGAGCCCTCCCCACCCTCCGGGACAGAGCCACCTACACCTGAGCACTCAGCAGGGACTCAGCCACCAGGCAGTTCTGGTCCCCATGCGGAGGGGCCGGAGCTGATGGGCTAAAATTCGGGGCTTGATGTGATGCTGGGGGGTACTCATCCCTTCATCCCCCTTCCTGCTCTGGCCAGTGGCACGCAGGGCTTCTCTCAAACATGGCACAGCGATGCCTTTAGCCTTGGTTAATGAGGGGCTTTCGTGCTCATTACGTCATTAGAGTCTTGGGACCAGCCTGGTAATTAGAGCCATCTCACAGATGGGGAAGCAGAGACCCAGCTTGGTCCAAGTTTTCCTGCTGCCAAGTGAGTAGCGCGTGCTCAACTTCCAGCCCACCTGCCTCTGCTTTGCAGGCAGCCCCGGGGGCAGTTCTGACTCTGGCGAGTCCTTCCCCAGCAGCACCTGGGGAGTGTCTGTTGGACGGTGATTTGTCACAGAGGTAAGAGCCACCCAGATGGTTGACTCTTCTGCAGCCGACGCTGTCAGTATGCAATTGATGACGGCATTGAGCTTGACCCGGCATTGAGCTTGATCCAAATGCTGTGTTGCCTTTGGATGGGAAACTGGGAGAGAAACAAGCCATTGGGTTGTGTCTACACATCCCTTGCACTCTCCCCAGTGCCTGCCTATATTTAGTAAACACTTGTTCAGCCCCTAGCGTGTTCCAGGCGTCTCACTGCGCGCTGGCTGAGCAGTGGGTCGAGATGCTCACAGATGCTGCGTGTGTTTGCTCAGCTGCTTTTAGGTGAGTTCCTTTGTTGTTGCAGCCAGAGTGGAAAGGAAAGGGCTCTGACTTCACGCTGTGGTGATGCTGTCCAGGCTGGACCATGGCATTTGGCCAGCTGTGATACCTCAGGGGTCCTGGGGGCACATCAGAGAAGCTGATACTAAGATGCCCATGGTGGGCTCTGCCTGTCACTTCCTGAGACCTTTCCATGCCAAGGCAGCAGGTTCCGGTAGCACCATGCCTGGGGACTCTTTGGGGGATGCCCTTCTCTTATCACATCCCTTGTGCGTGTGTTTGTTGCTTGGCCGTGTCTGACTCATTGTGACCTCATGGACTGTAACCCTCCTGGCTCCTCTGTCCATGGGGATTCTCCAGGCAAGAATACTGGAGTGGGTAGCCATGCCCTCCTCCAGGGGATCTTCCCAACCCAGGGATCGAACCTGGGTCTCCCACCCTGCAGGCAGATTCTTTACTGTCTGAGCCACCAGGGAAGCCCTGGAGACAAATGGATTACAGTTAAGTGGCTGAGAGGAGCTCAAACTGGAGTTGCAGTATCTGCAAGCACCCAGGCACCTCCTTCTCTGGTGTCCTTACATCTGGTCAACCGGGTGATGCCTCTGGGCATTAGGGCACTGATTGAACTCCTAAGCTGCCTGGTATGAGAGAATCCCCCTACCCCTATCCTGACCGTATAGCCCTCTAGATACACACAGAACAGCCATAGCCAGCTCTGGGTGAGGATGAGGGAAGTCACTAATTCCTCTCTGATGTGTTTGCACAGAGGCTGTGAACCCTACTGTCTGAGCCCTAGAAAGGCACAGGACCAACCTAAGACTATCCCCAGGGCTTGTCCCCCAAGCCCTCTGTTCCCCAGCACCCCAAGGGTGCTTTCTGGCTACAGAGAAACAGAGGAGACCCAGACTGCTTCAGAAACTGGGGACCTAGTGCACAAAGAAATGGAAATAGGGCACCAGGAAAGGCAAGGACATTGTAATTGATGGTTTATAAGATACATAGGTTTAGAACAGTTTTACAAGAATAATTAAATTTTGAGGGGTTCATTTTTATTACCCAAATGATGATAATGATTTAAAAAATGATTTAGTAGGGAAAACACAGATTTCTCCCCCTGCCCGCTTATAAACACAGTGGACTCACATTGGGAGAAAGTAGGTCCTAGAAGGCCATTGCTGCTGCTAATTCGCTTCAGTCGTGTCCGACTCTGTGCGACCCCATGGGCTACAGCCTACCAGGTTTCTCCGTCCATGGGATGTTCCAGGCAAGAGTACTGGAGTAGGGTGCCATCGTAATATCCTAATCCCGAAAAAAGTAAGATCACATATAGTCCTTCTTCCATAACACGGGGCATTGAATGCAGGGAAACTCCAGATCCACACTTTTTGGAAAGCATGCCTTCTGTGCTGGTCCATGTGGTGATGGGAATGAAGCCTCCTGTAAGGGACGGTGGCGACTCTGACGCCATGATTCCTGTTCTCCTTTCTTTGTTTAGCTACCGACTGGTCAACGTTTTGGACTCGAGGACAGTTTCTGGGTTCGGGAGGGATAGGGTGGTCATCCCCTCAGCTTGTTCGCTTTCAGGAATGTCCAGACCTACTGAGGGATGGGCTTCCTGAGCATCCTCAGTGACTAGAAGAAGAAATCCATCCAGATTCCACCCCAAGATGCCCTCGTGGCTGCTCGTGCTGCCCAGTTCTCACAAGCCAGGCCACCCCAGCCCAAGCCTGGCATCTGGGGTCTCCAGTGCCTGGGGTCTCCTGGCTTCTGAACGTGCCTGCTGAGCCCAGAACCAGTGGTCTCATGGGCAAACAAAACTGGATCACGTCATTCTGCACAAAACCTCCAGTGACTCCCATTACATCCAGAAGAAAATTAAAACTCCCCACTGTGGCCTAGAAGGTTCTCCATCCTTTCCCTCGATGTCTCAGACCCCCTCTTCTGCTATCTCGCCTTTGCTTTCTCTCCTGCAGTTACACTGCTGCTGTTGTTGCTAAGTTGCTTCAGTCGCGTCCGACTCTGTGCGACCCCAGAGACGGCAGCCCACCAGACTCCCCCGTCCCTGGGATTCTCCAGGCAAGAACACTGGGGTGGGTTGCCATTTCCTTCTCCAATGCATGAAAGTGAAAAGTGAAAGTGAAGTCGCTTAGTTGTGTCCTAGTGACCCCATGGACTGCAGCCTACCAGGCTCCTCCATCCATGGGATTTTCCAGGTAAGAGTACTGGAGTGGGTTACCATTGACTAGCTGCTGCTTCTTTTTTTTTTAAAAAAGCATGTATTTATCTGGCGGTTCTTAGGTGCATCATGCGAGATCTTTTGTTGTTGCTGCACATGGATGCTTTAGTTTTTGAACTCTTCAGGTGCTATGCATGGGTTTAGTTGCTCTGCAGCATGTGGGAGCTTAGTTCCCCGACCAAGGCAGATCGAACCCGCATCCCTGCTTTGCAAGGTGGATTCTTAACCGCTGGACTGCCAGGGAAGTCTCCATACAAGCCTTCTTGCACCTTCAACCTTGCGCTGTTCCCTCTGCCAGAAATCCTTGCTCCTCACTTCATTCCTCTCCTGCTGAGAGCGGCTTTCCCGAACCCTTCCCTAAGAAAGCTCCTTTCTCCAGCCTTCTTTATCGAATATCTGCTCAGCACATATCTCACCCCAGCACTGCTTCCTTCCTTGGTTGTCTCCCTGACCCTGGAACTCCTTAAAGGTTCATGCCTGGCAGCTTTTAGAACGTGCCTTGCTCCGAGTCTGTTTTCTGAGAAAATTTGATGAATAAGTGAATGAACAGCCAAATGCAGTGCTGGTAAGAAATGTAAATCAGTACCTTTCTAGAAAAGCCCTAAAAACTGGTTTTCTCATTAACAATTGATAAGAAATCATTAAATGGAGAAAATACCAATCAGCAAAAATATTACAAATTACTTATATATGAAATTAACTATTAACTACATTCGCCTTGTCGGAGAAGGCAATGGCACCCCACTCCAGTACTCTTGCCTGGCAAATCCCATGGATGGAGGAGCCTGGTGGGCTGGAGTCCATGGGGTCACACAGAGTCAGACACGACTGAAGCGACTTAGTAGCAGCAGCACATTCGCCTTGTAAATTACTGTATAAAATGTGTTGACAATGTACTGACTTTAGATTCTAACGTGTATCAACAGAGTGTAAATAAAATAGTGTTGAAATACAGAAACATGAACTGTATAAGAAAGTATTGCTTTGCACACTGCTAATTCCAAACTAGCAGATACAAACTAGTGTATATAGGATGAATAAGCAAAAAGGTCGCATTGTTTAACACAGGGAACCATATTCAATATCCTGTGATAAACAATAATGGAAAAGAATATGAAGAGAATATATATATATGTATATATATATATTTTCTATACAGCAGACATTAGCACAACTTTGTAAATCAACTAACTATACTTCAATAAAATAGAAAAAAGTTTTGATAACTACATATGGAATTTACCTGTTTATCTGTATTGATTATCTGCCCAGACTCAGCACCGTCAATGCAAAAAACAAATTGCAATTATTTTTTGGAGGTACACCCCTATAGTTTTTTTCCATGTGTGTAGAGAACATAGTTACATTTGCTTTTGTAATGTAATTTGTAGTTACAAATTACGAATTTGTGTTTTATTACTTAGTAGTATGATATGAACATCCCTAAAAGTTATTAGGGTCATTTCTATAACATTATTTTTAAGGACTCTATTGTATGGAGAATATATGTAATTTTCTACTCTTCTATTGTTGGGCATTGTGTTTGTTTCCAATAACAACGAACAACTTACAGCTAAATCCTTATACATATCCATAAGTGATTCCTTTGGAAGTAGATTCTTTGGCTCATGCATTTTTAAGGAATTTGATAGTATTACTAAATTACCCTTCATAAAGGTCACCTAATTTATCCTATCATCACTGGTGTTGAAACGACTCATTTTGCCCCCTCCATAAGCACCATATATTATCATTGCTTTTATCTTTACCAATAGAGAAGCAAAAATGATTTCTCATTTTTGTTTCAATTTGTGGCGTCTTTGAGCATCTTTTATGTGTTTATTTGTCCTTTGTATGTATTCTTTTGTGAATTGCCACTCAGGTCCTCAATACATTCTTTTTCTGTTGAAATATTTGTCTTTGTTATTAATTTGTAAGAAAGCTTTCTACACTGGGGGCATTAACCTTCTCTCTGCTATATATGTTAAAAATGTTTTTTTTTCCTGTTTTTGGTTTACCTTGAAATTTCAAAGCTGCATTTTTCACTTACGAATATTTTAGATTTGCAGAATTAAAATCTAGCTATCTTTTTTATTCTTTCTAGTTTCTGCCTTGGGAATTGGTCTTAGAAAAGGCTTCCTCATTACAATTTATGTAAATGGTACTTTTGTAGTTTCACTTAAAAATTAAAATCTTGAATTCATACATGATTTGTTTTGATATATGACATGAAGTAGGGTGCTAGCTTTACTTATTTTTTGAACGAGTGACAGAATGTACCCATAACTTTATCAATTATCCATCCTTCCCTCACTGATATAAATGCCTTCATAAAAGTCTATATATTTGCTGTTTTAATCATTGGTGGGACTTCCCTGATGGTCCAGAATTAAGAATCTGCCTTCTAATCCAAGGGATGAAGGTTTGATCCCTGGTTGGGGAACTAAGATCCCACAGGCCCGGGAGCAACTAAGTGCCTGCACCACAAACTGCAGAGCTCACATGCTCTAGAGCCCTCGTGCTGGAACGAGAGAGAAGCGTGCACACGCTAGAGCCCTCATGCTGGAACGAGAGTGAGCCTGCACGCTGTAGAGCCCTCATGCTGGAACGAGAGTGAAGCCTGCACACTCTAGGGCCCTCGTGCTGGAACGAGAGAGAAGCCTGCACGCTCTAGGGCCCTCGTGCTGGAACGAGAGAGAAGCGTGCACACGCTAGAGCCCTCGTGCTGGAACGAGAGTGAAGCCTGCACACTCCCTGGAACGAGAGTGAGCCTGCACCCTCTAGGGCCCTCGTGCTGGAACGAGAGTGAAGCCTGCACACTCTAGAGCCCTCCTGCTGGAACGAGAGTGAGCCTGCATACTCTAGAGCCCTGGTGCTGGAACGAGAGTGAAGCCTGTACACTCCCTGGAACGAGAGTGAAGCCTGCACACTCTAGAGCTCTTGCACCGCAGCTGGGGAGAAGCCTGCATGCTCAGTGAAGAGCCGGTATGCCCCAACAAGATCCGACACAGCCAATAAATAAATAAATATTTAAAAACATAGTTGCTCTCTGCAATATACTTTAATAACTGGCTGAGCAACTTTCTTCTAATTTCTCTCTCTCTGTCCTCTTTTTTCCTTTAAAAAACGTTTCCTGGAATTTTTTTACTTATGCATACTTTTGGATGAAATTGGAAATCAATGTGACAAAAACCTCAAAAAACTTTTGATGGAAGTTGGATTGGGCTTGCATTCAATTGAAAGATTAGATATGGGAAGACTGACATGTTGACAGACAGTACAGAGCCTTTCTGTCCAGGAGCTAGTGGTTCACCTTTCATTATTTACTTGAGCATGGTTTTATGTTCACCCATCATTTTCTGTAATGTTTTTCACATTGATATTGCACATCTAGAAAATAGTGTCATTAAGAACCTTGAAAAACTAATTCCCTTAGTAATTCCACCTTTATTGATCAGTCTTAACAATGTGAACAAAGGTCTATACATAAAGATTTCATTCACAGTATTACTTACATTACAACCTGGATTAGATGAGTTAAACATCAGAGATACTTTAAATGGACAATAATTGGAAGGTGATTAAAGAACTTTTAATTCGTCGTAGGTAGAAATATTATGCAGCCCTTAAAAAGATACTCCACATTTATGGAAATTACTTTAGTGGAAATGTTACATAGGAAGTCAGGGTTGAATATTATATGGACACTTTTATATTGTATGTTCATCTTTTATATGTATCGGTGGGATGGTCACATAATAAGAGGAGAAAAATATACCAAAATGTTAATAAGAGTGGTTATATTGGGAGAGGTGTTACGAATGATGTCTATTTTTAATTTGGGATTTTCGGTACTGTCCCATTTTTCTGCACTTCATATGTATGGATGCCCTAACTGGAGCAAAGTGAACGTTTACGGGAAGTGAGCCTGCCGACCGCGCTTGTGGCTCCAGCGGGCGGGCAGGCGAGTCGGCGCTGGCCAGTGCAGTGCCGCGCGCGGCCGGAGGGTGGCAGTGTCCGCTCGCAGACCCACCGCGCGGCCCGCTGACCTTTGTCAGCCTCGGCGGCCTCTCGTTTATCACTGATCACAAGAGTGGAATGAACATATTTACTTGTGTTTTGCTTTCCACTTATAATATCTAGTGGCATGGGAGGGAAATGAAAACAATTGTTCATAGGGGAAATTTATGAGGTTCATCTGGCTGCGAGATTTCCGTAGTTGCCCTGCGCCGCCCAGGGACTTGGATTGCTTTTTGCATCTTCAGGCGAGGAGGCAGGCGCGTTTCCATCTGCCGGAACGCTCTTTAGTGTTCGTCATCCTGGGTTTTAGAGGCAGTTGCCTCTGAACAGCAGACTTTTCCAGACTTCTTTTCCTTCTCCTTAAGTTTGAGAGGAGCCCAAGGCTCCCGCTTTGGGGCTGTCGCATCATCGTCTGGTGTATCAGAGTGGTCCCGATTTTAAGCCAGGCGCTCCCACAGAAGTCCAGATTAGCCAGGATTTCCTGGCTATCCAGGGATGTTCTAAAATTTCTTCCCTTCAAGGAGCTGGGATGGGGCTCCGCTGACCCCTCAGGAACTTTAGGAGGCCTCTCCAGAGTCATGAGATGGGAGATGGAGTGTGGGTGGGCCAGTCCTTACTCTCGCAGTCCTAGCTGCCTCCTGAGACCTGTGGTCTTATATCCGGAGCTGGGGTTGGGGAAACTGGGGTGGCGACACCAGAGAACTGAGGGCTTTGTTGGAGAGGTGTACCTGGGCAGAGGTGGGAGTTGTGAGTGGTGGGGTGGGTTTCTGTCCCTGTCCAGCAGAGAGCCAGGCCAGGCCATGGGAGTTGCTGACTGTGACCAAGGTGAGGACAAGTCAGTGAGTCTGTCTTCAAAAGACCCCTTGAGCCTCAGGCTCATGGAAGTTGCTCCCAGGAACCTGGAACCAGGTGTGCCTGAAGCCCAGCCCAGGGAAATGTCCAGAGACTGAGTGGATCTGTTGCTCTGTTGAGCAGCCTCCTCCCAGCCTATGGGACACACCCAGCCTGGGCAGAGGATGCCAGGGGCTCACCCTCCAGGTGAGGCCGAGAGGGCTGTCCACGGTGTGTGCTGTTGTTGTCCACTCGCTCAGTCGTGTCCAACTCTGCAGCCCCATAGACTGCAGCATGCCAGGCTTCCCTGTCTTTCACTATCTCCTGGAGTTTGCTCAAACTTAGGTGGGATTCTGGAGTGGGTTGCCACGCCCTCCTCCAGGGGATCTTCCTGACGCAGGGATCGAACCCATGTCTCATGTCCTCTGCATTGGCAGGCAGGTTCTTTACCACTGGTGCCACCTGGGAAGCCCATGGAGCTGAGTGTAGGAAGAAGCCAGGCTGGCTATACCAGGGACGCGTGGTAACAGAAGCATAGAAGAAGGAGATGTTAAAGCCACAAGAATTACTGGCATGAACACACTGCTAGTGTGCTTTGTTGTGGAGTCTTTTGCAGCACTTGTGTGTGTGTGTGTGTGTGTGTATGCTAATATTGTCTGCAGTGGGAAAAGTTGTTCGTGGTTACAATGGATGCTGGATTCTGTTTTCTGCTTCCTTCTTTTCTTTCTTCCCTCCTTCCTTTCTCTGTCTCCTCTCCCTCCCTCTTTTCCTCTCTCCCTCCCTCTCCCCCCTCCCTCCATTCCTTCCTTCCTTCCTTCTGTCCTTCCCTCCCTCTTTTCCTTTCTCGGCTGGGGGACGTTTTTGTGACGTGACCTTGGGGTGGCATGGCGGCCGAGCTCACAGGCCAATACCATCTCGTGGTGGTGGCTGGAGTCCCTCCAGCTCTGTGCCTGCAAGGGTGTGACAGGGTGTGGCCACTGCAGGGCGCAGCATCAGGCCAACTGGCCAGCAGGAGGGCCTTAGCGGGGGGCTTGGCCAAGGCCTTCTGCAGCTGCAGCCCCAGGACCCATGAGTACTGCCTGAGCCCCCTCTGCGGCACTGAGGGATCAAGTCTTCCTTCAGCCAGAGCTGGTGTCCTCTAACCAGGAAGAAAGGGAAACTGATTCGCTCTCTGTCTCGAATATATAAAGACCTCATGTTGTCATCGGCGAGGACCCTGGTTTACATTTGCTGGGAGACAGCGTCTCGATGTCTCTCGCCCACAGGACCCTCCCTCAGCTCATTAGAAATCCACCTCATTTCCCCAGCAGTCTTACAATCAAATTACTCAAAATTGCACTGCTTTATTGCATATTGCTAAACTCCAAGACAAGCAAATACCCAGATAATGAACAATTATTTATGACAAATTATTACTTTTACATATAAGATGAACCATTTCTGTTAGGTGCGGTAAAGGTGACGGCCCCTTCCTGAAAAACGAGCCTGCAGTTTTCCTGTGGAGTGGGGCAAGCACCCGCGGAAGGCTGGGTTTGGGCGGGGCTGCATCTGTGCAGGTTCCTGCCAGCTGTTCCAGAAACTGCGTTTACAGGCTATGGGAGCCTCAGGCTGGTGGGGCAGGCAGTCCGCTCTTTCCACCAAAGGCAACCACACTTGCATCCCAGCCTGGACCTGGGCGATTTTCATGAGGTTTCCCACTTTCTCCATCATTGAATATGTAATGATGAAAGCGTGAGAGAATGTGACATGTTTCACTAATTGCATTTGCATTTAAGTGTTCAAAATAATATATTGTTTGAAACTGGACTTTTCTTAAATTATTTATGGACTCACTAAAGTATGCTTTGGTTATTTCACCCCATTTCCATAGTTCTTCTTGTGAACAGAATCGTCTCCCAGCTAATTATAACATACAGTATTTCTCCAGCAGTCTTACAATCAAATTATTCAAAATTGCATTTCTTTATTGCATATTGCTAAAACCCAAGACAAGCAAACATCAAGATAATAAACAATTATTTATTGCAAATTATTACCTAATATATAAGATTAACAGCTTGTAACTATTAAGATTAATACATGTGGTAAACTGTATTTATTATACTTATTTTGTAGCAAATATCTTTGTATAAAACATATGTTTATGTATTGCAACTAATGAGAAAAAGTGTAAGATTAACAATTTATGTTGGGTTTTGTTTTTAGATTTATGCACACTGTAAAACTTATTTATTGCACTTATTAAAAGTATTTAATGATGGACTTTTAGATGCTATATTTTTAATGTGCAAATATAAACTAAAGGAGTATTAAATTACAGAATGGAAAATTATAACCGAAGTCAAAGAATCTAACTATTTTCTGCTATAAATCTGCTTTAAAAAAATCATCACTGGAATTACTGAATCTTTAAATAGTGGCCTTTATGGTACATAATGAGTTCCAATGAGTTATCCTTTGAAAGGCTTTTTTCATCATTAAAACTAAACTCAACATTTTGCTCTTAAAGATAAATGTAGCCAACAGCGCAAGCAGCGGAATCATTTCGTTTTATGACGAGAAGTTGAAGTAACATTGGAAGGAAGAGGTGTATGGCTGGACGGGTCCCCCTGAAGGTAAGGGAGGAGGGCCGACTGGCAGCCGAGGAAGAGCCCAGAGTGGGTGCAGCCGGACTGACAGGTGATGAGTGTCCTGGGGACCAAGGGGGTGGTCCCCATTTCTGCTACCCTGGCTGGCCTCCGCGGTGGAGACGGGGGCAGGTGTAGCCAGGGCCGTTTCTTTGTCACAGAACTGGGTAGTGACGCACGCAAGGCGGGTGGTGCTGACTGTTGAACAGCAGCGAGGCACGGCTGAGCAACCCTCGTTTTCCCCGGCTGCAGAGGCCCCGCTGCTTTGCTGGGAGGGGGAGATATATTCTAGAAGGCAGAGCAAAGGAGCAAAAGAAACCCCTCAGGAAAACCTGCCCAAGTTTTGGGCCACTCATTTTCAAGAACTTGTAGGAGCAAGCAGTAAAAAGGAGTCATTTCAGGTTTGCTATGAAGTCTGCTGTAGCCGAGGGCTGCTGCAGACATGAAGCAGTGCGTCCCCTGACAGCCTGTGGCCATTGGCCTGTCCCTGTCAGGGGTCTCATCCCACCCCATGTGCCTGAGGGTCCCCCAGGAAGCTGGGGTCGAGGTTTCAACACAGACAGCAGAGACCCCAAACTTAGTTTGGTCCCTGTGGCTACCCAGGGACCCCAGACATGTCATTGTTCCTCTGGCCTGTGGGTGGGGAATGGCCAGGGGGTGTAGGCCTCCCATCCTGCCCACTGCATGGAGGGGTTTGGACACCCTAGGAGGTGGTGTGTGGGTTTCTTCTTGGCCTGTGCTAATCCTTCTTAGGAAGACAAAGAAATAAAAGGTGGAGGCGGGAGTGGGCAGGAGAGAAGGGAAGAAGGATCCAGGTCCCAACCTGCTCAGAGCGCTCTTCTCTGGTGGAAATTTGGAAAATCCACTCTGCTTACTCAGAAGGCAAGTGTTCATTTTCTCAGCAGCTTCTGTTATTTTATTTCAGATATTGAAAGCTTTCCTCCCCTCGCCCCAAAATAATCATTTTATTTGTAGTGGGGACGTGTGCAAAACTTCCTTGAAAAAACGTGCATAAAACATAAAACTCTGACACTTTGTGCAGGCGGCATCCAGGTGCTGTTTGGTGCTCTGGTCCTGGGGTGCACCAGTCAGCATCCTTGGGCACTTCCAGGGAGGATGTAGTTCTGTCTCTTCTTCCAATCTGGCTGCCTGTACCAAAGGGCAGGCTGGCAGGCTTCCATCTCTGCCGGGTCCCCTAACTCACTCATAGACTTTCATTTATTAACTCTCCCACTCACTCACTTCTTCATTTGTTAGTGAATTAACTCATTTGTTCATTAATGAATTTATTGCTCAGTTAATTAAGCAATTCCTTTCCCTTCCTCCCTTCCTTCTTTCTTCCTTATTGCTTCATTCAGTGAGCCGTGGTTTTGACTGCTTCCTGGGAAAGAGCCCCAGCTGCGGCGCTGGTCAGAAGTCTTCATCAGAGTTCCGCAGTGATGCCGGGTCTCCTCTCCCAGAGACACTGCCCTCTGGGAGCCTCCTCTTCAGCGGTTCCTTGTGCCAGGACTATGGGCCCCATGCAGGGATCACAGCTCGGGGAACATGTGGGCTTTGGCTGTGGAAGGGTTGGTAACAGAAAATCCACGCTCCAGAGGAAGGATCCACGCTAGACCTTATATTGCTTGGGAGTCTAAGGTATTAAACTTTCTCCTGTGCTCCAAAGGGTTTACCACATGAGAAGAGTCAACCTCCCTGTAATAAAAGACGCTAATGTTAATAGTGAGGTGACTTTATTTTAACCCCCCAAACTGGTCGCTGTTTATCCGTAGACTTGATGGTATGGACTGAGAGGCAAGGAACCAGCAGCCCTGCTGGCTGCTTGGGAGAGGAGTTTCCAGGAGGGTAAAGTATACTTTCTTCTGACCCAGCAGGCTTCTCTAGGCGTTTATCCTGAGGACATTATTAAAAATGAGCACAGTAATTTAGTACAGGTGTATTGTTATAGCACCTTGTATAAAAAGAGGTTACTGATGAAACAAGTCTAATCACTAGACTAGATGAAATGATTTTTCTAAGCTTTTTTTTTTTTTATATTGCAGTGAGCTGAACTAAACTGATAGTGGCTCAGACTGTAGAGAATCTGCCTGCAATGTGGTAGACCCAGGTTCTATCCCTGGATTGGGGAGATTCCCTGGAGAAGGAAATGGCTACCCACTCCAGTATTCTTTCTTGGAGAATTCTATGGACAGAGGAGCCTGGCGGGCCCCAGTCTGGGGTCGCAGAGTGTCAAACATGACTGAGCAACTAACACTCTTTCATAGCTGAGCTTGATGTTGCGGTACCCAACAGAGCAGGTTCGCCGGCACACAGGTTTCAGGTTCACAGCAGAGCAACTCAGCCATATATATATACATGTATCCATTCTCCCCCACACTCCCCTCCCATCCAGGCTGCCACACAACATTGAGCAGAGTTCCCTGTGGTATACAGCAGGTCCTTGTTAGTTATCCATTTTAAATATAGCAGTGTGCACAGACTTAAATGCAACAGATGGGTGCAAGAACCGGGAGGCTGCAACAATGGTGAAAACCAGGCGTCAGAAGCTAACATTTGTCTTTTTTCATAGAGGAGAGACACATCTGGGCAAGGAGGAGAGGCAGGGCAGAGGGGGCCAATCCTCACCCGTGACAGTATTCCCCGGTTCCGTGCACAGAGTGGTCCTGGGCTACTACTGGCTTTTCATGTTCCTCTAATTCACGCAGGCAGTGCATTTCAAAAGGATTAAGTTGTGCACAGCCTTGAACGCCACAGTGCTACTTTCAGGCTATGTCTGCTTAAGGGAATAATCTTAAATAAAAACAGAGGATCATATACAATGATGGTTATTGCAACTTTATTTTTGACTTTTTATTGGACAAAACTAAAAAACCATATAAAGTAGCATGATCAGAAAAGCAAACCCACATGTACCCACTCTCCAGCAACTAACGCTCTACATCCGTGTCTCTATTTTCGGTTTGCAAATAAGCTTATCTGTACCGGTGGCTCAGATGGTAAAGAATCTGCGTGCAATGTGAAAGACCTGGGTTCGGTCCCTGGGTTGGGAAGATGCCCTGGAGGAGGGCGTGGCAACCTACTCCAGTATTCCTGCCTGGAGAATCCCCATGGACAGAGGAGCCTGGTGGGCTACAGTCCATGGGGTTGCAGAGTTGGACAGGACTGAATGACTAAGCACAGCACCCAGCAGTGCCATTTCTCTAGATTCCACATATAAGAGAGATTATCTGATATTTGTTTTCCCCTTTCTTTGTCCCTTGATTTATTGAAGCAAATCTCAGATACTGTGTTATTTCTTCCTTCAGTAATTCAGAAGGCATCCGTAACAGACAAGGACTCCTTAGAAAAGCGGAGGCACAGTAACTTTGTCTCATTTTAACAAAAATCCCATCATATTTTCAAATAGCCAGTGAATGGTCAATATTCCCTACTTGTCTCAAAATCTTTCTTTCTTTTAGACTGCTTTCTTGGGAATTTGAATCAGATAAGTTCCATCCATTGCAACCGGTCCACGTACCTCATCTTTTCCATCTCTAAGTCCCCACCTTCTCTTCCTCTTTTTCCCTTAGAATTTACTGAAAGAACTGGAGAAGTGGTACCGTTTCCTACAGACTTGATTTCGCTAATTGCTTTGTTTTTGTTGCTCTCTTTCTTATATATCCTGTGACTTTGTCACTGATGGAAACCACTGGTATTTCCATGTAGCATTATAGCTATTGTGGATGTCTCAAAATATAATTTGTGCTCATCTCTAATATGAAGTAGGAAATGGCAACCCACTCCAGTATTCTTGCCTGGAGAAGTCCGTGGACAGAGGAGCCTGGTGGGCTACAGTCCGTGAGGTTGCAGAGAGTTGGACATGGTTGAACATACACACACATCTCTACTAAGAAATTATTGGATCTGTCACTAGACGTTGTTATTTGATTAGCAAATGAATATGCGCATTTATTTTGGTTTTTGCTCATTTACAAAATTCGACAGTTTTTTTTTTTTTTAAACTGATGAGTTTTTGAGAGTTCTTTTTCTTTATTTTCTGGAAGAAATCCTATAGAATACCATTAGGTTTTCTTTAAACATTTGATAGAATCCATCAGTAACACCATCTGGGCCTGGAGATTTCCTTTATGGATATTTTAAATCTCAAGTTCAAATTTCTTAATCATTATAGTCTAGATTTTAGTTCTTTGTCAGATATACAATATTTTCTGGACCTTGTCTTATCATCGTCTTTACATGATCTTTTGAAGAGCAAAAGTTTTGAGTTTTGATTAAATATACTTTATTAGCTTTTTCTTTTATGAACAGTGCTTTTCCTATCATTTCTCCTGTCAAGGACTCTCTGCCTAGCTCTAGATTCTAAAGATTTTTCTCACGTGCTATTTACTAAGAGTTTTGTAGTTTTACATTTTAGTCTGTGATCAATTTGAGTTAATGACTTTGTAAAGTGTTAAACTTTATATCAATGTTCTTTTTGTTCGTTTTGTTTGTTTTTGCCTGTGGATGTCCAATTGCTCCAGAACCATTGGTTGAAAACCAGTATTTTTCTTTCATTAGATTGCTTTTGTACCTTTGTAAAAAGTCAGCTGTATATACTAGATATGGAAGCAGCCTAAGTGCCCATCAACACATGAATGGATAAAAAAGATGGACACACACACACACACACAATACTACTCAGCCATAAAAAGAATGACATTTTGCCGTTTGCAATGACATGGATGGACTTGGAAAGTATTATGCTTATTGAAATAAGTCAGATAGAGACAAATACTGTATCTTATCAGTTGCATGTAGAATCTAAAAAATACCGCAGACTAATGAATATGACAAAAGAGAAACACATTTACAGTCATAGAGAACAAAGTAGTGGTTACCGGTGGGACGAGGGAAGGGGGAGGGACTCTGGGGTAAGAGATTAAGAGTTTCAAAATGTTGTGTATAAAATAAGCTACAGTGCAATATTGTAGAGCACAGGGAATGTAGCCAACATTTTATATAATTATAAATGTAACCTTTAAAATTGTGAATATTGTACACCTGCAACTTATATAAAATTGTACATCAAGTATATTTCAATAAAAAATTCGCTGGGCATATTTTTGTGGGTTACTTTGGGGCTCTCTATCTCATTCTATTGATATGCAATTTTATCTCTCTGCCAATACACGATCTCGATCACTATAGCTATATGGTAAGTCTTAAACTTGGGTAAACCAAGTCCTTTTACTTTATTCCTCTTTTTCTAAAATTGTTTTTGCTTTGCTAGCTCCTTTGGTTTTGAAATACATTTTAGAATATCATTGTGTGTGTGTATATACACATATGTCTTTATGGAATTTTGATAGAAATTATATTAAACACAATTATATTAAATTGATAATTGTGTTATCAATTTGAGGAGAATCTTTTCGTTGAGTCTTCTAATCTATGAACAGTTATTTAGATCTTGTTTGATTTCTTTCATCAGCATTGTGTACTTGTCTGCACAATGCTTGTGCAAGTTTTGTTTGATTTATATCTTACTTTTTTTCTGAGAAATTATTAATGTATTATATTACAAAATTTTCGTGTTCATGCATTTATTGCTAGGTTATAGAAATGTAATGATTTGGGTATATTTATCTTTTACCTTGCAACCTAGCTGAATTCATTTGTTATTTCTAAGAGACTTTTTACAGATTTCTACATAGATAATCATATCATCTACAAACAGAAATAGGTCTGTTTTTTCTCTTCTGGTTTGTGTGCATGTCTTTTATTTCCCTTTTTGTTTCATTAGTGCACTAGCTAGAACTTTCACCGGTATGTTAAGTAAGAGTAGTGAGCGTGACACCTTGCCTTGTTCCAGATCCCTGGGGAAAAATATTGTCTTTTATCATTAAGTGTAAAGTTCCCCACTATTCCTAATTTTCTGAGATATTTTATCAAAATATTCTGTCAATATCATACCATCATATAATTTTTATTTTTTTAGCTTTTTAATATTGAGCCAGCTTTGCATCCATGGAGCATATCCCATTTGGTTACTGTGTGTAATTCTTTCTATATGTTGCTGAATTCTATTTGCTAATATTGTGAAGGATTTTTGCAGCTCCATTCATGTAGTTTCATTCTTTCCTTCTCCCTCCCTCCCTGCCTCCTGGCTCTTCCTCACTTCCGCGCTCCCTTTTCTGCCTTCCTTCTTTCCCTCCTCCTTCCCTCCTCCCCTTCTTCTCTTCCTCTCTCTTCTTTCTTTCTTTCACAGGGTTTGATTTTGGTAGCAGAGTAATACAAGCTTAATAATATGCATTTGGAAGTGTTTCCTTCTGTTTATTTTCTGGAAGAAATCCTATAGAATAGCATTAATTTTTCTTTAAACATTTGAGAGAATCCATCAGTAACACCATCTAGGCCTCAGTTCAGTTCAGTTCATCGCTCAGTCATGTCTGACTCTTTGCGACCCCATGAATCGCAGCACGCCAGGCCTCCCTGTCCATCACCATTTCCTGGAGTTCACTCAGACTCACGTCCATCGAGTCCGTGATGCCATCCAGCCATCTCATCCTCTATCGGCCCCTTCTCCTCCTGCCCCCAATCCCTCCCAGCATCAGTCTTTTCCAATGAGTCAACTCTTCGCATGAGGTGGCCAAAGTACTGGAGTTTCAGCTTTAGCATCATTCCTTCCAAAGAAATCCCAGGGCTGATCTCCTTCAGAATGGACTGGTTGGATCTCCTTGCAGTCCAAGGGACTCTCAAGAGTCTTCTCCAACACCACAGTTCAAAAGCATCAATTCTGCGGCTCTCAGCTTTCTTCACAGTCCAACTCTCACATCTATACATGACCACAGGAAAAACCATAGCCTTGACTAGACGGACCTTAGTCAGAAAAAAATCTCAAATTCAATTTATTAATCATTATAGGACTATTCACACTCTTGTTTTCACATTGGGCGAGTTATGTGTTTTTTGAAGAATCAACCTGTTTTGTTTCAGTTGTCAAAGTTACCGGTGTAGAGTTGTTTACAGATTTCCTTATCATCGTTTTTATAAGTACAGAATTTGTGCTGATATCTTCTGTTTTATTCCCGTCAGGACAATTTGTGTTTTTCTATTTTTTCTTTTTTTGTCAGTTTGCCAGAGATTTGTCAGTTTTATTGAGCTTTCCAAAGAAGTAACTTTTGGCTCATTGATCTTCTCTGTTGTTTTTAATTTCATTTATTTACACTCTTATCTTTATTATTAGCTTTCATCTGTCTTTCTGCTTTGAGTTTATTCTGCTCTTCTTTTATCAGTGGCAGCTTAGGCTATTTTTTGGAGACCTTTCCTCTTTCCTTTCTGTCTGCATTTAGTAGTATAAATTTCCCTCTCAGCTCTGCCTCAGCTGTGTCTTACAACTTCTGATTTTTGTATTCTCATTTTCATTGTTTCATTAAAAAATTTCCATTGAGATTTTTCATAATCCATGGGTTATTTATAAGGGTGTTGTTTAGTTTCCAAGTGTTTGGAAAATTTTGTTATCTTTCTATTATTGATTTCCATTCGGTTTTATTGTGGTTGAAGAGCATACTCTATATGACTTAAATTCCTTCAAGTTTGTTGAGATTTTTTGTGGCCTAGGATATAGTCTATTTTAGTATATGTTCCACGGACACTTGAAAAAAGTGTGGATCCTACTGCTGTTGTGTGAATTGTTCTATAAATGTCAGTTAATTCTTGGTTGATGGTGTTGAGTTCTTCCATATCCTTGTTGGTTTTCTGTCTAGTTTTTGACAGAAGGGACTTAAAGCTCTCAACTGTAATTGTGGATTTATCTCTTTCTCTTTTCAGTCCTGTCAGTTTTCACTTCTTATGTTTTGTAGCTCTTTTGTTTGGTATGAATACATTGAGGATATACACACATTCTAAGTGTATGTACGAGTATACAAGAATAATGAATATAAGAATGCAGACATATTCTTGATGACTGATCCTTTTATCATTATGTATTATCCCTTTCTATCTATGGTAATTTTCTTTGAAGTTCATTTTATCTGATATTAATGCAAATATTCTTTTTATTTTTTTAACATTTGCACAATATATCTTTTGCTTTCAACTCTGCCTATATTGTTGTATTTGAAATGAGATTTTTGTTGACAATATGTCATTAGGTCATGTTTTTTTTTTTCTTTTCTTCTTTTTTGAAATAATTTATTTATTTTTTTAATTAAAGGATAATTGCTTTACAGAATTTTGTTGTTTTCCGTCAAACCTCAACATGAATCAGACATAGGTGTACATATATCCCCTCCCTTTTGAACCTTCCTCCCATCTCACTCCCTGTCCCACCCCTCTAGATTGATACAGAACCCCTGTTTGAGTTTTCTGAGCCATACAGCAAATCCCTGTTGGCTATCCATTTTACGTATGGTAGGAGACGGTGAGATGTATGGAGGGTCCTGTTTTTTAATGCATTTCTGCCACCTGTCTTAGTTGGTATATTATACCATTTACGTTTAATATAGCTATTGATACATTAGAGCTTAATTCTGCTCTTGTCATTCATGTGTTGTCTGTGGTTTGCTTCTTTGCTTTCTTTTTCCTGTGTGCCTGTGGAACATTAAAAAGTTCTGCTTTGATTTACCTATAGTGTTTTTGAGTATATCTGTTTGTTAAGTGGTTGCTCTAGGCATTGCATTCTTTATATATAGCTTATCAGCTTCTACTGGTATCATCATTTCATGAGTTTGAATAAAGTATAGAAACATTACCTCCCTTTACCTATATCTTCCCCATTTATAATATTGTTTAAAATTTTTTCACTACATACGTTTAGAATTACATCAAGCAGTGTTATAGTTTTTGCTTTGATCATCAAACATGTCTGGAAAACTCAAAACAAGGGAATCCTATTGCATAATATTTACCCATATTTTTATTTATTGTGTTCTCTGTTCCAAGTTTTCTTCTTGTCCTCTTTCCTCTGTTCCAAGTTTTCTTTTCTTTTCTTTCTTTTTTTGAATAGAATCTTTTCTGTTTACAGAAACTTCTTCAGCCTTTCTTTTAGGGTAGAATTTCTCTTAATTTACTTTCACTGGAGAATGTCTTGATTTCCCTTTAATTAATGAAGAGCAATTTTGTTGGGTATAAAATTTGGGGTTCACAGTCTTTTTTCCCCAGCACTCAAAGAATATTGTTTTATTTCCCCTGGCCTCGATAATTTCTGATGAGAAATCTACTGTTATTCTCATTGCCTTCTCCCAGTGTTAACATATCATTTTTCTCTGGCTATTTTCAAGATTTTGTCTTTGTTTTTAGTTTTCAGAAGTTTATTGATAGTGTGTCTTATATAGGTTTTTAAAAAATTTACACTGTTTGGGTAAACTTAGCTCCTAGAATCTGTAGGTTTATGTCTTTTGTCAAGTCTGGCAAGTTTTCAACCATTCTTTCTTTGGATATTTTTCAGTCCTGTCCTCTTTCTCCTCTCCTAGGATTCTGATGAAATTAATGTTAGGTCTTTTGTTATAATCCCATGGGAACCTGAGCCTCTACTATTTTTTTTCAGCCTATTTTTCTCTCTGTTGTTCGGATTGGGTAATGCCTATTTTCCTTCCTCTTTCTCCTCCATTCTGCTCTTTAAGCCCAACTACTGAACTTTTTTTTTTTGGTTACTGTCTTTTTCAGTTCTAAAATTTCCCTTTGGTTCTCCTTTATATCTTCTGTTTATTTGTTGAGACTCTTTCCCCCCTCATTTGTTTCAAATTGGTCTGTAATTAATTGGTCATTGAAGCATTTTAAGTGATGGTTGCTTTAAAAATCTTCATCAGATAATTCTAACATTTTTTTTTCATATTGTTGTTGGCATTTGATTGTCTTTTTATTTATTTATTTTTGTACAACATTTTCTTTTTAAAATTAATTTTTATTGGGGTATAGTTGATTTACAATGTTGTGTTAGTTTCTGCTGTACAGTAAACTGAACCAGTTATACGTACACATATATCCACTCTCTTCTAGATTCTATTCCCATGTATCTGGTTGTCCTTTAAAATTCAGTTTGAGATCTTTCATTTTTGTGGTATGATGATTTTTTATTGAAACCTGGACGTTTGCATTATCTTAGGAGATTCTGGATCTTACATAAACTTTTTGTTTGAGATGGTTTTCTCTGACACTGTTGTAGTTGGGGAAAGGGGATGCTGCTTGTTAGTTTTGAGTTCAAAACGAACATATTTGGCAGCTCTGTTCGGTGCATACACATTTAGGATTGCTATGTCTTCTTGGTAAATTCACATTTTTATTATAATGAAGCGTCTCTACCTTTGATCATTTCCTTTGCTCTGAAGTCAGTTTTATCTGGTAGAAACATAGTCTACTTCCAGATTCCTCATGCTGTTGTCTATGGAGGAAATGGGATCCTTACCACTTTTGGATATGGGTAGGTGAGCTGGCTCCCCATGTGGACTCCACCGACAGAGTGATGGGCTGGCCTTGTTACCTGGGCGATGGTGGAAGTCTCGCTTCTCCACCAGGCCTGTTTTAAACTACATCAGGAATGGGAGGGGTGTTTTGTTACTCCCAAGAGACAGGTGACGTACAGGCTCCCCACTGTCTCCACAGACACTGTCGGGATTCTCCAGGCCAGAGTACTGGAGTGGGTAGCCCTTCCTTTCTCCAGGGGATCTTCCCAACCCAGGGATCGAACCCAGGTCTCCTGCCTCGCAAGTGGATTCTTTACCAGCTGAACCACAAGGGAAGCCCAAGAATCCTGGGGTGGGTAGCCTATCCCTTCTCCAGTGGATCTTCCCAACCCAGGAATCAAGCCAGGGTCTCCTGCATTGCAGGCAGATTAGAGTAGAGTGGGTGGAGTAGAGTGGTTGATTATTGCTTAAAAGTTTTCTTTCTTACTAGGCTGCCCCTTTCCTTGTCCTTTGGCCAGAGAGATCAGACTTTCACTGGGACTTTCTTTTGATTGTGCCTATTGTAGTTTCCAGACTTCTGGCTTCTTCTATTCCACGTCTAGCATATATGAAGCAAAAAGAAAATCAAGAACTGACTACTATGTCATTTCTTGGGCCTTGAGGTCCTAGCCAATCTACTTTTGTCTTGCTACCTCCTCTGGGATCAGTGGGCAGTCTCCCTTCCCTAGTCACTCTCCCTTGGGGATTTGTTCTATGTCATCCAACACATGGCCATTGGCCCTCATTCATTTATTCAACAAAATTGGTGATAGCCTGTTTCTGCAGATACAGTGATTGAAAAACCTTATGAGTTACAGTTAGTGGAAGAGACAAAGAGTAACCACAGGGTCCGGGAGGATGGTTTCTCCTGGGCTGACCTTGCCTTCTCCTTGAGGAGGAGATTCTAGGGTGCAGGGTTTGGGCCTTGCTTCTCTGCCCAGGATGAGATGTGGTTCCCAGTCCCAGTCCCAGTGGATACATCTGGAGCTTTGGCCCCAAAAGGACATGCTCAGGTACTGAGCATCTATCTGCCAATGCTGAGCCGACACTGGGATGTGGAATGTGAGATGAGAGAGGAGAGGCTCCTGGCAGCTCCAGGCCCGGGCGGGGCTGGAACGAGGCTGTGGAAACAATCAGTGTCTCGAAAGCTCACCCTTGAATGGGAATGTAGGCACTAGGGGTGATGGGGGATCAGGCTATGGCTTCCTCAGGAAGGAGGCTTCTGAGCTGCACCTTGGCACTGATTGAAAAAAATGCTAGTAGTAGGGCAGCCTAGGAGGGGGCTCTATTTCCTTCCCCCATCAGGTGGAGCAGCTGGAAAAGGGACCTGGGGAACCCAGGTTCCCACTGGGGCCGCCGTCCTGGTGTTGTCCCTCCCCTCCCCACGGGCATTGTCTTCCTCCTGCCGTGATACCCCCACCCTGGTCTTTCCTCGTCCTCCCATGGGCATTACACTCCTGCCCGTGATGCCTGTCCAGGCCCTCCATTGTCTGGGGAAGATGTGCGCTCACCCGGGTGGGTTATTATTAGCCTGCAATGAAGTGAAAGGCCCTGAATGGGGGTTGCCGAGCTCCTGCCTGACACCGTGGCCGAGGCAAGAAGGAAATGATTCATTATGGCTACAAGGCGTGCTCTAATTTCATATAACGAAATAAATGACAGTCGTATTTTGGGCGCCACCATGCACAGATAGCATTGTTCCCTGACTGCCTCTCACCCGGGCTGCAAGAATTGGAGCAGCCCTTTGTGCTGAGAGATGAGAGGCTGGGGGCGCCTGGGGGGTGGCGGGTGCTGTGACCCTGGGAGGGTGAGTCAAGTCACGGCTCAGTGGCTGGGGTGGCCGGGGAAAGGGCTTCCGAGACACCCTCTTCCCCAGTCGCGGGCCCCCCTTCCTGCTGATCTCACTTCTTCCTGTGCTTCATATACCCCGCCTTCCATCCTCGTGGCTCCTCCAGACCCTGCCAATCCATCCAATTCAGCCCCAGCTCTGAGCCACCTCCTCCAGGAAGTCCACAGGGGATTTCCAGCAGTGTGTCTATGCATTCTGGTGAGCACCTGTCTCCCTCCTTGCAGGCTCCCGGGTGCCTCACACGACACCACACTTACAGCTTTAGGCGAGGCTCCTTTGGCTGTGAAGGTGTCCTCAAGTTCAGTGTGCCTTCACCTTCTGGAGCAGGGCATTCCCTCAAGTTGATGGCAGAGCAGCCATGGGGGAGTGCGCCCTTCAGGGCAGGTCTAGCTACACGATTTATTGGGACCAGGGTCAGATACCAATTCATGGGCCGTTGTTACAAAATTAAGAGTTTCAAGAGCAGAATCTTAAATCCTTCTGAATAAGGGACCCTAAGCATTGCATAGGTGGCAGGCTCTGTTCTATAGCTTGAGCGAAGAGACCCAGAGTTGGAGCCTGGGGTCCCCTGGTGACAGAACTGGTCCTCTTCTACCTTAGCTGTGGTCAGGTCAGTTTGATGGGGCCTGGGGGAGGGACACTGGATCGAGGATGGAAGCACCTTCCACAGGCTTCCACAAGTGGCCACGGAATCTTATTTTCCCAATGCGTCTCATTTGTGGTCTGGAACCTAAGATAAAAATAATAGAAGAATAGGATAACATTCAAGGGCAATTTCATCTCTGAGTGTCTCACCAGAAGAGGAGCCTCAGGATCGTTGGACCAAGGAATTCTTTTTCCTGCAATATTTGCACACTAAATGGTCTCGTTTAAAAATGCACATTAAGAGTCATGTCAGTCACAGACACTTGGAAATAGGTGCTGCTTTGAAGGGAAACAGAACTTTTTTGTGGAATTTAATTCGTTCAAATAACCTTTTTCAATCAGGGTGACAGCAAGGCTGTGGAGCAGGGAACTCACACCTTCTTCCTGCTCCCGCTGTGGGTGGGTTCCCCCCCCCCCCGCCCTCCTCACCACCCACAGAGGCCACTGCATTGAGTGTGCCAGCAGTGAGGTGCCTGAGCTGGACAAGGCCCTCTCTCCCTGGTGTCCCTATTGCTCTCCAAGATCAAGTCCCAGCATCACCCATGGACCAGAGGTGGGGGCTGGGCAGGCTAATACCCAGGAGGGCAGATCCCTGGGTCAGAGCCTACCCTGCAGTTTCAGCCCAGGATCCCTTACTGGCTGGATTTCCATGGGGGAGGGCAGAGGTTCCCAACAGATGCCCCAGGTGCTGTCTTCAGGCTGAAGACTTCCTTCCTTCCTTCATCATTTCTTGCTTCCTTCCCCTCCCTCTCTCCCTCCCTCCCTCTCTCTCTCTCCCTCCCTCTCTCTCCCTCCCTCCCTTTCTCTCCCTCCCTCCCTCTCTCTCCCTCCCTCCCTCTCTCTCCCTCCCTCTCTCCTCCCTCTCTCTCTCTGTCCTTCCTTTTCTCTTTCTCTCTCTCTCTCTCTGCCTTTCTTTCCCTCCCTCCCTTCTTTCCTTCTCTCTCCTTCCTTCTCTCTTTTTCCCTTTCTTTCTTTCCTTCTTTCCCAGTGTGCTTTGCTTTACCAAAACCTGAATTAGGGGCCAACTTTAAAAATCAGAAATCTGCGCATAACCCCCCGGATTTCTGGCTTCTCTTGAAAACAGCCTGGGAGATTCCCACGTGGTCGCGATCAGGGTGCAGAGCAGGCTGCTCCCTTCAGGCGCGGCCATGCGCTGCAGCTTGTCCTGGTCCCCAAGGCTCTGCATCCTCTCCCATCCGTGCAGTGAGGGGCGGTCCCCACTGAGTTGGGTCTGCACTGTAGTACTTCCTGCACCTGGCTGGCATCACTCGTTTGGGTGGACTTCCTGGGTCCTGTAGGCACTTTACCTCTTTTCTTCTCATTTAGAAGTTTCCCATGGTGCTTTGCTGATGGAAAATGGCTCAGTGTCGGGGGATGTAGAAGCATAGATGGGGAGGAAATGTTCACACCGTCGGTTCCCACCTTTTCCTTGCACTCTGAGAAAGTGCTTGATTGATGCTGGTGACCAGGTTATTGGCCTGGGTATTTCCCTGCTCATTGAGAGCAGAGTGGAGGGCACAGCGAGAAGAAGGGGCAAAAAGAGGCGGCTGAGGGCACATGGACAGAGCTTTTGCCAACTGCCCTCAGCCCCTACTTGCTGAAACATGAATCTGCATCTTTGCAATCTTCTCTTTGAAAAGCACGCTCCCTAAACTGTGTTCCTCTCCTACGGAAAGCCTGTGCCTGTAATTGACAGATGGAGCAGCTTCTAACAGGTCACTCCTGGATGCTTCAAAAGAGATAAACCCTCAGCTCCACACAGCAGCCCCTTCCTGGGATCCAGCTCACGCTCTGCCCAGGGCCTGCCTCCCTGGCTGTGGGGAGGCTGGAAGGCAGGCATGTTTTCTGAGTGACCTCCACCGAGGGAGGTCAGCTGAGCTGGCCGCAGTGGTTGCCTTGTACAGGACCTATGTCCCATAGCACATCCCTCGGCCCAAGAGTCAAGAGGCAAAGTCAAGGCCCAGGGGCCTCTTGCTTGTGGCTGCTCCTCGTCCTTGGTCTCTGGAGAGAAGCCTGTGCCTCAAACATCCTCCTTCTGTCCCTCAGGCCATTCTACAGGAACCGTCTCTGCTGCCCAGCAGGTGTTGGCCTGTCTCGGCATTTTGGCGAGGCGAGAACAGAGTTTTTGTAGAAATGGGAAGATGGTGAAAGCAAGGAAAGCAGGGCTGCCACAATGTCCAACTAAGGAAGCAACCTACCTTTCCAACACTACCTTGTTAATTGGCCATCCGGTAGGTTGGGGCCCAGCTGAATTAAATAAAGGGTGATGTATGCAGTGGTGGGAAGACGCAGCCTTCAGCAGCACCAGGTTAAATGTTGCTTTGCATGTGGCCCAGAGCCACCGCTTTCCAGAAGGCCTACTGACTGTGGGTGGGCTGGCGTTTAGCCACACCAGGTACAGAGGGTCCCTTTGCTGGGCCTTTCTGTGACTGGGTCATGCAATATGACCACCTGTCTCAGAGATGTCTGCGCATTCTCGGCCCAGTCGTGGCCTTCTGTTGGGAGGCGGCAGTCTTGGGGGTATGACAATCATCTAAGAACAGGCTTCAGTCACTGAGCTGCTGTGTTACCAGAGAGGCACCTTGGGGTCCTTTGCTGGAAAATGGAATTACACTCTAGAGGGGTCCGCCATCTCCCTGAGGAGAAATTCTCTGGATCTGTTAGGTCATTTCCTCCAGAGAGTCTTTCCTGATTCTCAGAGAGAGGCTGCCATATGGAGAAGCAGGCTGAGGAAAGTCATTTCGACTGGAGGTCAAGTTGATTTGGGAGGTGACAGGCGGTCTGTTGGGGAAGGTCGAGCCTTGGTCTGAAGATGCCAGACACGTGGACCTTCCCACCCAGACTCTAAGGCGGTGGCCCTTTGTCCGTGGCCAAGACTTGGGTTTCCAAGAGCACAAAAGTGTCTGAGCAGGCCTAGGGCTGCCACAGGCCTCTCCTGCAGACCCGCGAGCTGTGGCATCACCTGCCTGCCGGCCTCTCTTCTGGGATCCCTCCATAAGTCAGAACCTCCAAGAGACAACTGTCCATACCCGCCTGCTTCCATGGCTCTGAGCGGAGACCACCTGGGTAGTGAGGCGTTTGACAGGTTGAGGAAATCTCCAGCAAGAAGGGGCTCCTGAGGGAGGCTGAGAAACCCTGTGAACCCAAAAAGCTCTGCAGAGCGCCCTCGGCCCTGCTGGGGGATATCACTGCCTGGCTAGCAGGAAAGGAGGCTGGTGGGGCAAGGCGGCTCCACTCCGTCCTGGAGGCCCCGGGCTTCAGACCATGGGCTTCTGGTCTCTCAGGCCCTTGAGCTTTGGTAAATTGGCTACAGTTTGCCCAGGACTTTCTAGGTTTTACTCCTGAGTGTCGACATCTTAGAAACACCTCAGTTTCATGCACACCAGATGGTTGATCACCCTACTTGGGTGTGGTCCTGGAGTCAGAGGGGTGATCAGAGTGTAAAATCCGGAATGGGTGGGCATGGTCTGGATGTGAGGACATGCCTGTAGAAGAGGCTGCAGTGCCCCTATTTTAAGAGGTATTTTGACAGGGATTGGACGATTTTATTTATTAAATTTTGGCTGTGCGGGTTCTTGGTTGTGGTGTGCGGGCTTCTCCAGTTGCCTTGATTCACGTGTGATCTTAGTTCCCCAAGCAGGGGTTGAATCTGCGTCCCCTGTGTTGAAGGGTGGATTCTTAACCTCTGGACCATCAGGGAAGCTCCAGCAGCCCCAGGGTGGATGCTTCCTGTGTGTCCTCCACCTTCCTAGTGTGGGCAGCCCTGTGACATCATTGTCACAGGCACACACAGCACCGCATATGTACACAAGGTCACCATCGTGACAGCAGGCGCATCAGAATGGCTCTTCCAGTCACAGCGGCGGCTGATGTTGAACGAGCAGGGGTGTGAGCAGCTGTGCCAGCCGCTGGGCTTGCTCGTGTCTCTGAAAATGAGGCCGGTCCTCCTGCCACCCCCAGGAGAGGGGGAACCTTACTCTCCTCATCTCACAGAGGAGCAAAGCAGCCCGGCACTTGCCCAAGGTCAACAGAGATGGATCTGGGGTTTTCTGTAGCGAAGAAACCTTCCCACCTTATGCGAAGTTGGTGACAGCAGCCACTTTTGGAGACTGTGGTCTCTGCAGCTGCTGGTCTCCTTGCTGAAGTCTTGTCTTCCTGCAGTACCCACTGCTCACCCCAACTCCTGGGGGTGTGGCAAGGGTGAGACATGTGTTCCCCAGCTCCCCCAGCAAGGAGGCGATGCTCAGTGCAAATGCGCTGAATGAATGAGCCCGACCAGCCTCTCTTCCTCACTGTGTGTCCTGAAACCGCATGGTGCCTAGAGGCAAACATAGATTCAGACATGTGGTCATTGTGTGACCTCTTTGGGAATTCATGTGGTCCCTTTGAGCTGAGGTTTCCTCCTGGTAAAATGCGGGGGGGGGGGGAAATGCGCCTGTCTCATGGAGTTCTTCTAAAGCTTTGAGACAATGAAGCCCTGGAATTCAGAACCTTCTGTATAAATGTCAGCTATGCCTGCCTCCATCCACCTGCCCTACCCAGGGATGCGCCTTCCTTTGGACAATAGCGGCAGCCTGGACTTCTCCAAAGATGGAGAAGCTCTATACAGTCAGCAAAAACAAGACCAGGAGCTGACTGTGGCTCAGATCATGAACTCCTTATTACCAAATTCAGACTCAAATTGAAGAAAGTAGGGAAAAATGCTAGACCATTCAGGTATGACCTAAATAAAATCCCTTATGATTATACAGTAGAAGTGAGAAATAGATTTAAGGGCCTAGATCTGATAGACAGAGTGCCTGATGAACTATGGAATGAGGTTTGTGACATTGTACAGGAGACAGGGATCAAGACCATCCCCATGGAAAAGAAATGCAAAACAGCAAAATGGTTGTCTGGGGAGGCCTTACAAATAGCTGTGAAAAGGAGAGAGGCAAAAAGCAAAGGAGAAAAGGAAAGATATAAGCATCTGAATGCAGAGTTCCAGCGAATAGCAAGAAGAGATAAGAAAGCCTTCTTCAGCAATCAATGCAAAGAAATAGAGGAAAAGAACAGAATGGGAAAGACTAGAGATCTCTTCAAGAAACTTAGAGATACCAGCGGAACATTTCATGCAAAGATGGTCTCGATAAAGGACAGAAATGGTCTGGACCTAACAGAAGCAGAAGATATTAAGAAGAGGTGGCAAGAATACACAGAAGAACTGTGCAAAAAAGATCTTCATGACCCAGATAATCATGATGGTGTGATCACTAATCTAGAGCCAGACATCCTGGAATGTGAAGTCAAGTGAACCTTGGAAAGCATCGCTACAAACAAAGCTAGTGGAGGTGATGGAATTTCAGTTGAGCTGTTTCAAATCCTGAAAGAGGATGCTGTGAAAGTGCTGCACTCAATATGCCAGCAAATTTGGAAAACTCAGCAGTGGCCACAGGACTGGCAAAGGTCAGTTTTCATCCCAGTCCCAAAGAAAGGCAATGCCAAAGAATGCTCAAACTACCACACAATTGCACTCATCTCACATGCTAGTAAAGTAATGCTCAAAATTCTCCAAGCCAGGCTTCAGCAATACGTGAACCGTGAACTTCCAGATGTTCAAGCTGGTTTTAGAAAAGGCAGAGGAACCAGAGATCAAATTGCCAACATCTGCTGGATCATGGAAAAAGCAAGAGAGTTCCAGAAAAACATCTATTTCTGCTTTATTGACTATGCCAAAGTCTTTGACTGTGTGGATCACAATAAACTGTGGAAAAATCTGAAAGAGATGGGAATACCAGACCACCTGACCTGCCTCTTGAGAAATCTGTATGCAGGTCAGCAAGCAGCAGTTAGAACTGGACATGGAACAACAGACTGGTTCCAAATAGGAAAAGGAGTACGTCAAGGCTGTATATTATCACCCTGCTTATTTAACTTCTATGCAGAGTACATCATGAGAAACGGTGGACTGGAAGAAACACAAGCTGGAATCAAGATTGCCGGGAGAAATATCAATAACCTCAGATATGCAGATGACACCACCCTTATGGCAGAAAGTGAAGAGGAACTAAAAAGCCTCTTAATGAAGGTGAAAGTGGAGAGTGAAAGAGTTGGCCTAAAGCTCAACATTCTGAAAACGAAGATCATGGCATCCGGTCCCATCACTTCATGGCAAATAGATGGGGAAAAAATGGAAACAGTGGCAGACTTTGTTTTTGTGCTCCAAAATCACTGCAGATGGTGACTGCAGCCATGAAATCAAAAGATGCTTACTCCTTGGAAGAAAAGTTATGATGAACCTAGATAGCATATTCAAAAGCAGAGACATTACTTTGGCAACAAAGGTCCGTCTAGTCAAGGCTGTGGTTTTACCAGTGGTCATGTATGGATATGAGAGTTGGACTGTGAAGAAGGCTGAGCACCGAAGAATTGATGCTTTTGAACTGTGGTGTTGGAGAAGACTCTTGAGAGTCCCTTGGACTGCAAGGAGATCCAACCAGTCCACTCTGAAGGAGATCAGTCCTGGGATTTCTTTGGAGGGAATGATGCTAAAGCTGAAACTCCAGTACTTTGGCCACCTCATGCAAAGAGTTGACTCATTGGAAAAGACCCTGATGCTGGGAGGGATTGGGGGCAGGAGGAGAAGGGGACGACCGAGGATGAGATGGCTGGATGGCATCACCGACTCGATGGACGTGAGTCTGAGTGAACTCTGGGAGTTGGTGATGGACAGGGAGGCCTGGCGTGCTGCAATTCCTGGGGTTGCAAAGAGTCGGACACGACTGAGCGACTGAACCGAACTGATACACATTGGTATGAATGGTGGTGGACTGCCATAGAAAGTGAAAGAAAGTGAAGTTGCTCAGTCGTGTCCGACTCTTTGTAACCACATGAACTGTAGCCTACCAGGCTCCTCGGTTCATGGAATTTTCCAGGCAAGAATACTGGAGTGTGTTGCCATTTCCTTCTCCAGGGGATCTTCCTGAGCAAAGGACAAAAAGAACATCCTAGCGACTGGCCCGGCATGTAGGCCAGATCTTGTGACTAAGTTGCAAGAGTTACAGTTTTGACATTGCGTGCTTGAGCTCGTCTGAGCGATCTGAGGTCACTTATGCTTTCCTCTGAGATCTTTGGTGGAGGTGTTTTTTTCTTGCTTTTTGTGCTATGTTTTGGAAAGAAGTTTGCAGCAGCTTTTGGATCCCCCATAATAATGGGGATTATAATGAAACACATGAACGAATCTGCACTAGAGCCTGGAATGGTGAGATGGTCCCTTCACAGGGGGTGCATTGTGGGCTATTAGCTTCTGCAGAGCTTGACATTCTATGAAAATTGGACTCCTTTCAATCCACAGGGCTTCCCAGGTGGGGCTAGTGGTAAAGATCCCAGCTGCCAACGCAGGAGACATAAAAGACATGGGTTTGATCCCAGGATTGGGAAGATCCCCTGAAGGAGGGCACGGCAACCCACTCCAGTATCTTGCCTGGAGAATCCCATGAACCGAGGAGCCTGATGGGCTACAGTCCATTGGGTTGCAAAGAGTTGGACACGACTGAAACACCTTAGCACCCACAATCCCCAGCACTCCGCAGCATGCCCTGGAAGAGCGAATGCTACATGGCAGCAGAACCCCTGGATTAGGCAACCCGAGTTCTCATAACAAAATACTGCACACTGAGTGGCTTCAACAACAGAAATGGCTTTTCTTGCAGTTGTGGAGGCTGGAAGTCTGAGATCAGGGCACCAGGATGGCTGGGTTTTGGTGAGAGCTCTTCCCGGCTTGTGGATGCCACCTTCTCCCTGTGATTCCACATGGGAGAGGCAGCGATTGTTAGAACAGAAACCTGGTTCCTGCCACCACCCTGCCAATGGATTCACACTGCATTAGAGTAACCGCCTACCTCTCATCACAGTCTCCGTGGTCCTCAGTGATTCGGACCAGCCTGACCTTTGACCCCAGGTCACTTTCCCTGCTGCTCAGGAGCCTCCACTCACTGACCTTTTGGTTCCTTAAATTTGAGCCTCAGTGTTTGTCACTTTCTCTGCTCACGAAATGCTAATTCTTCACCTGGGTCTTGATTTCCTGAGGGCTGACTGTCGCTCTGTTACACCACTGCTGTGGCATTTCTTCAAAGTTCTTACCTCCAGGAGGCTTTGTCTTCTGGTTAGAATGTCAGCTCCATGAGGGCAGGCATCTCATCCCTCTGGCCTGTTGCTGCAACTGTAGCGCCAGAGCAGCGCCTGGCCTGTCGGTGGTGCACTGCCAACATTTGATGGATGAACGTATCTCTCTGAGCTTTTCTCTTGGGATAGCGTGGGGGGACTCAGAGTATCTTCAGAGCCTCCCCTCGCCCTCCACCAGCATTCATCCATTCTTCTGCTCAGGCTTTCCTTGTTGGATTCCCCATCCCCGCCCTTTGGCCCCATGCTGTGCAGAGGGTCTCCAGACTCAGAGCACACTCTAGCCACTTGCTTTTGCAAGACTTCCTAGCTCCCTGAAATATCCAAGTCAAGATTTTCCAGAGGATTCTAAAAGCCCTGTTTCAGGAACATGTCCCCTCCTCCCTCAAGCTCCCATACCCTAAGGTGGCATTTGCCTTCTGAGGAATTACGGTTGGTTCATCATTTCACACTGATCCTTGGACAATATGGGCTGATTCGATCCCCTGGTTGTGAAAGTGAAAGTCACTCAGTCGTGTCCGACTCTTTTCGACTCCATGAACTGTAGTCCATGGAATTCTCTAGGCCAGAATACTGGAGTGGCTAGCCTTTCCCTTCTCCAGGGGATTTTTGCAACCCAGGGATCGAACCCAGGTCTCCAGCTAAGCCACAAGGGAGGCCCAAGAACACTGGAGTGGGTGGCCTATCCCTTCTCCAGGGGATCTTCCCGATCCAGGAATCGAACCGGGGTCTCCTGCATTGCAGGTGGATTCTTTACCAACTGAGCTATCAGGGAAGCTGAGCAGGAATTGAGAGAACAGGCAGGTGCTTCAGCCTTGGTCCCCACTTCCGCTCCCTCAGCTGCGTCCGTGCCTGTGCAGCCCCGCTCCCTCACCTGCTCTTTCCCTGGCACTTGGCTCAAAAGGGCCCAGGGGCTCAGAGTCTTCTCCATTGTTCATCTTAGCTTACTCATTCTTTCATTCACTAAGGGATCTCCGATGCTCCGGGTTCGGTGATAACTGCTCAGCACAAAGAGAAAGGCCCCCACCCACAAAGGGGAGACGGTCATCATGCATTTTTCAGAGGTGGCACCCCTGACGAGTCTGAGTGTGCACAGGACTGGGTGGATGACATATTGTGGTCATGTGAGTGAATTTCAGTTGAAGAATATTTAAGAAGCACACAGACCACTAGCATAGTAAAAGGTATTATTTTCATGTCAAATTCTATTTTTTTGAGAGGCTCAAGAAAATGGAACATTTGAAGATAACTGAAAAAAAATGCTGCAAAACAAGGGTGGGGCACGCCAAGCTTCCCTGTCGATCACCAACTCCTGGAGCCTACTCAAACTCATGTCCATTGAGTCGGTGATGCCATCCAACCATCTCATCCTCTGTCGTCCCCTTCTCCTCCTGCCTTCAATCTTTCTCAGCTGGGCTATTCATTAGTGTTTGCTTTGAGCACAGAGGCTTAAACTGGATTAAGAATTTTGCCCCCAAGGAAGCCTTCTTTTTGAGGGTGGAGGTTGGCAAGGCATAACTGGGTTCCTTGATGAGGGGCAGGGCCATTTTTCTAGAAAATGTGGGCCTTATGTCTAGCCTTCTAGATTCTTAAATAGGTGAAAGTGAAAGTGAAGTCACTCAGTTGTGTCCAACTCTTTGTGACTCCCTGGACTATAGCCTACCAGGCTCCTCTGTCCATGGGATTTTCCAGGCAAGAGTACTGGAGTGGGTTGCCATTTCCTTCTCCAGAGGATCTTCCCAACCCAGGGATCAAACCTGGGTCTCCTGCATTGTAGGCAGATGCCTTACCGTTTGAGCCACCAGGGAAGTTCTCCCTGAATAGGTGATGTTAGTACAAATTTACCACAAATAAGGACACGTAATACAAACTCCAATTTGAGTGTGGTCAGTTTTCACCAAGCATTATAAACACCTGAATAAATTAATGAGCCTGACCCTCCATCATTCAAGCATTACTGAGAGCTTATTGCATACAGGCCCCATGCAAGTAAGAGATCACCCATCACTGCTGCTGTGAAATTTACCATCTAACCAGGAGAAGGGATGTATGAGATTAGTTATTACACGTACCATTTATTGATCAGAATCTTGATAAATATTTTGAAGAAAGAGAATGTATATAGAGAGACTCACCTGTCTTGGTAGTCAGGGCACGCTTCCTGGAGGGAGTGGCATTATTCAAGCTGGGATGTGAAGAAGGAGGGATGAGCAGGATGTGGTGGCCAGGAGGGCTGGTATGGTCACTGAGTGCTTCCTACAAAGACACCCCCGTTCGCCAGCTTTGGAAGGGTGTCATGCTGAAATGGGGATGATATGCTGCAGGAACGCATGGAAGGGAGACTGCAGAAACAGGTGCTGTGAGCCTGGGTGGAAGCCCCGAGTGGGCATGCCCAGTGGGCCGCAGGGGCCGGAGGCTGGGTTTGGGAGAGAGGTGGGGGCAGGGACCAGACCCGTGGAGGAGCTCCTCCTATAGAGTCTGGTCATGAGGCCACCAGTAAGGGACATGGGGCAGAGGAGGTTGGAATCTCAGGGCAACCTGACATTTAGGTAGGGACCCGGGAAGGGGTTGTCAGGGAGGTGGGGGAGGAGCAGAGTGAAGCGGAGGAGAAGGACCCTTCAGGAGCTGAGCTGGCAAGGGGTTGGGGGAGGGCCTGGGGACAGAAGGCCAGGGTGGGTCAGGATGCCACGCTAGCCTCTTCTGCTGGTGGCTGATGTTCTCACAAGGTCTCCCCTGGCTGCCCCTGGGCAGGAGCAGGAGGACAGACCTGTCACAGGTGAGCTCTGCTCAGGCCTCCCCCGGGGCAGCTCCCAGCCTGGGCACACAGCAGGGAGGAGGTTAGCATGCAGAGAGTTCAGCAGGGCCCTCCATGTGGACTCTGCCGTTCTGGGAAGGAGGGATATTCAGGTTCCCTGGTGGGTGGCAAAGAGCTCTCCACCAGCCCAGCCCCCAGGCCAGCATCCTGGCCACCCATCAAGGCCCTGAAGGCTGGCCTCAGTGCTAGGGTCTCTCTGCTTCACCTGCAGGCCAGCCGGAAGACACCATCTCCCTGTTTGATTCAAACGCCCTGCTGCCCTGCCCTCTGGTGCCTCCCCTCCGCCGGGACCCTGGCTCTCCTGGCAGTTATCAGGTAGCATCTGGATCTGCTTTCCTCCTCCCAGGTTCGGGGTCTCCTCCGGGAGAGATGCCTTCCGACATGCTTTGTGGTTGCAGCAGGAAGCACACTGGTTCATGAATCTGTGGGTTCATGATGATGAACCAGTAGATGATGGGGATAAGTTCTCAGCCCCCTGAGTCAGAGGCACCAAACAGGGGACATACTCTTTCTTTATGTTGCAGTAAACATTGTGCCAATTGTATAACTTCGATCTAATCAGTTCTTGAGAAATAGCCAGTTTGGAGTTCCTCAGTCAAGTCACTTATCCCTGGGATGGAGGGGGTGGTATGCATGCAGACAGCAGGGACAGCCGGATAGCTTTCGATGCTGCTGCCTAGCGATTTCTCACTGGTCCGTGATGTGCTCACACCTGCCAGCATCTCACTCTGCAGCAGGTGCTCTCCTCTGCCGCGAGCTTTCTCTCCCAGCTAATTGCACCTTCTTTCCTGATGCCTGGGAAAGATGGGCGGCCTTCCAGAGCTGCTCTGGAGCCCCTGGGAACTGGAAGGAGCTGATGGAGATCTGCCAGCTCCAGCCCCACATGACTGACTCTGTCCCATCTTTTCTGCTGGTGCTGCAGGAAATTGAGCAGTCTGCTGGATCGTGCTAAGACTGAGTTAGGCAGCACCCAAGATCCTGCTCAGATTCCCAGGTGGGGCCCAGGCTCTGTCCTGTGGCCCTTTCTGACTCTCTCCTCTCCCCTAGACCAATTCTGACTAGGTGATGGGAACATCTGGAATGCACATTACTGTTAGTTTTCCCCTACTATTTCATTTGAAAGATAGGAACATTTCCCCAACATTTGAAAGATAAAACTAAAACAATTTTTCTGAAAAATTTTAGTTTATTAAATTTTTTTTTACAAAGAAACCAACAGGAGGGATCTAATTGTATTGTAAAACCCCAAGTCTTCATCCCTTTTTCTTGGTCTCTCTATATGCAAAGATGGGCTTCCCAGGTGGTGCTAGTGGTAAAGAACCCTCCTGCCAAAGAGACATGGGTTTGATGCCTGGGTTGAGAAGATCCCCTAGAGGAGGGCATGCAGACCTACTCCAGTATTCTTGCCTGGGAAATTCCATGGCTAGAGAAGCCTGGTGGGTAACCATCCATAGGGTTGCAAGGAGTTAGACACGGCTGAAGCGGCTGAGCAGGCATGCACATACACAAAGATGCTGCTTATTTAGCGAGTTTTGCTCTTCATCTCCTTTTTTGTTTGTGCCTTTGTTTTTAGCTTCTCTACGATGGTGTGTGTGTTGCAATGAGCTGTCTGTGAGGGGAAGACAGTGCGGGAGGAGCCCAGGGGTCCATACTTCACGGGGTGGTGTTTCCCCCAACACTGGGGCCCACAGCTCCTGCTTCCTGCTCCCCCTCTGGTCCTCCATCTCCATGATCACACACCTTCAAGCCACAGCCATGTCCCAGGGAGGCAGGAATACAAGGGCAAGACCACACGTAGGTGAGAGCATTTATCAGCTTGAGAACTGCCCCTCAGTGTCTTTGATTCTGAAAATATAAGTAAACTGTAAATAAAGCAGAAGGATCATAAAGAAGGAAGTCATTTCCCTGCCTGTGTGGATGAAATGAACCTTCGGGGGCCACCAGGTGCTTCTCTTAGCAGCCTTAGTAAAGCTAAGGAAAGCCAGAACGTGGACACCTGCACCAGGAGAGGGGCTTGAGACGGGTGATGAGTCAAGGACTGAGGAAGAGGCTGGTGGTCGCGGTGGTCACGGGTGACACACTCCAGTGACTACATGCATCCCTCGAGATCTGGGACCCAGAGCCGGAAGGATGCCGTGACACTGTGATGAAAGGGAAACAGAGATTGTGCTGAGGACCCCTGTGCACCAGGCACTGAAGATGGAGATGCTTACCACAGCCCCCTGCTCTCAAAAGGCTCCAGGCTTAGTGGTAGAGACAGCACACAGGCGATTGCATGAGAACATGGAGCCCAAAGCCTGGCGCCTGCCTGCACGGCTGGCTGGCTGGATAGAATACTGAGAGAGAGATGAACAAGGTACAGGAGTCAAAACAAAAGAGGGAAGCAGTCATTCTGCTTGGCAGAGGGGGAGGGATGGCTCCAGTGAACCTGGCCCCGAGAATACTCAGTCTTGGCATCTAATCCCGACACTGCCATGGGCACTCTCTTGGCCCGAAACCACCCCCAGTTTCTGGGTCTTATTTTGTCTTTATCTGCTAGACTGATGATTGATTACACCCGAGGCTGTGAACTCAGATGCCTTCAGGGGCCAGGTTGGTAAACTATGTGGACGCAGGGGCCTGGGAGGGGCCAGCACACTGGGATGGGCATCCTTGCTAAATGGGCAACTGTAACTGCATTCTGGTCATATGTGCCATGAAGAAATATGGGCTTGGTTTGGCCAGATCGTTTGGGTTTCCAAAGCAGCTGGGAATCTGAACAATTGTGAGAAATCTCTGAATTTTTATGTGGCAAGTATTTCAAATAAAAAAGGAAAGCAGCTCTGCATGGGGCTAAGAACTTGCGGGTATAATTTGACTCTGGATTTTCTGGTTTTGTTGTTGTTTGTTTGTTTTGGCCACATGGCATGCAGGATCTTAGTTCCCTGACCAGGGATCGAACCTGTGCCCTCTGCAGTGGAAACGAGGAGTCTTAACCACTGGACTGCCAGGAAAGTCCCTCTTCTAGTTTTTGACCTAGAGACTGGGTGCTCTCTGAGGGTTTCCCCCACTCTGTTGGTCTGGGAAATACCGCTAAACTGTGATTCTCTGTGGAGAAGGCAATGGCACCCCACTCCTGTACTCTTGCCTGGAAAATCCTATGGACAGAGGAGCCTGGTAGGCTGCAGTCCATGGGGTCACTAAGAGTCAGACACGACTGAGTGACTTCACTTTTACCTTTCACTTTCACGCACTGGAGAAGGAAATGGCAACCCACTCCAGTGTTCTTGCCTGGAGAATCCCAGGGACGGGGGAGCCTGGTGGGCTGCCGTCTCTGGGGTCGCACAGAGTTGGACACGACTGAAATGACTTAGCAGCAGCAGCAGCATGATTCTCCGTGGCACAGGAATACTGCCAATGAGGTCAAAATGCGATGTGAGGCTCCCACAAACGCCGTAGCTAAAAGGACACACGAGGCCACCATGTAGGTGTACCAGAAACCCAGGGACCCAGTTCCTCATCAGATGGTCCTACCTGAAGGCCTGGCTTGTTCATCCTTCATTCAGTTACCCAGCGAATAATTATTAGAGCTACTAGAAGTTGGATTCGTTGCAAGAACAATGGACATCTTAGAATTTTCTAAGATTCCTCACATCGGTGAATTCACAAACCAGGAAAAGGAAAGCTGTGCTTCTACGGCTGTTCCTCTTTTGGCCAGGAACCCAAGGTTATCTTAAGGTCGAGGAAACACTCGAAGTGGGGCAGCGGCCTTTTGGAGCCAGACAGGCAAGCCAGATCTCTGCTCTTTGGCTTCGAAAGCGTGCGTTCTGCTTGTTGAGTTTGGAATCCCTTCCCTCTGGGCAGGGCCAAGTCTTCGCAGAGGCGAGAGGAGGGATGAGCTGGAACGAGCAGCACCTCGGGTGCACACCTGGCCAGCAGCCCCTCTGGAGTGGCCACTTCCCCGGCTGCAATAATTCATCACAGGCGGGTTCACAAATGTACTTAAGAAGGAAGGGATGATCTATTTTGTACATGTTCCTTAAAGGGATTCCATTTTAGCTCCAATTGTAATTTTTACCTTTTTCAGGGGAATTTATTGACACAGTGCCTAGCTCAGCCCTCGTTTCGGCATCCTCCTTTTGTCTGCAAGCACACTCACCAGCCGCTTAATTTGTCATAGCCCTGGAGGTATCAGAACTAATGAGCTTTGTTTGAATAGACTTTTTCCAGTTCATCTAGCACACTTTGGGGTAATCACTCAGTTTCTGTTTGCTTCTGATCCGAGGCATTGTGGGAAATATAAGAAAATAATGGTTAAAAAAGCAGTATAAATTGGTAACAGCCACATTTTCTGCAAAGCCCTGAAGATGTTATTTTTTTTTTTAATTTTACCACTTATTGAAGTATTGAGAGTACTCTAAGTACGACCATTACAATATCATATCAGAGAAGAATCTGATAAAATGCTATTTTTCAATTAGCCAGGAGTTTTCTAGTCTGCCTTCTTTAAGCAGTTCATAGCTAACAAATCTTTAAACAATCTAACCTCTTAAGGTTTGGAAGTGGACAGATAATAACCGTGAACACATAACAGTGTGTCAGCATAGAGAATTTAAAAATCTATTACAGAGATTACATACAGGGATGCTTTTTATTGGTCAGACAATTGCGTTTTCATTTCTCTAAAGTGGCTCTTCACAGCTTCTGTGTGCCCACCAAGCGTGTGGTGGGCTGTCTGGGGAACGGAGCCTGGGGGCAGGGGCTGCACACACAGGGCGGGAGTGGGGGGTGCTGCTTTTAAACCCCACTATCTAGGTATTTTGGTCGTCTGATGTGAACAGCCGACTCATTGGAAAAGTCCCTGTTGCTGTGAAAGATTGAGGGCGGAAGGAGAAGAGGGCATCAGAGGATGAGATGGCTGGATGGCATCACAGATGCAATGGACATGAACTTGAGCAAACTCTGGGAGATGGTGAGGGACAGGGAGGTCTGGCGTGCTGCAGCCCATGGGGTCCCAAAGAGTCAGACAGGACTGGGCGACTGAACAACAGCATCTAGGTGGCGCTGTCATCTGTCCCCAACCAGACCGGCAGGCTGTGTCTAGGGCAGGCCTTGTTTTTAAGGATTACTATGGGGGCAGGAGGAGAAGGGGATGACAGAAGATGGATGGCATCACCGACTCGATGGACGTGAGTTTGAGTGAACTCTCGGAGTTGGTGACGGGCAGGGAGGCTGCGATTCATGAGGTCGCAAAGAGTCGGACACGACTGAGTGACTGAACTAGAGCTGGAACTATGCATGTTGCCAAGGACCAGAGATTGTGGTTTGAAGGACTGTTGGGATCTGTGAAATGGGGCCATTTGGTAAAACGACGGACTCCCCCCAGACTCCCTGCTTGGGGCCTGGAGAGGGCTTTTCGCAAAATATGTTGGGGGCTGCCTCCTGTAGAGTTTCTAAAATCCAAGAAGCAGAGAGCTATGATGTCTTTGTCTTACCAAGGAGACTGGGGTGGTCTTTTTCCCCGGGCAGGGGAGGTGGGGGAGGGCACTTGCGCATGCGCACCATCGCTTTCATGGGGTTTGGACGCTCAAGGGGCCGGAGGCGGGATGTGAAGGTTGTAGCGTTGCTGTTACTCAGTGGAAGGAGCATGCTGGTCAGGTGAACTGTGTTATAAACGGACCTGCATTACTTTCAACTTAGTATCTGTGGATTGGACAAGACTCACCTGCTTCCTTTCGCACAGGAGGAAACTGGACTCAGTTCTTGGGTAGCCTGCCCCGTGATCACAGGTAACAAGTAAAGGGGAGCGACTGGAACCCGGGATTCTTTCCATTTCATCAGACACTTGGAATCTTCCCTGTGTCACACCTGTTAGGGTTAGTAAGCATCGCCACCAGCAACTGCAGTAGCCGCAACAAACTCTTATTAGTGTCCAGGGAATCAGATCTCTCCCAGGCTCTGCGGGGGTGTCCTGAAGTGAGGAAGAGGCCCCTAGTCTCTGGGGACTGAGCTTTAAGGGCAGGGCAGACTCTGAGTGACAGTACCAGATGCAGTGAGGGCAGGGCCAGGTGTAGGGGGAGGAGAAGGGAGGTGCCAGTCCATGAGAGGGTCTCCTTGGAGCTTGGATCCCCTGAGACAGCACCAGGCTTGGTGTTGGTGGTGCTGGGGTGTCCTTGGAGAGCCACTGATGGGTGGCTGAAGACTCATCTGGAGAGGTGTGGATGGAAGATGGGGCCCAGGACTGTCGGGTAAGGAGGAGTTGGGGCAGTTCTTTGTGATGCAGAAGAGCCACGCAAGGCTCTCCTGGGAGGCAGAGACATGGTAAGTTTGGAACTGACACTTTGGAGGCTGAGAGAGGGGTGGATCAGATGGGCCTAGGCTGCAGAGAGGAGAGGAAGAAGAGTCCTCTGGGCCTCCATCGCTTCGTCTTTAACAATGAAGTCCTTTAATTGGTGTCTCAGCTGCATAACAAAGCACCTCAGAACAGTGGATTCAAGGAACTGCCATTCTGTGGCTTGCTGGGCAGCTGTACTGTCTGGACCAGCCTGGTTGGCCTGCTGGGCTTCCTCGTGCATCCGCAGTGAGCTGGCAGGCTACTGGGGAGCTGGTGGCCTAGGCTGGGGCGCCTGCAGTCTGCTCTGCGTGGGCTCTCATCCTTTGGGGCAGGAGTCAGACAGTGTTGTCCTCTCCTTCCCTCACTTCTGCCATTGGCTGCATCTCTGATCTAACCCTTTAGCTTACACTGACATGCAGAAGTAACCTCTCTCCACGTCTGGACTTGGAGTGAGCGCTCTAATAATGATAGATGGTATTATTGACATCAGAGTTATTTGTGTATGTTCCTGTGTTAAAGGGGAGAAGAAATGATACAAGGACATAGTCCACGTTGGGAATATTCTTACTCATCTTCTTTTTGTTTTGTTTTTTATTGAAGTATAGTTGACTTGCGACGTTGTGTTACTTTCTGATGTACAGTAAAGTGAATCAGTTATACATAAACCTATATCCACTCTTTCTAGATTCTTTCCCTATATAGCTCATTACAGAGTATTGAGTAGAGTTCCCTGTACTATACAGTAGGTCTTTATCGTTGCCTGTTTTATCTATAGCAGTGTGTATATGTCAATCCCAGTCAGCCAGTTTATCCCTACCCCCTTCCCTCCTGGTAACCATAAGATTGTTTTCTACATCTGTGACTCTAGTTCTGTTTTGTAGATAAGTTTATTTGTATCATTTTAGATTCCACATATCAATAAATAGCATATGATATTTGTCCTTCTCTGTCTGACTTAACTTCACTCAGTATAACAATCTCTAGGCCCATCCACGCTGCTGTAAATGGCATTCTTTCTTTCCTTTTTATGGCTGAGTTATATTCTGTTGCACATATGTATTCATTTTCTTCTTAAGTCTATTAAAAAATCATTTAAAGGGGATGAAGTCCATAACTTTGCTAGTTCCTGGGGCCAGCATCTTAGCAAACCCTGATGCATGTGAAACATCTTGTACTTTCCAAATGCTGTCATCTGCATTCTCTCTTGAGCCTCCAAACCAGCGTTGTGAGAAAGATAGGAGCAGTATCCTGTAACTCTCACTTTATGGCTAAAAAAACTGGGACATAAGAAGAGGGTTGTCCAAGGTCAGCTGCAGAATGGGGAGTTCTGACTCTCCTGTTCATCTTTTTTTCCATTTTGCTTCACAGTCCTGACTCATCATCAGTAGTGGCCCACTATGACACCTGGATCATTCTCTTTTCTAATCAAACATTTTGGGCTCTTATTTAACAGTGTGACACAATTGCTTTTGACTGTAGATATTCTCCTAGAAGACTAAGCTTTGGGTTGTGAGGTATCCAGTAGCTAATTTGAAATGAAAATCATCTTATTTGCATTGGCATTGTCAGAGTCTCTCTAAGGTACATTGCCAAGGACAGAGTCAATGAAAAATATACCACGAACTTTATGCATCTCTAGTTTAAATGAAGTGTCCCTTTTTCTGGAAATTTTCAGAGACAACCATACATATACCCTCCCAACAACTATGCTTGGGAAGATTTTCCTATGATTTGAGATTTGTTCCACTCATGTTTTCCTGAAGACCTTGGGAATACCCTACATGGGTTTCCCCTTTCCAGCTCTGCCAATGATTTGGAGTGCCTCTGATGTGCAGTTCTCTGATAACACCCATAGGGTGAAGCAGATGGGGAACTCAGGAATTGCAGTCAGGTAAGAATTGCCCTTGGGCTGGCTGATGGTTAACCTTTCCCTTCTTGAAGGTTTAAGACAACCCCCTGTGAACACTGAGACATTCAAGAGTTCCTAGAGAGGCTTCCCTACCCTGGGGGAGCAGAAAGTGAGCTCTACATTCTAGGCTTAGGTCACCAGCTTGCTGTGACTCTTTCTGTAAGTCACTCCACCTCTCTGATCCCTCATTTCCTCATTGTAAGTCCACTCCCTGATTCAGAAACCTGCAAATTGTAAAGCTCCAGCAGGTAAACCAGGCCCAGGTCTTTGCTCCAGGGCCTGTTGTCTTTTTCTGCCTCAAAGAGAATTTGGTTGTCCAAGAAAATTTGTGGCATCCTAGCCCAAATTACTTGGAGTAATTCAGAGAAATTAACATGAGTATTGGTGGTTCTAATTTCATGTAATCAATGACAAGATAGACATTCTGTTAATTTCATAGTAAATTCTTGCATCTTAAATCATGATGCAGAGTGAAAAAAATGTTATAGATAAATATTGCCAGAACTCACTCAAACTTGTGATATTATAGAAAAAGATTTCCTAAATTGTTAAACCGTGAGCTCCATGATTCATAGATTACCAAAGCCAGCCTTTCTGTGTTCTCCTTAATACTCTGAGGTCATAAACTATAATCCCTTAGATGAAAACAATACTGGAGTATTTCATAAGAGTAGACTCGTGTATAAGACCCTGTCTCAAATGTCATCTCATTTGATTAGCACAGAAGTCCTGGTGATGAACTCAACTTGGGGCAGCAACCCCCTGAATTCCTTCCCCATCTAGCCACTTTGGGGTGCTGTTTTTAGGAAGGCAAGTGTTTATTTTCAGGATATTCAAACAACATAGCGTAAGCATCAAAAATACTAGTTCTCCTTTTCGGTTCTAGTGTGAGCCTTTGGGAAGCTGTTTCCTGGAGCAAGGAAAGTCAGGACAGCAGCCCCAGCCAGGGCTGGAGGCGGGGGCCTGATTTCAGGTGTCTGCACTTCATGGCCACTTTATCCCACCACCATCTCTCCACTGAAAAGAGATTAGAAACTTCATGAGGGCAGGAATCATACACTCTTATTTTCTTAGGTTCTTCCTAAGGATCCCATCACTTCATGGCAAATAGATGGGAAAACAGTGGCAGACTTTATTTTTTTTGGCTCCAAAATCACTGCAGATGGTGACTGCAGCCATGAATTAAAAGATGCTTACTCCTTGGAAGGAAAGTTATGACCCCCCCCTAGACAGCATATTAAAAAGCAGAGACATTACTTTGTCACCAAAGGTCTGTCTTGTCAAAGCTGTGGTTTTTCCAGTGGTCATTTATGGATGTGAGAGTTGGACTATAAAGAAAGCTGAGCACAGAAGAATTGATGCTTTTGAACTGTGGTGTTGGAGAAGACTCTTGAGAGTCCCTTGGACTGCAAGGAGATCCAACCAATCCATCCTAAAGGAGATCAGTCCTGAGTGTTCATTGGAAGGACTGATGTTGAAGCTGTAATTCCAATACTTTGGCCACTTGATGTGGAGAACTGACTCATTTGAAAAGGCCCTGATGCTGGGAAAGATTGAAGGCGAGAGGAGAAGGGGACAACAGAGGATAAGATGGTTGGGTGGCATCACAGACTCCATGGACATGGGTTTGGGTAAACTCTGGGACTTGGTGATGGACAGGGAGGCCTGACGTGCTGCAGTCCATGGGGCTGCAAAGAGTCAGACATGACTGAGTGATTGAACTGAGCTGAACTGAGGGCCTCTTAAATGCATCTTAAAATGATTAGAGTGAGTTTCTAAGCAAAATATATTTCCACCAATTTCATTTCAAAGGTATGTTGAGCCACTGTCCTAGAAGGGAAGTTTTGTGACTCAAGGCTGAACCTAGTCACTGTACATTGTCCCCATCGCTGTGTAATCCTAAAAAAAGAAGAGACTCATTCATGGTGTTTACATGATGATTTGACATCTTTGAACAGCAAATTTAATTCTTCCGGCACCTGCAAGGCAGGTGGTGTAAACTCTGGATGTGACAACAGAAGCTCTGAGCTCACGTGGCTTGCCCAGGGTGCTACAGTAACCGTGAGCTTCTGAATCTACATTCAGGCCACACCTCCTCAACCACAGAGTGGAGCATAAATAACTCAGTGCAAGAACAAGGTGTTATCCAGAGGCTCATGGGTTCATGTGGTCACTGTCGTGGCCTTGACAGTCAGGAGAGCTGGGACAGGAAGAAGCCAGGGTGTGGGAGCCGAGTGTTTTCAGAGATGCATTCGGTTGGGGACCCAGCAACACGTCTTTTTTACCTCCTCCTCACTCTATGAGGGTTACTGATGGGCAGCAGCAGGGGCAGTCTGAGGGCACCCTGCAGGGCCTGAACACATCTTTCTTTCTCTAAGAGGTGCCACTGAGCTGCTCGGGGTCTTGGGAAAGTCCACCTAGAGAAGGAACCCAGCCCAGCAGTGGGAGCAGAGGGGAGGAAGCCTAGGTGTGCACCCGGTAGGGAAGGGCCCAGCCTAGAGCAGCAAGAATCGCAGTGGCCAGGCCAGCGCACTTGAGTACCAGTCTTAGGCTCGTGCTTTTGGGCATTTATTTAACGTCTCTAAAAGTTCAAGGATTGGAAAAAAAAGAGAAAAGGTTAGTCAAGGCTGGTTCTAGAACCTGAACATCACTTGAGCTGGGCCAAAGCCCACAAGCAGTCCAGGCTTGTGAGCACAAGTAGTCATTGCAGGGTGGGGCTATTGGGGAGTGGTTAGAACAACACAGGGAGGAATCTAGTGACTTCGGTTATAGCATCTTTCCATCACGGGGGATCAAGAGGGTGATCCACCCTTCAGAATCTTTTTTTTACAACCATTTTATAATGAAAACACATATATCCGTCAGAGGTGTGGGCCTGAAGTCTCAAGCTGGGGGCTGAGAGCTGGTTCTGGCCATCAGAAGAGCTTATATTCAGCTAGAAGAATGGTTCTTTTATTTACTTTAGAAATGTGAATCAACATGAAAAAAATGAAGGAATTCTCTGAAACAGTCCAGATTCCATAAAAAAGTTTGGACTGTCTGGCCACAGGGAGCAGCTTGTCTGCAGGCCACATCTGTTTGAGCAGAGGTGCAGCTGCCTCTGCAGAGGCAGTGTTTTCAAGTTAGCCACAGACTGCACCCCTCTCTAGGATCCCTGGTAGGGGGCTGGTCACTGTTAATATTGTGCCTACATTGTTATTTTTCTGACAGGAAATGAAGAACTCTCTGTTTCCGTGTCTTTGCCCGAAGGGGGAAATGGGACACTGGTCTTTTCTCATACCCTACCTTCTTCCCCACTGTGTGACCTCTCTGGGCTCAGCCACCATTTGTATCCAAGAACATTGGGATACACAGACAGACTTCCCTAGATGAAAGGGTGGGGGGTGAAGAGATGCTTCTGTGGTGTGATGTCTCCAGATGTGTGTTCACGAAACCCCTGGGGGCAGGTTTGAGGGGATTCAGCAGATGCCTGTTGAGGAGGACCTGGGTTAAGTCAAGCAGAGCTTATTAAGGTGCAGCGGGTGGAGGGCAGCTGGGGTTTCACCAGGACCCAGAGCCAACTGCTCAGGATCTAAGAGTTCGTTAGGTGAGGCTCAATTTACAAATCTTAAAATGACAGTTTTTCGCTTAGCAATAGCTCGTCTTAATAAGTTGGTTACGAATGCAGGGTTAAATGAGGCAGGCACTCAGCTTGTGAGTGCGTGTGCTGGTGTGTGTGAAACACCATGTGTGGTTTCTTGGAGTCAGGGAAAATCTGTCAGCCTTTCTAATACCGAGTTAGTTTTGACAACAGAATAAGATGTATTCTGAACACATGTCCGTCCTGCCTTTTCCAAGTTGGGGAGAGCTAATGAGAGCGGGGGCCCAGAGGAAAGAAGGAGGGTGCTGGATTTCTTTGTGGGATGTTCGCTCATTGGATTCTTCTGGGGACAAAGGCTTGGGGCATCTGGGTGCTTCCCGAATGCTAATGGCTCCTTGGGCTAGTCCTGAGGGTCAGAGGGCAGAGGACCTCTCCAGTCGAGATGTATTTGGACACTGAGCTTTCTTGTGAAAGGTGACTGCTAAGCCAAATTTCCACCCCTGCCCCGCCCTCAACCAAGGCAGAGCTCTGCAATGTGAAATGGGAAGCAGTTTGATCAGACAGAGTAGCCCATGGAACAGAATAAATCCTTTAAACCAATTGTAGAAAAATGCAAATTTAAAGCCAGCAATTAGAAACAGATAGAAATTAGAGATTTGGATTTTGCCGAGCAAGCTTTCTGCAGCCACTGTCAGATCTCTGTGCAATTTATCTGGATTCCATCAGTGGTGGCCAGACTGGATTTTGATAAAGAGCTGCAAAATCTGTCCCTTTCCAGCTCCTGCGACTTGCCACACACTCCATTCAAGCTGAAGCAGCCGCACAGTCCCTTGCATAATTTGGAGTTAATCATTTGTACTTCACAGCCTCCGAGAGGCCTTAGACTTGGGAGGTGGGGACAGATTTGGCTTTTTAATCGCCTTGTATATTGTGCGGCTCGAGATAAATGACACCGACTGTCTGAAATCTACATTCTTGCTTCTGATGCAAAACTGTAATTAATTTTGTGCAGTGTTTCAGAATTGATCGTGGTCACTTGAATTTCTAATTTTTCATTCACTTCAAAGACCCTGACTTTTTTCTTTCCCCTTTCCTTAAAGGAATGTGCGCCAGCTCCGGAACATTCTGTGATGCTGGGCTACTAAATGACTCTCTTATGCCTCTTTTTCGATAAGGTGAAACAGAGGTCAAGGCCTGTGGCTCATGCTTATCTCCCAGCTTGTATTCAGATGTATTTCTTGACTTACAGGAAACACCATCAAAACTTATCAAATTATAACTAAAGAGTTTGGCGGCACTTAACGTATTGTAAAAAGCTCAAAAGGCTTCATTCACACATCCTATTCAGTATAAGACAATTAAGCACAATTTAGGCAATAATTACCCTAATTAACTACACTCTAATGTTTGTATTCAAGATTATGGCAACGTTGTATCACTTCACTGTTTAAATAATAACAAGGTTTCCTAATTTCTCTGTATTGATAGTTGTTGTATGTGATTCTTTGTTTGGTATATTTCACTGTAAAAATATTTGTCAGTGAAAGATTGAACAATATGAATGAATTTGATTATGCCATTGTCAAAAGCCCCATGCATCACAATTCCTTGTTTTTAATCACTACTGTAAACCTTGCAGCCGGAGGGCATAGTTTTAATTTGGGTGTCTTACTAATGAAAAGAAAAAAATAATTGTTTTGCCAGGATTTAATAATAAGCAATAAAATCAGCCAACCAGATTTTACCTCTGCATTCAATCTCTTTTTTATTATAAAACATTTTTGTCCTTTTTTTAGATTACAGGCGTAGATACTGAACATTTTACTAATAAATATTTCAGTTTGCTTATGGAGGCTAATGCTGTCATCTGAATATGGAATTATATTTCTTTCATGCTTCATTATCATTTCATGGTAGTAATGACAGTGAGGCGATGGAATATTTACAGGCTTTTCAGAAGACATTTATCCAATACATTCCCTGAAGGGCACCTAGGCTTAAAGATACATTATCCTTTTGTAAAGCTCTGCCCAGAATCCCAATTCCTGAATCAGCCAATCAGAACTTTTTTTCCTTCAACATTTAACACATTGATGAAGGCTCGCTCCCCTCTGCCCTCATTGGTGGGCCACTCATCCTGGAATTTAAGAGGAATGCAGTTTGGGGAAATAGGACTGTGACCTTAGTTGCCACAATCTGTGAAATGGGCATGTAAAGCATGCTCTCACCGTTGCCTTGGGCCCTGGGCATGACAGTTCTCGTTTTGGCCAAAGTGATTCTTCTTTAGTTTAAATTATTTTCTAAATGGTTTCCAAGACTCTGGAGTTGTTTGTCTTATTAACTGATGTTGCTGTTCAATTATAGATTATAGATGGTAAGTCTCAGGCTTTGGAGGATCTAAAGGGGAGTGAACCTATGGCTACAAGAGGGAAAGTGTCTGGGTGATGGTTCTTCTGAGAGGTGGGAGGACCACAAAGGAGGCCAGTGGTTGTACATGTTCTGTTGTGTACCTCGGGGTCACAGGCAGGGCCTCCATGGTGCCCCCTCTGAAGGACATTTGATGACTGTGGAGAACTGGCAAATATGTACCCCATCAAAGAGGGCCACAATTCCCTGGCTCCTGCCAATCAGACAGATCCAGGCCCCGTATTGTCAGAAATTCTGATTTTTCAAGGGAAACTTGAAATCAGGATTTTCCTATAAAATATCACAATTTTGAAATGTTGGAAATTAATTCAAACTTTTATGAACTACTGTGCAAACCAAACAAGCCCATGGCCTGCATTGAGGACTGTGAGCAGCGAAGTTTCGGTGTCTATTTGAGGGATGCCAAGAGGGCATCCGTACTGGGTTCTGGGAATGCAGTGGAGACAGAGGAGGGTTATCCCGGGGTCCTCCTGCCAGGCTGGACAGTGAAGCCTTGGAATCTGGGCTGTCGGCCTGGCTCTCAGGTCTCATTATTCTTACTGCTTAATTTGACCACTGTGCTGTTAAAGGAAAAGAATTGTTTTTTGGCAGTGCCAGGTCTTAGCTGTGACACGTGGATCTTCAATCTTTGTTGCGGGATGCAGGATCTTTAGTTGTAGCATGTGAACTCTTGCGTCATATGGCATGTAGTTCCCTGACCAGGAATCGAACCCAGGCCCCCTGCGTTGGGAGCATGGAGTCTTAGCTATGGACCACCAGGGAAGTAATGATCACTGTGCTTTGGAGGTGCCTTTAGCAGCTACTCTGGTAGGATGTTGATCTCTTCTGAAATTTTTCCCTGGACAAACCAATGTTTGTTGGGACTGTTCACAGCTGTCTCATTTGTAGCTGTGTTTTCCAAAAGAGCTGTATTTGCTACTGTGCCCTAGCCGGTGGAACATTTAAAGGAGCCTAAAGAATTTTCCTGAAGGGTATTGAACTATTTCTCAAAAAAGGGGCATCTTGTATGCCTTTGCCCAGAATCGAGTGAAGTGAGTTGAACTCAGATGCATAATGGGCTTCCCAGGTGGTGCTAGTGGTAAAGACCCCACCTGCCAATACAGGAGATATAAGAGACGTGGGTCTGATCCTGGGTTAGGGAGATCCCCTGGAGGAGGGCATGGCAACCCACTCCAGTATCCTTGCCTGGAGAGTCCCAAGAATAGAGGAGCCTGGTGGGCGGCAGTCCACAGGGTTGCAAAGAGAGGGACACGACTAAAGTGACTTAGCATGCATGCAGAATGTGGGAAAGCCCGTAGATGCAGGGATCCCGCTGCCTCCTGGGTGCTGGCTACAGTGACTCCAAACAGCTGGGCACTCGGTGAGATTCTGCTGTAGAAATCTTCTCCAGAGCCTGCAGCCCAGGGCTGGTACTCCAGGGTAGATGGCAGTGAGTGTTCCTTTGGCCAAGACGTTCTGCTACGAGGCAGCAAGTGCTGATGTCCTTGGCACTGCGCCACTATCGTGGCGGGATGGAGCTTGAGATTTATCCAGAGGGGAGTAAGTGGGGGTGCGTGGAACCCTTGCACAGCAGCCGACCAGGAGCCAGGTCCGAGTGACCTCTGTGACTCAGACAGGCCCTGCCCCACCCCCTCTGATAGGATCAGTGCCAAGGACACTGTCCCAAACCCACTGTCCCTGGCAGCCCAGAACTCTCAATTCAGGGGAAAATCATGAGGATCGAGCTTTCCCTGTGAGAACCAGGACACCGGTTTTCTCAGGCTTGTCCTTCTGCAGACATATCTCTCTTTAGGTTTCCATGTGATTAAGAAGCAACAAGATGCGAGACTCTCTGGTCTATGAGAGAAGATGAGTCAGTCTGGCCATAACTGACTTGAAATAGGAAGCAGAGTTGGCTTTTTTCCTCTCTTCCTGCCCCCGCCCCACCCGCCCCAAGTGCCTTATGTTGTTCGGTTCTGGGATGGCTGCCAGGCCAGGTGGAGACTGGGACCTCCAAACTTCCACGGTCTTCTAGAAGAAGCCCCAGCCAGGCTGTGGGGAGGGACTGATGTTCTGGGAGTGGGGAGGGATTTGTCCAGAATTCCCCAGGCCGTGATCTCTTGTGCTGCTGCTCTGATGTATCAGCCTGAGATCGACCTCCCCAAACCCTCATATCCCTCACGTAGGCTCTTATATAGAGCTCCCCAGAATCCAGACACAGGGTCGTCTCATCTGCTCGGGACCTGGGGTCCAAGTCTTCCTCCAGTGATATGGGCTTAGGATCCTGGGAGTTTGAGGAGGGGCTGGAGGGAGGGGTGGAGGGGGCTCCTATGTATGGTGCCCTGTTTCTGCTTTATCCTCCCTGGTCCCGCTCAGGTTCTGCCCTGAGTACTTTCACAGAGATTTCACAGGATTGCCAGATGAAAGACAGGATGTCTGGTTAAATTTGAATTTCAGATAACTAATCTTTTTTTTTTTTTTTCCCCAAAAAGTCTATGCTAGCATTTATTGAGTACAAAGTACCACTTTACATAGATTATCTCATTTAATTCCCATAAAACCCCCATGAGATAGATGCTACTGCTACTACTACTAAGTCGCTTCAGTCGTGTCCGACTCTGTGTGACCCCATAGACGGCAGCCCACCAGGCTCCCCCGTCCCTGGGATTCTCCAGGCAAGAACAGTGGAGTGGGTTGCCTTTTCCTTCTCCAGTTAGATAGATGCTATTATCTTCTAACTTTTTATTTTATATTGGGAGTATCACTGATGAACAGCTGTGTTAGTTTCACGTGTATGACAAAGTGATTCAGTTATACATGCATCTGTTCTTTTTCAACCCGATTTAGGTTGTTATATAATATTGTATAGAGTTCCTTGTAGTATATAATAGGTCCTTGTTGGTTATTCATTTTATTTATTTTTTGGCTATACTACATGTGGAATCCCAGTTCCCTGACCAGGAATTGAACTTGTGTCCCTGCGTTAGAAGCATGGAGTCTCAACTGCTGGACCACCAGGAAGTCTCTGTTTATCCACTTTAAATATAGCAGTGTGTATATATCAAGCCCAAACTCCCTAACTGATCTTTTTTTTAGCATACATATGTCTCTAATATAATACTAATACACATATTAAAAGTGAAATCAAGATTGCTGGGAGAAGTATCAATAACCTCAGATATTCAGATAACACCACCCTTATGGCAGAAAGTGAAGAGGAACTAAACAGCCTCTTGATGAAAGTGAACTTTCATGAAGTGAACTGTTGATAAAGTGAACTTTCATGAAGTGAACTGTTGATGAAGTGAACTTAAAACTCAACATTTAAAAACTAAGACCATGACATCTGGTCCCATTACTTCACGGCAAATAGATGGGGAAACAATGGAAACAGTGACAGACTTCATTTTTGGGGGCTTCAAAATCACTGCAGATGGTGGCTGTAGCCATGAAATTAAAAGATGCTTGCTCCTTGGATGAAAAGCTATGACAAACCCAGACAGTGTATTAAAAAGCAGAGAGATTACTTTGCCAGCAAAGGTCTGTATAGTTAAAACTATGGTTTTTCCACTGGTCATGTATGGATGAGAGAGTTGGACCATAAAGAAAGCCGAGTGCAGGAGAATTGATGCTTTTGAACTGTGGTGCTGGGGAACTCTTGAGAGTCCCTTGGACTGCAAGGAGATTAAACCAGTCAATCATAAAGGAAATCAGTCCTGAATATCCATTGGAAGGACTGATGCTAAAGCTGAAGCTTCAATACTTTGGCTACCTGATGAGAACTAAGAAAAGACCCTGATGCTGGGAAAGATTGAAGGCGGGAGGAGAAGGGGACAGCAGAGGATGAGTTGGTTGGATGGCATCACCGACTCGATGGACATGAGTTTGAGCAAGCTCTGAAGGTTGGTTATGGACAGGGAATCCTGGCATGCTGCAGTCCCTGGGGTTGCAAAGAGCTGGACACGACTGAGCGGCTGAACTGAACCGATACTATTGACATGTGTGAAAGTATTAGTCGCTTAGTCGTGTCTGACTCTTTGTAGCCCCATGGACTGTAGCCTGCCAGGCTCCTCTGTCCATGGGATGCTCCAGGCAAGAATACTTGAGTGGGTAGCTATTCCCTTCTCCACGGGATCTTCCTGACCCAGGGTTTGAACCCGGGTCTCCTACATTGCAGGCAGATTCTTTACCACTGAGCCACCAGGGAGACATACTAACAATTGTTTTCTTAGTGTATTATTTTAGTACTTGGTATATAGTGAAACTTTTAAAGCATAAGTATGTCTCATGCATATTTGAGACACTGATACTAAAACTTTATTTGTTGTTTATCTGAAATTCAAATTTCACCATCTTCCTGAGTTTTTATTTGTGAAACTTGGCAATGCTAACCCAAGACTCTGTGTGCTTGAGACACCAATTGCCTACTCCTCAAGCCTACTTGGTTAGGGAAGGAGTCTTGACCCTGTGTGCAAAGCTTAGGGCTGTCTGTTTAGAGGCAGATTGGAGGTTATGCTGAAATTCTTCAGAAGTGCTTCAACTAGTCCATGTTGCTAATCAAAGCTCTCATTGGGTTTTTGTGAGCTGGGTGGATTTCTGCTTCATTCACTCCTACTTCTGTAGGATAAAGGAAGGTGTCTTGCAGAATGCCCCCTGCCTCCCCTTCCCCTCTGCATCCACAGAGATTCCAAGACATTGAAAGTGCGCATCTGGTACCCAGAGAGAGCTCTGTCCGGTTTTTGTTTTTTATTAAATTATTATTTTTTGCTGTGCTGGGTCGTTGTTGTGGTACACCTAGGCTTCTGTAGTTGGCAATCACAGTCTCCTTTTTAAAAAATATTTATTTATTTATTTATGGCTGTGTTGGGTTTTAGTTGAGGCAGACGCGATCTTTCATTGCATTGTGAGGGCTCAGTGGTAATGGCGCTGAGGCTTAGCTGCCCCGAGGCTTGTGGGATCTTAGTTCCCTGACCAGGGACTGAACCTGTGTCCCCAGTACTGGAAGGCAGATTCGTAACCGCTGGACCACCAAGGAAGTCCCTGTCCAGGTTTTTTTGGTGTCTGCTTTGTTTCCCATAGTGCTTGCCCGGCAGGGGAAGATGGTGGCAAGGCTCTTAGCAGGTAGCAGATTAGCAGGTAAGGGGTCTTCCTCTGTAGTCCCTCCACCTCTTTCACTCCCAGCACCAGAGCCCTGCTTCCCTCCTTTCAGCACAGGCTGAGGTGTAGGGAAATGTCCTGAGGTGTTCACTCCAGCCCTTTTAGCCATGATTGTCCCTTGTAATTGGGCTTGAGGGTGGGTGGAGAAGCATCTACTTTTTTGAATTTGTTTCCTTCCATATTGTTTGAATTTGTTGCAAAAAGCATGTGTTTTTTTAAGAATATAAGCACAGATGATGATCAAGAGGAAATAAAATGTGCTGGGCTCTAGAAACTCTTTTACCCAATGGCTAAGGAGGACACCAAGCGGACACGCTCCTGACACTCCAAATACATCTTCAAACTTTTGCCCACTCCTGGTTGGGGAGATGGTGCAACCATGGCATAGAACCCAAATCAGGATGATAAATACACACAGAGGACCCGATTCCTCTTTTGGAGGATCTGAACTCCTCACACTGAGGTTGGAGAAAAACCGAGTCGATGCTGTTCACATCCAAAATGAAATGCCTGGGGAGGCTTAGGGTGTGTGCTACACTCTAGTGGCTTGGTGCCCCCTGGGGATGGGCAGCGACATGTCCAGCAGGACCCTGACCTGAGGTATGATTGCAGGTTGTACTGCTGTGTCAACGAACAGCCCTTTCCCCCTGGCGTCTGTGTGGGAAATGCTTACTGCCCAGTCCACCACCGATGGTCCAGGGTGCAAGTGAGGTCAAGGTCTGAGGCCCCTGGTGCCCTTCAGCTTCTACCTGGCCACTACTGGCTTCTCCCAGGCTGGGAAGGGGAGGCCGTTTTGAGAGCACATATCATATTTTTGACGTAGGACTCCAATCACAAAAAGCAGTGATGGCTACTGCAAATGTATCGATTTGTTTTTTCTCCATAGACCCATGTGCTGTTTGTAGGTAGAGGGGGAGAGAGCCAGCGAACAGAGTGGAATCTACTTCTTAGAAGCCTGGGTTATCAAACTCATTAATCTACATGTCAAGAGGCTAGGAATGAATAATTGTGTGTAGAATTTATCTGCCAACATGATAGCTACTTTTCAGCTTTCTCCTAGGAGCTCCTCCATGGCGCCCCCTGATTATATGCTTTGTCTGCCGGACGGTGGGGGCACTGGGGGTGCCCCAGCACCTCTGAGGACAGAGACAGGCTCTGACACATGCCACATCAGTCCTCCTGCTGCCCTGGCCCATGCAGAGGGACACGGCCTCATGGGTGCCCTGCAGTGGCCCTCACGGCAGAGTGGTGGCTAATTAGACACAAATGGCAGGTCTGTCTTGCAGGAGCCTCCTTGTCGGATATAGTGGAAAGCTATTGCCGGTGTAGAGCTGGGTGGTGGGGCGTTCTCAGCACCATTACTGGCCTTTGCCCCTGTTAGAACTGAGTGGTTTGGGTGGGTGGGTGGGTGAGGTGGGGCAGGAGGGCTTCCTAGATCCCTGGGCTCTAGGGTGGAGGCTCATCCTCCTCAACCCCATCAGGTAGGTAAATGGTCAGGGACGATAGCAGGGAGAACCAAGATACTCTGAGCTGAGCTGAGTGGACAGGTGACAACACAGCTGGCCTTAGGTTTTTTGCCCCTTTTTTTTTTTTTCTTTAAGTGATTTTTTTTTTTTTTTTGCTTTCTGTTTTTTGCCTCCCCATGCAGCATGTGGTCTGGGCTCCTCGATCAAGCATTGAACTGGCGCCTCCTTCATTGGAGGGCTTCTTCCCCGGTGGTGCAGATGGTAAAGAATCTGTCTGTGATGCAGGAGGTGGTTCAGTCTCTGGGTTGGGAAGATCCCCAGGAGAAGGGAAAGGCTACCCACTCTATCCCATGGACATGGGAGCCTGGCGGGCTACGAGTCCATGGGATCGCAAAGAGTTGGACATGGCTGAGAGACTAACGCTTTCACTTTCGCTTTCTCCTGCATTGGAAGTGTAGTCTTAACCACTGAACCCACAGGGAAGTCCCCCCCCTTTTTTTTTTCTTCAAATTGAACAAGCTTCTGGTTACCAGAAGGGAAAGGGAGAGGAGGGAGGGAAAAATTAGGAGTATGAGAATAACATACACAAACTACTGTACATAAAATAGATTAAGTAACAAAGACGTACTGTATGGCAGGGGCAATTCTACCCAATATGTGGTAACAACCTGTAATGGAATATAATCTGCAGAAAACATCCCCAAACAAACAGATAAAACAAACTGGCCTTAAGTTTCAAGACAGTGTAGCTGATGCATCTGAAAGTTTGAGGGGCTGAAGCACACCAAGTATTGTCCCATCGGGTGCCCCTGTCCAGCCAGCGGGCATCAGGGCACTTCAGAGGGACTTTGTGGAGAAGTGTCTTCGCCCTGCCCTGTGGTGGGGGGCCTCAAGTCACTACTTTCCACCCTGACTCCTTTGCCAGGAGCCTCCCCAGGCAACCTCTGCCTTGTCAGCTACATTTACGATGTGCACATAATTAAATGTCCACGAAGCTCGCGGCATGCTGACCACAGAGGGGCCATAAGCAGTAAGATAAATGAGACCGGGAGATGTAATATTGCTTCACGTGTGGACTTCGGCTGATGTTAAAGATTGTCAGTGATAATTATTAATGTGTGACCTGCTTGAATCTTTACCTGGACAATCACAATTTTAATAAAGCGGTAAACCCCGTGGTCACCGTGTCCGGGCATCCTTCACCTGACACCCTCACTTTTCAAGTGTGAATTTTAGAAGAGCCGTCCTTCCCTCTGTTTTGCAGGTGATAATGGAAGGCTATTATCCTCGAGGGGATCGTCCTGACCCAGGGGATGAACGCACGCCTCTTGCATCTCCTGCGTTGAAAGGCGGGTGGATCGTCCGGACCCAGGGGATGAACCCACGACTCTTGTATCTCCTGCACTGAAAGGCGGGTTCTCTACCACCAGCGCCACCTGGGAAGCCCACCCATTAATGGAAGCTTCTGCCCAAATGCAGCTGATGCAGCCTGGCAATGATGGTAAGTCCAGGCGTGGCCTTTCCAGTGTCTCCACTTCGATGGGAGAGGGTGACAGACAGTGAAGGCCAGGTGAGGAGGGCGGGGTGAAGGGTCACCAACAGAAAGTATGCTGGTTCATTCCACGGGAGCCACTGCTCCCACCTGCTCTTTGCACTTAGGTATGGGTGTAGCCAACAGCATTGGTGCTTTGTCCAGACCCCTCTTGTCTCTTTAGCAGCTTCTGTGTGTTTTGGTTTTAGTTGCCCCTTTTCACTATCTAGTTTTTAGCACTGAAGCCCCCTGGCCTGTAAGGGGAGATAGAACTGCCTAGGAATTCTGTTATTCCCCAGCACCCTGTGTGGCCCCTGGCCAAGGACTTTTGGTTTAGGAGGAAAAAGGCCCAGGTCTTTGCCTGGAAGAGGTAGGACAAACTTTAAGGCATAATTTATGCCTTAAGAAATACTGGTCTAAATAACTGAGACATTCTTTAAAAAATTAAATTTAAATATAAAAAACTATATGTCCTTTAACAGATGAATGGATAAAGAAGATGTCACACATCGCACACTGGAATATTACTCAGCTATAAAAAGAATAAATGTCATTCGTGACAACATAGATGGAGCTAGGGGTATCATGCTTAGCGAAGTAAATCAGACAGAGAAAGACAAGTACTATTTTCACTTCTATGTGGAATCTAAAAGATAAATGAACAAACATAACAAACAGAAAAAGACTAACAAAACAGGCAGGTGGTTGCCAGAGAGGACGGAGATGGGAAGGGTGAAATAGGTGAGGGGGATTCAAAGGTACAAACTACAAAATATAAAGGGGCTTCTCTACAGCTTTGTTGGTAAAGAATTCGCCTGTAACGAATGCAGGAGATGCTGGTGTGATTCCCGGGTTGGGAAGATCCCTGGAGAAGGGATAGTCTACCCAATCCAGTATCCTTTTGTTTCCCCTGTGGCCCAGTTGACAAAGAACCTGCCTGCACTGTGGGAGACCTGAGTTAGATCCCTGGGTTGGGAAGATCCCTTGGAGAAGGGAAAGGCTACCCAGTCCAGTATTCTGGCCTGGAGAATTCCAAGTTATAAAGATCTAATATACAGCACATGCAATATAGACAATATTTTATACTGATTTTTATATGGAGTATAAGCTATAAAAATATTGAATTACTATGTTGTATACCTGAAGCTAATAAAATATTATAAATCAAGTATGCATGCATGCATGCTAAGTCCTTTCAGTCATGTCAGATTCTTTGTGACCCAATGGACTGTAGCCTGCCAGGTTTCTCTGTCCATGGGAATCTCCAGGCAAGAATACTGGAGTGGGTTGCCATGCCCTCCTCCAGGGGATCTTCCCAATCCTGGGATCGAAACTGCATCTCTCTCTTACATCTCCTGCATTGGCAGGCAGGTTCTTTACCAATAGTACGACCTGGGAAGCCCAAGTGAAATATACTTCCACTAAAAACCAAAACACCTTTTGAAGTGAAGTCATACTATGTGAAAAGCAATAACAATCCATATGTGTGATCCCAGTTTATCTAATAAGTATCTAAGGACTAGCTAAATAAGAAACAGGTCTAGGGGAGGAGAATAAAAATCCATGAATTATGAAATGTTGAATATAGGGGTTAAATAATACTTTCTGAAACACTTAAAGCCATTTAATAACTGAATTTTAACCTGGATCACTGCTTATTGCACGCAATCAGAAACAAAGTAGATTTCATAGGTCAAGGATAGGGAAAAAAAACCCATAAAAAAGAAAAACAAAGCATAAACAAGATATGAAAGATATATGAAGCAAAACAAACAAAGAAAATATGGGGACAGAATACTGGCATCAGAAAAATTTGAACTGAGAGTAAAAATGTTAGTTGTAACAGATAAGCTATTTTTATTGATGAAGGACATACTCCTTTGTGTATTTATTCAACAAATACTGGGCCTGAGAAAAGCTATGAAAAGAAGAGAAGTGAAAGGCAAAGGAGAAAAGGAAAGATATACCCATTTGAATGCAGAGTTCCAAAGAATAGCAAGGAGAGATAAGAAAGGCTTCCTCAGTGATCAATGCAAAGAAATAGAGGAAAACAACAGAATGGGAAAGTCTAGAGATCTCTTCAAGAAAATCAGATACCAAGGGAACTTTTCATCCAAAGATGGGCACAATAAAGGACAGAAATGGTATGGACTAACAGAAGCAGAAGATATTAAGAAGAGGTGGCAAGAATACACAGAAGAACTATTCAAAAAAGATCTTCATGATCCAGATAATCACGGTAGTGTGATCACTCACCTAGAGCCAGACATCCTGGAATGTGAAGTCAAGTGAGCCTTAGGAAGCATCACTATGAACAAAGCTAGTGGAGGTGATGGAATCCCAGTTGAGCTATTTCAAATCCTGAAAGATGATGCTGTGAAAGTGCTGCACTCAATATGCCAGCAAATTTGGAAAACTCAGCAGTGGCCCCAGGACTGGAAAAGGTCAGTTTTCATTCCAATCCCAAAGAGAGGCAATGCCATTGAATGTTCAAACTACCACACAATTGCACTCATCTCACATGCTAGCAAAGTAATGGTCAAAATTCTCCAAGTCAGGCTTCAACAGTACGTGAACCAGGAACTTTCAGATGTTCAAGCTGGATTTAGAAAAGGTAGAGGAACCAGAGATCAAATTGCCAACATCAACTGGATCATCAAAAAAGCAAGAAAATTCCAGAAAAACATCTACTTCTGTTTTATTGACTGTGCCAAAGTCTCTGACTGTGTGGATCACAACAAACTGTGGAAAATTCTCCAAGAGATGGGAATACCAGACCACCTGACCTGCCTCCTGAGAAATCTGTGTGCAGGTCAAGAAATAACAGTTAGGACTGAACATAGAACAACAAGACTGGCTCCAAATTGGGAAAGGAGTCCGTCAAGGCTGCATATTGTCATCCTGTTTATTTTAACTTTTATGCAGAGTACATCATGAGAAATGCTGGACTGGATGAAGCACAAGCTGGAATTAAGATTGCCAGGAGAAATATCAATAACCTCAGATACACAGATGATACCACCCATATGGCAGAAAGCAAAGAAGAACTAAAGAGCCTCTTGATGAAAGTGAAACAGGAAAGTGAAAAAGTTGGCTTAAAGCTCAACATTCAGAAAACGAAGATAATGGCATCTGGTCACATCACTTCATGGCAAATAGATGGAGAAACAGTGGAAACAGTGACAGAATTTATTCTGGGGGGCTCCAAAATCACTGCAGGTGGTGACTGCAGCCATGAAATTAAAAGATGCTTGCTCCTTGGAAGAAAATCTATGGCCAACCTAGATAGCATATTAAAAAGCAGAGACATTACTTTGCCAACAAACGTCTGTCTAGTCAAAGCTATGGTTTTTCCAGTAGTCATGTATGGATGTGAGAGTTGGACTATAAAGAAAGCTGAGCGCTGAAGAATTGATGCTTTTGAACTGTGGTGTTGGAGAAGATTCTTGAGAGTCCCTTGGATGGCAAGGAGATCTAACCAGTCCATCCTAAAGGAAATCAGTTCTGAATTTTCATTGGAAGGACTGATGCTGAAGCTAAAACTCCAATACTTTGGCCACCTGATGTGAAGAGCTGACTCACTGGAAAAGACCCTAATGCTGGGAAAGAGTGAAGGTGGGAGGAAAAGGGGACGACAGAGGACGAGATGGTTGGATGGCATCACCAGCCTAAATGGATATGAGTTTGAGTAAGCTCCAAGAGTTGTTGATGGACAAGGGAGGGCTGGCGTGCTGCGGTCTGTGGGGTTGCAAGGAGTCAGACATGACTGAGGGACTGGACTGAACTGAACTGAGACTTCCCTGGTGGTCCAGTGGTTAAGAATCTGCCTTCCAACGCAGGGGACTCAGGTTAGATCCCTGGTTGGGGAACTAAGATTCCTCGTACAGTGGAGCAACTAAACCTGTGTGCCAGAACTACTGAACATGCCAGCCACAACTGAGACCCTACGTGGCCAAAAATAAATAAATGAATATTAAAACAATAAAAAAGAATACTGGGCTGGGGCTGGTAATTCAGTGTTAAACAAGGCAGATGCGATTCCTATTTTCTCTGAGCTTACAGTCTAGTAGAATGAGCTAGTAATGATCCTATTATACCAAATAACATTACAGTGAAATCCAGTAAGCAAATTGTTAGGAATACAACAAGAAATGGAGAGAGTCACACCTGTATTAAAAAACAAACTTAAGTCCTCTCTTTTGATAAGTGGCAGACTTTGTAGGCAAAGATTCTAAAGCTTTAGATGATTTCAAATAACAAAGTTGTTTCTAAAATTGATATTTTTCCTAAAATGAGACATTACATTAGTAGTCACATGAAGCAGTCACAAAATACACAGTTTATGCTGGCTATAAAATAATGAAGACATGCTGCTGCTGCTGCCACTGCTGCTAAGTCGCTTCAGTTCAGTTCAGTTCAGTCGCTCAGTCTTGTCTGACTCTTTGCGACCCCATGAATTGCAGCACGCCAGGCCTCCCTGTCCATTACCATCTCCTGGAGTTCACTCAGACTCACGTCCATCGAGTCAGGGATGCCATCCAGCCATCTCATCCTCGGTCGTCCCCTTCTCCTCCTGCCCCCAATCCCTCCCAGCATCAGAGTCTTTTCCAATGAGTCAACTCTTCTCATGAGGTGGCCAAAGTACTGGAGCTTTAGCTTTAGCATCATTCCCAAAGAAATCCCAGGGCTGATCTCCTTCAGAATGGACTGGTTGGATCTCCTTGCAGTCCAAGGGACTCTCAAGAGTCTTCTCCAACACCACAGTTCAAAAGCATCCATTCTTCGGTGCTCAGCCTTCTTCACTGTCCAACTCTCAAATCCATACATGACCACAGGAAAAACCATAGCCTTGACTAGACAGACCTTAGTCGGCAAAGTGATGTCTCTGCTTTTGAATATACTATCTAGGTTGGTCATAACTTTTCTTCCAAGGAGTAAGCATCTTTTAATTTCATGGCTGCAGTCACCATCTGCAGTGATTTTGGAGCCCCAAAAATAAAGTCTGATGCTGTTTCCACTGTTTCCCCATCTATTTCCCATGAAGTGATGGGATGTCCAACTCTGTGCGACCCCAGAGATGGCAGCCTACCAGGCTCTTCTGTCCCTGGGATTCTCCAGGCAAGAACACCAGAGTGGGTTGCCATTTCCTTCTCCAATGCATGAGAGTGAAAAGTGAAAGTGAAGTTGCTCAGTCGTGTCCGACTTCACGATCCCATGGACTGCAGCCTACCAGGCTCCTCCATCCATGGGATTTTCCAAGCAAGAGTACTGGAGTGGGGTGCCATTGCCTTCTCCGAATGAAGACACACCCACAATCAAAAAGTATACAGATATCATATTTTAGAAAAGGAACAAAAAAGTCATTAAAATCTTAATTACCAGTTAAAAAAATTATTAAAGCCTTTCTGAAATAACTCTTAGGCCAAAGAAGAAATCAAAGCTATACTTAAGGACCAATTAGAAAATAATGACAATGAGGATGCTGTATATCAAAACTTACAACGTGTGGTCAAAGAAGGACTCAGGGTAAAATACATACCAGCTTTAAAGACCAACATTATCAACATAGAATAAATATAAATCGATTAAGCATTAAAGTCAATACATTAGAAACACAGCAACAAAAGAAACCTAGGGAGAGACTTCCCTGGTGTTCTAGTGGCTAAGACTCTGCACTCCCTAATGCGAAGGACCTCGGTTTGATCCCTGGTCAGGGAACTAGGTCCCACATGCCACTGCTAAGAGTTTGTATGCCACAACTAAAGATCTCACACATGCAATGAGGTCCCACATGTCACAATGAAGGCTTGGTGCAACCAAATAAATATTTAATGAAATCTAAGAAGATATTGATAAGGACAAAGTATAAGTTAGTAAATCAGAAAACAGATAACAGACTGTCAAATCTAAGACTGAGAACTGGGTAAAGACATTTGAGTAATTATTGAAGCAAAACAGAGTGAGAAAGCACAGAAAGCATTTTTATTTCAAAAAAGAAGAGGCATTCACGTATTCCAAAAAGCTTGAAGCTTTGTTGAAATGAATGATTTTCTAAGAAATTTAAATTGCAGGGTTTTTCTTTCCTATTTAAAAACTATTTATTGGACATAGTTGATTTACAATGTCATGTTTGTTACAGGTATACAGCAAAGTGAATTAGTTATACATATACATAAAAGTGTTAGTTGCTCAGTCGTGTCTGACTCTTTGCAACCCCATGGACTGTATGTAGCCCGCCAGGCTCCTCTGTCCATAGAATTCTCCAGCCAAGAATACTGGAGTGGGTAGCCATTTCCTTCTTCAGGAGATCTTTTTGACCCAGGGATCGAACCCAGGTCTCCTGCATTGCGGGCAGATTCTTTACCATCTGAGCCCCCAGGGAAGCTCACATATAGATATACCCACTCTTCAGTAGGTTCTTTTCTCGTATATGCCATTACAGAGTACTGAGTAGAGTTCCCAGTGCTATTCAGTAGGACCTTACTAGTTATCTCTTTTATATACAGGACTGTGTCTATGTCAACCCCAATCTCCCAATTTATCCCTTCTCCACTTAAATTATAAATTTTAGTTGTAGAATAGTTGAATAACAAAGGAAGAAAGGGAAAGAATGTTAAAACAGATGGTTGTGTAGGAAATCCACTTAAATCTCTTAAAAGATAGAGGACCATCATGCTAATAATAATGGATGGAAAACTTCCCAATTCACCTCATAAATCAACAATAATCTTACACTGAGTCCAGCAAAAATAGTAAACAAAGAAAACCTGCGGGTAAACCTTACATGTAAACATAAATGTAACGTAAAAAATGAGGACTACATCTATATCTAAACTTTACTGGGGTGCAGTTGATAGACAAAATTTTTGCACATTTAGTATACATAAATACATGTTGATGAGATTTGTTGTTGTTCAGTTGCTAAGTCATATCTGACTCTTTGTGGACTATAGCACACTAAGCTCCTCTGTCCTCCACTGTCTCCCAGAATTTGCTCAAATTCATGTCCATTGAGTCAGTGATGCTGTCTAACCATCTCATCCTCTGCTGCTCCCTTCTCCTTTTGCCTTCAGTCTTTTGCAGCATCAAGGTCATTTCCAATGAGCTGGCTCTTCGCATCAGGTGGCCAGAGTATTGGAGCTTCAGCATCAGTCCTTCCAATGAATATTTAGGGTTAATTTCCTTTACCATTGACTAGTTTGATCTCCTTGCAGCCTAAGGGACTCTCAAGAGTCTTCTACACCACAATTCGAAAACATCAGGTCTTCAGCGCTCGGCCTTCTTTATGGTCCAACTCTCACATCTGTACATGACTCCTGGAATAACCATAGCTTTGTCTATACGGACATTTGTTGGCAAAGTGATGTTTCTGCTTTCTAATATGCTGTCTAGGTTTGTCATTGCTTTCCTTCCAAGGAGTAGGTGTCTTTTTATCTCATGGCTCTGAGATTAGACAGATGCATATACCTATGATACCAACCTCCAAAAATTTCCTTGTGTTCTTGTGTGGTGTGTGTGTATGAGCATGTGTGTGTGTGTGTGTGTGTATGTTTTGTGAGCAGGTGTGTGCATGTGTGCATGTGTATGTTTGATGGAAAGAACATTTAAGATGAGACCTGTCCTCCTAATATATTTTAAAGGACACAGTACAGTATTGTTAACTGTAGGTACTACTGATATATTGTATAACCAATCTCTAGGACTTATTCATCTAGAAAAACTGAAATTTTATACCTATTGAACAAAAATTCTCTGTTTTCCCTGCCCCGCCCCCCAGCTCTGGCAAACATCATTCTATTTCCACTTCCACGCGTCTGACCATTTTAAATATCTTGTACAAGTGGAATCATACAGTGTTCGTCTTCCTGTGACTGGCACATTTCTCTTAGCATAATGTCTTCAAGGTTCATCCATGTTGTCATAAATGGCAGGATTTCCTTTTTTTTAAGGCTAAATAACATTTTATTGCATGTATATACCACATTTTCTGTATCCATTCTTCTGTTCATGGACTTTGGGGTTGTTTTCTTATCTAGGCTATTGTGAATAATGCTACAATAAATGTAGGATTACAGATACCCTTTAGGATCTGAATTTCAGTTCTTTTGGATATATAACCAGAAGCAAGATGGCTGGATCATATGGTAGTTCTATTTTTAATTTTTAAAAAAATCTCTATAATGTTTTCTGTAGTGGCTGTACCATTCTACATTCTCACCAACAGTGTGTAAGGGTCCTAATTTCTCCATGTCCTCACCAACAGGTATCTTATATTTTTTGGGAATAGCCATCCTAACAAGAGTGAGGTGCTAGCTTGCTGTGGTATGGATTTACCACAACAAATTATTGGTTAGTGATACTGAGTATCTTTTTGTGTACCTGGTTGCCATTTGTATATATTCTTTAATGAAATATCAAGCTTTTTGCTGATATTTTATTTGGGCTATTTTTGTTTTGCTGTTGAATTGTAGGAGATTCTTTTCTATTTTGGCTATTAACTTCATACTAGGTAGACAGTTTGTAAATTTTTTATGTTATTCTGGAGGCTACCTTTTCATTCTGCTGATCATTTCCCCCCAGTATAGGAGAATTTTAGTTCGATACAGTTCCACCTGTGTATTATTGATTTTGTTGCTTATGTTTTTTATGTCAAATCAAAAAAATAATTGTCAAGACCAATGTCAAGAGAGTTTCTCCTCCTTTCTTCAAGGGGTTTTTCAGCTTCAGGTCTTATGTTTGTCTTTAATCCATTTGGAGTTGATTTTGTGTGGAGTTGAAGAAAGGAGTCCAATCTCATTCTTTTGCTTGTGAATATACAATTTTTGCAGCACTATTTTATTTAACATTTTTTAAATTGATTTTTTTCTTTTGAACTTCTTATTTTGTATTGGGGTATAGCCTATAAGCAATGTTTCAACAGTTCCAGGTGATCAGCAAAGGCTGTTCAGCCATAGTATACCTGTATTCATTCTAAAATTTGTTTTTATTTATTTCTTTTTGGCTGTGCCGGGTCTTCATTTGGCGCATGGGCTCTTTGTTGCTGTGTGCGGGCTTCCTGTAGTTGCAGCAAGAAGGGGCTACTTCCCAGCTGCAGTGAGCAGACTTCTCACTGCGGTGGCTGCTCCTGTTGCAGAGCGTGGGCTCCAGAGTATGCAGGCCTCAGCAGTTGTGACATGAGGGCTTGGTCAGTTGTGGTGCATGGGCTTAGTTGCACTGCAGCATCTGGGATTTTAGTTCTTGGACAGGGATTGAACAGGTGGATTCTTAACCACTGGACCACCAGGGAAGTTCCAGCAGCACTATTTGTTGAATACAAGTAATTTCTTCATTCTGTGTTTTTGGTACCTTTGTTAAAGATCAGTCAACTGTATATGTGTGAGTTTATTTCAGAGTTCTCCATTCTGTTCCATTGGTCTATATATCATCTTTATGCTAGTATCATACTGCTTTAACTCCTATAGCTTTTATAATGTATTTTGAACCCAGAAAGTATGATGCCTACAGCATTTTCAGGCCAATATCCATGGTGAACATAGATGTAAAATTCCTTAACAAAATTCTGACCAACACAATTTAACATTGCATTAAAAGGATTACACATCATGATCAAATGAGATTTATCTCTGGGATGCTGGATGGCTTCAGCCCATGTCCCATATGAAAACCAGTCAGTGAAAGAAGGGTAAAACGTGTATGACCATCTCAACAGATGCAGAAGAAGCATTTGACAAAATCCAACACCTTTTTACAATAAGAAACCCTCAGCACATTAAGTAGACTAGGAGTGTACCTCAAAATAATAAAGGCCATATAGTGCAAACCCACTGCTAATGTCATACTCAACAGTGAAAACCCTGAAAGCTTTTCCTCTGAGCTCAGATACAGGACAAATATTTGATTCCCACTCATCACTTTTACTTTACATAATACTGAAAGGCCGGGGTCCAGCCCTGATGGATCCAGGGAATTCGAAGAGGGGACGGAGTCTGCATCCTAGGAAAGAACTTATTTAATTACAGATATAAAGAGATTAGGAAAGAATAGTGTAGTAGGAAAATAAGTGGAGAAAAGATGCTGAATAACTTGGTTTATGTGGAAAGCCAATAAAACTTGAAGACCTGGAGTTTGCACCACCTACGTAGGCCACTGGCGCCCGCTTGAATAGCGGAGGGTGCCCTGCCTTGGGCTCCCTCTCATGTGGGACTTAGAAGCCAGGGCAAGTAAGAAGACATGGTGAGCCTCCACGCTCCAGATGGGAATTCAGCCAGAAAAGAAGAGAATGAGAAAAGACCACACGGGTGAAACCAGTCTTTCCAGGAACTGGTCTGACTTCTTTATTTTCCAGGTTTGCTTATATACTTTTTGTTATACATAGAGATAGAATACAAAGTCACGTGGGGTCAGCAGACCTGACCTTTATCAAAATCAGGTGCTTCATATAAATGTATACAAAAGTCTTAGGGGCTTTACATCATCTTCTGGCCATGAGGCCTGCTGACATTTTATGGCCCTTTCTTTCTGATAACAGCCAGTCAACCAGAAAACTTATTCTTCCAGGGGTGAATTTTCTTAAACAAGGCGCCACCCTCTTAAGGCACCAGATAAAGTTGCATTCCTATAGGGTGAAGGTGCAGTGGGTTACAATCGAAAAAGGAATTTAGCCTAAGGTTTAACATGATTAATCTTGAAGGTTAATACTTATTTCTCCTATATGCTAGTTGTATTCATTAATGTGTATAGGGCAGGGGATATGGAGACTTAGCAGCAAATATTGGCCCAACAAATGAAAAACCCTTCACCAATATAATTCCTAGTCAACCCACTATACTATACTAATAATTTTCTAACCTCTCAAAAGAATCTGTATTTAGAAAGTTTAAAGCATCTCATGCCTCTCACACTTGGGAGGCTGTGAACAGTCATATGTGGCTGGACGAACCTGTTCAGGCAGGCTAGAGAACCTTCAGAGGAGTTTGTAAGTTGAAATACTCTTGTCACGCCCAGGAATTTTCATTAACTGGAGCTGTAAGTTAACTCCTTCTCCAAGAGAGGTGATGGGGGACAGCCCCCATTAAGTCAGAGGTGTAGGTGAGAGCATGAAGCAGTAAAGTAGGCAGACTCTGGTTTTGGGGGTAGATGCTCGGGAACAGGGGGTCTCCAGAGGCTCGATCCCGCCTTTGCATATGCTGAGCCTCCTTCCTCACGACCTTTGCCACGGGCGGAGTTCCTCACGCTGGCTCCCAGCACTGAAAGTTCTAACTGCTACAGCAGTTAGGCAAGAAAAGGAAATGAAAGGCATCTAAATCAGAAAAGAAGAAGTAAAATTGTTCCTATTTGGAGATGACATGATCTTATATGTAGAAAACCTTAAAGACTCCACAGAAAACCTATTAGAATTAATGAACAAATTTGGCAAATTTGTGGGATAAAAAAAATCAATGTACAAAAATCAGTTGCATTTCTATACACTAAAAATGAACTATCTGAGAAGGAAATTAAGAAAATAATCACATTTACAATAGCACCAAAAAGGAAAAAACATTTAGAAATAAATGTTAACCAAGGAGATGAAAAATGTATGCATTGAAAACTATAGAATATCAATGAAAAATATAAAGCAGACATAAATAAATGGAAATACATTCCATGTTCATCAATTGGAATCATTAATATTGTTTAAATGTCCATACTACCCAAAGTGATCTACAGATTCAGTGCTATCTCCTTAAAAGTTCCAATGGCATTATTTTTTTTAAAGAAATAGATAATTCTAAAATTCACATGAAACCACAAGACTTCAAACAGTTAAAACAATCTTCAGAAAGAATAACATTATGAAAATAATATACCTTGACCAGTAAGTCCTTATTCCTTCCAATGTTGTAAGAATGGACCAAATTATTATAATTAAAAATTTATCATATCCATAAGCCATTGGAGAAAAATAAGTAATCATCTGCTGAGAAGATAATTGATGAAGTTCAGCATCCACTCTGTCCAAAGGTTATGATTAAAGTAGTAATAGAAGGATAATTCATTACACTAGTAGTTCTCAACCAGGGAAAATTTTGCCACCAAGGGGACATTTAACAATGTCTGGATACATTTTTAACTGTTGTGATTTGGAGGTGGTGCTACTGGTATCCATTTGGTACAGATCAGGGATGCTATTAAGCATCCTACAATGCCCAGGACAGCCTCCTTCCCCTCACTCATCTCCCAAAAGAATTATCCTGCTCAAAATAAAAATAGTGCTGAGGTTGAGAAATCCTGGTTTGCATGATAAAGATGCTCTATCTGAAAATGACAGCCTGTACCATTCTCAAAATAGGAAACTGAAAGGAATTCTTGTTATAGTAACAAACAAAGATAGTTATGTGTGTGCTTGCCCAGTCGCTCAGTTATGTTCGACTCTTTGCGACACTATGGACTGTAGCCCACCAGGCTCGTCTGTCCACGGGATTCTCCAGGCAAGAATACTGTGAGTTGCTGTTTCCTCCTCCAGGGGATCTTCCCTGACTCAGGGATCGAATCCGCGTCTCCTGCATTCACAGGAGATTCCTTATCACCGAGCTACCTGGGCCTGAGGATTATAGTCAAAGTAATAAAAATGGGGAATAAAGATTGGAATGGTCAAATTAATAGCAAAAATTATTGCTATTTTATGACAGTATTAAAATCCCTAAGATCATTGTCCAACAGCATATTCAGTATGTCCCTTTATAAAACACATGCATAGAGATCAGTAGATGTCCTATATAAAATAAAAACAATATTAACAGAGATAAAAAAGAAAGAAGAATATTCAGTTCATATAAATGACACAAAATAGAAAATATTTGAAAAAAAGAAAATTATTAAGACATGGGCCAGACACAAACAAAAGAAATAAAATTTTCCTGAGGCTTGTGTGGGGAGACTTAAGTACACTGAGATCTGCCCAAACTGATTTATAAATAATTCTATTCTAGAAAAGTATTTTAAATTGGATTTTTTGAGAATTTTACAAAATAACGGTAAGCTGATATGGATGAATGAATATGCTAGAGCAACCAATTATTTATCTAGCCAGTAAATTAATTTATAAATTCACAATGAGCAAAAGGTGATAGTGCCCTCAAATAAATTAAATCAATGGAGATAAACAGTCAGTCAAGAAATAAACCTAACTGTACTAAAAATTTTACAATGTATTTTAGGTGCCAGTTTAGTTAAGTCAGAGGGAACACATTACAGAGTATGCATAGGGGTTCATATTGTTAAAAATAATCTACCAAGATGATGAACAATTATGCACCTGTGCCCTTAAAAATGTAGCTTTGGAAAATATAAAACAAAAACAGATAGTAAAACAAATACTAACAAATTTGTAATCATAGGAGGACAAATTGCAGACTTTTAAAATAAATGGTCATTTTAAATAATAGAATTTAAATGGCACAACGAACAACCTGGTACTAAGAAACTTCTAATACTCATCTTTTCAAACATAGATAAAGAAGTTGATGAAATCCTTGACAACACAGGAAATCTCAGCAAATTGTAAAAGTAGAGATCATATAGGCTTATTCACAGACCAAATGAAGAAATAACAACTCAAAGAGCAAGGAAATAAATCTCTCTGATCATAAATATAAAAATACTTCTAAAAATTCTTGTGTTAATAAGGAAATAAAAAGTGCAAGTTACAAATTATTTAGAAATAAGCAACAGAGCATTAAATATTAAAACCTGTGAGATGTGGCCAAAGCGACAATCAGAGGAAAATTTATGGACTTAAATGCACACATTAGAAAACAAGGGAAATTGAAATCAAATGGACCACGCATAATATTCAGGATACTAGAAAAAGAACAAAAATCAAATCTCCAGAAAGTAGGAGAAAGTAATAAAGATTAAAAACTGACATTAATAAAACAAATAAGAAAAACAAAGCTGTGAGAATTGATCATTAAAATCTTCAAATGTAATTAAGATGAGAGAGTATAAATAAACAGCATCATAAATAGGACAAGGGGCTATAACTGTAGATACAGAAGAAACTGAGTTTTATAAGATGCTTCCTTTATACTAATAACTTATGAAAAGTAGATGAAATGCATGACTTTATTAAAAAAAATTACCAAACTTAACTCAAGAAGTCATAGAAAACCTAAATATGCTAACTTCCATTGAAGAAATTAGAAAGCTAGTCAAAAATATCTTCTAGAAACATCAAGCCCAGATGGCTGTACTTTGCAGCCTTGTTAATGGCAAAAGATTGTAAGCAATGAAAAGACGTATATATACATGCTGCTAAGTCACTTCAGTCGTGTCCGACTCTGTGCGACCCCATAGATGGCAGCCCATCAGGCTCCCCCATCCCTGATATTCTCCAGGCAAGAACAGTGGAGTGGGTTGCCATTTCCTTCTCCAATGCATGAAAGTGAAAAGTGAAAGTGAAGTGGCTGAGTCATGTCCGACTCTTTGCGACCCCATGGACTGCAGCCTACCAGGCTGCTCCGCCCATGGGATTTTCCAGGCAAGAGTACTGGTGTGGGGTGCCATTGCCATCTCCAGATATACATGAGAGAAGGGTAAATAAACTATGGTTAAATTGCACTGTATAGCAGTTTAAAAAATCATTGATTTATGTGAATTGATATGGAAAAACAACCCAGTAATATGGACATTTGGAAAAAATAGATTGCAGCATATAATAGTATTTGTTTTCTTCATTCAGTCATTCAGTCATGTCTGACTTTTTGTGTCCCCATGGACTGTAGCATGCCAGGCTTCCCTGTCCTTCACTATCTCCCAGAGTTTGCTGAAACTCATGTCCACTGAGTTGGTGATACTATCCAACAATCTCATCCTCTGTTGTCCCCTTCTCCTCCTCCCTCAATCTTTTCCAGGATCAGGGTCTTTTACAGTGAGTTGGCTCTTCACATCAGGTGACCAAAGTATTGGAGCTTCAGCTTTAGCATCAGTTCTTCCAATGAATATTCAGGGTTGATTTCCTTTAGGGTTGACAGTTTGATCTCCTTGCTGTCCAAGGGACTCTTGAGAGTCTTCTCCAGCACTACAACTTGAAAGCATCAGTTCTTTGGTGCTCAGCCTTCTTTATGGTCCAACACTCACGTCTGTACACGACTACTGGAAAAACTGTGGCTTTGACTATACATATATAATATGTATTATATCTCATCAAACCCCCAAGCTATCTTTTTAAAATACTTTATTTATTTGTTTGGCTGGGCAGGTCTTAGCTGTGGCGTGGAGATCAGTTTGACCAGAAATCAAATCAGGCCCCCTGTATTGCGAGCATGGAATCTTAGCCACTGGCACAAAGTCTCTTTTTAAAAGTGAGTAATGTGTGTATTTTTCACTTATATGCAAGTAAGTGTACTGTGAGACAGCAGGACACTGGCTGGTGCTCTGGCTGATGCTGAAGCCTGATTCCCTGAGGTTCAGATTTTGATTCTGCTTCCGGGTGTCTCTGGGCAGGTTCTCAGGTCTCCCGCCCCCTCCAAGTACCTGTCTCAATTTCTCTCCTCTTTTGTAAAATGGTGAAATAGCAGTTGCATCTACTTTGTAGGCTTTGGGAAGATTATACAAGCTAATGTATGTAAAGCCTGCCTGGCATGTGGTAAGCACTCATAAGTTAGTTATTTTTACTACCAAAAAAACCCCACAAAACTCTGGGTTTTCACATATCAAACTGATAGCAACAGTTATTTCTGATGAGAGAATGCAATTGGAGGTTGAATAAGGTTTGGTCAAAGAGAATTTTTTGCTTTGTCTAAATTGTTTGATTCTCATAATAAAGATATATTCTAATATTTCTTTTGGAATTAATATAAATGATATTTATTAAGAAATCAGTGGGGAAAGTAGAAATGATATTGAGACAACCATTTAATCATCTGGAAGACGTAAAGGTGGAGCCTTACCATAAAACTGGATAGTCCCAGATGTATTAGAGACTAGACCACAAAATGAAACCAAAATAGAGTAAGAATATAGGTAGTGTATGTGCGTGTGTGGTCAGTCATGTCCGACTCTGTGTGACCCCACGAACTGTAGCCCACCAGGCTCCTCTGTCCACAGGATTCTCCAGGCAAGAATACTGGAGTGGGTTGCCACTTCCTTCTCCAAGATAAAGACTGCTGCTGCTGCTGCAAAGTCGCTTCAGTCGTGTCCGACTCTGTGCGACCCCATAGAGGGCAGCCCACTAGGCTCCCCTGTCCCTAGGATTCTCCAGGCAAGAACACTGGAGTGGGTTGCCATTTCCTTCTCCAATGCATGAAAGTGAAAAGTGAAAGTGAAGTTGCTCAGTCGTGTCCGACTCTTAGCAACCTCATGGACTGCAGCCTACCAGGCTCCTCTGTCCATGGGATTTTCCAGGCAAGAGTACTAGAGTGGGGTGCATTCGTGTCTCTTGTATTGGCAGGCAAATTCTTTACCGCTAGCACCATCTGGGAAGTGGTAAATGTTGGTAATATTGAGGACAGCCTTCTTAACATGACCTCGAAGGCAGAGAACAGAAAGAAAAATAATGACACATTAGATGGCATGAGGATATAAATTGTTTTTTAAATAATATCATAATTGAAATTAAAGGGTAAATATACATATCAAAGGGATATTGGCATTATTTATTAATAGATTTTATAGATTAATATGAAATAGAAAAATGATTGAAGGAAATAAACAGGCAATTACTAAAGTTAGAAATATAAATGGACAATAAGTACATGTAAAAACTGCTTAACCTTATTACTTTAGTAATCATTACAGATACGCAGCTTTAAACAGTCTTAACTTATTGTCAGAAATTTAGAAAAAAATTATCAGTGCTGAAGGAAGTTTGATGAAGATGGTTTGACTCCATATTAACTGAGATATCCAATACTTTGGCCACCTGATGCGAAGAGCTGACTCTTTGGAAGAGACTGTGATGCTGGGAAAGGTTTGAAGGCAGGAGGATAAGGGGGTGACAGAGGGTGAGATGGTTGGATGGCATCATCAACTCAATGGACATGAGTTTGAGTAAACTCCAGGAGATAGTGAAGGACTGGGAAGCCTGGCATGCTGCAGTCCATGGGGTCACAAAGAGTCGGACACGACTGAATGACTGAACAAGAACTGAGATATATTAATATTTTGTTCAAGACAGTTTTGTAATAAGCAGTAAATGTCTTAAAAATGCTTATATTCTGGTTGATTTTCTAGTAATTCAAGTGGAGTAATCACAGATGTGCACAGAGACTCACATATAATGGTGTCTATTGCGGTGTTATTTAAATTAGCACAAATGGAAAACTACTCAAATATCCACTAACAAACTGCTGAGTATCTCCTCTTTATTTAGTAGTTCTTGTGGGTTTTTATCTTGTTTCCCGCAGCCTAGCCAATCCCAGTCCTCTCCCTGGGACCGCCCTCTGAAACCTGGGCTTCAGCACCCAGCCCCCACCACCAGGGACAGAAGAGTGTCTCAGGCTAGGGATTGCAGGATGGCAGTGCCAACCTGTGCAGGGTACTCTCTGTTTTGCCTTCCACAAACCAGTTGCTGTGCGCTCCTCTTAGGTTCTGAAGCTTCTGCTCTGTCCAGTCTGGTCTGATCTCCCCACACTTGCTCAGCTGTGGGAACCTTTCCTCCTTCAGAGCTTCCCTCCCTGGGGCGCAGGCTCCACCCACATTCCTTCTTTCTCTTTTTCCTGTTGTCCTGCTTGGTTATGTGGGGGCTTTCTTGTCTTTCTGGAAGTCTGACATCTTCTGCAGGCATTCAGTAGCTGTTTCGTGTCAACAATTCTACTTTTAGGTGCATTTTTAATGTTTTTGTGGGAGAAGGTGAGCTCCATGTCCTACTCCTCCACCATCTTGATCCAATAAATCGTTAAATGAACCACAATGTGTAGAGTATGGAATATTATTCAGGCATTAAAAATAATTCTGTTGAAGACTATTTACTGGTATGGAAATACGAATGTGTGGAAGAACTGCAAAACACCAATAAATCGAAAAGTGTAATTTTATAAAAAGACAGGAAACCTCACTGTATGTGGATACATAAAAAGATATCTTTGTCTCTATTTGCCTCTAAATATTTATATGTATGCATAAATAAAACTAGATAGAAATGTACTACGGAGTTAAAATTTATTATCTCTGGGGCGATGATGATATTTATCATTCTCTCTGTGCTTTATATTTATTTACTTCATTTAGTTAAACATCACAAAACACATGAATACATTCTTGTAAAATGAGCATGCTACAGATAAAGCTGAAACCCCCTCAGACCAACCCCTCACTCACTTCCTGTATCTTCCCAACAGGGACTCATCCTCAGCAGCGTGTGTCCCTCTAGAACTTTTCCCTCCACATTTACATACCTATTTTCTCTTCAGTATTCTGGCAGTTAAAACATTAAACATTTTGTTTGTATTTACTCTGAAAATATTGATTAGATTTTTCTTTTGGTGTCTAGAATAAATTGAGATCTTCTCCCTATTATTTGCTTCTCTACCTCTTCTCCCCCATCCCCTGCCACCCCCTGTACTGTGATCCATCGAAATTCTATTCCTCTTTATTTCAATTATTTAGACTCAACTATCTGTTTTTGTTCAGTCACTCAGTCGTGTCCGACTCTTTACGACCCCATGGACTGCAGCATCCCAGGCTTCCCTGTCCTTCGCCATCTCCCAGAGCTTGCTCAAACTCATGTCCACAGACTCAACTATAAATTTTACCAATTTCTTTGTGCACTATTGTTATCTTCCAATAGTCTTGGATCTTACGTTGTTTTATTTTGCTGCAGTGTGTCTTCTTGTAATTCTTCCAGGAAGGATTTGTGTGTGGAAAACTTTGAGTCACTGAATAATTTAAACAGTATCTTTTTTTGCTCTAATATTTGATTGATATTTCAGCTGGATATAGAAATGTAAATTCAATATAAGTATTATCTCTGAAATTTTATGATGTTGCTCTTCAGTATTCTGAGTTCCTGAAAAGAAATCAGTTGTCAGTGTGGTCTTTTTTTTTTTTTTCTTAATCCTTTTTCTTTTTCAGGTAACATTCTAAGAATTATGTACTTATTTAATTATTTTTGGCTATGGTGGGTCTTTGTTGCTGTGTGCAGGCTTTCTCTAGTTGTGTTGAGTGCGGGCCTCTCTTGTGGTGCCTGGGCTCCAGGCACCAGGCTTCAGAAGTTGTGGCTTGCGGTCTCTAGAACTTGGGCTCAGTAGTAGTGGCACACTGTCCTATTTGCCCTTCCAAATGTGGAATCTTCCCTGGGCAGGGATCGAATCCGTGTCCCCAGCATTGGCAAGAAGATTCTTAACCACTGGACCATTAGGGAAGTCCTAACATCTTTTTTTTGTTTTGTTTTCCTGGAAGGCGTACATGTTCTGTCTTTTATTTGGTTCTCTGAATTTTACAGATGTAATTTGGATTACAGTTTTTCCTTTTATTCTGTGCAGTATGGATCCTTTTGATTTAAAGACTTGGTATTTTTTCTTCAGGAGATTTCACATGTTATTTCTCTGCCTTTTTCTTGCATTCTGTTCTCTCTGTTTTCTCTCTGAAATTAAGTAGATCTCAGGACTTTCAAGTCTATCTCTCATCATCCCCCTCTTCTTCCTGCTCTCCTTTGACACTTTCTTCCTTTTAGCCTAACCTTGTTTTGGTCCCATCACTTCATGGGAAATAGATGGGTAAACAGTGGAAACAGCGTCAGACTTTATTTTGGGGGGCTCCAAAATCACTGCAGATGGTGACTGCAGCCATGAAATTAAAAGACGCTTACTCCTTGGAAGAAAAGTTATGACCAACCTAGATAGCATATTCAAAAGCAGAGGCATTACTTTGCCAACAAAGATCCGTCTAGTCAAGGCTATGGTTTTTCCAGTGGTCATGTATGGATGTGAGAGTTGGACTGTGAAGAAAGCTGAGCACCGAAGAATTGATGCTTTTGAACTGTGGTGTTGGAGAAGACTCCTGAGAGTCCCTTGGACTGCAAGGAGATCCAATCAGTCCATCCTAAAGGAGATCAGCCCTGGGTGTTCTTTGGAAGGAATGATGCTAAAGCTGAAACTCTAGTACTTTGGTCATTTCATGAGAAGAGTTGACTCATTTGAAAAGACTCTGACGCTGGGAGGGATTGGGGGCAGGAGGAGAAGGGGACAACCGAGGATGAGATGGCTAGATGGCATCACCGACTCGATGGACATGAGTTTGAGTGAACTCCGGGAGTTGGTGATGGTCAGGGAGGTCTGGCATGCTGCGATTCTTGGGGTTGCAAAGAGTCAGACACGACTGAGCGACTGAACTGGACTGTCCTATGTTATTCTGGGGAATCAGTATTCCAGTGCATATTTTCCATTTATTGAATTTGATGCCCCTTATTGATTGGCTTGAGTTCCTCAAATGTTTGGTAGTTTTCAGCTGCATCATTATCCTCATAATTGGGATTCTCAGTTAATTTTTTCATACTTTTAAAAATGTACAGATTAACAGATTTTAGCAAACATAGACAGTGTGTGAATACCACTGCCGTCCATGCATACATTACTTCTTTTAACCCCAAAATCCCTTGTGCTCCTTTCAGTCATTCTGTTCTCCCTACCATGACAACCATTTATTTATTCTCTATCCCTAGAGTCTTTCCTTTCCAGAATGCAACATAAATGGAATCATACAATATGTATCCTTTCAAGTCTGGCTTCATTCACTTAGCACAAGGGTTTTGGGCTTCATCCATATTGTTGCAATATGTCAATTGTTTCTTCCTTTGTATTGCTGAGTAGAATTACATTGTATGGGTGTGCTATTAGTTGAACAGTTGGGTTGTTTCTAAATGATGATCAGGAAAAATTGCATAGAAGTGTTTTTGTGGGGGCCTATGTCTTCATCTCTCTTGGATAAATACCTCCAAGTAGATTGTTGGGTCATATGTTGAACTTCACAAGAAACTGTCAAAATGTTTTCCAAGTAGATATGACTTTTAAGAATTTTGAGATAAATGTAGATTCATATGCAAGTGTAAGACATAAAAGAGATCACATGTACTTTTTACCTAGTTTTTCCAATAGTAACATCTGGTAAAGCTATAGTGTAATATACCAACCTATGTATCGACTCTGAACTACTCAAAAGATATGTAACAATTCTACACTATAAGGATCCCTCATCCTGATCTTCCACATACCCAAAGCTGGCTGGCTATAGCCCTAACAATCACAAATCTGTTCTCCATTTCTATCAGTTCAGTTCAGTCACTCAGCTGTGTCTGACTCTTTGAGACCCCATGGGCTGCAGCATGCCAGGGTTCCCTGTGCTTCACCAACTCGAGGAGCTTGCTCAACCTCATGTCCATTGAGTCAGTGACGCCATCCAACCATTTCATCCTCTGTCGTCCCCTTCTCCTCCTGCCTGTAGTCGTTCCCAGCATCAGGATCTTTTCCAATGAGTCTGTTCTTAGCATCAGGTGGCCAAAGTATTGGAGTTTTAGCCTCAGCATCAGTCCTTCCAATGAATATTCAGGACCGATCTCCTTTAGGATGGACTGGTTGGATCTCCTTGTAGTCCAAGGGACTCTCAAGAGTCTTCTCCAACACTGCAGTTCAAAAGCATCAATTTTTTGGTGCTCCACCTTCTTTATAGTCCAACTCTCACATCCATACATGACTACTGGAAAAACCATAGCTTTGATGAGACAGATATTTGTTGGCAAAGTAATGTCTCTGCTTTTTAATATGCTCTCTAGGTTGGTCATAGCTTTTCTTCCAAGGAGCAAGCATCTTTTAATTTCATGGCTGCAGTCACCACCTGCAGTGATTTTGGAGCCCCAAAAAATAAAGTCTGTCACTGTTTCCATTGTTTTCCTATCTATTTGCCGTGATGTTAGTTTTTTTTAATCTTGAGTTTTAAGCCAGCTTTTTAACTCTTCTCTTTCACTTTCATCAAGAGGCTTTTTAGCTCGTCTTCACTTTCTGCCATAAGGGTGGTGTCATCTGCATAGCTGAGGTTATTGATATTTCTCCCAGCAATCTTGATTCCAGCTTGTGCTTCTCCCAGCCCAGCGTTTCTCATGATGTACTCTGCATATAAGTTAAATAAACAGGGTGACGACATACAGCCCTGACACACTCCTTTTCCTATTTGGAACCAGTTTGTTGTTCCATGTCCAATTCTAACTGTTTCTTCCTGACCTGTGTATAGATTTCTCAAGAGGCAGGTCAGATGGTCTGGTATTCCTATCTCTTGAAGAATTTTCCACTTTTTATTGTGGTCCACACAGTCAGAGGTTTTGGCATAGTCATTAAAGAAGAAGTAGATGTTTTCCAGAACTCTCTTGCTTTTTCTATGATTCAGCGGATGTTGGCAATTTGATCTCTGGTTCCTCTGCCTTTTCTAAATCCAACTTGAATGTCTGGAAGTTCACAGTTCGTGTTCTGTTGAAACCTCACTTAGAGAATTTTGAGCATTACTTTGCTAGGGAGCCTCAGTGATCAATGCAAAGAAGTATAGGGAAACAATAGAACTGGAAAGACTAGAGATCTCTTCAAGAAAATGAGATACCAAGGGAATATTTCATGCAAAGATGGGCGCGATAAAGGACAGAAATGGTATGGCCCTAACAGAAACAGAAGATATTAAGAAGAGGTGGCAAGAATGCACAGAAGAACCATACAAAAATGATTTTCATGACTCAGATAACCACGATGGTGTGATCACTCACCTAGAGCCAGACATCCTGGAATGTGAAGTCAAGTGGGCCTTAGGAAGCATCACTATGAACAAAGCTAGTGGAGGTGATGGAATCCCAGTTGAGCTATTTCAAATCCTAAAAGATGATTCTGTGAAAGTGCTGCACTCAATACGCCAGCAAATTTGGAAAACTCAGCAGTGGCCCCAGGACTGGGAAAGGTCAGTTTTCATTCCAATTCCAAAGAAAGGCAATGCCAAGGAATGTTTAAACTACTGCACAATCGCACTCATCTCACATGCTAGCAAAGTAATGCTCCATTTCTATAATTTTGCTATTTAAGAATGATATGTAAATGAAACTATATACCTAGTATATAATCTTTTGGAATTGATGTTTTTTCATACAGCTTATTCTCTAGAGATATATCAAAGATTTTGAATGTAATGAATTCCTTATTAAGTAGTATTCTAGGGTAAGAATATACTATAATTTGCTTAACCATTTATTTGTTGAAGGGCATTCTGGGCTGTTTCCAGTTTTGGCTATTTACAAATAAATCTGCTATAAATGTATGTACTGGTTCTTATGTGAATATAAGTTTTCTTTCTTTGGGATAAATTCACATGAGTACAATTATTGTGTCATATGGTAGTTTCATCTTTAGTTCTTCAAGAAACTGTGAAAGAGTTTTTTGGAGTAGCTTACCGTTTTGTATGCCCATCAACAATGTCTGAATGACCCAGTTTCTTTACATCCTCACTTGGATTTGGTATTGCCACTATTTTTTATTTTGGCCATTCTGATAAATGTGTAGTGATGTCTCATTGTGATTTTAATTTACATTTCCCTGATGGCTAATCCTGGAACTTGAAGTCAAATGGGCCTTAGGAAGCATCACTATGAACAAAGGTAGTGGAGGTGATTGAATTCCAGTTGAGCTATTTCAAATCCTAAAAGATGATGCTGTGAAAGTGCTGCACTCAATATGCCAGCAAATTTGAAAAACTCAGCAGTGGCCACAGGACTGGAAAAGGTCAGTTTTCATTCCAATCCCAAAGAAAGGCAATGACAAAGAATGCTCAAACTACTGCACAATTGCACTCATCTCACACACTAGTAAAGTAATGCTCAAAATTCTCCAAGCTAGGCTTCAACAATATGTGAACTGTGAACTTCCAGATGCTCAGCTGGTTTTAGAAAAGGCAGAGGAACCAGAGATCAAATTGCCAACATCCATTGGATCATCAAAAAAGCAAGAGAATTCCAGAAAAATATCTATTTCTGCTTTATTGACTATGCCAAAGCCTTTGACTGTGTGGATCACAATAAACTGTGGAAAAATCTGAAAGAGATGGGGATACCAGACCACCTGACCTGCCTCTTGAGAAATCTGTATGCAGGTCAGGAAGGAATAGTTAGAACTGGACATGGACCAACAGACTGGTTCCAAATAGGAAAAGGAGTACGTCAAGGCTGTATATTGTCACCCTGCTTATTTAAATTATATGCAGAGTACATCATGAGAAATGCTGGGCTGGAAGAAGCAGAAGCTGGAATCAAGATTGCTGGGAGAAATATCAATAACCTTAGATATGCAGATTGCACCACCCTTATGGTACAAAGTGAAGAACTAAAGAGCCTCTTGACGAAAGTGAAAGAGAAGAGTGAAAAAGTTGGCTTAAAGGTCAACATTCAGAAAACGAAGATCATGGCATCCAGTCCCATCACTTCGTGTCAAATAGATGGGGAAACAGTGGAAACAGTAGCAGATTTTATTTTGGGGGGCTACAAAATCACTGCTGATGGTAACTGCAGCCATAAAATTAAAAGACGTTTACTCCTTGGAAGGAAAGTTATGACCAACCTATACAGCATATTAAGAAGCAGAGACATTGCCAACAAAGGTCCGTCTATTCAAGGTTATGGTTTTTCCAGTAGTCATGTATGAATGTGAGAGTTGGACTATAAAGAAAGCTGAGAGTTGAAGAATTGATGCTTTTGAACCGTGGTGTTGGAGAAGACTCTTGAGAGTCCCTTGGACTGCAAGGTGATCCAGCCAGTCCACCCTAAAGGAAATCAACCCTGAATATTCATTGGAAGGACTGATGCTGAAGGTGAAACTCCAATATTTTGGCCACCTGATTTGAAGAGCTGACTCATTTGCAAAGATCCCGAGGCTGGGAAAGACTGAAGGTGGGAGAAGGGGATTACAGGATGAGATGGTTGGATGGCATCACCGACTCAATGGACATGAGTTTGAGTAAACTCTGGGAGCTGGTGATGGACAGGGAGGCCTGGAGTGCTGCAGTCCATGGGATGGCAAAGAGCTGGACACAGCTGAGCGACTGGACTGAACTGAACTGATGGCTGATGATGGTGACTGTATTTCCATGTGCTTATTTGTCAGCTGTGTGTGCTCGCAGTGCAGTGTTGCTATGTCTTTTGCTCATTTTCTGATTCAATTATTTGTATTTTTACTATTGAGTTTTAAGAGTTCTTTCTCTATACTAGATTTTAGTACTTTGTTAGCTATTTGGTTTGAAAATATTTTCTCCTAATCTGTAGTGTATCTTTTCATCCTCTTCACATGCTTTTTGCAGAGCAAAAGTCTAAACTTTTTCTGAAGTTCATGGTATCAGTTTTTCCTTTTATAATCATGCTTTTGATGTCAGGTCAAAGAATGTTGTGCCTAGCCCTAGATCCTCCAAATGTTCTCCTGTTTTCTTTTTTTTTTCTAAATGTTTATATTTTAATATTTTACATTTAAGTCCATAATCCATTTTGAATTCTTGATTTTTTCCTATGGATTTTTACTTGCTCCAGCACTCCTGAATAGTGATGTTAAAAACCATTTGTGCATATTTGTGTGGGTATATTTTTGGGTTCCCTATTATATTCTTTCTGGGTATTTATCCCCTGCACCAATATCACACTGTCTTGATTGCTGTTGCTATAAAGTAAGCTTTGTGATCAGGTAGAGTAATTCCTTTTTTATTCTTTACTTTTCTTTATTCTTTTTCAAGGTTGTTTTAGTCGTTCTAAGCTCATACCTTTCCATGTAAATTTTAGAATTTATTTTTCCTGTATAAATGGATAGAAATTCCATTAAAACTATAAATCATTTTGGAGAGAATTGACATCTTTACTCTCTTGAGTCTCGAAATCCATGCATGTGGCACATCTTTGCATTGATTTAGGTGTTTTTTGATTTTGTTATTAGCATTTTGGAATTTTCAGTTTTTGGATCATGGATATCTTTTGTTAAATTTTTACCTAAATGTACGATTTTCCTTGCAGTGATTGTATATAGTATTGTGTTTTAAATTTTTGTTTCTATATGTTAGTTGTTGATATACAGCAATGCAACTGTGTGTATGTGTGTGTGTGTGTGTGTGTTGCTCTTTTATCCTGCAACCTTACCAAACTCATATATTTGTTCTAAGAGTGTTTTTATAAAACTCTTTCTATATAGATAGGAGTATCATTTTCAAATAGGGATCATTTTATTTCTTACGTCCCACTCTGCATGGTTTTTGTTTCTTTTTGTTTCCTTGTGCAGTGACTAGAACTCCCAGTAATACGTTGAATAAAGGTGGTGAGAGTTATTCCTGCCTTGTTCTTGATATTAGAGAAAAAGCTCTCAGTCTTTTGCCATAAGTTTGATGTTAGCTATAGTGTTTTTGTAGATGGTATTTATCAAGTTGAGATAGTTCCCCTCTATTCCTAACTTGCTAAGAGTTTTTATACTGAACAGGTATTATATTTTGTCAAATGCTTTTCTTTGGTTGAGATGATCATACATTTTCTTTTGTAGCTTATTGATATGATTGATCACATTGACTGATTTTTGAATGGTGAACCAGCTTTATGTATCTGGAATGAATTTCATTTTTTCATGGTGTGTAATTATTTTTAATACATTGCCAGATTTTCAAACATTGACCATTTTGTATCTAAGTTTATTAGTCTGTAATTTTCTTTTTTAATTAATTGATTTTTGTCTGCTTTGGGGATTAGGGTAATACTGGCCCTGGAAAATAAGTTTGGAAGTGTTTCCTCCTATTTTTTTTTTTCTGGGGTAAATGGCATGGAATTTGTGTTTTTATCTTTTTTCCTTCCTTCTTTTTTCATTTTCTGATTTCTAGTTTGATTCTGACATAGTCAGAAAACATACTTTGTTTAACATAAATTATTTTATATTTTTTGAGGTTTGTTTTATGGCCTCATTATATGGTCTATTTTGGTGAATCATGAGCCTTTTGAAAAAATGTATACACTGCTGTTGTTGTGTGGAGTGTTTTATATAGAGTAAGTCCCTATGTACTAATAGAAACCTCCAAGCTGTGAACTTCCAAAGACGTGAATGCGTACATGCACCAGACGTGTCTGGCGTGCATTGTCCTGTGTGTGCATCCTCTACAAGGGGCTGTGCTTTTGTGTACTTTACTGTGCAGTACTGTATAGAGCACAGTAGCGCAGTATCTTTATTTCAATCCCAGGATGTCCAGAGCAAGTGTAAAAGAGTGGTGATGTAGCTGGTACTGCTAAGTCCAAGTGACATAGATGGAAACAAAAGTGAAAATAATTGAGAGAGTGTAGCGAGGTAAAGAGCCTCTTGATGAAAGTGAAAGAGGAGAGTGAAAAAGTTGGCTTAAAGTGCAACATTCAGAAAACGAAGATCATGGCATCTGGTCCCATCACTTCATGGGAAATAGATAGGGAAACAGTGGAAACAGTGTCAGACTTTAATTTTTTGGTCTCCAAAATCACTGCAGATGGTGATTGCAGCCATGAAATTAAAAGACACTTACTCCTTGGAAGAAAAGTTATGTCCAAACTAGATAGCATATTCAAAAGCAAATTACTTTGCCAGCAAAGGTCTGTCTAGTCAAGGCTATGGTTTTTCCAGTGGTCATGTATGGATGTGAGAGTTGGACTGTGAAGAAAGCTGAGCACCGAAGAATTGATGCTTTTGAACTGCGGTGTTGGAGAAGACTCTTGAGAGTCCCTTGGACTGCAAGGAGATCCAACCAGTCCATTCTGAAGGAGATCAGCCCTGGGATTTCTTTGGAAGGAATGATGCTAAAGCTGAAACCCCAGTACTTTGGCCACCTCATGAGAAGAGTTGACTCATTGGAAAAGACTGTGATGCTGGGAGGGATTGGGGGCAGGAGGAGAAGGGGACAACTGAGGATGAGATGGCTGGATGGCATCACTGACTGGATGGACATGAGTCTGAGTGAACTCCGGGAGTTGGTGATGGACAGGGAGGCCTGGCATGCTGCAATTCTTGGCGTTGCAAAGAGTCAGACACGACTGAGTGACTGAATTGAACTGAACTGAGTGAGGTAAAAAGATGGTAGCCATCACTCATTCTTATAACATGAATCATTCAGCCATCAGCATGATTCTCAAGAATAAGGACAACATCATGGAATGTGTGAAGTCGGCCAATAATGATGACAATAAGATCAAAGAAGGATGGAAAAGTGATGGAGGAGATGAAGAGTCTTCTCAGTGTGCAGACGCAGGATTGGCGTCAGCATCAAGTCCCACTCAGCTTAATGCTGATTCAAGAGAAAGCTAAAAGCCTTTATGAAGACTTGAAGAAGAAATATGGTGAAGAATCTGTGGGTGCATCTTTTTAATGCCAGCCATGACTGGTTTCATCAGTTCAAGGTTAGAGCCAACCTTGACAATGTAAAGGTAAGTGGCGGAGCAACAAGTACAGATACAGTAATTTCCCAAGAATTTCCTGAAATGCTTCAAGCAATTATTAATGAAGGCATGTATTTACCCAAGCAGGATTTTAATATGGATGAGACAGGACTGTACTGGAAGAGGATGCCAGGCCAAGGTTACATCAGTAAAGAGGAAAATGCTATAAAGCAGCAAAGGGTAGGCTAACTCTGTTGTTTGATGGCAATGCTTCCGCATTATGAAGCTGAACCCTCTGTTAGTTTATCATTTAGAGAACCCAAAAGCCCTTAAAGATATAGCCAAGGGTTCTCTTCCTGTTGTGTAGAAGGATAACCCCAAAGCCTGGGTTATGCAGATCGTTTTCCAGAACTGGTTTTTCCACCAATCTATCCCAGAGGTAGAGAAATATTGCTTGGAAAAGCACATGCCCTTCAACATTCTTTTTGCTATTCAGCAGTGCTCCGGGCTACCCCCCATTCATGGATCACTTTCATCTCAAGGTCAAAATAGTGCACCTGCCACTGAAAACTATGTCCCTCATTCAAACGTTGGACCAGGGAGTTATAGAAACTTCCAAGAAATATTATTTATGTCACACTTTTTGTCAGGCTGTAAAGGCAAGTGATGAGTCAGGAACAGCCTTGGGACAATTTTGGAAGGACTATAACATCTACAAGGCCATAAAAAACATTGACATTGCTTGGCATGAGGTTATGGCTATCACCATGAATGGGGTTTGGAAAGTACTTTGTCCAGTTTGTTTATGATTTTCATGGATTTGAGAAGGTGGATGAGGAGTCCAAAGAGGCCTTCAGCAACTTAGTCACCCTCAGCAAGGAGCTGGAGCTGGATCTGCAGGAGGATGACATCATTGACCTCCTTGCTGTGCAATACGAGGCGCTTACTAATGAAGACCTGATGGAATTGGAGGCCCAGAGAAACGATGAAGAGAGACAAGAGGAAGAGGAAGTAACTGAAGAACCAGAGATTCATGATGCAGGAAATGGCAAGGGGATGTTCTTTATTTGTAGAGGCACTGTTGGTTTTTGATGCGCAGGACGTGAATGGTATGTGAAGATGGCAGCAGCTGTTCAGAGTGCAATCCAGTGCTACCGTGTCATCTATGATGAAAAAAAAAAAGCTACTACCCAGACATCACTGGATCAGTTTTTCAAGAGGGTAGATGGAATTGAATCCAGCAGGGAACCAGAAACTGGGCCATCAACATCAGGCGTGAGTGAAGTTGCAGCTTGCCCTCCATCTCCTATTGCTGATGACCCTTTGCTTCTGCCATCTCCCACCTCCTCTTGCTCCTCCAGTCAATAACTCTTCTTGGCTGTTCACTTTGATGTCAGCCCCTGTATGTCAGCTGCTGTACCATACTATTGTACTCTTCAGTGTACTGTAAGATTAAAAATGTTTATTTTTGTGTTTGTTCATTTTTATGTATAAATGCATATTATTTGTTTGAAAAGTATTATAATCCTACTACAGTACTGTACTACTTAGCTGATTAGTTGGGTACCTAGGCTAACTTTGTTGGGCTTATGAACAAATCGGATTTACAAACATGCTGTCAGAACATAACTCATTTGTATATATCGTATCTCAATTAAACTTGTTGGTTTATTTTGTTGTTCAAATATTTCCTGTTCTTGTGAATTTTTTGTCTGATTGTTTATCAGTTGCCAAGGACATATGAAGTCCCCAGCTTTAACTGTGTATTTATTTATTTCTCTTTTTTCTTAAGCACTATCAATTTTTGTTTCATGTATTTGAAATTTTGTTGTCCGTGCCCAAATTTGGGATTATCGTGCCCTCCTGGTGAATTGATCCTTTTATCATTGTGTTATGTCCCTCTTTGTCTATAGTAATTTTCTTGGCTCTGAAGTCTGTACGACTGGATATTAATATAGCCACTCCCACTTTTTAGAAATTACTACTATCATGGTAGGTCTTTTTCTATCCTTTTATTATTATTTTTAATATTTATGCCTTTGAATTTGAAGTGTTATTTTTACCCACTCTTCCAATCTCTGACTTTGTTAAATATAAGTAAGTATTGCTGTGTTAGGGCTTAAGTGCACCATTTTCTTTTATTTTGGTTTTTATTTGTTTCCTCTGCTTCTCAGTTCTTACCTGTCTACGGGTCACTTGAAGATTGTAAGAGATTTAATCTTGATTTATACATAGTGTTTTTTAAAAATTTAAGTATAGTTGGTTTACAGTGTGTGTTAGTTTCAGGTATACAGCAAAGTGATTCAGTTACACACACATATATATCTATTTTTCAGATTCTTTCCCCTTATTTGTTATTACAAAATATTGAGTATAGTTCCTTGTGCTATACAGTAGGTCCTTGTTGGTTATCTACTTACGGTGCTTTTGAGTGTATCATTTTGCATAGTTTTCTTAATTGTTACTATGGTTATCACAGGGCTTCCTAAGTGCTCAGGGGTAAAGAATCTGCCTGCGAAGGCAGGAGACACAGGAGATGTGGGTTTGATCCCTGGATTGGGAAGATCCTCTGGAGAAGGAAACTACAATCCACTTCAGTATTCTTGCCTAAGAAATCCCATGGACAGAGGAGCTTGGCAGGCCACAGTCCATGGGGTCCCAAAGAGTCAGACTTGACTGAGCATGCATGCAGGAGAGATGGTTATCACAATATCAGTATTTGTCATGGTCTACTAATATCAACATTTTACCATTTTGAGTAATGTGGAGAAACTTTACTTATATTTTATTCCTCTCTTTTGAAAAATATTCTCACTTTTAAATGTCACCTTGACTAGCAGATGATGTTACAGTATTTGTTTCTTTTTTTTAAAATATAAATTTATTTATTTTAATTGGAAGTTAATTACTTTACAATATTGTATTGGTTTTGCCATACATCAACATGAATCCGCCACAGGTATACATGTGTTCCCCATCCTGAACCCCCCTCCCTCCTCAATCATCACATATGATAGAAAACTCATGAGGAGGAGGATAGTCTATTTGTCCATATTTCTACTCTTTCCATTATTTTTTTTCTTCTAAATCTTTCAAGATATCTTCTTTTATTTTTTTCCACTTGAAGAACTTTATTTAATCATTCTTTATGGGTTGGTCTGCTAGTGATAAGTTTTTAGTTTCCTTTTGTTTGAGATTTTGTTTGTTTGTTTCTCTTCCTTACCATAGGACAGTTTTGGTGGATAGAATTCTCAGCTCTCCAGTTGAGAATTCTTTCCTTTCAGCTACTTCCTTCTGGACTCCGTGGTTTTAGTTGAGAAATATGGTCATTTGATTTGGCATTCTCCATAGGTAATGTGCTGTTTTTCTCTTACTGCTTTTAAGATTTTCCTTTGTCTTTAGTTATCAGAAATTTAATTACAATGTGTCTTAACATGGATTTTTTTTTTGTGGGGGAACTTTATCCTCTTTGACGGCTTCCCTGGTACCTCAGCTGGTAGAGAATTCTCCTGCAATGCAGGAGACTCCAGTTCGATCCTTGGTTGTAAAGATCCCCCAGAGAAGAGAACAGCTACTCATTGCAGTATTCTGGCCTGGGGAATACTGTATAGTCCATGGGGTTGCAAAGAATTGGACACAACTGAGCGACTTTCACTTTTCTTTCCCTTTATCCTCTTTGAAGTTTCATTACTTTTTGAAATCTGTGGATTTATATCTTTTGTGAAATCAGAGAAGTTTTCAGCCATATTTCTTTGAATACCCTTTCAGCCCTACAGTCTTTATTCTTTTCTTCGACTCCAGTGATACAAATCTGGCATTTTTAACTTTTTCCACAGATAGTTGAATCTCTATTCATTTGTTTTCAATCTACTTTCTGACTGTTGTTCAGATTTGGGAAGTTCTCTTTGTCTGTCCTTGAGTTTACTGATTTTATTCTCTGTCATTTCCATTCAATATTGAGCCTATCCAGGTAATTTTAAAATTCTTTATTATTGACTTTTTCAGTTTTGTAATTTCCACTTAATTCTTTTTTAATAAGATATGTTTTTTCCTGAGATTTTTTCCTAGGTTTTGATTGTTTCAAAAGAAGATATAATTGCCTACTGAATCATTTTTTATGAAAGTTGCTTTAAGATTTTTTGTTAACACCAATATCTGAGTCATATCTCAGTGTTGTCTGAGAATCTATGGATTCTCTTTTTTTCATTCAAGTTGTTATTTTCCTGGTTCTTGGTATGATGAATGTCTTTGGATTCCTGTACCCTGAACATTTTGGTCATTATGTTAGGAGACTTGAGGTCCTCCTTAAAATTTTCATTTTAGCAGGCAGTCACCTTGTTTAGCAGGCAGTCATCCTTGGGATGCATGCTCTGGCCAACTTTTGTGGGCTCTGGTTTCAATGTCATTCTGATTTTCAGAGCCTGTATGCTGTTATTTGGCTCTGCTTGATTGATCTTCTCCCACAGGGATTCCCACTGGTCTCTGCTGGTTCTCTTGGAAAGGGAAGACTCTTTCCTAGGCTGCAACATCTGGTAAATCTTACTGGGAGGGGATCTTCCCTAGAGACAAAGAGCGCTTCCGGGATGGGTGCCTGGGTGACACGTTGCCCCTGCCCGTGGGGGATGGAAAATGTGTCCTGTGCCATGAGATTGCTGTGGCAGGGTCCCTTTTGCCAGAGGCCCTCTGGCTTCATGGGGTCTCTGAGTGAGGCAGGGGACCCTCAGACCCTGTGCGGATTTCCCGATGGCCTTGTACTGCCCTTGCAGAGGGGCTCCCCTTGTCAGTGCTCCTGGCTGTGTCCTGTCTCTGGGTGGAGTTAAAGGTCTCAGGCCGGATGCTTCAGTTAATTTTGCATCTTTTTCTGTAGCTTGCCTCCATGTATTGTGTGTGTGAGAAGAGGCTGGCCCCATGCCTCTGAGTGAGGGGTCTGGTTACCTAGGCATTTGCTTCTCTAGTGGATGTCCTCACTAACGCTGCCTCTCCTGAAGGCTAGTGTCCAGAGTGCTGCTTGACATATTGGCCACGGGAAGGAAGTGGTCGGGGGGGACCCACTTGGCTTCTCCTAGTGTGGTTCTCGACCACTTTTCTGCAGGTGCTCCAGGGATGCTCCCCACCCTAGACCCACTCCAGCCTCAAGCTCGGCATGTCCCTGGTATCCTTGCACCATTTGCTATGGTTCTTTTCTGAGTATATGTTTTCCTTATCAGGTCACATCCTCCTTTTACATTTCAGGGAATTTTCATACCTTCTGATCTACCAAGAATATCCCTTCCTATATCCACTGAAGTTTAGAAGGGGATCTCATGCATGGAGGAGCCTGGCAGGCTACAGTCTATAGCGTTGCAAAGAGTTAGATATGACTGAGCGACTTCACTTTGATTTTCATATATATGTCTATATCTGTATCGATGTACATAAAATCTTTTCCTTAAGTATTTTGAGGGTAGAAGTTTAGCTCATCTTCATCTAAACGCTTTGTGATCTATATTTTCTAAAATAGATTTGTGTTACTTTTATAATCAGTAAAACCATGATTAATACTTTTCTTCACAACTGGGTTGGACGTTGTGCAGGGGTAAGTGCTCAGAGGCCTCCATTTGGGGTGATTACAAGGAACTAAAAATGTGTGTCTCTTGGGGAAGTTCTTCTGGGCAGTGGAAAGCCTATCCACCCTTCTGGGGGTGCTCAGCAGAGTCCCCCCAGCTGCGGAGCTGGGTTTAGCTGCCATAAATGCACTACCCACTGTGGACGGTTGCTCCAAATTCTTGTAGGAGGGGCTGATCCTTCCCCTTCTTCAAATTGCCAGTGTGTGCAAAATGCTAACACCACACATTCAAGCGACGTATAGATCAGAACAGAATCATAGCTTGATGACATAAATTAAAGTAATTATATTCATTAGCATGATAAAAAATATGCAAACAAATGTTTATTAAATGCAAGCATATATCAACTCCTAAGCCTTTGGCGTTGTTTATGTCCTTGTTCCTCCAGCATTTCGTCAAAGGTGGCCCGTCAGGCTGAACTTAATTGACACTAATAGCAGTGGAGGGAGGAGGAGCCAGCCCAGAATGTCACTTGGGTCTGTAAACACTGGAGGTTTGGGGATTTGCTACCAGGCCTCCCTGAGAAAGTCCTGGGGAAAAGGAAGTACAGGTCGTCTTGATGGATGTGCCCACAGAAGGGTCTGGAGGTAGTTTCTTCAACTGAGACAGGCTGGGACCTGGGACCCTTTCCTGCAGTGCTGCAATGCTTGCACTTGGACACACCTCTTCTTGGGCAACAAAATACAAAGAAACTATAAGAGATGGACGAAAAATAACTGCATGTATGTTGGGACAAATTCTGGACAAGAAGATATGAAAAGACCAAAAAACCTCAACCTCCACTTTGAAGAGCCAGGAACAAAAGCAATCATATGCCCATTGCATTCAACATTACTAAAGGGGGTAGACATCCTGAAATGCTAAGTCAAGTGGGCCTTAGGAAGCATCACTATGAATAAAGCTAGTGGAGGCGATGGAATCCGAGTTGAGCTATTTCAAATCCTAAAAGATGATGCTGTGAAAGTGCTGCACTCAACATGCCAGCAAATTTGGAAAACTCAGCAGTGGCCACAGGACTGGAAAATATTTCATTCCAGTCCCAAAGAAAGGCAATTCCAAAGAATGTTCAAACTGCCACACAATTGCACTCATCTCACATGCTAGCAAGTAATGCTCAAAAGTCTCCAAGCCAGGCTTCAACAGTATGTGAACCATGAAATTCCAGATGTTCACGTTGGCTTTAGAAAAGGCAGAGGAGTCAGAGATCAAATTGCCAAAATCTGCTGGATCATTGAAAAAACAAGAGAGTTCTAGAAAACATCTACTTCTGCTTTATTGACTACACCAAAGCTTTTGACTGTGTGGATCACAACAAACTGTGGAGAATTCTGAAAGAGAGAGGAATACTAGACCACCTTACCTGCCTCCTGGGGAAATCTATGTGCAGGTCAAGAAGCAATAGTTAAAACTGGACATGGAACAACAATACTGGTTCCAACTGGGAAAGGAATACATCAAGGCTGTATATTGTCACCCTGTTTATTTAACTTAAATGCAGAGTACATCATGAGAAATGTCAGGCTGGATGAAGCACAAGCTGGAATCAGATTTCTGGGAGAAATATCAATAACCTCAGATATGAAGATGACACCACCCATATGGCAGAAATGAAGAAGAAACAAAGAGTCTCTTGATGAAAGTGAAAGAGGACAGTGAAAAAGTTGGCTTAAAGCTCAACATTCAGAAAACTAAGATCATGGCATCTGGTCCCATCACTTCGTGGCAAATAGATGGGGAAACAATGGAAACAGGGTCAGACTTTATTTTTTTGGGTTCCAAAATCACTGCAGATGGTGACTGTAGTCATTAAATTAAAAGATGCTTGCTCCTTGGAAGAAAAGCTATGATGAGCCTAAACAGCATATTAAAAAGCAGAGAGCTTACTTTCCCAACAAAGTTCTGCCTAGTCAAAGCTATGGTTTTTTTCAGTAGTCATGTATGGATGTGAGAGTTGGACTATAAAGAAAGCTGAGCACTGAAGAATTGATGCTTTTGAACTGCAGTGTTGGAGAAGACTCTTGAGAGTCTCTTGGACTGCAAGGAGGTCCAACCAGTCAATACTAAAGGATATCAGTCCTGAATATTCATTGGAAGGATTGATGGTGAAGTTGAAACTCCAATACTTTGGCCATCTAATGTGAAGAACTGACTCATTGGAAAAGACCCTGATGCAGGGAAAGATTGAAGGTGGGATGAGAAGGTGACAACAGAGGATGAGATAGTTGGATGGCATCACCTACTTGATGGACATGAGTTTGAGTAAGCTCCAGGAGTTGGTGATGGACAGGGAATCCTGGCATGCTGCAGTCCATGAGGTCGCAAGGAGTTGGACAGGACTGAGTGACTGAACTGAACTGAAACCACCTAAGCCACTCCTCCAGCCTGACAGCTGGACACACCCCTACCCTAACCCTATATAAGGAACCAATTCAAACCCCTTGGGGAGCAAGTGAGCAAGGGAACTTGTTACTTGTTCTCATTCCCTCCTGCTGCAGCAGGGGCCCCAGTAAAGCCTTGCCTGAAATTCTTGTCTGGTTTCTAATCAATGTCTATTGGTTGGGAAAGGCCAAGAGCCCTGGTCAGTATCACAATCGGTGCCTGATACAATACCTGCCACGGAAAGGGAACCCTTTTCTGCAAGGTTGTATGTATCTTTCCAGCTGTGGGGGATGCTCTGGCAAACATCAGCACTTGCCTGTTCTGGAGCCCCCCCCACCCCCCCGAAATGAGAAACAGGCTCCTAATAGGAAGGCTGCTGTACATTTGTGTTGGGTTCTTTTTGGGGAACCTGGCAGGCTGCTATGCATCTCATTTTTGCCAGAAAGCATGGGAATCATACCCACAGTCACAGAAAGAGCCAAGTTCCTTAGCTGTGATGCTCAGGCACATGGGGCACTTGTTTGGGCCTTGAGGGCTGATGTATCACAGGTGTGCTTACGGGTGAGGTGCCCTGTTGGTTGTGCAGATGGCCAGCAATTATTAACCACTGTTTACTGTACCCAGAGTGGTTGTTTAGAAGGGTCTGGGTACAACTGAATAATCTGCCCATGCATTCAGCATACGATGAGCATAATACCTGGTGGAGGGTGAGACATGTCAGGTGTGGTGGAGGAGGAGAAGAAGGAGCAGGAGAGCTCGTTCAGGGCTTCAGACTGGAGCCCGCGCCTGCCTGTTCTCACACTGCTTTTGGCCTTTGTTTTGTTTGTTTTTAACCTCTGCCTTATCCTTCAAGTTCTAGGTGAACCACCGCCCCCTAGTCGGGAAGGTTTGGCCTGGCTCTGGTTGTTGACAGGCTGGGCTGTCATTCAACCTCATCCACTGTCTGTGATCCCAGTTTTGTGGACTAAAGGGAGCCCCTTTTGTCCCTGAGTGTCAGCCAGCTTCAGGGATCAGCTTGGCAGCAGTGCTGACTTCCCAGGGGTCACTAACACTCGTCCGCCTGCCTTTTGAATGAGATGCTAAGAGAGTAGGGCTTCTTCTCTCAGGATCTACACCATCCCTCCCTTTCGTGAAGGAAGTAGAAAGCGGAGAGACTGGAGTTTCTGCGGTCAGTGCCAGTTCAGAGCAGTGCTCAGAGAAATGGTCTGGAGGCTGCGTGGCTGTGCACGGGTAGCAGGGAGAGCCCAGGGCACCTCAGACCAGCCCCTGCAAACCTCCATCTCTCCTCCCTGGAAAAAGGGAGCCTGTGTAATTTATTTCTGTGGGGTGGTTTATGCTGGGAGGGAGAGAACAGATGTTAAGAAAACAAAGGAAGGCACACCACTTTTGTGTCTGAGCCAATGGTGATCAATTCCGTATACTTTACTGCCTTGTCCATGTTTTGGGGATGGATATTTCAAGCCATTTCAATCAAAAGTGGTGCCACTCTAGGCTCTAAACAAAGGCCTAGATTTATTTTTTTTCTGGCAGCACAATCCTCAAAGATTACACTTGCTGCAACATTTTTAGCCACGTCAACATTCCTTAGGAAATACAAATATGGGCATTATTTCATGGAGATGGCACTGGGTAATATAATAAAATGGATTTATTTCATCTTAATTTATTTAAAATGTGCATAGACAGAACTGGGATAAAATCCATGAGATGAAATATCTCGTTTGCATGAATATATTGAAAAATTCAGCCACCTTCTAAGCCAAAAAAAGAGGCAAATTTTTTTCATCCTCAGAATAATAAGAAGAATAGGTGCTCTTTTTAAAACAAGAAAATATAACCTTGACAGAGGGAAGTGATTCATGTCCCACGGTCCCTGTGAAGGTGTGAGGGATGAGAGTTGATGGCAGAGAGAGCTCTGGTTGAGGAATTGGAAGAGAGATGAGACTGTGGTTTTGCAGGAAGGGACTGGACTGGACTGAGACCAGGAGGGCAGGGTGGGTGGCCTGGCTTTCCTGATGCGCTGCTTGTCAGGGAGGCAGTGCCAGCCCAGATGTCCCCACCTCTGGACTCCAGGTCTCCAAAGTGCCTATTGTGGAGAACGCTGCAGGGTCTGAGACTGGCAGGTGTCCATCCTGCCGTGGCTGCCTCAGAGCCTGTTCCTCACTGTGCGCCACCCCAGGGCTCCTGAGTCCCAGATACCCTGCAGGTATTGCACTGGTCCATGAGATTAAAAGTCCAAGTGCCTGAGCGGCAGTGTGGGGCCGTGTAGCAGCACTGTAATCGAGAATAATCACGGACACCTTCTGGCCTTTGTTGTTGTTCTTTAGTCAGTAAGGTGTGTCCAACTCTTTGCAACCCCGTGGACTGCAGCACACCAGGTTTCCCTGTCCTTCACTATCTCTCGGAGCTTGCTCACACTCAGGTCCACTGAGTCAGTGATGCCACCCAAACATTTCATCCTCTGTCACCCCCTTCTCCTTCTGCCCTCAATCTGATCTTTACCCGAGGCAGTAAAATGTAGAGGCTGAGTCAGATGGCTTGAGTTCAAATATGAACCCATGAGCAGTGTGATCTTGGGCAAGTTTCTTAACCTCTCTGGCTCCATTTGCAAAATGAACTTGACAGTAGAACCTACGGCAAATGATGCCATGAGGTTTACGTGAGAGGATCATGACGAACGCTTAGAAGATGTCTGACATAATTAGCATCCAATGAATGTTAGTTAAAAGCCTTCTTATCGATAGAATGGACATAATCTTTTAATCTCAAAGAGTAGATTACTAGCTATTATTATTTGATATTGATCGTGTAGGGTTTATTGTTAATAACAATGTTCAATTTATTTCTTGTCTATAAACTTGCTTTTTTAAAGATACTATTTGTTTTTTTTTAATTTTTATTTTTACTTTATTTTACTGTACAATACTGTATTGGTTCTGCCATACATTGACATGAATCCACCACGGGTGTACATGTGTTCCCAAACATCAACCCCCCTCCCACTTTTTTTTTAATCTAATTAAATTAGGTAATTTATTTTTTGGCTGCAGGGGATCTTTGTTGCAGTGGAGGAGCTGTTTGTTGCTGCACGTGTGGCCTTATCTGTGGCGAGTGGGGTCTTCTCTTTAGTTGCAGTGCTCGGGGTTATCATTGCAGCAGCTTCTCTTGCTGCAGAGCATGGGCTCGAGGGCTTGAGGGCTTCAGCAGTTGTGGCACGTGGGTTCTAGAGTGCAGGCTCTGTAACTGGCGCACAGGCTTAGTTTCTCTCTGGCATGTGGGATTGGAGTTATCCGACCAGAGATTGAACCTATGTCCCCTGCATTGGCAGGTGGATTCTTAACCACTGGACTATCAGGGAAGTCCCTCTCTGTGTCAATAAACTTCTTGAGGGAAGATAGACAAATGTTTGCTGAAGGTGTTGGTTAACGACTGGGGATGGTGGTGGTGATTTCTTTTAGGTTTTAAGTGCCTGGGCAGCTCCAGCAGGGGTAAGGGGAGGCCTGAGGACAGCTTCTTCCATCGCCTGGGACTGGCCAGTGCTGATGGCTACTTGTTCCTGGGAATCTCGAGCCCGAGTTTGCTGCCTTTACCCTCCACCCTAAGCACTTACTAGTCTCTGAACTGAACTGCTGAGGTGTGGGGATGGCTATCTTCTGATAAATTGTACAGTGAATCACAAGTCTCAAATCTTCTAAGATTTTTCCATTCCTCTTTTTCTCATTTTCCACCCTAGGCTGTGAAGAAATCCAAGAGCAACATCCTCAGTTTTTGAAAATTAAGTAAAGATCACAGATGGTGGGCCCTCTTTGGACCCACATGTGAGCCAAAGCATTTGGTAAACAAAAATCACTGAAGGGATTCCAGCGGTTTTTGGTTGAGGGATGGTGGCAAGACTCAAGGAGTCCACAGTCCAGGGGCTCAGAGAGCCTGGGCCCGAGGCTATCCCTGGCACTCTCTCTGCTTGTGGGCAAAACCCATCATGCCTGGGGGCTGCCTCGCATCCTGTCTTCGAGAGTAGTGTTGGCCCAGGCACCATGCCACCAGAGCTGGTCCTGAGCACTGCTGACACAGGGGCCCTCCGTCTCCAAACCATTCAGTGTTGGGGTAAAGTCAGTGGGTCTCCTGGAGATCAGCCCTTCCCCATCACCCATTGTTTAATGCTGCTCAGGGGGACACAGCCAATGATCTCGGAGACCCTCACTGGTGAGCAGGAGGTCAGGACACACAGATATGCTAGGCATCTCAGCCGGGCCCACAATCCCCTCTCATAACAGCAAAGTGCTGCAAGCCAGGGTTCTTGGCCTTCCCCAATAGGTAGAAATTGACTAGAGGCCAGACAAGAAATTCAAGCAAGGCTGTATGGGGCCCCTGCTGCAGCAGAGGAGAGCGAGAACAAACAACAGGCTTCCTTGCTTGCTCACCCCCTAAGGAATGGGGTGGCGAGCTTGTTCCTTATACTCAGTGAGGGCAGGGGTGTGTCCAGGGGTCAAGCTGGGGGGTGGCTTAGGTAGTTTGCTACCCCTTACGTGGTGCTGTGTTCAGGCCGTCTGTGCAGTACATCACCTTCACAGTACCCCACTTTTGCTTCTGACACCCAGTTTTGCAGCAGGCGCTTCAAAAGTGGCAGTTGAGTTTTTCTCGGTCTCTTTGTGTCCTTTGGGTCCAGAATTTGCCCCAACTGCAGCTGCGCAGAGTTATTTTTAGCCCCACACAGTTTCTTTGTGTTTTGTTGCTCAAGGGGAGTTGTGTCCAGGAGCAAGTGGCGTAGCAAAGGGGCCCAGGTCTCAGACCTGTTTCAAAGGTCACTTCTATCCTTGAGTTTTGATCCTTGAGTCCCTGGGGACTGCCTGCCAGTGAGCTGGCTCTTTCTAATCAAGGAGGGAGAGTTTGAGGACCTGGTCAAGGTTGCTAAGGAACCGCAGAGAAAGCTACCACCGTCTTTTCTCTCCTCCAAGCAGCGAAGCAAATCCAGATGAGATTCAACAAGCTGTCTCCTGATGGGAACCTGGGGTCCCTGGGCAGCAGCCCCCATTGGGCTCGCAAAGTCATCCCAGAGCACATCTATGGAGAAACTCAAGCCAACACAGGATCCAGCCTTGCCCAAGGCTCATGGCCTTGCCTACGGCCCCACAACCGCTGGATGGCAGAGCCTGCAGTCTGCTGGGGACAAAGAAGCCACACCAAGAACAAAGACTAGGTTTTGTTTTGTTTTTTTTTTTCATCATGGAAAATTTCCTACAGTTTTAAGATCTATTATGCCATATAATATTCTATCTTAGATTATTCTGTTTTCCCTGAATCAGGACTTATGCTTTTAAGGAGGGGAGTCAACTCTTGCTAGAGTGGAGTTGGGTCCCTCTGTGCCCCCTCCAGCCCCTAAGTCAAACTTAGAAAGAGACAGAAATCCCTTCGTCTGGCTCCCCCTTCCCCAACTGCCTCTGCCTCCACTGTGGTCAGGAAAGAGACCGTGGCCAAGAGGCAGAGAAAATAAGAAAAGCTTGACTGTTGACCTTGGCCCTTCTCAGGACCCAGGTAATTTAAGAAAGTTCTAGGAGGTATTTCTGACAGTGAGTGACGTTTGCTTTTGGCTGGAGGAAGCGCAGCCTCCAGGCGGGTGTACCTCACTGTGGACCGTTGGTTCTGTCTGATCCACTTGGGTGGGATTCAGGTCCTTCTGCTCACCCAGGAACACGAGGCTCCAATTCACTTCCCAGGGGCAGCTCTTGAAGGCTGGGCTTTGTGGCAAAGGCATGGTGAGCTTGGAGGGGTTGGAGCAAATCATGGGCCTTCTGGGTCCATGCTGGCTGAGAAGGGACCTCAGGAAGGACACCTGAGTCACCTGATGATGCCACCTGCTGGAGGCTCCCATCCCGGGGGCCCTGACCCTGGCTGACCTGATACATCCCTTCTCTTACCGTTTCCCAGGTAAAGTGTCAGGTGTGTGTGAGTATGTGTGTCTGTCTGTGTGTGTCTGTGTATGCGCTCAGTCGTGTCTGACTCTTTGTGACCCTGTGGACTGTAACCTGCCAGGCTCCTCTGTCCATGAAATTTCCCAGGCAAGAATCCTGGAGTAGAGTGGGTTGCCACTTCCTGCTCTGGGGATATTCCTGACCCAGGGATCAAACTTGCATCTCTTCCGTCTCCTGCATTGACAGGCGGATTCTTTACCACTGCGCCCCTGGGAAGCCCTGGTGTCATCACACGTGTCAAAGGAGGCGACTGGCTCGCTGCTTCTGTTCATCAGGTGAACCTGCCTAACACAACAAGGCTCTGATCACCTGTGTCAGTGCCCGCAGCAAACCTTCTGTTAATATCCGAGATGATGTTTTCCTATCGTGGTGAGACCTGACGGGGGCTGGAGGCCAGATCAGGCCTCACATGTGGGGTGATTTATGGAACAGCAGGCCCAGCTGGCCCCCAGTGTCTTCGGTTCCAGATGTAAATTCCATGCAGGGGCACCTGGTTGCTTGGGGTGAGTCGCTGCTAATGGCAAACCTGCTACTTTGACCTTGGGGTGGGGGAGTAAGGAGAGGAGGGTACTCCCTAAATATGAGAAATTATGGAATTTTATGTTCTAATCAGAGCAGTCTTGTGTGTGCTGAGCCAGTGTATAGACTGGGTGACCACATAATTTATTGTCCAAACCAGGGCACTTTTGACAGCAAAGGAAGATGTGATAAGATTTTAAGAGTGGAAAAGGGGGGGGGGTATTGATTTTTAAAAGGAGACTGTTCCTATCAAACTGGGACAAAAAGTTGCCTTGAAAATAGATTTTGATACAGATCGGTCTTTAATTTGGTCACTCCTGCTGCCCAGCTCTTGGGAATTCTTAGATTCTAGTGCCAACATGAGCATGGAGGGCCTGGAAGCATAGGTGGCTCTGCAGGGTATTCAGATGGTCTCTGACTTGACCAGCCGATGACTTGTTCTGGGCTCCAGCTGGGGATCCGGCCATGTTGGCTGTGTCCACCTGGGTGGACAGAGAGTCAGGGACACGTGCTGGTCCCTGGACGTGCTTCTCTTTGACTAGCTGCCCCCAGGGTAGGGTCTCCACATGAACCCTGCAGTGCATGGGTTGTGGGGTGAGGCTCCCATGGGTTTTTATCCCAGCTCTGCCACTTGCTAACTGTGACATGGATCAAGTTCCTTAACTTATCTGAGCCTCACTTTTCCGAGCCATTAAAGGGGGATTCTAACAGATGCTGTAGGGATGTAGGAGGATTATTGTGGTGACTGTGACACGTGTGTTTGGCACATGACACACGCTCACGTGTTATGTAGGATACTGTCTTAAGTCTAGCAGAAGTGGCTCTATTTTGGTACTCAAAGAAAACATAAACTGTTAGTATTTTATTTTATATTTAATTCATAAATGTTGAGTAGTTAAAAATGTGTGTGGTATATTACACATGTTCAGTTCAATTCAGTTGCTCAGTCGTGTCCGACTCTTTGTGATCTCATGAACTGTAGCATACCAGGCCTCCCTGTCCATCACCAACTCAAGGAGTTTACTCAAGCTCATGTCCATTGAGTCGGTGATGCCATCCAGCCATCTCATCCTCTGTTGTCCCCTTCTCCTCCTGCCTTCAATCTTTCCCAGCATCAGGGTCTTTTCAAATGAGTCAGTTCTTCACATCAGGTGGCCAAAGTATTGGAGTTTCAGCTTCAACATCAGTCCTTCCAATGAATATTCAGGACTGATTTCCTTTAGGATGGACTGGTTGGATCTCCTTGCTGTCCAAGGGACTCTCAAGAGTCTTCTCCAACACCACAGTTCAAAAGCATCAGTTCTTCGGTGCTCAGCTTTCTTTATAGTCCAACTCTCACATCCATACAAGACTACTGGAAAAACCATAGCTTTGACTAGACAGACCTTTGTTGGCAAAGTAATGTCTCTGCTTTTTAATATGCTCTCTAGGTTGGTCATAACTTTTCTTCCAAGGAGCAAGCATCTTTTAATTTCATGGCTACAGTCACCATCTGCAGTGATTTTGGAGCCCCCCGCCCAAATAAAGTTTGTCACTGTTTCTACTGTTTCCCCATCTATTTGCCATGAAGTGATGGGACCAGATGCCATGATCTTAGTTTTCTGAATGTTGAATTTTAAGCCAGCTTTTTCAATCTCCTCTTTCACTTTTATCAAGAGGCTCTTTAGTTCTTATTCGCTTTCTGCCATAAGGGTGGTGTCATCTGCATATCTAAGACTGTTGATATTTCTCCCAGCAATCTTGATTCCAGCTTGTGCTTCATCCAGTCCTGCATTTCTCATGTTGTACTCTGCATATAAGTTAAATAAGCTGGGTGACAATATACAGCGTTGACGTACTCCTTTCCTGATTTGAAACAAGTCTGTTGTTCACGACCCAGATTACACGTGTAGTAACACACATAGAATTAACCAAAGATGTGAATAAATTGGGCTTTCCAGGTGGCTCAGAAAGTAAAGAATCCATTTGCCAATGCAGGAGATGCAAGAGAGGTGCGTTCAGTCCCTGGGTTGGGAAGATCCCCTGGAGGAGGGCATAGCAATCTACTCCAGAATTCTTGCCTGGAGAATTCCATGGATAGAGGAGCCTGGTAGCCTACAGTCCATAGGGCTGCAAAGAGTCAGACATGACTAAGGCAACTGAGCATCCACGCACGTGAATAATATCCATGTATGGGAGTGCATGACCAGAGTTTTTTAATGATAGGCCTGTATGATCAGTAAAAGTTTGGGTTCCTCTTTCACAACTAGGATATGACCACCCATTCAGATACAAAAACCCAAAGTAACAAAAGTGGAGACACTCATGAGACATGAGAAAGCTGTTTTGTTTCATTCATTCATTCAATCACTCACTCACCAGATATTTAGGAGGCACCCACCATGTTCTAAGCACTTGGGATACACCAGAAAATGAGATCATACATTATATAATATATTGGAAGGTGTGAGTGCTATTTATAAGAAGCAAGGTGGAGGGGCGCTGGGAGCTGGGGTGTGGTGTGGTGCTGTGCAATTTTAAACTGGGTGGTCAGCATGAGCCTGGGTGAAAAAAATATTTGAGCAAAGACCTGGAGGAAGTGAAGGGTTGGTGTCTGTCTCACCCCAGAGCTGTCTTATTTCTCTTTCCAGATTCAGATCTACATTTTCCCCTGAAATCCCTTTAACTTCTGGAAGTCAGAGCAGATGTTCATCAGCACGTCAGTACTATCAGACTCCCAACATGTGCTAGCAACACAGAAACAGGCTTTGTCTCATTAGCATGGGATCTTTTTCTAGTTAAACAAAACCCCATGATCTGGGGGATTTTTCCCCCTCCACTCTTTCCAAATATCTTATATTGTTCTTTTTCCTCCCAGATATTTTTTAAAGTGCTAGATGGGGTCCTACCTGTACAGTGAAATAACTAATGGGATCCACTGGGGTCCCCCAAGTTGAGGTTTTAAGGTGCCAAAACAGTGTAATTAGAAAGAGAAGGTTGCTTGTTGAATTTGGCATTGGGAGTCATGGGAGAAGAATTTTAAGAGCATCCTCAGCCAGGCTGTCATGGGCATGGCAATGAGCCCCTGTGCCATTACAAAGACCAGTCTGTATCACTGGAGACCAGTACTGCTCCTCCCAGACTCAGATTTGCTTCCTGTCGGTCTCAATGCTGGACAGACTCTGACAGATCCTGTTCTCTAGGCTTTTGTTTCTGTTTTGGCTTTGTTTGTTTGGTTTGGGTTGAGTTTTTTTGCTCCATAGGGATCATCACCTTTAGGGTAAGGAGATGGTAACTGATTTGGCTTTCTGAGCACTGGATTTGGACAGGAAGCAGAACTGGGTCCTGTGTTTGGAAATGAGTGGCGTGCAAGGTGGGGTCCTCCCTCATGTTGAGGTAGCTTGTTGACAAAAAAGGGGGAGTGTTGACCTGAGTTTGAGTGAGCATTTTTGAGGCGTTCTGGTTTTCCTCCCATACATCTGACCCAGAGATGGTCAGATGGTGTATGTGGGGTGGTGTGGCCCTTAGGGAAGGGTTTCAGTAGTTGTGATGCACAGACTTAGCTGACCCCCAGCATGTGGGATCTTAGTTCCTTGACCAGGGATTGAACCCATGTCCCCTAGATTGGAAGGTGAATTCTTAACCACTGGACCACCAGGGAAATCCCACGGGTGCACATTTATATTCTCATTCTGAGGTCTTTAGTCTGTGAAATGGGCTTTTAATATTTGCTCCATCTGCTTTCTGAGGTTCTGGTGGAGATCACGTACGATGGAGGCTTTATAAAATGAAAGTTGTCATCATTATCCAGCTGTTTCTCCAGCGGCTGTTCGCCTTTATGCCTCACTCACTTACTGTGATGTTTGTCCATTCTCCTTAAACCGCCTGGGCTGCGTGGGGCTGCCCTAGGAACTTGCTTCCTCTTCCATTGAGAAGACTGAAGCCATGGGTCACGAATGCCCTCAGCTCTTCACCCCCACCCCTCTACAAAACCACCTGCTTAGGTAACCCCTTCTCTCCCTCTCCTCTTCCCTTTCCCTCTAAACTTCTTAAGGACTCTGCTTGTTCACATCCACGCAGCTCCTCTCTCCCAATTTCCTACCTCTTCTTCTTGACTAGATGGTCCAAATCAGTTTCTAAATAGGCTGTAAAAATGTGGAATCTAATTAAAAAATGATATAAGCATACTTATTTATAAAACAGAAACAGACTCAGAAATTTCAGAAACAAATTTATGATTCCCAAGGGGGAATCTTAGTGGGTAGGGATGGATTGGGAGCTTGGTATTAACATACATACCGTTATATATGGAATAGATAACCCACAATGACCTACTGTTCGGCATGGGGAACTCTAGTCAATATTCTGCAATAACCTATATGGATAAAGAATCTGAAAAAGAATGAATGTATGTATATCTATAACTCACTTTGCTGTAACACCCGAAACTAACACAACGTTGTAAATCAGCTGCATGTAAGTAGTTCATATGTAAGTCCGCTGCATATGAACGTTCGAATTGCAACTTTCAAAGATGTGCACGTGTGTCTGGTTCCAGCAAGAAACCAGAACCTATGCCATCAGTGTCAGGTGTGAGTGAAGTTGCAGCTTGCCCTCCATCTCCTGTTGCTGACGATCCTTCGGCTCTACCATTTCCCACCTTCTCTCCCTCCTTCTGTCAGTAACACTTCCTGCCTGTTCATTTGATGCCAGCCACTGTGTGCCAGCTATTGTACTGTATTACTGTACTTTTCAAGGTACTGTACTGTAAGATTAAAAATGTCTCTCTATTTTTTATGTATGATTTGTGTGAAAAGTATTATAAACCTATTATAGTACAGTACTATATAGTTGATTGTGTTAGTTGGATACCTGGGCTAACTTTGTTGGATTTATGGACAAATTGGACTTACAAATTCACTCTCAGAATGGAACTCATTTGTATGCTGGGACTCATTTATATACTCTGATAACAAAAAAATAGGCTTTAATATCTCCCCAAATTTTGAAAGGGTCCTTCTTGATTTATGTTCCTCAGTCATTTCCTTTTTATCTTTGTTCCCTTCTAAAGTGAGTGAAAGTGAAAGTCCCTCAGTCATGTCTGACTCTGCGACCCCGTGGACTGTAGCTTGCCAGGCTCCTCTATCCATAGAATTCTCCAGGCAAGAATACTGGATTGGGCAGCTGTTCCCTTCCCCAGGGGATTTTCTCAACCCAGGAATGGAACCCAGATCTCCCTCATGGCAGTCAGGTTCTTTACCATCTGAGTTACTAGGGAAGCCCAAGAATACTGGAGTGGGTAGCCCATCCCTTTCTCCAGGTAAAAGGGGGTGAGAGCTTATAAAAACTCATAAAGAATTGTCTACATGTTATCTTTACTTCCCACTCTGTTTTTAACTCCTAGGAACTGGCTTCTGTTCCTGCTCCTCCTGGTGGCTGCCACGTTGCCACACTTGGAAACTTAGAGGTGGCTTATTTCTAGTCTCCTCTCTCTCTGCATCAACACAGCTGACCTCGCTTCCACTTGTCTCCGTGCAGGACACCCGTCTTCCCTCTTACTTTTCCAGCCTCCCATGCATCTTCTCTTTCCCACCCACTGAATGTTGGACTTCCTCAGGAACTTAATACTGATCCTCTTCTCTTCTGTACTCTTGCCCCCAGCTGATCTCATGTGTATCTGGTGAATCTTTTACATACAAACCTATGTACCTTTAATAAAATTCTCTAGCTAAGATTTCCCATCTGAGCCCTAGACTCTCATCTCCAAATGTTTTCCTGGAAATGCCCTTTAGACTCACAGGCATCTCAGGGTAACATGTCTAATGCTTAAATTCTCAATCTTTATCCCCAAATACTTTCCTCCAGTTTTCTCCACTTCAGAAAGCAGTACCTATATCTACCCATTATAAATCCTTAAACCTAGTTGCTGTTTTTCTTTTTTTTTTAAATTAACTTATTGAGGTGTAATTTACATAGCATAAAATCAACTATTTAAGACAGTCTGGTAGAAATCAGTGCATTTATAGTGTTACACAACCACCACTTATATTAATATGTAGCTCCCGGACATTTCCATACTGCAAAACAAACCATTCCTCCCTACTCCCAGCAACTGCCAATCAGAGTTCTGTTCTTATGGATTTACCTATTCTGGATATTTGATAGGAATGGAATCACAGTATGTGATTTATGTCTGACTTCTCTCACTGCATGTAATGTTTTGAGGTTCATCCTTATAGCGTGGTTCAGCCTTCAGTCTTTTTTAGGGCTGAATAATATTCCTTTGGTTGTATATGTCACAATTTATTTATCCATTTGTCTGTCATTGATGGACATTTGGACTATTTTTCACCTTTTGGCTACTGTGACTAGTGCTGCTGTGACCATACGTGTCCACATGTTAATTTGAGTACTTTTTTCAATTATTTTGGGTATATACCTAGGAGTGAAATTTCTGGGTCATAAGATAATCCTGTGTTTAAATATTTTGTACAATGGCTGCACCATTTTATATTCCTTGGAGTGAAGTACAAGTGTTTCAATTTCTTCACATCCTTATCAAAACCTGTTATTATTTTTTCAATTCATTAAAAAAATGGAAGCCATTTTCATGAGTATGAAGTTGTTACCATAGTATGGTTTTGATTTGCATTTCCCTACTGGCCAGTAATGTTGAGCATCTCTCCACAGACTTGTTGCTCATCTGCATATTTTCTTCCTTTTTATTTATTTGTTTAAATTAGAGTACGATGGCTTTACAGTCTGAGGTCTTTGTTGATGCATGTGGAATCTTCATTGCAACGCATGGGCTTAGTTGCCCTCCTACCTGTGGGATCCTAGTTCCCTGACCAGAGATGGAACCTGAGTCCCCTGCATTGGAAGGCTGATTCTTGACCACTGGACCACAGGGGAAGTCCTGGTCATCTGTATATTTTCTTTGGAGAAATGTCTAGTCAAGTCCTTTGCCTATTTTTTAAATCTGGTTGGTTGTCTTTTCATTGTTGAGTTGTAAGTGTTCTTATAGAGGTATGATTTGCAAGTCATGTTACTGAAGCAATCACTGGTTGTAATTCTTAATGCCCGCACTTTCTCAGACTCACACCTGCCCAGCCTTCAGCGCCTGCTGTTAGGCTGTACCCTAGTCCATCCACTTCTTTCCGTCTTTACCCGCATCTCACTCTACCCCGTTCCCCAGGACGTTTTATCTCTCCCTGGAATAATGTTATACTTGCTAATTCCTGTCTTCACCTCGACTCTTGCCCCTTTACAATCTTTTCTCTATTCAATAGCTAGAAAGATTTCTTCTTTTTGGCTTTATTTTTTAGAGATGTTTTAGGTTTACAAAAAAATTGAGAGGGAGGTACAGAGGTTTCCCAGGTACTTTCTGTCTCCACACATGCATAGCCTCCAATATCAACATCACCCACTAGAATGTACTTGTTTTAAACCAAGGATGAACCTATACTAACACATCATAATCACCCACAGTTCATAGCTTACCTTAGGGTTCACTCTTGGTGTTGTCCATTCTGTGGATTTGGACAAACATGCAGCTTCCTTGGTGGCTGAGTCAGTAAAGAGTCTGCCTGCAATGTGGGAGACCAGGGTTCAATCGCTGGGTAAGGAAGATACCCTAGAGAAGGAAATGGCAACACACTGCAGTATTCTTGTCTAGAGAATTCCATGGACAGAGAAGCCTGGTGGGTTACAATCCATGGGGTCACAAAGAGCTGGACACAACTGAGTGACCAACACTATCACTATAGTATCATGTATCCATCATCATAATATCACACTGAGTATTGACACCAAACATCTCCTGTTCTCTGCTTGTTCTTCCCCCAACATGTGCAACCACTGATGTTTTTATTGGCTCTTTAGTTTTGTCTTTTCTGTTGGAATCACATGGCATATAGCCATTTCAGACTGGCTTGTTTTCACTTAGCAATATGCATTAAGGTTCCTTCATGTCTTTTCATGGCTTGATAACTCATTTCTTTTTAGAAGTGAATAATATTCTATTGTCTGAATGTAACACCGTTTATTTACCCATTCACTTGCTGTAGGACATCCTTATTCTCATCTTTCAGAAATTACAAAGAAAGACGCTATAAACATTAGTGGGTAGGTTTTTTTGGGCATGTTTTTAACTCCTTTGGGTAAATACCAAAGGGGTGATATTGTTGGTTTGTATGGTAAGAGTATTTTCATTTTTGTTAGAAACCTCTGAACTGTTTTCCAAAATGGCTGTACTATTTTGTATGCCAGCAGTGAGTGAGAGTTCCTGTTGCTCCACATCCTTACCAGCATTTGGTGCTGTCAGTGTTCCGGATTTTGGCCTTTCTAATAGATGTATAGAGGTAGCTCATGCTTGTTTTGACTTGCATTTGTCTGACGACATAGGACGTGGAGCATCTTTCTATATGCTTATTTGTCATTGTATATCTTCTTTGGTGTTGATGCCTGTTAAGACCTTTCAGTTCAGTTCAGTCACTCCGTCGTGTCCGATTCTTTGAGACCCCATGAACTGCAGCACACCAGGCCTCCCTGTCCATCACCAACGCCCGGAGTTTACCCAAACTCATGTCCACTGAGTTGATGCCATCCAACCATCTCATCCTCTGTCGTCCCTTTCTCCTCCTGCCCTCAATCTTTCCCAGCATCAGGGTCTTTTCAAATGAGTCAGCTCTTTGCATCACGTGGCCAAAGTACTGGAGTTTCAGCTTCAACATCAGTCCTTCCAATGAACACCCAGGACTGATCTCCCTTAGTATAGACTGGTTGGATCTGCTTGCAGTCCAAGGGACTCTCAAGAGTCTTCTACAACACCACAGTTCAAAAGCATCAATTCTTCTGTGCTCAGCTTTCTTTATAGTCCAATTCTCATAGCCATATATGACTACTGGAAAAACCACAGCCTTGACAAGACAGACCTTTGTTGACAAAGTAATGTCTTTGCTGTCTAGGCTGGTCATAACTTTTCTTCCAAGGAGTAAGCATCTTTTAATTTCATGGCTGCAGTCACCATCTGCAGTGATTTTGGAGCCCCCCCCCCCCCCCCCATATAAAGTCAGCGACTGTTTCCACAGTTTCCCCATCTATTTGCCGTGAAGTGATGGGACTGGATGCCATGATTTTAGTTTTCTGAATGGTGAGCTTTAAGCCAACTTTTTCACTCTCCTCTTTCACTTTCATCAGGAGGCTCTTTAGTTCTTCTTCACTTAAGACTTTTGGGCCATTTTAAAATCGGGTTATCTTTTTATTGTCAAGTTTTAAGAATACTTCATATATCTTGCTTAACAGTCCTTTATCAGATGTATCTTTTGCAAATATTTTCTCCTAGTTTGTGGCTTGTCTTCTCATGCTCTTGCCAGCATCTCTCACAGAATAGAAAATTTTAATTTTAATGCAGCCCAGCTTAACAAGTCTGTTCTTCCATGGATCATGTCTTTGGCGGTGTATCTAAAAAGTCATTTCCATTCCAAGTCACCTTGGTTTTCTATTTATAGTGATCTTTTTCAAATATCAGTTTTTAAATAAATAAAGTTTTTTGGGGGGATGGGGAAGCTGTGTGGCATCTGGGACCTTAGTTGCCTGCCCAGGGTTTGAACTCGCATCCCCTGCATTGGAAGTGTGGCATCTTAACCACTGGATCCCCAGGGAAGCCACATCTGCTTTAAATCATTTAGAGCCTTCCTGCTGCCTCCTTCACACACGTCCGCCTTCCTCTCCAGCCACACACCCTATTGTGTGTATCTTAACCATGATGCCCTTCCTTCAGTTCCTCCAGCATAAGGCTTTCTTGTCTTAGAGACTTGGAATGTCTCCTCCTTTGCCTGGGGAGCTTGGTCCTCAAATGTGCCTGGCAAGCCCCATTGTCCTTCTGGTTTTGGTTTACCTGTCCCCATCTTAAAGGCAGCTTCCTCCCCCTCCCCGCACCAACCCCTTCAGATTAGGCCTCCCTACCTCATAGGTTATCTCAGAATCTTAAGAGTTTCTTTCATAGTTTTAAGAAATCCTCTGAAAAAAAAAAAAAAAAAAAAAGAAATCCTCTGAATGCTGACCACATACCAGGCACTCTGTGTGCACTGGTTTTTAACAGCTTGAAAGTGTTAGTTCCTCAGTCATGTCTGACTCTTTGAGACCCCATGGACCATAGCTTGCCAGGCTCCTCTATCCATGGGATTCTCCAGGCAAGAATACTGGAGTGGGTAACCGTGCCCTTCTCCAGGGGATCTTCCTGACCCAGGGATAGAACTCCAGTCTCCTGCACTGCAGGCAGACTCTCTACCATCTGAGCTGTCAGGGAAACCCTTAGAAGCTTATGAGACTGATTCCTGTCCTCACTCTGTTGGCAATCTAGCTTGAGAGACAGCAAGTAAAAATAAGTGGACAAAACTTTAGTAAGTGATGTGAAGGAAATAAACAGGGTAAACAGTGTCATATCATGGAAGGGAGTGAGGAAAGACGGTAAGTTTCTATGGTGGGCCCCGGAGGAGGTGATACCTGAGCTGACTGCTGAAGTGCGAACAACCAACTGAACAGAGGATGGAAGAATGGGCCTTCCAGAAGAAGGGAGGCCCAGCTAGCAGAAAGGAGCTGGGCTGTGTTCCAAAGGCAGCTGAACCCTGTGGCCGTGGCCCAGCGATGGTGGATGAGGATGGAGAGGCAGGCAGGGGCCAGCCTGGAGTCCAGAGTGGGTCCTGTGTTTTCCCGAGGACTTGTCTGGTTTTACATATGATGCTCACCTACTTTTTCCACTGCTGTGCACCCAGCAACTAGGGAGTGCCTGCCCCAGAGTAGGTGCCGGGTAAATGTTTATGAACACAGAGTAAATATTATTGTTATCAGTGAGATTAACTAGCGCTCCACCCCCTTTCCTTGTTTACATTTCCTGCGTCCTTTCGTCCTTTCGACTCAGCCCTGGCTGAATTACTGCAAAGTTGGATTTGGAGCAGCCTGCATTCCATCAAGGAGTTGTTATACGTCTCCACTTCTCCCAGGGGATGGCTCGCTCTATAACAAAACCTTCCCCCTTTAGTGTTCATTAAGAGTCTCAGAATATCCTAGAAAGAAGCTCAATAACCAGTTCCTACAAGAAGCCTGAACATTATGTATGAATCAGAACAGCCAAGGCCCTTCATTGTGCAGGAAGGTGGACACTTCCCCAGTTTTGCTGGTTTCCAGAGGCTGGGATGACGGTGAACACTATTCAGCACATTTCTATGTGTCTGAGGAGAAGGCTGTGTGGTTTCTACATGCAAGGGGATGTCTAGACAGCTCCATCTTTTCTGCATTTGATGTGGAATCTTTGTTAGGAGATCCAGGAGAAGCTCGAATCCAAAACAGTTTCAGCAGAGGAGACCCTTGCCAGGGAAGTCTGTTTCGTAATGAGATCTTTATGTCGGCGGGATCTTTATTAACTCAGGGCCAACCCGTCTTTTTATTTTTTTCTGCACATGAAATTAATTTATTGGCTGTAGTGCTCAGACGTCATTTGGCTCCTGCTGCTGCTTGTATGTGCTGGCTTCTTTTGGAAAAGACTTACGATTTTTAAGAACCGGGGTCTCATGATTCTTCCACGGCATTTGACTCTATTGATTCCTTTGGTTTCCTTGGGGCGGGGGTGGTGGGCTCTTGTCTACCTTGGAGCGTGTGTCTGTGCGTACTTGCTTGGTGAGCAATGCCATGCAGGTGTAAATCTGAACTTAAGAAAGCCTAGGAGGCTGGGTGTGTGGGAGGGTGGACCATGAGGGAAGGCAAGTGCGTGGAAAAATACATCTCAGCATGCATTCTACCCAGGTAGAATCACCCAGAACAGTCACTCAGCATGTAGTTAAGGGGGGTGTGCTTGGAGCCAAATGCCTGTATTGGAAGCCTAGCTCTGCCACTTACCCTGTGCCTCTCTGTGCAGCTATATGTGACCCTGTGCGTATTACTTCATCTCTCTGTGGCTTGATTTTCTCCTGTGCAAAACGGGCTTAGCAGAAGTGTCTCATAGAGTGGTGGGCAGATTAAATGAGTCAACACCTATCAAGCACTTGAAACAGAGCCTGGTATAGAGTGCTGTTTGCGTTCAGTCGCTCAGTTGTGTCTGACTCTTTGCGGCCCCGTGGACTGTAGCCTGTCAGGCTCCTCCATCCATACTGGGACAGATTGCCATCTCCTACTCTGGGGGATCTTCCTGACCTAGGGATTGAACCCGTGTCTCTTGTGTCTCCGCCATTGGCAGGCAGATTCTTCACTACTGTTCTGCCTGGGAAGCCCCGGTACAGAGTAGGCTCCCCGTAAATCAGCTCATGTGGTCACTATGATCTCTCCTGCATATTTTGCTTTCCGATGGGCTATTTACAGCGTTTTGTGAGAAAGCCTTTTGCCACCCTCTTTCACCATTTGATCTCACCAGGCTTGGTTTGGGTATTTATTTATGGTCCACCTGGCTCTCAAGCCACCATAGGGCCCTGTTTAGGCTCTGGCTTAGATCACCAGCTCATCTGACAGCTCACCCCTACCCTCCTGCTTTGGAATTGTTCTTGTTCAAATATACTCACTCCTGCCTGCTGCCTCCTCTGTGAAAGCCCCCAGGTTCCAGCTAGGTGTTCTCTCACTCCTGCTTTGCCCAGGCTATTCCCCGAAGGTAGAAGTGACAGAGTCTCAAGTCCTCCTAGACCCTCCAGCCACACAGGGGCTTCTCCCAGGTGCTGGGCCTGTGTCCCTTAAACCTGATGAAAAGGATCTCTTCGTAATGTTCACTGAATGGAGAAGAAGCTTCACTCTACCAGTTTCTTTAAATGCCCTTCTAACAAATTGATTCACTTTTTAAACATTCCTATGGAAAATCCCATGGACGGAGGAGGAGCCTGCTGGGCTGGGCTACAGTCCATGGGGTGGCAAAGAATCGGTTTGAGCGACTTCACTTTCACGTGCTAAATGAATTTGGTTATCATATAAGCACCATTGCCAGGAGATACTGGACCGGGGTTCTGCCTTTCCCGAATGTCCTGTCGATGGAATTGCTCAAGTTGGGGCCTTCTGTGTCTGACTCTCATGTGGCAGGACACAGTTGGGATCCTCCCGCGGCCTTGTGCATCTCAGGAATGTGTTCCTTTTGATTACTGAGTAGTGTTCCTTGGTTCAGTTTGTTTATCCACTCACTAGTTGAAGGTCATGGGGGTTGTTTCCAAGTTTTTGGAGATTGTGAATAAATTCACTATAAACATTGGATTCAGGTTTTTGTGGGAATATCTTTCACTTCTTTAGGATTATAATTTATAAGAAACTGCCAAACTGTTTTCTAAAGTGGCTGAACCATTCTGAACCAATGCTGTATAAGAATTCCATTTATTCTGCATCTTTCTTCCTTACCACTTTTCAGGTGGTGCTAGAGGTAAAAAACTCACTTTCCAATGCAGGAGATGTAAGAGACGCAGGTTTGAGATACCTGGATGGGGAAGATCCCCTGGAGAAGGAAATGGCAACCCACTCCAGTATTTTTGCCTGGAGAATCTTATGGACAGAAGAGTCTGGCAGGCTACAGTCCATGGGGTCCACAAAGCTGGACACTACTGAAGCAACTTAGTATGCATACTAGCATGAACACGGTCACTTTTTTTTTTTTTTTTTTTGGTTAGTATTTTAGCTAATCTACTAGGTGTTCAGAGGTACAAAATTAGTTGGTAATCAAACTTTTATTTGCTGTCATCAGCCTGAAATGCAATCACCTAGTAAGACATAAAGCAGGCGTCTCTGGATATTATCAACCAAATGAAAAAAAAAATTCAGTGGCTATGGATCTCACTGTGGTTTTAATTTGCACTTTTCCTGATGGCTAATGGTGCTGAAGACTTCTGTGTGCTTATTTGCTATTTGTGTATCTTTGTTGGTTAAATGTTTGCTAAAAGTTTTGGCCATTTTTTATTGGGTTGCTTGTTTTCCTACTCTTGAGAGTTTTTAATATTTTCTGGATTGGAGTCCTTTGTTGGCTATGTGATTCACAAACATTTTCTCCCAATCTGTGGCTTGTCTTTTCATTCACTTAACAATGTCTTCTGCAGAGCAGAAGTTTTTATTTTGATGAAGTCCAATTTATCATTCTTTTCTTTCATGGACTGTGCTTTTGGAGTCATCCCAGCAGTTTTAAATTTTCTTTTAATTCTCCTCAGACTATGGACAGTGTCTGGGTGTGGCTTTCAGGCAGCGGCTGTGCAGGGTGTGTGATTCCGCCGCACTTCCTGCTCTGTCCCTCTCTGGCCTCCTCTTGGTCATTGCAGTCACCAGCTAGAACCCCTCTACCGAGAGGAACACTGACCCATCACAGACACCATTCCCCCAGAAAACCCAGTGAGAAGTGTCATTAGAGAGAAGTCACTGAGGCTCGCTCTCTGTGCTCCTGGGGTGGGCCAGGCCAGGTCCCCCGCCTGGCCTTGTACTTTCTACATTGCTGTATTTATTTATTTTTGGTTGCGCCGGGTCTTCACTGCTGCATGAGGGCTTTCTCCAGTTGTGGTGAGCGAGGGCTACACTTTGTTGCGAAGCACGGGCTCTAAGTGAGCGGGCTTCAGTAGTTTTGGCACATGGCCTTAGTCGTCCCATGGCCTGTGGGATCTTTCTGGAACAGGGATTGAACCTGTGTTCCCTGCACTGGCAGGAGGATTCTTAACCACTGGACCACCAGGGAAGTCCCTCTACAGCGTCTTTTTTTTTCCAGAAGATTCATGGCTTTTCATAGCCCTGGTCTGAGCTGGTGTCACTAGAGCCACCCATGAGTTTCTCTAACTTTGAGAGCAGGAAACAAGTTTCAGGTGCTCCAGACAGATTTGGGACTTTCATGTGAATGGCTCAGGGAGTGGTGCCCCAGACAGATCTGCAAAATCCCAGGATCCTGACCCTCCACTTAGCTCTGCATCGCCGGACAGAGGAGTGGGCTCCAGGTGCTTATGGTCTCTACTCCCAGAAATGGGACTTCAAGGGTACAGTTCAGAGGCTCTCTCATTGGACCTCTGCCTGACTGTGAGCTGTTGTACTGCACCCCCCTCAAAAACAAAAAATGGCACTTGGCCATAAGTGGGTCTTTGCAGTTTTGCTGGAGTGAACCTAGAAATCACATCGGAAGTCCAAGCCTGGCATTCAGGTATCAGTGCTCAGGGAGTCTGGCCTTAGCCAGGGCATGCTGGAGCTCTGGGCTAGGGAGCATGTTCCTTCCACCCAAGTGGTCTTGGTCACTGGTTTTGCTGCTACTGTAACAATCATGTTCAAACATCAGCTGGCTCTTTCAAGGCTGAACTGTGAGTCAGAACCCTGCACCCACACTGATGACTTGCCCGATGTGGCAGGAGCCAGACTCTGGAATTTCAACGCAGTATTGCATACACAAAGAAGTCTCTTCCTTTGTGTGGTCTGGCCCCCCCACCCCCCCGGGACTCTCTCACATGATTCTTGGGGAGAGGGGTATGGTTCATACCTCGGAGCATCCTTATCTCATGTTGGGGCATTTTTTTCCTGTCCAAGTCTCCCAAACAATACAGCGACTTGTAGTGGCTGGTGACCTTCTGCTGCAGTAATCCCCTCCTTTGGGCATTGAAATTGATTTTCTTCCTTGTGGCATGTAAAGATTTAAAGCGTGCCCCTTGCTCCCTGTCCCAGGAGGGTTCCTACCTCTGCAGCGGAGTCGGGCGGGGACTGGGCAAGCGTCTGTCACCCGTGTGGGGGAGGGGCCGTTCCCCCCCCTCCACCCCCGCCCCCGGAGCGTCTGCCGGCTCCCCCCAGCCCTGTCTGTCTGTCCTCGTGTGTGGGAGCTGGGGCGGTTCTGCAGGGTCGGATCAAGGCAGCTTTTGCACAGGCTTCCTTACCAAACTGGATTTTGATCGAGGAGAACCAGTGGCCCCCTCATCTTTCAGTGGGGTTGCTTCTTGGAAATTCTGTATTTGTGTCAGCGCCCCACCCCCACCCCACCCAGGGAATTTCCTGTGCCCTTCCGCACCCAAAGCTCTCATGGGGTGGGGAGAGTGCAAAAGCACGCTGCCTCGGTGGAACCTCTAGCCTCCCATCCGTAACAGCATCGCGTTCCGGAAGCCTCTGCGTGAACCCTCCGGTTGCTCCGCCCCCGCTGCAACTGAGGCTCCTCCCCTCCCCCTCCTTCCCCGGCTCACCCACCCCATTTTGTCTCCCTGTAGGACACACTTCAGGACCAGTGCAAATCCCCGCTGTTGCAGCACAGGGTGGAGGTAATTTAGGGGCTCACCTCAGCCCCTGTGCTTTTCCGGAGGATCCAAAGAGGACAGCCCAGACCATCTCCCTTTTCTTACTCCTGACCTCTGCCACTTTGCCTTTCTGCCCTCGCTGTAATATATCCCGAGGGCAAATCACATCCTGTCACTCCCTTGCTTAAAACAGCTCCTTCCTTTCTTGAGCTTAAAGCAAACACCTGAAAGTCCCTTGTCAATCAGGCCCTAACCGTCTCAGGACCACCTTTGTGCCCGACAAACACGTGCCCACTTCTAAGTCCCTGGCGGAGTTGCCTCCCCGCTCCAGCCCTGACTTCATCCCTCTTCCTTCTCGTTGAAGCTGCAGGGGCCCACTGGTGGTGGATTCCACCCTTCTCCTCCGCCGGGTCAGGTACTGCTCCCCAGAGGTCAGCAGTCAACCCCAGGCATCTCCTGCAGGCTTCTTTCCTGCTGTGCTGAGGGAAATTGGACAGCACAGACCCTCACTCTGGGGTTCCCATGCTGGAGGCTGGACACAGGTAATGAACAAGCAACTGATGAACAGGACAGCACAAGTGGGAAAGACAAGTATCACAGGTAAAAAAAAAAAACTTACTTAAAAGACAAATAGATTCCTAGACATAGAGCATGAACTTATGGTTACCAAAGGGGAAAGGTGCAGGGGAGGGATAAATTAGGAATTTGAGAGTAACATATACACCAGCTGCTACAATAGCAGTAGTTTATATGTGGAAACTACTGTTTAGCACGGGGGACTATACTCAATTTCTTGTAATAACCTATACGGTAAAAAACACTCACAAGCTTTCCAGGTGGCACTAACGGTAAATACCTGCCTACCAATACATGAGACATAAGAGGCACTGGTTTGATCCCTGGGTCGGGAAGATCCCCTGGAGGAGAGCATGGCAACTCCAGTATTCTTGCCTGGAGAATCCCATGGACAGAGGAGCCTGGGGGGCTATACAGTCCATGGGGTCGCAAAGAGTTGGACACGACTGAAGTGACAGTGGAAACAGTGTCAGACTTTATTTTTCTGGGCTCCAAAATCACTGCAGATGGTGACTGCAGCCATGAAATTAAAAGACGCTTACTCCTTGGAAGAAAAGTTATGACCAACCTAGATAGCGTATTCAAAAGCAGAGACGTTACTTTGCTAACAAAGGTCCGTCTAGTCAAGGCTATGGTTTTTCCAGTGGTCATGTATGGATGTGAGAGTTGGACTGTGAAGAAGTCTGAGCACTGAAGAATTGATGCTTTTGAACTGTGGTGTTGGAGAAGACTCTTGAGAGTCCCTTGGACTGCAAGGAGATCCAACCAGTCCATCCTAAAGGAGATCAGCCCTGGGTGTTCTTTGGAAGGAATGATGCTAAAGCTGAAACTCTAGTACTTTGGCCACCTCATGCGAAGAGTTGACTCATTGGAAAAGACTTTGATGCTGGGAGGGATTGGGGGCAGGAGGAGAAGGGGACGACAGAGGATGAGATGGCTGGACGGCATCCCTGACTCGATGGACGTGAGTCTGAGTGAACCCCGGGAGTTGGTGATGGACAGGGAAGCCTGGCGTGCTGCGATTCATGGGGTTGCAAAGAGTCAGACACGACTGAGCGACTGAACTGAACTGAACTGAACTGAAGTGACATGACCACACACACATATATGTATCTGAGTCACTTTTCTGTATACCTGAAACTAATACAACATTGTAAATGAACTATACTTCAATAAAAATAAAAAAAAAAAAAAAAAAAAAGACTGGGAGACGTGTAGGGGAAGCAAGCAAAAGTGAGGCCCTCTGAGAAGTGACAGCACCCCCCACCACCATGCCCCGCGTCCCCTGCACTGAAAGATACAGAAGGCTTGTGCTCTAGGCAGGGAGAAGGGTAGGTTCAGAGGCTCAGTGTTGGTCAAAGGCTTGATGTGTTGGAAGGCATCCAGAAGCAGAAGTGAGCCTGGTGCTTTGAACACAGAGGGGCTTGTTTTCAACACCCTGTATGTTCTGAATACCAAAATGATTTTCGGCAATAATTCAGAACTGAAACAATAATAACAATGACCAGGAAATAAATGTAGACAGTGAAGGCATTTTCTTTCACTGAACTTTGTATATATAATCATGCCAGAAAAAAATTACAGTACAAAAAAGAAAAATATATAATAGACTAATACTATTAAATTACACTAATGTGGAAAAACATTCCTACATATCGGTCTGTTGCAGCAGTGAATAATAACATTATGGTTTTTCATTTTGAGCTCTGACTCCTGCAAATTTGCCAATGGCTTTGCCAACTTTTTCATATATTCATATTCCGGATTCACTGCAGCCAGACTTGTCAGTCTGTCTTCACCCATACTTGGTTGAAGAAGACTTCCTTATTAATTTTAAAGAGTTTTTTTTTTCACATGAAGCAATAAATATACAAATAGTTATGAAAATCTTAAACATGAGGATACTCTTGGCATAGATTTATAGAAATTCCCTAGTTAAAAATCAGTAAAATATCATCACCGGAAAATTTGTCACAAATTTCTATTTTATTCAGTGGAAACTTTCGAAGTTTTTCTTCTTTTACAAAACTGGTAAGATGGTTGAATATGAGTGATATGACATTGTTAGATCCACTGCCTTAGAGCTGAGTGTCCAGTTCTTGGTGTAGAAGGATCACGGCTTTCAAACTTTATTCTTTCAAAACTTTCTGGCACTTTCAGAGCAGTATCTTTTGTTATTTTTCCTGGCACTCTTTAAAATTTGATTCTTTTTCTATTTAATTATACATTTCCTTGCATTTGTTTGCTGCGGTTAATGGGCTTCTGTACAATCTCTGGACATAGATCTTTAAGAAACAGTTTTTTAAAATTGAAGTATAGTTGATTAACAATGTTACATTAGTTTCAGGTGTACAGCAAGTGATTCAGTTATACATATATATTCTTTTTCATTCATACATACACATATATATTCTTTTCCATTATAAGTCACTACAAGATACTGAATATAGTTCTCTGTGCTACACAGTAGGTCCCTGTTTATGTTTTTTATATATGTATGCATATGTTAATTTCAAACTCCTAATTTGTGCCCCCCTGCACCTCCTGCTTCAAGGAACAGTTTTGAAGTTTGATGTTTCCGTATACATTTTTAAAGGCAGGTTTTGGCTGGTGGCAAGTATTTTTGTGACCCATTAACCTCATCTATAACTGAATGTTAAGATAAAAACTCCTAGATCGAACCATTGTTGTAAGATTTTATTTTCTTGATTCTCTTTTAGTTTAAAAAACAATAAACAATGAAAAAATCATGAATGTCAACCTTAAAGACACTCTTTAATTTCAATAAATAATGCATGAATTAAAATGTGCATTCATGAAGCAAGGTAATACCAAATAGTTAACACTCTGTTTTAAGCTTTAAACATAAATGAATTTGCAAATGATCATTTAAGATGACAGTATTGAAGTCATGTAAGTTTTGTTTCTTTGTTGCAATCACAGGGGTGTCACTATTTATTTTGAATCTATCGTTTAAATGCAGGGATGTGTATGTAATTCCACAGGGATTAGACAGACAAGGCCTGTGCCCAGAGTGAATTTAAACAATTCTGAACTGCTAGTCACTTACTCTTAAATGCATATAGTTGAGTTCATGTATCTTAGGGGTCTCTATATAACTGGGAGTTATTTAAGTTAATTTTCATATAGAAATCAATGTGCATTTAAAATGTTAAAATGATAGATGTGTATTAATTTGAAGTAATGGTAAAACTCAAAGTAATGGTAGCAGTTGCTTAGAACCTAGACCAACAAAAGATTTTTCATGTAAGAAGTATTTTTATCACCAGCATGTTTAGAGTTGCTGGCACATGATGATAAAATGCTCATAGACAATGCACTGTTTCTGCTTGCGTCTGAGGGCGGCTGGTTTTCCATAGGCAGTATGGCAGCTTGGAGAGCAGTGAGTGAGGAGAGGGTAGGGAGAAATGGGGTTGAAGGGACTGGGAGGAGCCAAGTACTGAGGGGTCTTGCAGGCCATGGTGATGGAGTGTGGCTTTCATCTTAAGTGTAATGCACTCTCATAGTACCAGATAGAAATCCTTACCCTAGAACAAGAACAAGTAACCAGGAAATTACAGAATAGTGGGATGTCTTTTTCATCAGACCATAATCTCCTTCAGAACAATTTATTTCATGTATCTTTTCAACCCTGCATGTTTTCTCAGTGTTCATGAGAAACTGAATATGCGGATACGTCAGGCCAGGGATGAAAACTGAACTCTCACCCACCATCTGCAACATCCATCCCAGGAAACAAACCCGTTATCCATAGTAACCGGTCAAGGAAGTCACACTGCTGTCCTTAGTAACCAGTTCAGGAAGCCAAACCATAACCCTTGTAACTTGTGTCTCCAAAAGCCTCAGATTTGATTAATAACTGACAGTGTACTTAATTTTTGCCCCAGCTTTCGATCTAGGACCAATTGTAAAAAGCAAAATATGCCCCACCCCCAGCCAATAACCAAGGATGCCCTCTTTCTACATAGCCTGCCTCCAGCTTCCCTGTGCCTACGGATGGACCTGAAGGCTTCCTTTTTCCACTATAGAGTTTTCCCTCTCCTCTGTTTGCCTTTGAGTCTTTGACTCCCTTGCTGGAGCAAGCTCTGAATAAGCTCTAAACAAGCTCCTTTCTTGTTCTGGTTTGGGTGGTCTTCATTTATTTCCACACTTGAACGTGTTGTTCAATCATGTCTGACTCTTTGTGACCCCATGGACTGTAGCCCGCCAAGCTCCTCTGTCCATGGAACTCTCCAGGCAAGAATACTGGAGTTGGTAGCCATTCCCTTCTCCAAGGAATCTTCCCGACCCAGTGATTGAACCTGCGTCTCTTGCGTCTCCTGCATTGGCGGGCTGATTCTTTACCACGGCATCACCTGAGAAGCCCAAAGAATGGGCTAAACATCCTTTAAATATAGTCATTGACCACTTTATTTCTCTTTAGATAAACTTGTTCAGATCTGTCTTTTCTGGGTCATAGCTGTCTTTTTATGGGTTAGTTTCACACTTTTTGGGCTTCCCTGGTGGCTCAGACAGTAAAGTGTCTGCCTGCAATGTGGGAGACATGGGTTCAATCCCTGGGTTGAGAAGATCCCCTGGAGAAGGAAATAGCAACCTACTCCAGTACTGTTGCCTGGAAAATCCCATGGACAGAGGAGCCTGGTAGGCTACAGTCTATGGGGTCACAAAGAGCCAGACATGACTGAGCAACTTCACTTTCTTTCTTTCACACTCTTTTAAAAATCATAGTTCTGTAATGTATTTTATTATATGATAGGATATACCCATATAATTCTAATTTTTTCAAAACTTTTAGGGACATAGTACTTTTATGAAGATTTTGATTGAAATCCCATTGTATTTATAAGTACATTGTAATTTATAAATATATATATTTTTTATTTAGGCCATACTGTGACATGACACTTTTAAGATCTTACTTCTCCAATCAGGGATTGAACCTGGGCCACAGCAGTGAACTTGCAGAGCCCTAACGACTGGATTGGCAGGGAACTCCCCATATTTATTGTTTAGTTTATTTCTGTGTGTTCAGATTTTATATTGCTATTGTGGATGATGTTGTTTTGTATCATTAATTATAGTTAGTTTTCACTGATCATATAGATAAATAGAAAAGTGTATTTTAAAAATTCTGTATTTACCCTGTAACTGGCCACCAGATTGAACTCTCTTAGTTGTTCTAATTTTTATTTTCAGTTGATTCTCCTGGGTTTTCGAGGTCAACAAACATAATAAACACCAAAAAAGTGCCTTCACCTTTCCAATAGTCATGCACTGTGTATCTTGTCTTTTTCTCGTTGAATTGCTTAGAGCAGGCAGACACTGTTGATGGTGATAAGGAGCATTCTTGTCCTAACCCGAGTGGCAGTGCTGCTGGTGTTTCATTGTCGTGTGTGACGCCGTCTATGATTTGAAGTAGGTATTTTTGTATCGTTTTGAGATGCTTCTTTTCCAAATTTATTGAGCTTTCAGGAAGATATTTGGATTCATACCATGTCTTTCATGTTCCGTCAAGATGATTACTTGGTTTTTCCTCTTTGACTTTCCAGTGAAAAGCTGAAAAAGTTGAGTTGAATTATAGTTAATACATGATTCTAATGTTGAGGCATTTTTGCATTTTGGCAGGAAAACCTTGATCTTGTTGGATCTGAATTGCAGTATTTTGGTTAGGGGGTTTGCATCTGTATTCAATAAATGAGATTGGGTCATAGATTTCTCTTAGGACTTTTTGATGTGGACCTTTTTTAAAGGCTTTATTGAATTTGTTACAATATTGCTTCTGTTTCATGTTCTGTTTTTTTAGGCCCCGAGGCATGTGGGATCTTAGCTTCCTGAGCAGGGATAGAACCTGCACCCTCTGCATTAGAAAACAAAGAAGTCTTAACCATTGGACTTTTTGGGAAGTCGTCGGTTCGTAGAGTTTTATTTTTTGTTCCATCTTTGGCAAGTTTTGGTGTCAAGATTATACTTGCTTTGAACTATGAACTGGGAAAATTCCTAAGTTTCTCCTTCCTCTGAAGCAACTTAAATGACAGGGGACTGTCTTTGCCTTCATGTTTGAAATTGCCCTTAAAACATAATTCGTTGCGTGCTCAGTCACTCAGTTGTGTCCAACTCTTTGTGATACCATGGACTGTAGCCTGCCAGACTCTGCCCATGGGATTTCCCAGGCAAGAATACTGGATGGGTTGCCATTTCCTCCTCCAGGGGATTTTCCTGACCCAGGGATTGAACCTGCATCTCCTGTGTTGGTAGGCAGGTTCTTTAGCACTGAGCCACTGGCTTTTTTGCATTCAATTCTTTGACAATTTTTTTCCAGCTCTTCTAAGTTTATCCCTTCTCTCTTATTCTTATTCTTTTAAATTTCCAATACTTCTTTCATTGAAAGTTTTGGTAATATATTTTCAAGAAATCTATACATCTTACTGAGATTTTTAAATACTTATATTTGAGGGACATTCTACAAAATACCTAGCTAGAATGCCTCAAGGTCATGACCAAGGAGGAAAGACTGAGAATTGTCAAAGGCCAGAGGGACCAAAGAGATGTGGCAGCTGCTGCCCTGTGCTCTCTTGAGTGGGATTCTAGTACAGAGAAAGGACTTGACTGGGAAAATGGGTGAAACCCAAGTTTGGATTTTGTTAAAAAATTATTGGTATGGAGTTGTCATAGCATCACCCTTATAGCAGTGGGTGATGCTTTTCTACTCTTAGACTTCCCTGGTGGCTCAGACGGTAAAGCGTCTGCCTACAATGTGAGAGACCCAGGTTCGATCCCTGGGTTGGGAAGATCCTTTGGAGAAGGAAATGGCAACCCACTCTAGTACTCTTGCCTGGAAAATCCCATGGATGGAGGAGCCTGGGAGGCTACAGTCCATGGGATTGTGAAGAGTCAGACAAGACTGAGCAACTGAAACTACTCTTAATAATTGTTTGTTCTTTTAAAATGTCTTTCTTTATCAAATTTGACAGGGATTTTTTTGTTTTCAGGAACTCATTCTTGAATTTATTTAGTAGTTTAACTTAAAAAGTTACATTGTCAATATTTTTAATTTTTGCTAAGCTTTTGTTATTACTTTCCAACTTACATAAGAGTTACAGACATAGTTTGAGGGACTCTATTAATTGTTTAAGTCTGTCCCATTTACTTTCTCTCTCGCTTTTATACATATCAATTAGTATGCATACACTAATATTTAGTGTATATGTGAATTTTTAATAATATCTTTCTAAGTCATTTGAGAATAGATTGGAAACATTCTTTTTTATCCCTAAATACTTCAGTATTATTCCTAAGAATGAGGGATTTTTAGAACTATAACCACAGTGCAGGAAAAATCAGGAAATTTAACACTGTTATGGTACTATTATCTAACCCACAATCAATACTCAAATTTAATTAGCCTCCAATTAAAATAAATTTTGAAAAATACTCAAATTTTGTCCGTTGTCCCAATACTTTTTTTTTTTATGGTTGTTGTTTTTCCCCTCTGCAGGATCGAAATGAATCAGGGTCAAGTATTATATTTTTGTTGTCAAGTCTTTAATCTTCTTCAATCTGGAACTCAGCCTTTTGTTGTGTTTCTTGATCTTGACATTCTAGAAGAGCACAAGCCGGTTACTTCACAGAATGTCTCTCTTTGGGGTTTGTCTTGTGGCTCCTCTCATATAGATGAGGGTTGTACACTTTTGGCAGGAGGGTCACCCAAGTGATGGTGTGTCCTTCTCAGTGCGTCTTTTTGTGAGGCACATGCTGTTGGTTGTTATATTGGTGATGTTAACTTTGATCACTCGCTTAGGTGGTATCTGTCTGGTTTCTCCTTTGTAACGTTGCCATTTCCCCCTTTGTAACAGACCACCTTACCTGTCTCCTGTGAAAGCGGTATGCAGGTCAAGCAGGAACAGTTAGAACTGGACATGAAACAATGGACTGTTTCAAAACTGGGAAAGGAGTATGTTAAAGCTCTGTATTGTCACACTGCTTCTTTAACTTATATGCAGAGTACATCATGAGAAATGCCAGGCTGGATGAATCACAAACTGGAATCAAGATTGCCAAGAGAAAAATATCAACGACCTCAGATATGCAGATGATACTACTCCAATAGCAGGAAGGAAAAAGGAACTAAAGAGCCTCTTGATAATGGTGAAAGAGGAGAGTGAAAAAGCTGGCTTAAAACTCAACATTCAAAAAACTAAGATCATGGCATCTGGTCCCATCACTTCATGGAAAATAGATGGAAACAGTGTAAACAGTGGCAAATTTTCTTTTCTTAGACTCCAGAATCACTACAGACGGTGACTACAGCAATGGAATTAAAAGATTCTTGGTCCTTGGAAGAGAAGCTGTTAAAAAGCGAGCCATTACTTTGCTGACAAAGGTCTGTATAGTCAAAACTATGGTTTTTCCAGTAGTCATGTATGGATATGTGAGTTGGACAATAAAAAGGCTGAGCACTGAAGAACTCTTGAAAGTATCTTGGACAGCAAGATCAAACCAGTCAATCCTAAAGGGAATCAACCCTGAATATTCATTGGCAGGACTAACGCTGAAGCGGAAACTCCAATACTTTGGCCACCTGATGTGAAGAACTGACTCATTTGAAAAGACCCTGATGTTGGGAAAGAGTGAAGGTGGGAGGAGAAGGAGACAACAGAGGATGAGATGGTTGGATGGCATCACTGACTCAATGGACATGAGTTTGAGCAAGCTCTGGGAGATGGTGAAGGACAGGGAAGCCTGGATGCTACAGTCCATGGGGTCGCAAAGAGTCGGACATGACTTAACAACTGAACAACAACGGCGCCAACTAATAAGTCATTTGTGGGGAGATATTTTTATACTATGTAAACATTTACTTCCTCATCAAATTTCTCTGACTTGTTTTGGTACACACTGATGATTTTCTAACTTCATTATTCAGTCTATAGCATCTGAATTATGGTGTTGTACTATGCTGCTGCTGCTGCTGCTAAGTCGCTTCAGTCGTGTCCGACTCTGTGCGACTCCATAGATGGCAGCCCACCAGGCTCCTCCATCCCTGGATTCCTCAGGCAAGAACACTGGAGTGGGTTGCCATTTCCTTCTCCAGCTGTACTATGAGGAAGAGTTTTTTTTTTCCCCTCCACCTTCTTAATTTAAAATTTACTTATTTATTTATATCATATGGAACATGGACTTAATTTGTTCAGTGCATTATAATCCAGTGCTGTCATTATGTAAAAATATATTTTGATGTTCAGATTGCCCCGGATTTAGCAGTGGGGAGTCCCTTCAATCTGGTTCTTGTCCTCATGACTCTTTGAGTACGTCTTTACTTTCTGACACAGATGTTTCAGGTATATCCTGTGCTCTCTGTGCCCTGGCTCTGAACTCAGTTTTTTTTCCAAGGAGACTTATTTAAAACAAACAAGCTGTAAGCAAATGCTGATCGCTAGTTGGTAGGCTCCTAGTTGGTTTCCTTTCTGTGATGGCGATGAGTTACTTCCTTACGATGATTACTTACGATGATTTCGAATCTTCCTTCTGTGAGTATTCAGTTCAGTTCAGTCGTTCAGTCGTGTCCGACTCTTTGTGACCCCATAAATCGCAGCACGCCAGGCCTCCCTGTCCATCACCAACTCCCGGAGTTCACCCAAACTCATGTGCATCGAACTGGTGATGCCATCCAGCCATCTCATCCTCTGTCGTCCCCTTCTCCTCCTGCCCCCAATCCCTCCCAGCATCAGGGTCTTTTCCAATGAGTTCTAGGGTTGAGCAAATGAATACATATACTGAGGACAATGGGTACCAAGTTTCTCATTCTTGGGGAGATATGAAAAGGAAGAGATTAGAAATGTACCCTATTGTGCTGGATTGAGATGGAAGGTAGAAGATGAACTCATGGTTTTTAATATCTATCTATCCATCTGTAGATCTATGGATACAGAAATAAATAGTAATGCCTAGGTAATGTGTGTGTGTGTGTGTGTGTGTGTGTGTGTGTGTGTGTGCGTGTGCATGCAACCCCAGCTCTGTCTGCTGAGAGAAACTACATGCATTGACACACCAGTAGCCATAAGCAAATCTAGTACTAAGATCTTGATTTTTAATTTTTAATCTCAATTAAATTTTTAAAAAGTTTATCCTTCTTTTGTGCATGTTATGTTATAGGGGCATTTTGTAAATGCTATGTAGAGTTTTAAAAACTGCATTCTGTATAGCAGCACTGTCCAGTGTAGAACCTTTTCTTTTCAGTTGTTGACTTGCCTTTAATAACATTATTTTTAAAGAAGAGTATATGATTGAAAAAAAATCAGTGCCAATACATTTTTATTCTCCTAGAAGCTGGCCAAAAATATCATATAGTAAACAATGCTTTGGGTTTGCAATTGGACTTTATTTCCCTTCTGTGAAAAGATTTTTTTCTGTATCTAAATATAAGTTTCAGAAAACTGAACATCCAGCTAAAGTAATCCAGTATGACTTTTTGCAGTGAAAGAAATGATACATATCTGCACTATTTAATATCAGATCCACTAGATAAAAGGCTTCCCTGGTAGCTCAGCTGGTAAAGAATCCACCTGCAATGCAGGAGACCCTAGTTTGACTCCTGGTTGGGAAGATTCCCTGGAGAAGGAATAGGCTACCCACTCCAGTATTCTTGGACTTCCCTGGTGGCTCAGATGGTAAAGAATCCAACTGCAATGCAGGAGACCTGGGTTTGATCCCTGGGTTAGGAAGATCCCCTGGAGGAGAGCATGGCAACCCACTCCAGTATTCTTGCCTGGAGAATCTCATGGACAGAGGAGCCTGGAGGGCTACAGTCCATGGGGTCACAAAGAGTTGGACACAACTGAGCGACTAAGGACAGCACAGCACCACTAGATGCCTGTCATCCGCTAGATCCACCGATGGATGGCCAGCAGCAGGGAGGCTGGGGAGCCTGCAGCGCCTGGGCTCCAGCCTTCCCCAGAACCCCTTCCCAGGGACTCCAGCAGGGCCTTTGCCTTGGACCCCCTTCCAGCAATTTCAGCAGGACCTTTGCCCCAGCTCCCAGGTGGCACATTGACTGGCACTCAGTGCCCAGTGAAGGTTTACATGCTCAACAAGGACTAGGAGTGGGACTTCCAGGGTGCTGGGCATGCTGTCCAGCTATGTGGAGCAACTGAAAGGCATGTCCCTGCTAGTCACGACCTGACAAGACATGGGCCACAGGAGAAGAGAAAGGCAAACCACTTCATTATTCTTGCCTTGAGAACCCCATGAATACAATGAAAAGGCAAAAAGATATGACACTGGAAGATGAACCCCTCAGGTTGGTAAGTGTGGGAGAAACAGCTCCAGAAAGAATGAAGAGGCTGGGTAAAGCAGAAATTGTGGGTGTGTTGTGGGTGTGTCTGGTGGTGAAAGTAAAGTCTGATGCTGTAAAGAACAACAGTGCATAGGAACCCAAAATGTTAGATCCATGAATCAAGGTAAATTGGACATGGTCAAGCAGGAGATGGCAAGAGTGAACACTGACATTTTAGGAATCAGTGAACTAAAATGGACAGGAATGGGTGAATTTCATTCAGATGACCATTATATCTACTACTGTGGGCAAGAATCCTTTAAAAGAAATGGAGTAGCCCTCATAGTCAACAAAAAAGAGTCCAAAATACAGTACTTGGGTGCAATCTCAAAAATGACAGAATGATCTCTGTTCGTTTCCAAGGTAAACTATTCAGTATCACAGTAATCCAAGTCTATGCCCCAACCACTAATGCCAAAGAAGCTGAAGTTGAATGGTTTTATGAAGACCTACAAGAGCTTCTAGTACTAACACCAAAAAAAAAAAAAAAAAAAAGTCATTTCCATCATAGGGGATTGGATGCAAAAGTAGGAAGTCAACAGATACTTGGAGTAACTGGCAAGTTTGGCCTTGGAGTACAAAATGAAGCAGAGTGAGGCTAACAGAGTTTTGCCAAGAGAACACACTGGTCATAGCAAACATCCTCTTCCAACAACACAAGACACATGGACATCACCAGATGGGCAATACTGAAGTCAGGTTGACTATATTTTTTGCAGCCAAGAGGGAGAAACTCTTTACAGTCAGCAAAAACAAGAGCTGAAGCTATCTGTGGCTCAGATCATGAGCTCCTTACTGCAAAATTCAGGCTCAAATTGAAGAAAGTAGGGAAAACCACTAGGTTATTCAGGTATGACCTAAATCAAATCCCTTACAATTATACAGTGGAGGTGATGAATAGATTCAACAGATTAGATCTGGTAGACAGAGTCCCTGAAGAACTATGGAGGGAATTTCGTAACACTGTACAGAAGGTGGTAACCAAAACCATCCCCAAGAAAAGCAAATGCGAAAAGGCGAAATGGTTGTCTGAGGAGGCCTTACAAATACCTGAGAAAAGAAGAGAATCAAAAGGCAAAGGAGAAAAGGAAAGATATACCCAACTGAATGGAGAATTCCAAAGAATAGCGAGGAGAGAGAAGCAAGCCTTCTTAAGTGAACAGTGCAAAGAAATAGAGGAAAGCATTAGAATGGGAAAGACTAGAGATCTCTTCAAGAAAATTGAAGATACCAAGGGAAAATTTCATTCAAAGATGGGCACAATAAAGGACAGAAAGGGTATGTACCTAACAGAAGCATAAGAGATTGAGAAGAGGTGACAAGAATATGCAGAAGAACTGTACAAAACAGGTCTTAATGATCCAGATACCCACAATGGTGTGATCACCCACCTAGAGCCAGAGTGTGAAGTCAAGTGGGCCTTAGGAAGCACTACTATGAACAAAGCTACTGAAGGTGATGGAGTTCCATCTGAGCTATTCCAGATCCTTATAAATGATGCTGTTAAAGTGCTGCACTCAAATGCCAGCAAATTTGGAAAACCCAGCAGTGGCCACCGGGCTGGAAAAGGTCAGTTTTCATTCCAATCACAAAGAAGGGCAATGCCAGAGACTATTCAAACTACTGTACAATTGCACTCATTTCACATGCTAGCAATAGTATGCTTGAAATCCTTCAAACTAGGCTTCGGCAGTACACAAACCAAGAACTTCTAGATGTACAAGCTGGATTTAGAAAGGGCAGGGGAACCAGAGATCAAATTGCCAATGTCTGTTGGGTCATAGAAAAAGCAAGGGATTTCAAAAAAGCCACTATGGAGAACAGTGTGGAGATTCCTTAAAAAATTGCAAATAGAACTACCTTATGACCCAGCAATCCCACTGCTGGACATACACACCGAGGAAACCAGAATTGAAAGAGACACATGTACCCCAATGTTCATCGCAGCACTGTTTATAATAGCTAGGACATGGAAACAACCTAGATGTCCATCAGCAGATGAATGGATAAGAAAGCTGTGGTACATATACACAATGGAGTATTACTCAGCCGTTAAAAAGAATTCATTTGAATCAGTTCTGATGAGATGGATGAAACTGGAGCCGATTATACAGAGTGAAGTAAGCCAGAAAGAAAAACACCAATACAGTATACTAACACATATATATGGAATTTAGGAAGATGGCAATGACGACCCTGTATGCAAGACAGGGAAAGAGACACAGATGTGTATAATGGACTTTTGGACTCAGAGGGAGAGGGAGAGGGTGGGATGATTTGGGAGAATGACATTCTAACATGTATACTATCATGTAAGAATTGAATCGCCAGTCTATGTCTGATGCAGGATACAGCATGCTTGGAGCTGGTGCATGGGGATGACCCAGAGAGATGTTATGGGGAGGGAGGTGGGAGGGGGGTTCATGTTTGGGAACGCATGTAAGAATTAAAGATTTTAAAATTAAAAAAAAAATAAAAAAATAAAAAAACCAAACAAACAAAAAAAAATAAAAAAAATAAAAATTGAATTTGAAAGACAAAAAAAAACCAAAAAACAAAAAAGACATCTACTTCTGCTTCATTGACTATGCTAAAGCCTTTGACTGTGTGGATCACAACAAACTGAAAAATTCTTAAAGAGATGGGAATACCAGACCACCTTACCTGTCTCCTGAGAAACCTGTATGCAGGTCAAGAAGCAACAGTTAGAACTGCACATGGAACAACGGACTGTTCAAAATTGGGAAAGGAGTACATCAAAGATGTATATTGTCACCTTGCTTTTTTAACTTATATGTAGAGTACATAATCTGAAATACCAGGCTGGATGAAGCACAAGCTGGAATCAAGATTTCTGGGAGAAATATCAGCAACCTCAGATATGCCCCCAATATCACTTTAATGACAGAAATCAAAGAGGAATTGAAGAGTTTCTGATGAAGGTGAAAGAGGAGAGTGAAAAAGTTGGCTTAAAACTCAACATTAAAAAAACTAAGATCATGCCATCTAGTCCTATTACTTCATGCCAAATAGATGGGGAAAAAGTGGAAATAGTGGCAAATTTTCTTTTCTTGGGTTCCAAAATCTATGGATGGTTACTGTAGCCACAAAATTAAAATGCTTGCACCTTGGAAGAAAAGCTATAACAAACTTAGCTTATTAAAAAGCAGAGACCTAACTTTGCCGACAAAGGTCCCTATAGTCAAAGCTATGGTTTTTCTAGTAATCACTTACAGAAGTGAGAGTTGGACCTTAAAGAAGGCTAAGCACCAAATAATTGATGCTTTGGAAATGTGGTGTTGGAGAAGAATCTTGAGAGTTCCATGGTCAGCAAGGAGATCAAACCAGTCCATCCTAAAGGAAATCAACCCTGAATATACATTGGAAGGACTGATGCTGAAGCTGAAACTCCAATACTCTGGCCACCTGATGTGAAGAGCAGACTCATTAGAAAAGACCCTGATGCTGGGAAAGATTGAAGGCAGGAGGAGAAGGGGACGACAGAGGATGAGATGGTTGGATGACATCACTGACTCAATGGACATGAGTTTGAGCAAGCTCAGGGAGATAGTGAAGGACAAAGACTAAAGAACTGACTTTTCATTTTATTTAACTTTAATTAGTTAAAATTTAAATTTAAATCTAAATAGCCGCTTGTGTTTTGTGGCTACCATATTACACCATATCTGGGTGTAAGATTTGACAGATGTGTGTGTATGTGTGTATCTTATTAGAAATATATATAGGTATATGCACATATTCAAGTTTACTAATATTATTAAAATCTATTTTGTCCAAATATCATATTAGATCTTTGGATATATTATTAATTATGACATATTCAAGTTTATTAATAATATCAGTCAAATCCTCTACTTTCTTGCATATCTGGCAAAGATAGAGAGAAAAATGTTCACACTGACCATTTGCTTCAATCTCTACCTTGTTAAATATTAATATCATCATCCCTGATTTATTTTTGTTTGTGTTTGCATGGTAAGTCTTTGCCCATCACTTTATTTGGCATGTAGGAAGAGCTCAATATTTATTTGTTCAATGAATAAATGTTTAAATGAATTTTTAAAACTTTCTGGGACATTTTATTATAGGTGTGTTCCTTTATAATAGCACAAAGCTGGATATTGGTTTTGACCCATACTAAGTCTTTAAATAGAGAAATTTAACTCATTTACATTTTATGCTTAATTCCTTTCAGGGCTTTTTGTTCTTTATGTGAAATTAAAGCATTTCCTATGTAATTCTTTCTTGGTGAGGATCTTGTGGCCCTTTCACCTTGAAGACCTTCCGTATTCATGGAGCCTAAAGAAGACATTTTCTTTTAAAGTTTTACGTCTCCATTCTTATTTCCCTTTGAACTACTTTTATATCTAGTTTAAGTGCCTTCTTTTTCTTCTTCATTTGTCATTCATTAACTTTGAGTCCTGGTAATATTTTCTGAGCTGGTCTTTTAATTCTCCATTTGAAAATGAGTCAATCATATTTCTCACCCAAGAAGCAGTCTTTTCAGATTTTTCCATCTTAATACTCCCATACTTTTCATAGTTGAAAGTTTCTCTTGGAAGAACACCTACCTTTTTCTCCTGTTTCTTCCACTAGCCATGTAATGTGACATTTTCTCTAATTGCTCAGATGATGTCTGTATCTTGAATGGCTAAATGTTTCCACATGACTCATGATTTCTCTGTTTTCTCTCCGATACAGGGGAGTAAAGTTACTGAGCTTCAGTCTGCTCTCTGATATGTGGAGACAAGCATTTCAACCTCATTGGCTGAGATGATTCACTGGTATAACTTCATCAAGCTTCTTGCTACACAATGAATGGCACATACTGGGTTTTTGATTCATAAATGCAAACTCATTCATAAATACACACAATGGGCAGAGCAGCAAAGCAGTCAGGATCACAAGTACTGGAGTCCAGCTGCCTGGTGTAAAAATTCTGATTTTCTCTTCACTGACTATATATCCTGAGCAACTTACTTGGCTTCTTTGAGTCTTAGATTTCTCATTTATAAAATGGTAAGAGCAGTAAATGAGATTGTTTTTTTAAAACACCTAGCATACTGCCTGACCCATAGCAACAATTCTATAAAAGGCAGACATATTTAATTAAAAAACAGACAAACCTCTAAGTACTTCCACTTCTTGGTATATATCCCAGAGAAGCAATAACATAAAAATGCACAAGGATGTTGATTGCAGAATAGTGTGTGATACAGTATGAAACACTGAAAACAATGCAATGTCCATCAGCAGGGCAGTGACGGTGTAGAACACTGCAGCTTAAAGGGATGAGGCAGCTCTGTGTGCGTGAATATGGGCAGAGCTCCGGGGTCTGTGAGGGAAGGCAGAGTAGTGGACTGACACGTTCAGAAGAATGGTCTTCCCATGCAGATGGCTAACAAACACATGAAAGGATGCGCGACATCACTCATTATCAGAGAAATGCAAGTCAAACCCACAGTGAGGTACAGAATGGCTGCGATCCAAAAGCCTACAAGCAATAAATGCTGGAGAGGGTGTGGAGAAAAGGGAACCCTCTTACACTGTCGGTGGGAATGCAAACTAGTGCAGCCACGATGGAGAACAGTGTGGAGATTCCTTAAAAAACTGGAAATAGAACTGCCTTATGACCCAGCAATCCCACTTCTGGGCATACACACCGAGGAAACCAGAATTGAAAGAGACACGTGTACCCCAATGTTCATCGCAGCACTGTTTATAATAGCCAGGACATGGAAGCAACCTAGATGTCCATCAGCAGATGAATGGATAAGAAAGCTGCGGTACATATACACAATGGAGTATTACTCAGCCATTAAAAAGAATACATTTGACTCAGTTTTAATGAGGTGGATGAAACTGGAGCTGATTATACAGAGTGAAGTAAGTCAGAAAGAAAAACACCAATACAGTATACTAACGCATATATATGGAATTTAGAAAGATGGTAATGATAACCCTGTATGTGAGACAGCAAAAGAGACACAGATATATAGAACAGTCTTTTGGACTCTGTGGGAGAGGGCGAGGGTGGGATGATTTGGGAGAATGGCATTGAAACATGTATAATATCATACATGAAACGAATCACCAGTCCAGGTTCGATGCATGATACTGGATGCTCGGGGCTGGTGCACTGGGACGACCCAGAGGGATGGGATGGGGAGGGAGGTGGGAGGGGGGTTCAGGATGGGGAACACGTGTACACCTGTGGCAGATTCATGTTGATGTATGGCAAAACCAATACAATATTGTAAAGTAATTAGCCTCCAATTAAAATAAATAAATTTCTACTAAAAAAAGAAGAAGAATGGTCTTCCATAAATAACCTCCAAAATAGAGATCTGCATGCAGAGCTGGTTTCGCAGGCATGTGGTCAAATTCTGGGTATGCCAATGCCATGCTGAAGCATTCTTAATAATTTTCAAATTTTTCAAAGTTCCTAATAATGTATTCTTGGAACTGTATTTTGTAAATGAAGGCTGATGGAATGATGGAGCACGTACCTGAGCAGAGAAGTGACACTGGGTAGCAGCGTGGCCTGGTACTTGGACTCAGCTTGGCACTGGGGGCAACAGCAGCCTAGAAGCAGCAGCACCTGGGCACAGTGACAGGAGGTGTGGCCGGAGAACAGCTTCCCTGGCCCTCCCTAGAGCTGGTCACTGTGATGTCTGCACGAATATTAACTCTTAGACCCAAGTGCCAGAAGAGGAACTGCTGATACCCAAGTAGCATCCTTTGTTAGTAAATTACTACAGAATCTAAGCATATAAGTGGGTATTTTGGACATTGCAATAAAGCACAGCAGAGATTTATCAAGTGCTACCACATTGAAAAGCAAACATTCACAGGCTTGAATGTCCCATTTGATGGGATGTTTTCTTTCTAAAAAAAATTTTATTTTATGCTGGAGTGTTGTTGATTTACAATGTTGTGTCAGTTTCAGCTATATAGCAAAGTAAACTTAACTATACATATACATAGAAGAAACAATCCTAAAATTTGTGTGAAACCACAGAAGACCTCAAGTAGCCAAAGCAATCTTGAGAAGAAAGAACAAAGTTCCAGGTATCCTGTTTCCTAATTTCAAACTATACTACAAAGCCATAGCAATAAAAACTGTATGGTACTGGCACAAAAGTAGACTGATCAACAAATGGAACAGAATAGAAAGCCCAGAATAAAATTTTGGCATATAGAGTCAGCTAATACCTGACGTTCTGCAGTCCATGGGGTTGCAAAGAGTTGGTCACAACTAATCGACTGAACTGAACTGAATATTTGGCAAGGGAGACAAGAATACCCAAAGAAGAAAGAATGGTGTCTTCAACAAATGTTGCTGGGAAATGTAGATATTCACATACAGAACAGTGAAATTGGGCCTTTATGTCACACCATGCCCCCCAGTTAACTTGAAATGAATGCAAGATTCAAACATAAGAGTTGATAGTGTAAAATTGGAAGAAGAAAATGTTGGGAAGAAGCTCATTGAAATTGGTCTTGGCAATGATTTTTTCGGACATGATACCAAAAGCATAAACAATAAAAGCAAAAGTCAACAAATGAGACTACATTAAACTCAAATCTTCTTCACAGCAAGAAATCAAGTAATAAAATGAAAAGACAGTCTATATAAGGGGAGACAATGAATTAAAGTGTTTTTTTAAGTGAAAAGATTATTACCATAATATTTGTTTAATTTGTTGTTATTCAGTCCCTCAGTCATGTCTGACTCTTGGTGACCCCATGGACTGCAGCACGCCAGGCTTCCCTGTCCTTCACCATCTCCTGGAGCTTGCTCATATTTGTCCATTGAGTTGGTGATGCCATCCTACCATCTTGTCCTCTGCCATCCCCTTCTCCTCCTGCCTTCAGTCTTTCCCAGCATCTGGGTCTTTTCTAATGAGTTGGCTCTTTGCATCAGGTGGCCAAAGTACTGGAGTTTCAGCTTCAGTCCTTTCAATGTATGTTCAGGTTTGATTTCCTTTAGGATTGATTGGTTTGATCTCCCTGCAGTCCAATGGACTCTCAAGAGTCTTCTCCAACACCACACTTCCAAAGCATCAATTCTTTGGCACTCAGCCTTCTTTATGGTCCATCTCTCACATCCACATCTCTCACATTCATACATGACTACTGAAAAAACCATAACTTTGACTAGACAGACATTTATTGACAAAGTAATGTCTCTGCTTTTTAATACACTGTCTAGATTTGTCACAGCTTTTCTTCCAAAGAGCAAGTATTTTTTAATTTCATGGCTGCAGTCACCATCTGCAGTGGTTTTGGAGCCCAAGAAAATAAAGCTCGCCACTGTTTCCACTGTTTCCCCATCTATTTGCCATGAAGTGATGGGACCAGATGCCATGATCTTAGTTTTTTGAATGTTGAATTTTAAGACAGCTTTTTCACTTACCTCTTTCACCTTCATCAAGAGGCTCTTTAGTTCTTCTTTACTTTCTGCCATAAGGATGGTGTCATCTACATATCTGAAATTATTGATATTTCTCCCAGAAATCTTGATTCCAGCTTGTGCTACATCTAGACTGGCATTTCGCATGCTGTACTCTGCATATAAATTAATTAAGCAGGGTGGCAATATTCAGCTTTGAGGTACTCCTTTCTCAGTTTGGAAACAGTCTGTTGTTCTTTGTCTAGTTCTAACTGTTGTTTCTTGACCTGCATACAGATTTCTCAGGAGACAGGTAAGGTGGTGTGGTATTCCCACCTATTTAAGAATTTTCCACAGTTTGTTGTGATCCACACAGTCAAATGCTTTAGCATAGTCAAATGAAGCAGATGTGCTTTTGAAATTCCCTTGCTTTTTCTATGATCCTGTGGAGGTTTGCAATTTGGTCCCTGGTTCCTCTGCCTTTTCTAAATCCAGCTTGAACATCTGGAAGTTCTTGGTTCACGTATTGTTGAAGCCTGGCTTGGAGAATTTTGAGCATTACTTTGTTAGTATGTGAAATGAGTGAGGTAGTTTGAATAGTCTTTGGCATTGCCCTTCTTTGGGATTGGAATAAAAACTGACCTTTCCCAGCCCTGTGGCCACCTCTGGGTTTTCCAAATTTACTGGCATATCGAGTGCAGCACTCTAACAGCATCATCTTTTAGGATTTGAAATAGTTCAGCTGGAATTCCATCACCTCCGCTAGCTTTGTTCATAGTAGTGCTTCCTAATGCCCACTTTACTTTGCACTCCAAGATGTCTGGCCCTAAGTGAGCAATCACACCATCGTGGTTATCTGGGTCGTTAAGATCTTTTTTCTGTATAGTTCTTTTGTGTATTCTTGCCATCTCTACTTAATCTCTTATGCTTCTGTTTGGTACTTGCTGTTTCTGTCCTTTATCGTGCCCATCTTTGCATGAAAATTTCCCTGGTATCTCTAATTTTCTTGAAGAGATCTCCAGTCTTTTGCATTCTATTGTTCCCTCTGTTCCTTTGCACTGTTCGCTTAGGAAGGCTTTCTTTTCTCTCCTTCCTATTCTTTGGAACTGTGCACTTGGATGGGTATAGCTTTCCTTCTCTCCTTTGCCTTTTGCTTCTCTTCTTTTCTCAGGTATTTGTAAGCCCTTCTCAGACAACCATTTTACTTTTTTGCATTTCTTTTTCTTGGGGATAAAGTTGATCACCGCCTCCTGTACAATGTTATGAACCTCTGTCCATATTTTTTCTGGCACTCTGTCCATCAGACCTGAATCTATTTGTCACTTCCACTGTATACTTGTAAGGGATTCGATTTAGGCCATACCTGAATGGCCTAGTGGTTTTCCTTATTTTCTTCTATTTAAGTCTTAGTTTTCCAAGAAGGAGTTCATGATCTGAGCCAGTCAGTTCCTGGTCTTGTATTCACTGACTGTATAGAGCTTCTCCATCTTGTTTGTTTAATGGTGACTTTCTATTTCCATTATTCTGTCTATACTTTTGAATGAAAATTCTACAGTAAGGAAGAGCTGTCCTCTTCCCCCATTTGTCTATTTATTCAATTATTTATAGATATCAACATGGATTTATGGATATATGTTTTATTCTAAGGGTTATATTATGTTAGTGTTATTTATTTTCTTGCTTCATTTGTCCTGCTTCTACATGGGTGGACCTAGAGATTGTTATAGAATGACGTAACTCAGAGAAGGAGAAGTATCATATGCCAGCCCGTATACGTGGAATCGGAAAAGAAATGATATAAATGAACTTACTTGAAAAACAGACAGACTTAGAGAAGGACTTATGGTTGCCTGCACTCTCTGCTATATTTAAAGTGGGTAACCAAAAACGACCCACTGTCTAGCAGGTAGAACTCTGCTCAATGTTATGTGGCAGCCTGGATGGGAGGGAGTTTGGGGGAGAATGGATACATGTGTATATACGGCTGAGTCCCTTCCCTGCTCACCTGAAACTATCACAACATTGTCTGTAAACTGGCTATACCCCGATATAAAATACAAAGGTAAAAAAACGCTTTGCTTCTCTTTCCTTGCATCTTCAGGGTGAATTCAGAGAACTCTTTAAAACTCTAGACCCAGAAGATTAAACAAGCCTGTGTCTCATGATGTGTCCGTGCGTGCAGTGTGGTCATCCAGTGACTGTGACGATCTGGGAAGGGGCTCCTGGCCACCAGAATCCCAGGGTGTCATTATGGACACGGGTGTCCTTCTTCTTGACCCTGACACCATGATTGGCAAACCACCTCCCAGAGCATCTTCTTTCCAGTCTGAAAGGAATGGAGGGCTTCCCAGGGATGCCTTGGGTCTGGGAGGTCTGGCTGGGAGGTGGGAGGTCTGGCTGGGAGGAGCTGGGACCAGGCACTGCTTCTGTCTTTCAGTCTTTTGCTGACTCTACCACGAACACCAAAGTGTGTCCAGTCCTAGGGTATCTCTGGTTTTGGCCCAGCCAGCCCACCTCCTACCGTGATTGTAAGTAGAGCTCTAACTGCTCACACATGATGTGGTGCCAGTATCATTTTCTGGAGAAATAAATCTGTTATTCCAAGAAAGAAATTTACTTCTCTAAGCCTAGTCCTTGATTAAGGATAAAATGTAAATATCCCAAATTTTTAAAAATTAAAATTAAAAGAATTAAAAACTTTAAAAATTCTTTATTCCTAATTTCTTTAGAAATTAAAAGATTTAATTAATAAATTAAAAATTAAAAAAAAAACACTGTCCCCCCCTCCCCCCAAATCATCTTGGGTAGTGGTGGTGGTAGATGGAAGTTTGAGAAAGAAGCATGACTACTATTTTAGAGGCACTGATTATAAGCTCAAAGTCTCCTTGTTTAGAGCAACATAACACTTGTAATGCCTTATAATTTTATAGTGTCTTTTAGATAGACTGCTACTATATGGCAAAACTCAGCTAAATATATAGTTTATTTCAGCAAAACAAAAAATTTAACCAAATAGGTTTACATATAGCTTTTAAATTTTGTTGGGCTTCCCTGATAGCTCAGTAGGTAAAGAAACCACCTGCAATGCAGGAGACCCCGGTTCAATTCCTGAGTTGGGAAGATTGGCTGGAGAAGGAATAGGCTACCCACTCCAGTATTCTTGGGCTTCCCTTGTGGCTCAGCTGGTAAAGAACCTGCCTGCAATGCAGGAGACCTGGGTTTGATCCCTGGGTTGGGAAGATCCCTTGGAGAAGGGAAAGGCAACCCAGTCCAGTATTCTGGCCTGAAGAATTCCATGGACTGTCGGACACGACTGAAGGGCTTTTACTTTGTAAATTTTGTTACTAAAGGAACTATACTTTGCTGCCTGATAAGATCTCTAGCCTCTTCTAGATTTCAAGAAGCGCACTTAAAAGCTTGGTTTCCTTCGAAGAAAAGTAAAGGATGTGATTATATTTTTAATACACAGAGACTTCCACTGGGTTGAGAAGAAGCAGAGAGAAAATGAGGGGAATGTCTCTCCCTACCCCTGTGCACAAAACTGGCTGAATAAACATTTGCTGAGGAGAAGCAGTTTCAAGGAGGACAAGGTCTGAGTGATGAGAGTGTCTGCTTCCTGTGATGTTTGTTAATCTCCGTCATTAGAGAAATGCACACTTGCATTTACACTTGCATAGTGCTTGATGTTTTTAAAGTTTGTTTTCCAAATTTTGGATACTCATTCATTCACTGAACAAATAAGTATGGATTCCTTGCTGTATGAAGGGGAGAATGGGTGTCATGGAGAGCAGGACCAGGTATCAAGATCTGGGTACCCGAATCCATGTTCTAGGATAGATTTGCGTGTACCCAAGGGAAGAGGGAGGGACCCAGCTGATTCTTGGCACATCAAACAGATGACATCTCTTTGCTGTACCTGCATCCTCAAATGTAGCTCTGCCACGGAAGTCAAAGAGACCTGGGCTGAGGAATTAGAGGCTTTTTGTGCTAAAAGTCTGTCTTTTATCGTTTAAATTACAACACCGAATAATTTTGTATGTGTAAAAACTGTCAAAAGTATCCTTAAATTGTACCTTTGCCGTGTGCTAAAATCACTCTTCATTATGACCTATTTGTACATCATGTGAACCAAATATCTCAGCCGGGAAATGTAAATGGGTTTTTGTTTTTGCTCTGCAGGTTAGGTCAGCAGACGTCAGCAACAAATATGATTGCAAGGGTGAAGGTGACATGATTTACTTAAATCAGGCAATTTCTCCATTAAAGCATCGAAGCCTCAACTCATAAAGGCACTCTTTAGCAGATGAACTATAATGTCACCCAGCATTTGTCATATTAGGTGATTTGAAAGGAAAGAACAATTATAAAAATGAATGTAATTCTCTTTTGAAGAAAAAAAATATTTAGTTTTTGCAGCAGGGGGTGGTTAATTTTCCATAGATAAAAGCTTTCACAACAATTCGCGGCCATAACGTTACACAATTAAAACACAAGAAGGATCCAGCGCCAAAGCAGACAGTTGTAGGAATTAGTTGTTTAGGGCTGGGGAAGCAGGTTTTCCCTCCAGCATCAAAGGTTATTTTGCGCCCTGTAGGAACAGCTCTGTTACCATCAACTGTGCTAGAGTGTCCCCAACCCCCAACCTTACCCCTGTTTCTGAGCTGCTTTCAATTAGCAGGGATTATTAAACTGGAAACATTTTAAACTGCTGCCGAGGCTGCTTCCCTGCGTTATGAGCTGAGCTGGAGGCGTCACAATAAAAGCTGATTGATTAGCAAAGAATGTACTTACAGCAACTGACGCCCAGTGTCATTTTCTATGCTTTTTCATGAGCTCCCCTGCCCCCTGAATTTTGCATTTTCCTTCAGAGCTTAACCTTGGTTTCTCTCTCTGGCACTTTCTATATTCTGGAAGCTCTCAACTTCCATCTCAATGACCTGCCCTGGACCCGCTGGCTCTTCACACTCCTCTCTCACCTGGATTCCAAGGAGGGTGACCCATGGGTGAAGGTGGGTGGATCCCTGAGGGAAGACTATTAGGTTCTTGCTTTGGTGTTTAATTATCTGCAACGCAGGAGAGCCCGGTTCAGTCCCTGGGTTGGGAAGATTCCCTGGAGAAGGAAACGGCAACCCACTCCAGTATTCTTGCCTGGAGAATTCCATGGACAGAGGGGCCTGGTGGGCTACAGTGTATAGGGTCACAAAAAGACACGACTGAGCAGCTAACAGTTTCTTACTTTCTTTAACTGTCAGAACCCTAGAATAACAGCCACAAACAACACATCTCTAAAGAAAACAGGCCACGGAGTACGGAGGGGTGTCCTGTGGGAGGTTTCAAAACCTGAAGGCATGAGCCTGGAAGCCTCATCTGATGCTTGATGATCTTCTGTCTTCTATTGATCTTATATTGTCTTGTGTGAATCTTTTGTTTCTCCAATTATACTAATTTAACTTATTTGATGAGATGGCTGGATGGCATCACTGACTCGATGGACGTGAGTCTGACTGAACTCCAGGAGTTGGTGATGGACAGGGAGGCCTGGTGTGCTGCGATTCATGGGGTCGCAAAGAGTCGGACACGACTGAGCGACTGAACTGAACTGAACTTATTTGATAACATATCTGCTGTGCTGTGCTAAGTCACTTCAGTCATGTCTGACTCTGTGACCCTATGGACTGTAGCCTGCCACCTGTCACGCTTCTCTGTCCATGGGATTCTCCAGGCAAGAATAGTAGAGTGGGTTGTCATGCTCTCCTCCAGGGGGTTTTCCTGACTCAGGGATCGGGCCCATGTCTCTTTAAGTCTCCTGTGTTGGCAAGTGGGTTCTTTACCACTAGCGCCACCTGGGAAGCCCTTTATATACATACCTATGTATATAAACATTTATGATAATTTATTGTATATTCATGCATTATGTATCATTTAATATATTTTTATATATCATTTAATTCTAACAATAATACTCTGAATTAGGTATAGTTAATACCCCCATTTTTACAGATAAGTAAACTGAGGCTTGGAAGTGGTTGAAGCTGACTTCAAAATGAGACAGAATGCTTAACCATAGTTGTTGCTTCTTTGTCCTTCCCTTAAGCTTCAGATTCCTCATTTGTCTTTATTCTTTTCCAGATTGTTCACTTGAAAAAAAAAATGGTTTATTCAACATATGCTTGTTTTCTGTTTGCTTTGTGCCTGGCTCGTTTCAGGCTCTGGGGACAGACGTGAACTAGTCAGACCGGCTTCGTCCTGTTGTGGGGACTGCGCTTGCGCCCCAGCTCTGATGTTTCTGACCCATTTCTAAGGTCAGACCCAACCTGCCTTTGATTCTTCATTGGGTTCATGGGCTCCACCTGAGAGCACCCTTGGCCGCTGTTGGGTCTGTTAAGAAAGTGTGGGCCCTTGGTCCTTCTTATTTGCCACTTGAGAGAGGATAAAGGGAGGTAATGTGCGCCCAGGCTGGGGGCCGCAGAGGGCATCTGGCCCTGGAGTAAATGTGCATGCTTGCGTTGCCACTCACCACGAGTAAGCAGTCAGCCTTCTCCGCTTTGCAGCATTGCTTGAGTCCTACAGAATAGCCACAGCCCATGTCCAGCGGACTGGAAGCAAGAGGCTGAGTGTCCTTTTTGGTTCCACAAGGCGCTGCCGTCAGCCCCTTGCCAGTCCCTTGTGGGGCAGACGCGGGGCTGGAGTTAAGGCTGGGGTAGAGTGGGGACAAGCTGGTTCTGCTGGAGGCGGAGCCGGGGGTGGGGGGAGGCCCACCACAGCGATTTCTGGATTACGACTCCAATCGCCCAAGAAGAAGCATTTATTACCTCCAAAGTGGTGCCGGCTCTGTAGTCCTGAATGGAGAGGTGAGGTATTGCCGCTGTTATCTTCTGAACTAACTGCTATTGCGTGTCCCATGACCAGCCGTGGCAGGGTTTTTGTTCCCATGAATGAATGGGCTATAAATCTGTCGGAGTTGACACTAGCAGCCGTCCTAGAGGGTGTAAAGAGAAAATGTGCTGAAGAATCTTGTGGTCTCTGCTTGCCTGGAAAATGAGTTCAATAAAATGGAGGTGATCAGTGCTTATTTATAGGGTAAACGGATACATCCTGCATCGCCGTCAGGAGCGAAGTTAGTGTTTTCTCATTTACACTCATTCTGCGCCGTGCGTCCTGCATGGGGCGGCGCGCGGGGCCGCAGGAGAGAAGCCGCCTGCCTGCAGACCGGGAGCTATCGCTCTGTTTCTAAAGCTGGGGGATCCGTCGTGGGAACTGGCTGGAGGGGCTTAAGGTTTTGAGGTTTGTAAGGAGCCGGAAAACCCAAGGCCCTGAACGGTTTTTTATTTACATTTCCGTTTCGAGGGTGAATGACAGCCAATGGGACAAAATTCATTGCCATTTTTCAGGCCTCTGAAACAATAAATTGCAGCAACCATAAATTTGGAGCTGGGTTAAGTACTGAAAACAATTTATTGCTAATTTTTCCCTTAATTGCATTCCCAAGAAGAAGGTTTGGTGCTCACTGGTGGAATTATTATATAAAAATTATTCGTTAGAAAGCACAACGAACTGTAAATCAGACTCTTACCTGGAACAGGGTCAAGGTTCCCCGCAATTCTCCCCGCCCCCACCACCAGCAGACTGTCTCCAGTGAGGGTCTCAGAAAAGAGAAGGATCAGGGATAATGCACCCACCGTCCCTCCCCCCTCCTCCAAGACAAGGCACGGAGATTAAGTGTTGATTCAATAAGATGCCTCACCTCCTAAAAGTGATTGTGTGAGTCACTTGTGGAAGGGAGCAGAGGGTCCATAATGGAATGTTCGCCGCATGGCCTCCTCGCCTCATTTAATTTGTTTCGAGGCTCCCAGTGTGTCAGGCTAACTTCAGTGGAGGCCAGGGAGCAGGGCTGACCCTGTTGGTGGAGACAGTTGAAAGGCAGCAGTATCTCGTCAGAAATTGCTGGGATGGAGTGAAACCCTGTTGCTGTCTCACCTTGGATGCCGATAACCCTGTCCCAGGTGAGCTTCCTCTGAAAGCTTGGTGAGACAGGCATTCCCATGAGTGATCGATCACAACCTATCGGAGGTGATCTGTTATCTCCTGGTTCTTAGGTCAGAAGTCTTGGGGTTCCCTGGTGGCTCAGATGGTACAAAAATCTGCCTGTAATGCCCAAGACCCAGGTTTGATCCCTGGGTTGGGAAGATCCCCTGGAGAAGGAAATGGCAAGCCACTCCAGTATTCTTGCCTGGAGAATTTCATGGACAGAGGAGCCTGTTGGGCTGTATTCATGGGGTTGCAAAGAGTCAGACACAACTGAGTGACTAACACTTTCCTTAACACCTGGCTCCTTGGGGAGAACAGAGCGGTCCTGTACCTGCCATCCATGCTCCTTTAGGACTGGAGGAGGCCATTAACCGGAACTCACCTGCATGGACCAGTCTCCTTGACATTTTGTGGGTCAGAATGGGTGACAGATTTGCCTCTACAAACCAGCCAGAGAGAGAGCCTGGCCTGAACCTGTGCCCCTCTGGAAGCTCCCAGGGCTAAAATTGCCATTTTGAAAGCTGTCTGGGGAGGAGCTTCTGGCTGCTGAGTGTTTAGTATGTAACAAGCACATTCATCAGAGGGTGGAAAGGTCATCTGTTTCTCTCCCTTCTACGGTGGCCCCTCCCATCTCTGGCCAGTAATGGCTCTGGTGGCAGGACCCTGCTATGCATGGTGCAGGGCTGTGCTGCCATCGTGAAAAACTGCTGTCCCACTGCTGGCCACGGGAGGGGGAGGGAGGGTGTGAGGGAGGGGCATGGTATCCAGGGCTCTGAGAGTCATTCCAGAGGCCAGGCAGGATGGGAAAGTGGATACTTTAGGACAGAACGCTATGGCCCATCCTCATGTACTCGGGAGGTAGGGTTGAAAGTCAATGTGCTATACAAAGTCAAATTAGAAAAAAGCTACAATTTCCTTGCTAGCCTGCTGGGAAGGCACTGCATTAGAGAATGACCCGGAGTCTGGCATAGCCTGTTTGACTCTAGTGATGGGGTAGATTGCTATATCTCTGCTTATCTCTAGAATCATAATCATTTGGTGGCACAATGAGGCCACGAGGGCCACAGAAGGTTTGAGACCCTGACCAAGGGACCAGCAGATTCTCCTCTCCATTTCTAGGCTACCCAGGATAGAGTCTCACTGATGGGACAGCACGTAGCAGCAGCATCCCCACTCTATGTTATGACAAGTGCATATTGGGAAACTCCCAGGATGAAGCCTGTGCACATCCTGAGTGCACAGCAGCCAATTTTCCAGCAGGACCAAGGAGAGTTTCTCGGACCTCCTACTTCCACCTGTCCACTGTCTCTGCCTGTTTCCTTCCGGTTCCCGCTCCTTCCATGAGCAGATCACCTGGAAGGCCCTTCTGATGGGAGTTCCAGCCTTGAGTTCATGGTTCATGGTTAGATGTGGTTGAACACTGGGCTCATGGTTAAATGTGATTGAGAGTGTGACAAACCGAAGGGTACCTGTCAAAGCCATGGCTGCCTCCTTTGGCTCTCGGTGGACAAGACCACTGTGGTCCATGGGACACCACACAGGAGGACCAGGACAGCCCAGCTGAGGCTGACTGTTTTTTTCTTGTGGACAGTGTGTGTGGGTGTTGGGTGCCTGCCCCAGGAAAGCAAGGCAGCTTGTCTGGGAATTTTTGGTACAGGCTAAGTGGTCAGATTGGAGGCAAACAACAGCAATAAGGAACTGAGCCCATGGACCTTGGGTCAAGAGCAAGAGAGGAGGAGGACTGAATCCTCCTGGGGGAGACCAAGTCTGGAGGAGAAGTCAGAGTGAGTTCCCCCAGAAGTGGGGTCACAATGGGCAATTTGCTGTCAGCCTCTCCAACAGCAAGTGCCATAGGGGGCTCAGTGAATGTTAAGAGCAAAAGCAAGTCATTGCTTTCTGAATAGAGGAGGAGTGTACATTTATTTGTCAACATATGAAAATACAGAGAAGTTTCCAGAAGTAAATAAAAATTTCCTGTAATGCCCACTACCCAGAGATGAACATGGTTAAAATTTTTATGGATTTCTTCACAGGCCCATGAGCATTTAGATGTATTATTATTTTTTTTTTTTTCCCAAACTGGGTTTCTACTATACTATACCGTTTTTATGTCTCACTTTTCCCCCTTAACATACTGTATACATTTCCCATGTACTTAATGGTGTTCACAAACTTTTTTCTTTAAATTTTAGGAACCTTAGAAAAATGGTATAGATGAACGTATTTGTAGGGCAGGAATAGAGAGGCAGGTGCAGGGAGCAGACACGTGGCCACGGGAGGGGAAGAGGGTAGAGGAATGAATTAGGAGATTGGAATTGACAATATATACACCACCATGTGTAAAATGGCTAATGGGAAGCTGCTGTCTAGCACAAGGAGCTCAGCTTGGTGCTCTGTGACGACCTAGAAGGGTGGGATGGGGGTGGGGCTGGGAGGCAGGCTCGAGAGAGAGGGAGCATAGGTATACTTACAACCGATTCACTTAGTTGTACAGGAGAAACTAACACAATATTGTAAGGCAACTATACTCCAATTAAAAAAAAAAAGAATTAACAGAATTGCATTTTATGGTTTTGTACCATTTTATTTAACCGTTTCCCTTTTGGGAAACATTCCCTGGTGGCTCAATTGGTAAAGAATCTGCCTGCCAACGCAGGAGATGAAAAAGACGCAGGTTCCATTCCTGGGTCTGGAAGATCCCCTGGAGAAGGAAATGGCAACCTGCGCCAGTAGTTTGGTCTGGAAAATTCCAGGGACAGAGGAGTCTGGCGGGCTACAGTCCATGGGGTCGCAAAGAGTCAGACATGCGCATATATGCATGCACACACACACACACACACACACGCAGAGTTGTTTCTAACTTTTTGCCCTTACCAGTGCAGTTGTGACAAATATACTTGAACATAAACCATGGGGCGCATCTCTGCTTTTACTTTACGGTGGATTCCTCTATGGTGAAGAAGTCCTCTAAGGTGAGGCCCCTTTAATTTGAAGAATTTATCTCCAGGGAAGATTTGTCCTCTGAACCACGCGGAAGAGTGGCAGGCTTCCTTTCCAAACAGGAGATGATCTTTACAAAGCTGCCTGTTTGATAGATGAAACTACTTAGAATTGGAATTTCTCTTATGATGGGGATAAAATGCGTTTTCATCTGTCTACTGAATATGTATATTTTTTCTACTGAGAATCATCTGGTCATCTGCACCAGTCCCCTTTTTTTCCCTTGAGCACTGGGCTCTCCTCAAGAACTCTTTCAAAGGAAAGGACTCTATAGTATAAAGTTCAACAGCTAACCTTCTCTGTTCTCATGGGGCCGAGAAAGGTTGGGGTTTGAGATGGGACTTGAAGAACTGAAGGATTTTGATAGTTGGATACCTGGTTGAATGAGTCAAGGGAAATACACCTAGGAAAATCACAATCTCACTTCATGCGTTTAAAGAAATAAGTTGAGTGAATAAGGGCAAACTATTTTTGGTTTTGGTCTCTGCTGCAAATAACATGTAAAAGAGTCTATGAGCACTTACTTATCTAAGAAAGAAGGCATGCTGATAAACCTTCAACAAGACAACTCAGCTTCGCTGTGATTTTCTTCCTTGGACTACCAAATCGGTCAAGGACTCAGAGAGCGTTGGGGCTGGGGGTGGGTGAGTGAAATGACCAGGCTTGGGGCGCTTCAGTTTTCCACTGTTTTGCCCATGTGTGTGCCTGGGTATGGGTGTGTGAGTGTTGGATCCCAGAGCCCAACCAGCTGGACATATCGTGGAGTGTTGCCCACCCCCAGTTGTATGGGGGCAGGTCTGTTTTTAAGTACCCCACAGCCCCCTTTTCTATGGTGACTGTCTTGTATTTTTCGTGTTTGCAGACAGTGGGATTGGGAATGACTTCACTGTTTGGTTCAGAATTTGGGCCAACTCTGACTCTGTGGTAGACGGCTAGCGATCACTGCGGCATTTCTGAGGGTGTTGGCAAGGCGATAATGCAATTAGCATCTCCTTCTGTGATGGAGAGTGAGGTGAAGACAAGCTGACTTCTTTGGAACTTGATGATACCTGATAATTAGGGGAGACCCTTAAGGGGAATTTATTGGGTTGTTTTAATAATTGCACCCAAATGCATGCGTAGTGAGACTCCCCCAAAACAACGGGCAAAGCAGTAACATACATGCCCACCAGCCCCATCCCTTAGGAGCTGGGATGGGCATGACTACTCTGTATTTTATTTTTAGCAAATATGTATAGCTCGGGTGGCTGGAGCCATTGGTGTTGTTTCAGGAAATTTATTTAAAATTCAATTTGTACATTGTGACTTCCAGCACTACTTTTGGGAAGTGTGTTCTGCATTAGCCATAGCAGTTCAGGATTATGGACTCCAAGGGAATATGTATAATTTTTATGCACTATGTTTATTGGCACATTTGTGTTAATAGCCAATAAGATGATATTGCCATCTTAATACGTTGCGAGTCTCTGTGACTCCGAGTGGGGGCCTCTGAGTATCTGATTGAGGGGGAGAAGTGGGCATGAGGAGCTCGAGGGTATAGGGAATGGTGTTGGAAACCCAAATACTGCCTTGGCAGGTAGTGTCTCTGCAAACCAAAGAGGAACCTATAATTCAGAGTGGGGAGCTGGGCTAAATCAGGGGACAGACCACCAAGGAGGCATTGACATGCTTGTACAGCAAAGTGCCCTTCCTTAGGAGAGAGCAATCCCGAAGATATTTAGCTCTCAATTAAATAAAGCCACATCCTCCTGACTTTCTTTCGGCGACACTTCTCCTCCTGGGAGCAAGGAGCTTGCTTTTTGTAGTGAATTTACAGTGGCTTCTGGACAGATAACAAGAAGTCACATGGCTGACTCTCCAGCTTTGGTCTGGCTGCTTGCTGGATTTCCTGCGATGATGTTCTGAGGCGTTTACCACTCATATGGCACCAAGAAACAGTGCAAAGCTATATATAGATATAGACATAGATATTCAGTGCAAACCATGTTCATTGGAAAATCAAAAAAAAGAAAAAGAAAAACCAAAACAGGGCACAAACATTTTCTCCTCTTTGGACTGTGGATTGGCAATGAAGTCTCTGTATCTCTACAGGCAGCCAACAGAAATTCGGGGCTTGAAAACTGGTGTGGAAGTTACCTTTTTGAAGCACCAGAGCCAAACCACAGCAGTTATGCGGGTTATGAATAATTTTACCTACACTGCTGAAGGCCTGTTGTGATTCCCTTTTATACCAAGTTAGGTGATCTGATTGCATTGAAATGTGGAGGAGTAATTGGCAGCTTCTGTGAAGTCTGGTGAAAGAGAGAGGCTGTCAGGTAGAGCGGCTTCAGAAGCTTCCCAGGTGGCGGTAGTGGTAAAGAACCCGCCTGCAGTGCAGGAGACATGAAAGATGCGGGTTCGATCCCTGGGTCAGGAAGATCCCCTGGAAGAGGGCATGGCAACCCACTCCAGTTTTCTTGCCTGGAGACTCCCATGGACAGAGGAACCTGGTGGGATACAGTCCATGGGGTCATAAAGAGTTGGATACGATGGAGGCCTCTTAGCACAGCACAGCACAGAGGCTCCCGTCCCTGGAAAGGCATGGAATTCTGTGGCCAGGACATGACTGAGTCCATAACTTACGGGGTCAGACAACCTTCCATCAGTGTCTTGCCTGCACTGAACCCTGTGTAGATAGCATATCTATGTTGTTAACGACCACTTCATTACCTACAGCACAGGGCATGACACACAGTAGGACCTCAGCAAAGATTTGTAGAATCTGGGTGGGCACTATAGGGAAATAGCCTCTGCAACCCTGAAATCCCATGGGCTGCCCTCCCACCTCAGGACTCCAAGGATACCCTCTGCTCTGCCCCGGCTCCTGCCCCCCACCCGAATCAAGACATATTTGCCCAGAGCCTGTCCCTTCTCCTATGTGCTGTTGGGCTGGAAAGAAAGCCAATAAGCTACTTCTGCAGAAGGTGATCCCTCTTCTCAGGGAGAATCTGCATCTTTTTTACTTTTTTAAAGATGGTTTAATGAATTAGTTAGTTTTTTACTGTGTTGGGTCATCGTTGCTACACACAGGCTTTCTCTCGTGGCAGGCGAGATGGGGCTGCTCTCTAGTTGCCCTGTGTGGGCTTCTCTTGCCGCAGAGCATGAGCTGTAGGGTACACAGGCTTCTGTAGCTGCAGTTGCTGGCTCTAGAGTGCAGGCTCAATAGTTGTGGTGCAGGAGCCTAGTTACTCCACAGCATGTGGGGTCTTCCTAGATCAGGGGTCGAACCCACGTCTCCTGCACTGGCAGGGGGAGTCTTCACCTCTCTCCCCGCTGCACACAGAAAGCTGAGATGGCAAAGAAACTGTCCCGGTTAAGAGAGTGAGCTTTGGAGCCTGTGATATCTGGGTTTGAATTCAAGCTCCATAACCAACCCCCTGTGCAGTGGGATGACTTACCTACCTTTTCTGAGCCGGGGCCTCCTGGTCAGGAAGCGGGGCTGGCACTGTGCTGCCTGACTGGGGTGAGGCCAAGATGAGATGTTGGATGCATGGTGGGCACCCCCATACTGGTTGGACCCAGATCCTCAGTGAATGTGGATTCCTGCTATTACTGACCCCTTTGTATTTTCACTGATTCCCTTGAAAAACCGACTGTTGGACTTCCACGGCCATCATCCTCCGTTTCATCTCCTATCTTCCTGACCTTATCACCTCCCCCAAACTGGCTCTTCTTCCCCACATTTATACCAACCACCCAGGCATCCAAGGAAGAAAACAAATCATCTTGTCTCTTCTTTCTGGTCCCACCTGCCATTTCCATTCCATCATGGCAGCCGTGGGAGTGACCAGAAGCATGGCTTTAGAATCAGTCTCTCCCCACTGCTAAACCAGCCTTTCTCTGCCCAGCTTCTAGGCTGGGCTCTGGCTGCTCCAGACAAACACACTCCCCACCTGTACAAGACATCTTCGTCGACCTGCTCATTTCGCCAGAAGGTCTTCACCTCATGTGTCTGTTTAATCCCAGGTCTCGTGACGCTGCCTCTTAGACAGGATTCCCTTATTTTCCTCCTTTACCTCTGACCCTTAGTTTATGCTTCTGCTCCCTGATCGCCTGCACCCGCTGCAGGTGGGGTCCCTGCAGGTGGGGTCCCTGCAGGAGGGGCTGGACACGCCACACACTTGAGCATGGTACCTGGAACAGGTGTATTGGCTATAATAGCCGTAAGGATAACTTTCATGTTCGAGGTCCTGAGAATGTAGCAGAACCAAGGTTCCAATCTGGGATGGACTCGTTCAGACCCTGACTACCACTGATTTCCATGGGTGTGGGCTCCCATCATGCTGGTCAGAGTGTGGAAGACAAGGAATAATCCTGATGCTAATAACCATCCATTGAACACCAAACACGTGTCCAGGCCCTGTGCTTAGCATATGCTACGGAAGAGTCACTTTTGTACCCATTGTCCGTATAGGATATGCAGGCTGCAGGGCCAGAGGTAGTGGACGAGTAGGAGGGAAGCGTGTGGAGGTGGAGATGGAAGAGTCAAGAGTGATTGTCGCACCTCCCTGCAAATCCCCCTTCTCACCGAGTAACTGCACGCGGATGGCTCTGTGTCTTCCGCTTTTCTTTCCCATGATCTCCCTGTCCTGTTTGGCTGTGACAGGCGGAGCTGAGTCCAGAGCTTGGATGGCCAGAAGGAGAGGCCGAAGATGAGCTATCACGGCCACTCTCCCCATCGCCACTGGCAGCTGTAATCTTGGAGATGCTCCAAATTTCTCCCTTTTAAAAAAATTTCCAATTTCATAACTCTCCTTAGGTGTTTTTTTTTTTTTAAGACCCCATAGTGTTTGCAACAACCGTTATGGCTCTATTATGATAATACAAGAAAGTTACATTATGAAATAAATGCATTTTAAGGTTTTTCCCTGGCAACATAATGTAAGGATCATTCTGCATGTTGGTACTAAAGAATCAAAAACAGTTTAGTCAGTGCATGTGAACACTGTTTCTTGTCATCTATTTAATGGATCTACTGTACTATTTGTGTTCCTTCCAGCCCTGCTGCCGTACATCAATGAAAAATTATGTTTTTTTCCTCCGTGCTACAACACCCGTCATCTTTATAGGCAACGCATTCCCCTTCAAGTCGTGGAGTGTAAACTGCCTACCATTTCTCTGCCCCTTTCCCTCCCCGTCATTTACCTGGTTCTCGGAAATCGAGGGTCAGTGCCTTCTCTTATTAATGTTCTGTGTAATAGAAATCAGTGCACCCGTGTTACTCACGTGGAACCTGGGCAAACAGTGGCTGTTAGTGTGCAAAGGGCAGACAGGAAGCCCGGCTTTATTTTTTTAACCTTCTTTGTTTACTGGATCTCGGCAGTCAATCACAAGCTCTCCCTGCATTTAAAGCAGGCCTGCCTGCCTCCAGAAAGAGCTACCAGCTGAGGACCCACTTGCCGTTAATACCCCGGGAGCCAGGATGCCAGCCTCATTTCAGAAGGCCTCACAAAGTCCTGGCCTTGTCTCTCTGAAAAAAATTTACTCCCCCAACCAGCAAAGTTTGGGTCCAGGATGATCTGGCCAGGCCCAGAAGGACCTCATTGGAAAGAGAACTGTCTCTCCAAGGTCACATTTTTTAGGGTGATGCAACAGTGGGGATCACTATGGCCAACTTCGTCCTCCTCACTGTGCTGAGATCTATGGCCAACACCTGCCCCAGGACTGCAAACCAGACACTTGCCAGGGCCAGGTGGGAGGCTGACACCCGTGGAATGGGCTGGAAGGGCCAGCGTTACTCCAGTCCATGTTGCCAGGTGGGAATGTGACCCAGGATCCTCAGGTGTTCCATAGTTTACATAGAAGTGATGGCCCAGATGTTACAAAAGTTACCACCTTTTGAATTTAAAGTGTTGGGTAAAGTGAAAAAAATAATTGCTGTCAAACCATGCTGGACCACGGGCTTGTGGCTTTCCACTCTCTGACGTCTCCCGCGTCTGGTACTTGCTGTGCTGCCCTAGTCTTGGTCTCGCAGCAGGGTATGGGGATAATATCGTCTGGACAGCGTCTCATCTAACCTGCCTTGAGTGGGTTCCTGTAGCTTTGGAGCAGTCTGGGGTTGAGCAGTAGGAAATGTCCGAGTTGCTAAGGTTGGGGGGATTCCCATGACAGCAGGGCCACGAGGAGCGATGAGCAGGTCCACCTGGGCACCTCCCTGGCCTCCAGCTGCAGAGTCTAGTTCTGTGGCAACATCCTGCCAAACAGTGGCTTCCCAGACCCAGGCTTGGTGGTGGGGGTGGGGAATGGTCAGAGCCTGGGTGAGCCCGGGGTGAGAGATATTTGGAAATTCAGGGAGGGGAGATTTGGGGGCATCTCACCTGACATTCTGTGTATCCCTGGAACCTCTGATGGGATGCTTCTGGGACTGGGTCTGTGGTATGGGTTCTTGTCCTTGTCTGACCATGTGAGCCTGTGGCTTTCTCCCCCAACTATATCGTAGGTCCTTAAGGGCAGGAGCCAGAGCTTTGAAAATTTTTCTTGCCTATTCAGTGTCTCACCTTAGGCTCTACATCAGTATAAGCAGCTACTTTCCTGGGAAGGCACGTGCTGATGCGCTGCTGGCTTTAGAAAGCGAGGAAAGAGAAGGGAGGGTGAGAGAGATTGGCCTTTCTAGGGTGGGTGCGTGGAACAAGGGGCAGCTCATTTCCAAGGTGAGAGGTGATGTCTGCCTGTGGAGAGGCGGGCGGGTGGTGTTCAAGGTCCTGAGAAGATCCCACTGAGCAGTATCCTGCTTGGTTCACCGGGCTGCAGGCAGCAAACAGAACCCAGCTGAAAAGCAATATCCTGTTACAGAGAGAGACAGCTGTAATGTGCGGGCACAGCGGCTCCAGGCTCACCCAGCCAGCCTCAGGGCCACCAGCACCGCCTCTCGGGTGCCGCCAAGTCCGACTCTGCTGCTCTGCCAGCTTTTTTGCAATTGACCTGGAGCGAGAGGGCAGCTGGACCGAGGCCCAGGGTGTCCGGGTGGCAGGCTGCAGGGACAGCGGCTCCTGTCCTAGGGGCCCATGTGGATGCCGGAGGGGCTGGCCCTGCGCGTGCGGGCAGCGGGGCCGACAGAGCTGTCAGCTGGGCCGATGGATAGGAGAATCCAACGATGAGCCTGCAGCGTCCGGGTGGAGTCCCGGAGCACGGTGGCCTGTCCCGTCTCCAGGGCCTCTGCTTCCACGGCTGACATAAGTGGCTGCGTGGCCAGGATATGCTGATGGTAGCGGCCCTCAGCCGCTGATGACAGCATGGGGCCTGGCCCACTGTCTTTCTCCGGAGCACTGAGCGGCACTCGGGCTGTAGGCTCTCCCCTTGCCAGCTCCCACTGCCTTAGAGGTGGACTCAGAGAGGGTCCTGGCGGCGAGAGCCCCGATGCCCTGAGACACGGGATATGTCCCCCGAGTCTGGACCTCATGCCACGGCCCTTCCCACGCATGCATCCTGGGAGTGTTGTGGGACTCCTTGGAAACGGTCATCGTCTTTTCCCCAAACACCATTCTCCGTTTCTGTGCGTGTGTGGCACCCTCTCTTGCGAGGCCCCTGCTCTGCCTTCTGATCCTCCCTCACGAGATATTTGGAGGTTTAGGAAGGAGGGGTTTGGGGAATCTTACCTAGCATTCTGACATCCCTGGAATTCCAGAAGAAAAGATGCTTCTGAGCGTGGACCTGCGGTTCGGCTTCTGGCTTTGCTTGACTGTGCCATCTTTCGGCTCTCCTTTCCTGCTCTATGCTGGGGTCCCTAAGGACAGGAAACAGGGCTTGCTTTGTTTTCCTGTCACTCTCTGATTCCCTCCACTTTCCGATCTCTTCCCCTCCAAGTGCTCGGCCAGCCTCATCATCCACACTTGTCTTCCTTAGCTGGAAGCAGGAGCTGTTGCCGCCCTTCCCTCCCTGCTCTGCAGACATGTGACGTGGCCCTTGAGGAGGGTCCCATGTCCAGGTGACGCCGTAGGGAGTCTCAGGACAGGGGTGAAGGGGGAAGGGCCCCCACACCTGGATCGACCTTCCCGTGCCCTGCCTGGGTGGAGCCTCGCTGTCTGTCCTCGGAGACGTGCATGTCGCATGCCTGGCTGGCCTGGCTGGACCCCTTGGTTGGAGCTTTTCCAGACTGAAGCTGTCTCTTGCCACCCCCAGAGGCTCTGTTCAGCTGAGCGAGGCCTTGGTCAGCAGCACAGAGTGTTTTAGCTTCATCTTCTGAATCCGGGGTGAACCGCTGTTCCTGATAAGCCTGGAGCTGCGCAGAAACCTCGCTTCTTGGTGGTTTTTCTCGTGAGGCTTCTTTAACAGCATGAGGCCTCTGAAGAGGGAAGGCTGTCATGTTTACTGCCTGAGGGACACACAGACAGCTCCCCAAACCCCGCCACCCTGGAAGTCAAACCAGCCCTGTAGGAGCCCTTCGAGGGGAACAGGAATGTGGTGTGCTGAGGTGTAGCAGTTGCTGGCTTAGCTGGTCTGGGGTGGTGGTTGGGTCTCACCTTGGCCTTGGAGACTTCCTGACTGGGGAGTCAGAGAGGATTAGGAGTATGCTATTGACCATTGAGCAAGTTTCTTTCCTTTTAGGAGATCTGCTGTCTGAAGCCTGACTCTGTGTGATCCAAGGCAAATTACTCATCCTCTCTGAGCCTCAGTCTCTTTGCTCCATCAGGGAAAGAAAGCTCCCAGGCTCTATGGGTAGAATGTGAGCAGATACTTTGAGAAAAATAGTGAAATCCACAGTGCTGGTCATCACCAGGATGCCATCACTCTGGGCTCTTGCCAAGGGACTGGTACACCGGAGTTCTTGTCTTACTTGGCTCAGATGCATCCCTCCATCTACCCGTCATCCTGAAGCCTCACTTCATCCATCCACCCACCTGTCTGTCCATCCATCCACCCATCAACCTGACCATCCATCAGTCTGTCCACGCATCCATCAGTCGCTCCATCCATCAGTCCATTCATCCATCCATCTACCTTTCCATCCAGTTGTTGGTAATGTTGGGCACTACACAGTGCTGCAGAGATGACTGCATCTGTCCCCAGCCTTCCGAAGGCAGGACTCACAATGATGTGCTTGTTTTGCCTGGCTCCCTACTCCTTCTGAATTTGTTGGATGGATGAGACACAAAGTTTACTATTTGTTACAGCTCAAGGAAAGCATGATGAATGCTGAGCAGAGGGAGAGATCAGGTCTGACTGGAGGGATTGGGGAAGGCTTCAGGAGGTGCCATTTAAGCTGAGCCTTGAAGGCTGCTCCAGTGCGGATGCAGTGATGGTGAGGCAGGAGAGCCTCTGTGTGTTGAGGAGACAGAGATGAGGCTTGATGGGCATCTCTCTTAACAGTCTTCCCTTAGTGGAGGGGCTGAATTTTGACCTCTTTTCCCACCTTGGTGCCCAGCCTGCCCCGTGGGTGTTGTCCCCAGTTTGAGTCGTTGCTCCTGGAAGGCAAACATCCTCCATGTTGGACAAGGGCAGCTTGAACACAACCGCACAGGACAGTCAGAGAAAGGCCATCTCTGCCCAGACCCTGAAGAGCTGCTTCTGCACCCACGTGGGATTCTCATGCCATTAGCATGACCACTTCCATAGATTTCAGTCGGGAGCATCAACACCCAACAGCTCCATGGCTGATGGAAAGAAGGAGAAGTCAGCTGGGGAGTCCAAAGGGTTGGCCTCCTGGGACCACCGCTCCCCAAGCAAGCTTTCAGGAAACTTGGCGCAACTTAATGAGCGCAGCAAACAAAGTTGGGCTGAGTGATTGGTATGCATTGTTTTGTTTCTTTCATTAATTCCTGCTGCCATTCGGGATGCAGGGATGAACAATAGCAGGGGCCTGTTCAGATCAATACCAGATTGCTGATAGTGCCTATCTGTTCTTGGAGCAGATTATTTGATAAATGGCGTGGTCCATACATTGTGACAGGTGTTCCCCGTCCAGCCCAGACCAAGCTGGTTTAGTGGAGCCCCTTCACGGGAAGCCAGGAAAGCAGAGAGAGTATTTCCTTTTTTGGTACAAATCCACATAGAAATTGTTGCTTTTAAGCTATAGATAATGACTTTCTAGCAAGAGAGGATGGTAGGGGGGACAGAAAGGATCTGGACTTTACTCTCCCTCACACCAAAGAATTATTTTCCCCCACAGCATGGGGTTTAGCTGGGCCCTGGCTTGGATTGTGGCTCTAATAGGGGAGAATGTGAAGGGTTTTATTTTGAAGGCAGGGCAGCCACTGATGGAGTAACTGGTTTCCAGGTGGAAGAAGCTACTGTCCCCTGAGCTGTGGATGGGCCCTTGGGGGAACGCTGATGGCTGGAGGTGGGGCTACAGAGAGTGAGTGGTGCCAGTCTTGGTGGGGCAGGGGCTGGGGAGGGGGCTAAGATTTCACAGACGAGTTCGGGCAGACAGGGCACTGTGTAAGGTCAGAGCCCCCGGACCATGGAAACGGTGCTGCTGGACGGTTGTCATGTCCAGTGGCTCTGCGCCAGCCTGGCATTGGCACTCTCTTGTGGATTCCTTTGGCAGCTTTCTCACTCCTGGGCGTTATGCTCTGCAGTTCAGTCTCAAGGGCTAAGTTTCCAGGCCTGAGAGGTTCGAGTTGCCCCCACCTTTCTTGTTCATTTTGTCCAGGGCCGGCCACACTCCCAGAGTGTTCCTAATGTCTGGGAGTGAAAAGCGGAGGTACCAAAGGGACCTGGATCAATGAGTGATGGATAGACAGAGGGAGGCGGGCAGGTGACACCTGCAGGGCCACATCTGCCCGCACCTCCAGCCCCCACTCCTGGGTCCCAGGGAAGCAAATGGAACTCAGAGCATCCTTGGAGACAGCACGACATGGTGTGCTGGGGGAAGGTCACAGAGAACAAAGTGCTTCCACGGTGTTACCGTATTTGCACTCCCAGCATTCCTGCAACATGGGCTGGGCATGCCCCCTGCCCCGCTGACGCTGACTGCTCAGTGGCTGCCACCTGCGAGGAGGTCCCCTGGGCCTGTCTGCCTGCTTGGCTTCCCAAGTGAATGGTGGTGCATGGACAGCAGCTGGGGAACCAGGGATGGACTTTGCCTTCTTAGCTCTGAAATCCATGTGCGTGTACTAAGTTGCTTCAGTGGTGTCCCACTCTGCTACACTATGGACTGTAGCCCTCCAGGCTCCTCTGTCCGTGGGATTCTCCAGGCAAGAATACTGGAGTGCACTGCCATGTCCTCCTCCAGGGGACCTTCCCCACCCAAGGGTTGAACCCGTGTCTCTTAGGTCTCCTACATTGGCAGGCACGTTCTTTATCCCTAGGGCCACCTGGGAAGCCCCTGAAATCCATACTCCCTGCTCGAAAAAGGGGCAACCTGGAGGCCCTGAGGAGCCATCCTTCTTAGGATGCGGAATCCTTTTCCAAGGTCTTATTGCTGAAAAAAGGCAATTACACAGGGGATGGTGACCCTCGTCTCCCAGAGTATGTTGAGGCGGTTGGGGCCGTGATCTATGGAATGTCAGGCGTCAGATTTTAGACTTTGTTTTTAAAAATCTCTAACAACCTCCTAAGGAATGATTTGACATCCTTAAGTTCAACACTGGCACACAAAAAGCTTATGGCAAAATTAACATAAATCATTAGCATTAATCATGCAGGGTTATTGATAGCCGTACGCAGGCATGTATCACAATCCTGGCCAGGGACTCGGGTCGGGCGATATTTCTTCCAGCTGTCCTGGCCACATATGGTGGTGAAGCTGGCTTTCTTTTCTAATTTTCCTCCTCAGCTTGAGCTGTCAGAGCCACCCCCTCTTCCCATTCCCTTCCCCTCACGCTGGGCACTAACTTCGTTGTCTCCTCTGCCTTTCCTCTCTCTCTTCTTTAGAAACCAGACTTCTAGTCCGGGTCAGAATCCATCAGTGTCCGTGGCTGTCACCCACCATGTGACTAGAGGCAGCGAAATAGCTGGGTGACAGTTACCAGTGGGTGGCCTGCATGGATCAGGTTCAGTTTGGTGGCCTTCACTTTTCCTTACACACTCATCTCAGAAGCTGAGAAAAGACTCCCCTGCCCCCGCTGCCTGGATGCTGGTGTGCCCTCACCTTGCCACGCACTCCCTCACCGGCCCAAGATGCTGGGGACGGTGGATGGTATAAAAGTAGAATACAGCAAGGAACGGGGTTTTATAGTCACTGGCAACGCTTTGAAATATAACAGAAGGACGTATGTTACCTTCGTTGAAAAATGAGGAAGGGAATTCTGTTGGTCTGACCTTGCTGTATGTCTCTCCAACCACACTGCATTTGTGGTTGTATTAACAGGAGTAGAGTATAAAGAACATTGGAGGTGATGAGAAGGGGCTCTGTCCTACTGTGCTGATCAGATCACACTGAAAATTATTGTGGTCAGTAAAGACTGGGACAGGCTTAGATACATAGGACCAGGGTTATGTGAGGAGGGAATAGGAAATATTCAGCTCAGAATATACACACATTGGGAACCATAAGTTCTCACTTTCTGTGTTTGAAGAGCTTCCAGAGGAAGAGGAGGCCACGAGTGCTGAGCAGCTCAGAGGACTGAGAACTTCAGACAGGTGGCAATGTACCCAGAACAGGGTGCATCAACCCCAAACGGTATTGCCTCCAGAGGACTTGGGGAGTGAGTTCTCATCACCAGAGGTGTTCAGCACAGGCTATGTGACCACTTGGAGGAAAGCTTGGGGAGGAGTCAGAGTAAATGCCATGTAAGGTCCTTTCTACGCAGGCAGAGCTTGAAATTCCGAGTTTGTATCCTGATCTGAGTGCTGGAATCAGAGAACAACAGTGCAGTCTGCCTCTGCCTCTCTTTTCCGCCTCCAGGCTGCAGTCTCAGCTGAAGACTCGGGCTTCTCGAACACATCTTTCTCCTCCCTCTTTTTGCAAGTCTAGCTTCACACAAGACTGTGGTGGCCTCATAGCCTGTGACCACATTCAGAGAAAGCTATGCAATCCCTTAATGAAAAACTTGAGTGGGGGCATTTGAACATGTTTCTTCCTCATATGCTTCCAGCAGAATTTCAGAGAAGCTAATACACTTGGTTGGTAGAAGCTTTAATCAGCAATGGATTTGGACAGTTCAAGGCAATAGCATTTCCAAATGTTATAGCCTGGGATGGCCTGAGATTTGATGAACAAGAATAGAGGTCAACCACAAACAGTTAGGGGTGAATGGTTAGTCCTGAATGGCCATCGGTCCTTGCCACCAGCTCTTGGGAAAACCATGGGCTCCTTGTCCTTGGTACTAGCACAGCTGCCTTTCTTTGGTGGTGTTATCGGCTCTTGTGGAATGCTTGCTCGGTGTCCAATCATGTTTAGCTGTTAAAGGGAGGGGTCTGAAAGTCTCTCTGCACTCTAGGACACAGGATTCTAGAAAGAAACTTTCACATTATGGGAATATGGCTTGTCAAGAAAATCACCCACTTTATGCCAAATTAAACAAAAAGGAAAATGTTTTGGTTTTTGTAAACAAAAAATTCCAAATCAGTTCTGCTTCAGGTAAGGTTTGATCCAGCAGATTATGGGATCTCACCAAGGGGTCTCTTGGCATGGGCTTCCTCATCAGTGCAATAATATCTCTCCCTCCCAACAGCTCTAAACACTTCCTTTCATGAATTCAAATGTTTCTGACATCAAAAGCTTTGTATCTATGCATACTCATCAACTACATAGCCAGAACTAGGTCATTACTTCCTGTGGTCAGGATAGAGTCACATGTTGATGGACTTAGGGCACTTAGTGTCCAAATTAAGTGCTGCATCCAGGGTAAATCCCACCCAAGCTTCGTGACCGAGAATGGAAAGGAGTCCTTCATCAAAAGAAGTTTGGAGTATTACTTTACCAAAACACTGAAGATGGCTGCAGGGTGCAAAAATGAAAACATACCCACTTTAGCTTGAAAGTGTCTGGTCCTGGAAAGATAGTTCCTCACCATAACTTTTCTCATCTCAGGTTTCCTGCTGGACCTTAGCATCTTTTATCTTTTCTCTGCCATCTTTTACCAACATTTTTGCAGGGTTTGGATGTTGAGGCATCTTAACTTTCTTAGAGAAAATTAGAGGAGATTAATGCAGCTGACAAAGAGCTGCTGCCCTGATGCACAGCTTGTGGGGGCCACCATTTTGGAAGAACCACAGGAGCCACTGTTCCCTCTCCAACGAGTGATAAAAATGTATAAGATGCTCTTTGGAATGTGGCTTGACTTGCACAAGACCAGCCATGCCTTCGTTAGATATGTCTAGTGTTCCGAGGCTTGCAGAACCTGGGCAAACAGGTCAGCGAGATTTCTTTAATCTGATCACAGGAGAGTTTCCACAGAAGCTGGTCCACGTCTTGTAGAACTGTCCACCATTCCCCAGTGTCCAGGGGCAGCCTTGCAGAGATCATAGTCACTGAGAGCGGCACTGTCGACAGGCATGGATAGATCCCTTAATTTCATGGTTTAAAAATACGTTAGTTGACCTTAGTATAATTCCAATATTTCAGTCATTTACATGTCATGACTCAGTACTCATTCATTAAATATAGTGCTTTTCGAATGAAGAACGGAGATGAAAATTTTTCTTAATGATGACAAGTGATATAATTTACTTTCATTTCTGTCATATCATGGTGCCCATGAGCCTGGCCACGGCTGAGGGTCTGCCTGTGGCGCCATGGTGAGCTCCTTTTAGTAAAAGGCTCCACTGGACACATCATTTGAGCCAATACTGGTCATGTGTGTCTGAGTCATCCCCCACTTGGATCCTTGGCCCTGTTTTGTTTGAGCTCTTTGGCTCCATCAGTGGACCTTTCCAATAAAGTTATACCTTCTAGAAGAAGGAGGTGTGGCTGGGGTGGGGGAGGGAAGGTGATAGGGCAGAGGGATGGATGCTGTTGAAAATCTTCGTTTTTGTGGCCCCGAGGGAACTGGCCATAGGACTGGAGTGAGTGGGAGGATGGTCAAGATCCTATTTTCCTCAGTAGCGCCACCTCCTGGCCTGGCTGCACTGATCGTTGTTCACGGATGAAGTTCATAGCTCTTCAGAGTTTGGGATGTGGTAACTGGTGCTGTGCTTCCAACGGGAGCTCTCTGAATTTAGAAAACCTCCTTGGTGGAGTTGGTAGTTTGCAATTCCCCTGACAGATGAAAGTCTCATTTTGAAAACTGAAAAACGACTCCCTCACAAATAGTGCTTCCAGAGCCTGGGACTCAGGAACACTCTATAATAACCAGAGGTCCTACCCTCCGGATTTACTTGGCCAAGCCCCGATCATCCCCTTTGGTCAGTTTCTTTTGTGGTGGTTCAATGAGACTTCACAAGGATTGCTTTATTCTGTGTTAATCTGTACGGATACTAAGACCATTACGATTAATTGGAACAGAGCTTGTAGAAAGTGGGAGAAGCTGAAATCTACACATCAGGCTCTAAACTTCTTAGGATGCTTTAACATTTTTTTTTTTAAGAATAGTCATATTTATTTATTTTTGGCTGCACTGAGTCTTCATTGCAGCTTGAAGGCTCTCTGTGGGGGTTGCCTGGGCTTCTCTCCAGTTGTGGCACACAGGTCCAGTAGTTCTGGGGCACTGGTTTAGTTGCCTCTCAGCAGGTGGGATCTTAGTTGCCCGTCCAGGGGTCAAACCTGTGTCCCCTACATTTCAAGGTGACTTCTGAACCACTGGACTGCTAGGGAAGTTTTAAGGGACACTTTTTAAGGAGAACCACCATTTACATGGGCTTCCCTTGTGGCTCAGATGGTAAAAAATCCGCCTGCAATGCAGGAAACCTGGGTTCGATCCCTGGGTCAGGAAGATCCCCTGAAGGACATGACGACCCTCTCCAATATTCTTTCCTGGAGAATTCCATGGATGGAGGAGCTTGGTGGGCTACAGTCCATAGGGTTGCAAAGAGTCGGACACGACTGAGTGACTAAGCACAGCACCGTTTACATTTACCCCCCTTCCGAAGCAATCAAATGGTGTGCAGCCCTGGGCCTGCAGCTGGCCCTGGCTTATACGCCTTGAGGCAACCGTGGCAGGAAACATCGATTATTACTCAGCTCAAAGAAAGCCCAGTGCCACTAGGCATCCAGTGCTAAAGAGAGTTTTCCCCAAACTCTCAGAGGCCAGATGGCATTGTTCCTCCTTGGGTTCTGGGGCAATTTAGAGACGGAAATGGATATAGCCAGACTGCAGTGAGTAACAGCCCGGAGAGCCCTGGGTTGGGGGTTGGACCTCTTGTCTTTGTATCCAGACTTTTTGTTTGAGCCCTTTCCCCCAGCAACATCAGTTTTTTCCATCTGTAAAATCTGTACCGTCTGGGGCCACAGCACAGGGCCTGGGATGCTGAGCCAGCGGCTGCTTCGCCTCGCATCCCCTGTCAGCTGCAGGAGGATGAAGCTGCTGCTTCACACTGCTCACCTATGTGGCCTCTGTTTGGGACAACTTGATTACCATGAGGTCCATTCAGGAAAATGGGGAGCTCAGAATTGAGAGCAGACTTGACGAGATCATTGAACCACTAAGGGAGAAAATCAGGGATTTGGAAAAGAGCTTCACCCAGAAATACTCGCCAGTAAAATTTTTATCAGAAAAGAACTGTAAAAGAATTTTGGTAACTGGGGGCATGGGCTTTGTGGGTTCTCACCTCACGGACAAGCTCATGATGGATGGTCACGAAGTGACCGTGGTGGACAACTTCTTCATGGGCAGGAAGGGAACATGGAGCATTGGATTGGCCACACGAACTTTGAGCTGATCAACCATGATATGTTGGAGCAGCTGTACGTTGAAGTGGATCAGATCTACCACCTGGCCTCTCCTGCCTCTCCTCCCAATTACATGTACAACCCCATCAAGACTCTAAAGACCAACACCTTCGGGACACTGAACATGCTGGGGCTGGCAAAGCAAGTTGGGGCTCGTCTATTCCTGGCCTTCACCTCAGAGGTGTACGGAGACCCTGAAGTCCACCCACAAACTGAGGATTACAGGGGCCACGTGAATCCCATAGGACCCTGAGCCTACTACAATGAAGGGAGTGAGTCACAGAGATCATGTGCTATGTTTCCATGAAGCAGGAGGGCATGGAGGTGCACGTAGCCAGGATCTTCAACACCTTCGGGTCCCGAATGCACATGAACAATGGCCGGGTCGTCAGCAACTTCATCCTGCAGGCGCTGCAGGGGGAACCGCTCACAGTGTACAGATCCGGATCACAGACGAGGGCCTTCCAGTACGTCAGTGACCTGGTGCACGACCTCGTGGCGCTCATGGACAGTAACGTCAGAAGCCCTGTCAACCTGGGGAACCCGGAAGAACACACCATCCTAGAATTTGCTCAGCTCATCAAAACCCTGTTGGCAGTGGGAGTAAAATTCAGTTTCTTTCTGAAACCCAGGACGACCCCCAGAGAAGGAAACCAGACATCAAGGAAGTGAAGCTGATGCTGGGGTGGGAGCCAGAGGTCCCGCTGGAGGAAGGGTTAAACAAAGCCATCTTCTACTTCCAGAACTCGAATACCATGCAAATAACCAGGACATCCCCAAACCAAAGACAGCAAGGATGAAAACAGGACAGGCAAGCCATAACTGAAAACCTCACCTTTCGGGACCGTAGATGCCCTATTTCACACTTGCCAGGAATTCTTTTTTTTTTTTTTTTTTTTTAAAGAAAGACTAACTAAAACAGGAGTTATGAAGAAAAAAATGGAATTCATACTGAAGCTTGCTTTAAGAAATGGATGTGCCCAAAAACTACCCTAAAAAACCTGCAGATTTTGCCTTGCACTTCTGAAAAGCTTTTTACGTAAAAGAGCGTCGATACATCTCTGCACTTTTTCAAGTTTTTTTTTATCTTACTGTGAGAGCCTATGTCGTGACTGTCGTCGACGGTTTTACTTACTGGTTTCTTTGTGAAGCTGAAAAGGAACATTAAATGAGGTGAAAATGCCGATTTATTTATGAAGTGGGTACTTATAAATGAGACGCTATTCTATGCATAGAGGAGAAAAAGCAGACCAGGAGTAATATCAGGTGGATGGCATACCTCATTAATTCTCAGGCAGAGAAAAGAATTCTGCTCGAGAGCTTTGTGACGTTTCTTCTAATGCAGAATTTCTCCAAGGTCTAGTTCTTAGTTGCAAACTTGACTTTGAAATGTTGGTTATCACGATTAAGGAAATTTGAAATCACTACTATGTCGTGCTGCATATGGGGGTGGGGTGGGTGGGATGAAGTTAATATTCTTGGTTAACAGTGGTTAAATATACCATTTGAATAAAACATTGGGAAAAAGTCTGCACCATCTGTATAATGGTGCAGATGGTCTCTGATGGCTGTTATTGTCCCGCTAGTCTATAATTTTTTTTTAAGTTTTAATATATAATTCTATTGTTTTCTTTTATTTTTGACTGTGCTGGGTCCTCATTGCTGTTGGTGCTTGTCTCTAGCTGCGGTGAGCGGGGGCTACGCTCTAGTGCCGGTGCAAGGGCTCATTGCGGTGGCTTCTCTTGTTGCGGAGCACGGGCTCTGGGCACTCGGGCTTCAGCAGCTGAAGCTCATGGGCTCTAGGACACAGGCTCAATAGTTGTGGCGCATGAGCTTAGTTCCTCTGTGGTATATGGGATCTTCCCAGATCAGGGATTGAACCCGAGTGCCCTGCATTGGCAGATGGACTCTTGACCACTGGGCCACCAGGGAAGCCGCCGAGTTTCTCTGTTTTGACTGTTATTTGGAATGTCTGGAAAGTGAGCTGTGTCCAGGCCTGCAGGCATTAGGAGGCAGGTGGGTATATGTGAGACTATGAAGGTTTTGTTCTCTTCATGGCGTTTCTCGGGGTGGTCACGGCGGCACGAGGCATCTTAGCAAGTCTAAGTGGACTCAGTGAGGACTCCCTTGCCCAGCTCCGTGTAGGCAAAGGGATTCGATCTGGGCCCTTCATGGTGCTAGAAACTAACGGACGTGTATTTTATGTTTACCTGAAGATGGATGTGATTGGCACCAGAGGGTGATGGGGAGGGGAGCAAAGACACAAAGAAAACAGCCCATTCCCGCCCCTGTCCTGGGACCCCAGTCTCTCAGGATATTGCTATCTTTCTAAGCTCCAGGGCAGAGCCTTCCCCTCGGTGTTGTGGGGAGGGGTCTGTCTGCAGGGGAGTAAGAGAGAGAGGCCTCCTCCGTTCTAAACGCAATGCCCTCTGGCCATCCTGGGCCCAGGGTGAGCAGGCCACACTCAGTTGAACTTGGGACTTGGAGGTTCTGAAAGGTCCGCTAGTTTCCTGGCAGGTAGGCTTCTAGGAAGAGCTTGCTGGCGGATTGCTCCCTAGATCTGGGGTTTTGGGTCTCCCCTTATCCTCTGCACATAGTATTGGCCTTCTTCCTGGACCACAGAGCTTACAGCAGAGCTGACAGGAGGTGCTGGGACTGTCCTGGGCTGTTATCTAAGTAGCCAGGACTCTGGCTGTGTCCATGGCCTCCCAGGGTCTGTGCTGGTGGTTGTAACAGGGCTCCTCCGACCCCTATCATCCAGCAGGAAGCTGGAAGCCCAGTCAAAGGGCTTAGAGAGCTGGGACCTTCCTGGTCTTCATTTTAGCCTCAAAAGCGAAAAACGTACAGATGATTTTGTTTTGCTCCTGTCAACACTCTTGTTTTCTGGGGCCCAGAACCTACGCAATTCTCCAGAGTCCCTAGAATACAGACTTGGGAGTTTGGGCCCAGCAGGAGACAGATGGCACACTCACAGGGTGCAAATTAGAGGAGTTTAACAAGAGGACAATTTGTAAAGGAGCAGGTGGGACTTAGGAGTCTGTGGGTGTGGGAGGGGGAAGTCCAGACCTGAGTGTTGGGGGACAGAGCATCCTGGAACCTGCAAACAGAGAGGAGCAGTGAGGAGGTCACCAGTAAGGAGCATCCCTGCCAGGAGAGAGCTGGGAGAATGAGTGGTCCCACTTTTCCTAACCCTCCTGCTCTCTTCGGGGGGCTTCCATTGGCTGAATTGACCAGAAGCCCACGACATGGTCCATATAAGGACAGCCTCCCTGTGTGGGGAGAGGACCCTCAAGTTTATTTATAGAAATTCCAAGCCTGCAGCTGACTTAGGCAAAACACTTCCCTTCCATGTGTCTCAGTTTCCTTATTTGTAAAACAGGGGAAAATAGTGTCTCCCATCTCATAGTTGTGAAAAGTAAATGAGAGATTCATCTGTAACATTTTTCTAGATTCCACAGATGAACCTGTTTTCAGGATGGGGATAGGGATGCAGACGTGTAGAACTGACATTCAGACGAGGAGTGGGGTGGGGTAAGGAGAGGGTGGGATGAAACGGGAGACTGGGATTGGCATGTATACACTACCATGTGTAAAATGCAAAGCTAGTGGGAAGCTGCTGGAAAGCGCAGGGAGCTCAGCTCGGTGCTCTGTGGTGACCTAGAGGGCTGGGATGGGGGAGCTGAGAGGGAGGTGCAAGAGGGAGCGTATGTGTGTACACGTGTAGTTGATTCACTTTGTGGTACAGTAGAAAGTAATTGTTGTAAAGCAATTATACTCCAACAGCAACAACAAAGTAAACGAGAGAATGTTGGCAAATTGCTAAACTATCGTTACAAGGTGTTTAGGAGGACCAAGTTCTGGGTCGTATGCTGCGTTAATAGAGTCCTGGCGTTATGTGAGACAGCTAGTGAGGGGCGTGGTCTGTGTTTGAGTTAGGCAGCTTGAACCCACTCCTGCCCTTCTCCATCTGGCCTGGGAAGCGGCTGTGAAGGTGATTGTGACGATGGTGACTTGTTACGGAGGAGTGAGTCATATGTGCAATTCAGGGGCCCCATCTGAAGACCCATTTGTGTCACGGGCAGTTGAGGGGCAGTGGCTCCTATAGGTCTGTGTTAGGTGAGCAAGGGATGTAGAAACCACTCAGCTATTGGGAATGAGAGGCCTTCTGAACCCACATGAGTGGCTTTCAGCTTTCTGCTTCTTGTGTGTGAGTGCGGAGCAGTTTGCAGGACAAGCCCTGGCTCTCATACTGGCCCCAGGGAGCAGAGCCATCCAAGGTCTGGCCACTTGAACTCAGAGTCCAGTCCTTTCTTCAGAAAGAAATTACCACTATGTTTGGGAGGCAGAGTCTCTCTACGCAGGGTAGGCACGTGTCTACCTTAGGAGCTGGGAGCTAGGGACTCCCAAAGCCAGTGGGAGGCAAGCTGGCTGGGTTTGTCTGGGTACCAACTGCATCCCTTATTTATGTTTCCCTGAAAAACAACCAGTGTGTTTTGATGATTTCTAAAGAGTTTCAAAACAATATACTTAATTGCTCTGAGTAATTTCAGAGCTCATTAATGTAATAAATCTCTGGAGAGAAATATTCTTAGTTAACGATCAGCATAAAATCAGAGTCTCTCAGGGTAGACTTTCCATCATTCTGCAGAGGAGACACAATGGTGGACATAGTTGACGGAGGAGGCCTGTCTCTGCCAAGCTGGCTCATCAGTAGGTTTTGTGGTCTTGAAGTTTTGGAATTCCAGCTTGGTGGCTTTTGTTTAAAAATGAGAGAATTGCCCATCAGCATTGGGCAGCTCCCATGAGCCCTTACTGAGTGCTTTAGGGAACTTACAGCTGCCCTTAGTGTTAGTCTAGTTGCTCAGCTGTGTCCGACTCTTTGCGGCTTCATGAACTGTAGCCCGCCAAGCTCCTCTGTCTGTGGAATTCTCTAGGCAAGAATACCAGAGTGTGTTGCCGTTCCCTTTTCCAGGGGATCTTCCTGACCCAGGGGTCGAACCTGGGCCTCCTATACCGCAGGCAGATTCTTTATCATCTGAGCCACCAGCTGCCATACATACTCCTAAGCCAAAGCAGAATTCCTGAAACTCCCAGTGCATTCTTCTCTCGGTAGCTCCAGCAGCTCAGTTAGGCCAGCCTACAGCCACTCCTGGCAGATCAATTGCAGAAGTGGCCTTAGTCCTTATCCTTTGCTGTCTATCTTCAAGGCGCTGCTGTTTCTATCTGCTCCCACCAAAGTGAAAGTGAAAGTGAAGTTGCTCAGTCGTGTCCGACTCTTTGTGACCCCATGGACTGTAGCCTACCAGGTTCCTCTGTCCATGGGATTCTCCAGGCAATAGTACTGGAGTGGATTGCCATTCCCTTCTCCAGGGGATCTTTCCGACTCAGGGATTTAACCCGGGTCTCCCGCATTGTAGACAGATGCTTTACTGTCTGAGCCACCAGGGAAGTGTGTTAACAAATAAGATAGAAGCAGAGGCATGAAGATGTTTTTCGACAGGACTCGTCCACACTTCTGCCTCGGCCTTCCTCATTAGGCCATGCCTGGGCTAGGCTGCTGGAGGAGGAGAGCCAGCTGGCCTGCTTGCCAGCCAATAGCTAACCAACCTCCAAATGTCAGAGTGAGCATTGTTAAGACCAAAAGAACCATCCCGCCAAGCTCAGCCTAAATCGCTCAGTTCTGATTTGTTAACTAATTAAATGCTTACTGTCTGAAGCCCCTGAGTTTAGGGGTTTTCATACAGCATCACCGTGGCAGACTGCAGTGCCATGCTTGACTCTTCTCTCCTCTGCAAAGCCCTTACCGCCTGTCCCTACTCTCCAAGCTCATCCCTATCATGCCCATGTCTCTCTGCCTCCCCTGGTACCTGAGCACCAGTCACCTTGCATCTACTCTTTCCCACTCAGAGTCTTTTTGCTTATTGGGGCCTAGGTGGTCTTTTTGACAACAGAGCATCCTTCCTACCTGCTCAAACCCTTACAGTGACTTTTGATTCATTTAAAAGAAAACCTCCCCTTGACCATGCCCTGCAAGTTCTCACGTGATGGACAACTGTCTCTATTCCAGCTACAGGATCGTCCTTCTGTACTTGGAATACACAACTCTCGGCCCTGCCCCAGGGCCCTTGTACCTGTTCATGTCCCTGCCTGGAGGTGGCTGGCTGCCTTGTCCTTATCTTTGGTGTCTCTATCCAACTGTGTCCCCCAGAGAGGCCTGGGTGGGCTGCTCCCTCCACCAGCGCATTTGGTTCTGAGCTCACCCTTCTGATCAAAGCCATGAGCTCAGACTGGCAGACAGTCCAGGAGGATGCTCTGAGTAACTGGGATAAAAATCCAGCTCACAGCCCCACATGGGGAGAAAAGCCATGAGTGCCATTCTGGGCTGGGAGCAGAGTGTTCTCTGGGGGAACCAGGGCAGTTGGCCTACCCTGGGCACCTGGCTGGTCAGGGTGTGGGGTGGGGGGGAGCTGCTCCCACAACCTTGTGAGAGATTTGGGGCTGAAGTCTTGGTCAAGGTTTGGATTTTTTTTTTTTCACAGATGAGTCTGAAATTCCCCTCTGCTCTAGACTGAATACTGTGAGTCTCAGGTCTACCTTCCTGGCGCCCCTCTGGGACCCAGGCCACGCAGCACAAGGAGGGTCCTATGGACTCTGCTCTGATGAGCTCCCCCTCCTGGCCTGATGACTGGGCTGTGTGGCAGAAGGTGCCTTCACCACCTCGTGGGTGGGGAGCGGGAGTCCACAGCAGCAGTAGAATGGCATTGCATCCTGAAGTCGTTACCACCTAAGCCCTGTCATCCTGGCATGCTGCGTGAAACTGTGCGACCCAGCTTTAAAGACAGCAGATGGGTTATCAACACCTTTGTCTCATTCCTTCACTGCTCTTTGGAAGGCTAGCTTCCTTCAGAGGAAAACCCTGTTTCTGTGGTGGGGGTGGGGTTATGGGCTCTGAGTGGCATCAGGGTGGTGGAGGCTGGGATGATGATAGCAGGGGAGTGGGGTTGGGGGTGAGTGCCTGGAGGCTGAGCCCTGCCCTCGCCCTCCCCCAGGGCATCAGGGGAAGGACAAGGGCTTCTAGACCATCTGGGTTCTAGTCTTGACTGCACACGTTTAGAGCAGTGGTTCTCAAATGGTGTCATTTGGCAGCCCCCACTGGAACCTCACCCCCAAGGGACATTTGACATTGTCTGGAGGTGTTTTTGATTGTCACAACTAGGAGATGAATGGCTCCGGCGTTGGGAGGGCAGAGGCTGAGGATACTGCCTAAGTAGCTACGATGCACAGAGCAGCTCCAGACAGTAAAGAATCACCTGAGCCAAAGAGTCCATGGGACCAGGGTCGACAAAACCTGCTTTAAACTTTCCCAGGCGCATTTTCTTCATGAGTTTGTGACATGCACATAGCTACAACTTACGCACAACTTAGGTCTGACTCTAAATAAACAGACCACAGAAACACCGCTTTTAAAACCAACCAACTGGGACTTTCCTGGTGGTTCAGTGGCTAAGACTCAGGGCTCCCAATACAGGGGGCACAGGTTCAGTCCTGGGTCAGGGAACCAAATTCCACACGCCACAACTAAAGAGGCTGTAGCTAAGACCTGGTGCAAACAAACAAATAAATATTTTAAAAAGAGATAGCATCTGCAGCCTCTACAGTTTTAAAGAACAACAACAAACCCCCTCAAAACAAAGCAAAAAGAAAGAAAAATAAGAAATCAAATACAGAAAGGGTCTAACGGTTCCACTCTGCACCCGCTTGGGGAGAGTCATCCCAGAATGAGCTTCCTGGGGGTGACAGAGGAAAAGCTTTATCAGAAGTCCAGGGTCTTGTTCAACTCGTCCAAGAAGAATTTGGATGAGGAACGCAAAGAAGAAGAAGAAGGAAAAAAAAACCCCACTGAGGCTGAGGCACAAAGAGAAAAATGAAGCAGCTTATTGAGGCAAAAGTGAGGGTGAGGTCCTCGTGAGCAAGGGTTTTTTCATCTATTTTTATCTTATTTTTAGCCCTTTGAACGGGTGGCCTTTTTGGTCAGGGGTGGAACATTCACTGAAAGGAGAGGAGAGGTGTGGCCTGGATGGAGCCAGGTGGCCTCGTCTCCTGGTCCTCTGCTCCCTTCTCCTGAAGTCGCTGCCAGGCGCTGCTCTAAGAGCTGTTTTCCCTCAAAGTCTCCTTTGCTGGTGGAGCCCCACACATGAAAGGTGGTACAGGATCATCAGCAACCTGTGCCTTCTCCACGGTTTTCACGGTCAGAGTTTCTCTTCTTTTTTTTAAAAATTTATTTTTAATCGAAAGATGATTGCTTTATAATATTGTCAAACATCAACATGAATCCGGCAGAATCACACATCATCCCCATGACACATAGATAAGTCCCCTCCCTCTTGAACCTCCCTCCCACCTCCCTCCCCATCCCCCGCCTCTAGGTCGTCTCAGAGCCTGGGTGTGAGTTCCCTGAGTCCTATAGCAAATTCCCGCTGGCTGTCTGTTTTACGTATGGTAATGTAAGTTTCCATGTTACTCTCTCCATACGTCCCACGCTCCTTGCCTCCCTGCTCTGCTTTGTCCAGAAGTCTGTTCTCTTTGTGTCTCACGGTCAGTTTCTTGTTCAGCTGCTACCACGTTTCTGTTTTCCATACCGTTCTTCCGTTCCTCAGGGCCTCATTCAGTGCAAAACAAGGAGGCAGCTTTGCCTTCTGCCTAATGCCTACGCCTGAGGAGGTTATCTTGGGCCCCGCCCCGTCTTTCCTGCCTCAGGAGGCGGAGGTCTGAATGTGCAGTGCCCTGGCTGGGTCTTGGGTGCCCCCCCCCACCCCCCCAACCCCCCCACCCGTTCTCACCTACAGAATGACGTCAGGAAGCATGGGGTGGAGGCAGGCCTGGGCCCTGGGCCCCTTTGCTGCATACAGGGCTGTAGCGCTTGCACCTGGACAGAGCTCTCCTCTAGCTGCAAAATACAAAGAAACTGTATGGGGCTAAAAATAACAAAGAGACACAAAGAGACGACAACCCCAACTGCCCCTTTTGAAGAGCTGGGAGCAAAAACAGAGTATTGCCCATACTCTCTGAACATAACACCTAAAGCCACCCCTCCGACTTCACCCCTGGACACGCCCCTACCCTCACCCTGTGTAAGGAACCAGTTTGCCCCTCCTCGGGAGTTTATTCTCACCCCTGCTGCTGCAGCAGGGCCCCCAATAGAGCCTTGCCTGAATTTCTTATCTGGACTCTAAGCAATTTCTATTGACTGGGGAAGGCCAAGAACCCTGATCTGTAACAGGGTGAAGCAGACAAAGTTCTAGCGAGGCCTTCCAGAAAAATTCCCACAAGACTCCTTTGTGTATATTTGAGTGCTGTGTAAGAAGGAAAGACTTCCATCAGCGCCTGCCGTTCGAGTAGGTAGCAACCAGATACTATTGACTATTAAGTGTTACCAAGGCAGGAACGGAAAAGGAGGAGAGGATGGCGTGGAGTAAGAGTTAAGCTCAGGGTTACATGAAATTAAGCTCAGGGTTACGTGGAATATGCCGTCCAGATTTGCCCCAGATCCCGGTCCACAATAACCACAGTGGATGCTGAGACAGTTTTTTTTTTTTAACAAACAGCTTGCAGTCGTGTTGATGCGGGTGGTGTAATGAAAGTTGGAAAAACCAGAGTGATTTGAAAGCGTGTTTGTATTTTATTTGGTTTTCTTCTTGGAGCCAGTAAATGCTCTCTCCCTGACAGGACTGGTTAGCTCCCTCCAAGGGAGAGATCTGGGTGGGGGCGGGGGACGCCTGTCCTGGCAGCCTGTGAGTGATCCGTGCAACTGGGAAGTGTGTTTCTTGACTTTATTTGCTGCAAACTTACTCTCTTCTCTTGCAAGTCTAGAGAAAACACCCTAACCTCTCAGACGATGACATTACTGTCACCTGCTTAAAATAGTATGACGTTCTTCAAGTCTCAGAATACTCCCCAGGGCTCTCTGTTTTCCATGCAAGCGTTTATTTCAGTCAAAATACTTCATGTTTTTCTGCACTCCGACACTTCGCCAAAAAGGAGTTGCGAGAGAATATAGCAACTCAAAAAACCATCATCTCATTTTTAAAGGAATGATTTCCCTGCTTTGTGTCCTTGGGTCTAGGCAGTCGGCAGGTGTGGCCTTGAGCTCCCACGTGGCTGCAGGCATGTCTGGGGGCTGGAGCATGCCGGGAGGGGCTCCAAGAGTGGGTGGGGTCAGTACCACCTCCCTCCGCTACACCCCCCACCGGACTTGCCATCACTGCCCTGTTATATCTGAGCTTTTCTTCACCCTGGATTGAGGACAGGGCCGGTGCTCCTTCCTGACCCCCCTCCCCCAAGCCTTGCCTCGTGCACACCTCATCGTGGAAGCCTGGGAGGGCCGCCTTCATCACCCGCATGATGAAACTTTTGAATATTCGGACGTGGGCTCCTGGCTGGAGGTGTCATGTTATCCCCTCTGTTGCTGGTCCAGAGACAACACGGGCTCCCTGGTTTACCTGTGTAGTCCCAGGGCGTCTCAGGTGCCAGGAGCCGCTGCAGTGATCGCCTCGTCTCCTGTCAGACGTGGTTGGAGAGAGACGAGGACAGCATGACCACTGGGCACCGCACACTACAGAGGTCAGCTTGCAAGGACAGCGGGACGGCGGTGATGCGGCCGTGACTAGTTGTCAAGTGAGTGGAGAAAAAATTGGGAAAGTAGGGGGGGGACCTGGCAGGCAGGGTGATGGAGGGAGTGGGGGTGGGGGACCAGGAATAGAAAAGTCCTGTCATCCCTGATGAAATATTCAGTGTTGTCGGTGATGTTCCTTAGGCTGTTTTCCCCCAAGGGGGCAGATTTCTGGATTATTCTTCAGGCCCCTTGCCGGCGACTGGAGCACTTTGCTTAATAGATTGGTGGTGCTCATCAGAGACGACTGTAACGCATTACCAGCAGTTTAATGTTGGGGGCAGGGGACATTGCAAGGTCCAAGAGGATTTTACTGTGTGTCAGCATCACACACATGTATGGACGTGTACAAGCTGGTCCCCCAGCCGGGACACACGTGGTCCCGGCCCCAAATGACTTCCGCCTCCAGCATGCCACCTTTTTAAGCCTATAGAACTCCGAAACTGCTGTATAGTAACAAGTTTGTGAGATTTTGGAAAGGAAACCACAGTAATGATGCCAGTTCTTAGGATCATAAATAATCATAATTAACAGGACTGCTGTATATTTATGTTGGTTTGTTTTCAGACACTTTTCATTTTATTTTGAATTTTTTCATATTGTGTTGACTTGAAACACTTCTGTCTAGAGCGTGGCGTGCTCTACACAACACTAAAGAGCGGCATACTTTATTTGTCCTCAGGAACAGACCACAATAACGTGGTAACTTCTATCTGCTGGCAGGTTCACAGGATGGCGATATTAGTCTCGTGGAAACTGCTGCGTATTAAAAGCCAATGGTTTCAAGTTTCCTCTTGGACCAATAACGTTTTTTCCTGACTTGCCCCATGTATCTATAGAGTGCTGCCACAGGAAGGCACATGTACATATTTTTCCGTTTAAATTCTTGATAAGCTTGGGTAGGATAACTTGACTATGAATAATTGCTGTGTGTCTGAAAATGTACGATGACTCACGGTTAGAAGCCTGGGAAGGAGAACAATAGCTCTCATTCTGACATGAACGAGAGGCTGTGGTCTGGGTCTTTAGTGATCAATAATCTATAACCCATACATTGATTCTGGGGGGAAGGGGAGCACTCAGAAAACATAATGTTGTATGAAAGTGCTAAAGTGCTCCTAGGGTTAGAAACGAGACCTCACTTCCATCCATCAGTCTGATATGAGGGAGACACATCCACTGTAAATTTCCAGTTGTGAATTGACGGCTGGGTCTCTCTCCCTCTAAATTCCTCCCTCTGCACCTCCAAGTAGGGGTTTCCACCTCAACACTCCATCTGTGACAGTCACCCCCTTGGAACCCCAGCTCAGAGGGAAAAAAGGGCTCTGGCCAGGAGACTGAGGACAGTTTCAGAAAGGGGTGATCTTTCCAGCTGGAAGCAATGAAACAAAAGTTTGTTTTTCCTTCATGCTTGCGTTGGCTTTCCCTGGGTTGTGATTTTCAACTTTTAATATGTGCATACTGGTGAAGCATTGTCCCTACTTAAATTATTTGTCTCCCTGTATGGCAGTTTTGTTGGGAAATGAGCTATTCGTGGAGTTTTTAGCATCACTGTGGGTTTAAATTTAAGCCTTAAGCCAGGTCCACACAAACAAAGACCACAGATGATTATGATTATGGCTTTAAGATCTCCTTTCCTGTGATTATCCAGATATTTCATCCAGAAACAATAGCAATTTTATTTTATTTTTCTTTAATTTTTAAATTTCATGTCCTGTGGCCAGGGGGGCCCCTAACCATGGCCTCAGTAGATGTTGGGATGCCTTACTCTATGATTCATCAATTCCAGGTAGCTGGGCATAGATCCCAAAGTGTACTGATAGTGGAGGACCTAGAGGGGAGCACTTTGAGGTCGGAGTAGGGGGGAGGAACCAAAGGACAGGAGGGGTGGGGGATGACCTTGAGAGTTACTGAAGATGAGGAATGATAAGGAGACACCCAAGGACCTGGGTGAGAGGGAAAGGCTGAGACCTAGTCTCCTCCCTCCCTCAGCACTATCACGAGTACTGGTCTAGCACCCCCTGGAGGTTTGGAGAGGTAGCACCAGGCAGTTACTATGGAAACGGAGGGGCAGGGGCGTTGAAGAGGGTAGAGCATGGCAGTGCGCGATGGTGTCCACAGTAGGTGGATGAAGCAATCTGTGTTTCAAAAGCTCCCCTTGAAGACTCCCAGGAATAAAGGAGGCACTTGGCAGAGGGCAGAAGGAGAGGCCAGGATCCAGAGTCAAGGCGGTGAGGACTACAAGTCTCGTAGTTTTGGTATTTATGGCCAACGTGTGTAAACATGTTAATCCCAAAGTCTCAATCTATCCCTTCCCACCCCTCACCATGGTAACCATAAGTTTGTTCTCTAAGTCTGTGAGTCTGTTATATTTAAGATAGATAACTAACAACAACCTACTGTATAGCACAGGGAACTTCTGCTCAATATTCTGTAATAACCTAACTGGGAAAAGAATTTGAAAACGAATAGATATGGATATATGTATATGTATAACTGAATCACTTTGCTGTACATCTGAGACTAACACAATGTTTTTAATCAACTATACTCCAATATAAAAATAAGATAAAATGACAAAAAGTCAATGTCACACCTTTTCAGCCTCCTGGATGCTAGCAACACATGGACAGAGCAGTTTCCCAGGCAGGTCAGTGGCTGGAACAGCCTGTCATACTCCTCTCTCCATCCTGCCCCTGCAGGCCTGGGTTCCACATCCCCAGGGCAGTACCAGAATGCACTTTCACTTTTCATGAGAGGATGGAAAGAGCTTTACTTTCCGCTGATTCACTGAGTTCTTGAATCATGTTGGGTCCCATGCCTGGGATGTTCGGTTTGGCTGAGGAAATGCTCATCATTCACGTTGGTATTCCGATGAACAGGCAAAACTGGGCATTTTTTTCTTATTGCTCATTATGTACTAAGCACTTTATATGACCCATCTCATCCTTTTAATGATTTGCTAAAGTGGGTATATGTTTTTCATACCCATTTTACAGAGGAAACAAGTGAGGCCTAAAAAGAGATGAAATATCTTTCTCAAACTCTGCCAAATGGAGCTTGAACTCAAGCAGATAAATTTGAGACCCTGTACTCTTGTCCTCTTTATATCCTAACAGAGACCCCAGCCTCGGGTATTTTCACATGGACTTCACTCATTGAGGGGTGGAGATGGGGGGATAAGGAACGTAGGACTAGGTGCCAGGGAAGCCTGAATTCTTTCATGCCTGACTTGCTCTGTGTCTGTGGTCTTGAGCAAGTCACATCTGCTCTTTGCCTCTCAATTTCCTTATCTGCCAAACAGAAGCTGGGATCAGATTGACCCTCTGAGATCCACCCAGTTACTACATCATGATATTCTCCTATGGTGAAATTCCAAGATATGACTGGGGCGTTTGCTGAGGACTTCCAGGACAAAAGCAAGCATTCGGGTGCACCCTGGTTGCTTATGGTGCTGTAAAACCTGCTCCAGATGTCATATTTCTCCTCTGACAGTGAAATGTCAGAGACCAGACAGGTACGCACACTGCAAAACGGCGCCAGATGTCCTAGTTCTCCATTGACACTGCAGTGTCAGAGACTAAGCAGGTACAGGGTGCCGGCTGCGGCCGGTGGCTGACCCATGGGCAAGCTCCCTCCCTCGCCTGCAGCTCTCCTGGCTCCCCTCCTGCAGCCCCTGCCAGCCTCTGACAGTGTGTGCATGTGTGTGTATGTATGTGTGAGTGAAGGGGATGGGGCCTGCTGCTTAATGAGCCCTGGGAGGGATCCTCGCGCTAGGAGAGTGCTTTGAAGGTGAAGAACCTTTCTTGATTCTATGCTAAATTTTGCCTTCTTGGGTATTGAACTTTCTTAAGGCAGAGTCGATTCATCATCGGTACCCCGATTAGAACGACCCGTCCCTTTCGACTCAGCATCAAGGAGGGTCTTTGTTAGTTGAGAGGAGCTGAATTCTGAGGCATTTTAAAAATCCTTTGCAGCCAAGTGCCATGGCTTTTATAGCTGGGTTTGAATGGAGATTTGGACTGTGTGTAAGCCTCTTTGCTGGTGATGACCCCCACCCCATCCATTTCCAGCCTTCCCTCTGCCCCTGGAGGTTGGTCCTGTGGGTGGTCCATGCTGGCTGGTTCCAACTGGACTTGGCCATTGTGAGCCACAGAGGAAACCATAGGCAGGGGGAGAATGAGGTGGGCAAGCTGTCTCAGTCGCCTGGCTTTGAGGAACCTGCAATTTAAGCTCTTGTTAGGGAGTCCTTCCTCTGAAGTTCCAGTGCATACTGGGCTCTGGGGACACCCTGGTCCCTCTGGGGAGCCCACTGCTCCTAGTTTATCTCCCTTCACTGAGCCCACACTCTTCTCTGTGGCCCCATCTGTGGTGACGGGTTTCCTGCTGCTTGCTCGCTCTCTGCTTCCTGCAGCCTCTCACCTCGTAGGGCACCTGTTGATGCTCCTAATACCACCACAAGGTGGGCAGGCCAGGTAAGGGTGTTCCCAGTTCATTGAGGACATGGAAAACCAGGGAGATGCTAATAGTCAGAGTCATAGAACAGCTTCGTGCACGAGCTGGGACTCAAACCAGTCTCCTGATTCCAAGTATGGTATCGGCTCCACACTTCTTCTCACCATATTGTTAAGAACTTTTGAGTGGTCACAAAATATTCTTAAATATTCTATCTTAGATATTTATCTTGGAAAATAGGAGCAAACTAGACATATAATTCACAAAATTTTCAGTTGCATCCTCTGCCAAAGGCGATAGCCTTCATTCAATCTTAAAGGAGAATCTATAAAATTTAAAGAATATTAGTGATATTGAGATACATACATAGGAAGATGGTTATTATTTCCTCTGCTGACCAACAGGAGAACAGAAAGGAAATAACAAGCGAAAGACAAGTGGAATGTGTATTTACATGCTATGATACATATCAGAGGTACAATGAGTGGGACAAGCGCATTTTTAATTTGAGCATATGTATTACTTGGGAATGTGAAGGCTGACGGTGCTGTCTTGACCCTGCCACTACAGGGGTGGTTCTCGGTGAAGCTCACACCGCTGTGCTGTTTCCAGCATGGCAGCTGCTTCTCTACCGGAGCGGGCACTGGGATGGGTTTCTGGAAGGAGACTTGAAGGACTAAGGGGAGATCGGGTGTCTTCCCATGTTGCCTTGTCCCCAGTGGCCCACCCAGGTCCATGCATAATTGCCATTTCCACTGCAACCCATACCCCTGCCCGTGACTTCTCTGGCATCCGAGGCTGTAATTCAATTCCTCCTCATTGGACATCAGAGGGGACAGCCCACCAGGAGATGGCTGTAAGGTGTGGCAGATCTGTCCACTGAGGTTTTCAGTCACTGGCCTGAAGCTGGTGCCACTGGAGTCCTGGGCTGTGGGTCAGTCCTCTACTATTCTAATTATAGGTTTAACTTGCATCCAAAGGCAGTTCCAAACTTTAGCCGGAGCTCACAGTTCCTCTTATCAGCCAGTGCAGACACCTGACTCTTGGGGAATGCCATCGTGGCAGGACTCGGTGAGGAAGCGGTGGAGGAGGACAAGGTGAGTTATGCCCTTGGTGGAAGTTTTCCTCCATCTCTCTAGGGGCTTCTGCTCAGAATTGCAGTGGGTTGTCCCTCCTTTTACACTTCCCTGGTAGATAAGACGGACCTGACGGCTTCCAAGCTCTAGTCAGTGGTTTTCACTGCGTAACAGAACCACGAGGTGGGCAGTGCCCACGGGGCAGGCCTAGTCAATTAGGTTAGAGTATCTGGGGTAAGGTCTAGCTGACACTCCACTCAGTAGCCAAGGGTAAGAATCATTTGCTTTAGCTTGCGTGCTTTCTCCTTTCCAGGATGAGTTATTCTAGGGCCTGGTACGGAGCAGGGAGGGAGACCATTAACCAGAGATAGCCGCTGCAGAGTGGCCTTTGTTAGCTAGCAATCTATCACAGCTTGAGTTTGATTCTCAACTTCACAATCCAGGAATTGGAGTTTATTTAGGTTCTGAAAGTGGATCTGTCTTAGGTATAGACTCACATTAGTCAAAGCTGTGAGACTGATGCATAAACCCAGATGTTCAATGTGTTACTTAACAGTGAGAAAGATAATAGTCTGAAAACTGGGCTTCCTGCATTAACATAAGCTGGCCTTTCTTGGAGCCAAGATATTTCCTTGCAACAGTGTTTTCCACCTTTCCCAATAGGCAGGTAGTTCCATTAGTAAGTGCAATGGGCCAGCCCACTTTTCCCAAATGATAGATCCATTCAGGCAGGGTCTCTCCTAAATAACTTAATTTTTACTGTTTGGCTCCGATTTCCTACAAGCCTGATAAACTAAACTTTGCTTGAGGGGAACCAGTGGTACTGGTTTCCTTGGCCTTCCTGGATGCTAGGAGACCTGACACCCCATGGATACTTCTTTGCAGAGGAAAGAGTTGGGAAGGTGAAGTGAGAAGAGGATAGTTTCTTGGTTTCTCTGGCTATTTTTCCAGGCAGTGCTTGCTCTCAGTGTGGGAGACCACACTTGAAGCTGAAGGCAGCAAGGAAGCTGCAAGGTGATTGGGGCCTTGGGAGGTCATGGAGGGTGGAATCACAAGAAAGCTGGAGCTCAGAAGCAGCAGAAACTAGGAGGCAAAGAAAGCACAGGAATACTCAGAGCAATGAAGAAGAGAGAGGGCATCTTGTGAGGATGGAGATGATGCACAGAGTGGCGGGTGGAGTTTGTTCAATGGCAGACATGACACGGTCACACCAGAGCATGTGTCTCCGGGACAAGGGGGCCAGGCCACTTTGCAGGCTTCAGCTTGGGTCTTCCCTTACAGAGAGGGTGCTGCTTCCCCAGAGCATGTATTCTCCTCTCTGGGTTCTGCAGAAACGGTCAGTGTTTTCAGCACTGGACCTAGGCATGTGGGGACCAGGCCAGGCCAGGCTTGTCTGGTTTGCCCAGGTCCAGACTACTTCCTGGAGGAATTCTGTTTGAGATGCCCATAGCTACCCACAGAGCTGTGCTGTATGAATGGGGTATGTTGGCTGGCTTAGAAAACAAATGGGAAAACCCACTTTTTTGCGTTGTCTATACCAATCGTATTCCATAATAGCTATTACTGGAAGAACAAATGAAAAATGCCTTTCTTTCACACTGCCACCTCTCACAGTGAGCTGCATCTCGGGCTGATTTGCAAATGTGCGGTTCTAAGTGGCGCGTGGTCGGGAGCAGTTAGCTCCTAATGTTATGCTGCCTCATGGGCAGCCGCCGAACCTATTAATGAACTAATCCCAGACTCTCCAGTGGATGCCGTCTGGGCTCCTCTGTGCTGCGCTTTGCGTTTCAGCTAAAATCAACAACGTTAAAAAAGAAGATTTTAAATGGATTAGACTACTTATCTCTGGAATCAGTGTGCCCAGCAACTCTGGATGAGGGGCAGGAGTGTAAGAAGGTTTCTGAATTCAGGGAAGAGGATGAAAACTGCTGGCTGTGAGCCAGGCATCCTGGCCCCATCACATATCGGCTGTGGGATCAGGGGCTCTGACTCTGGAGCTGGATCTCTAGGTCCTATCCCCAACTAGTGGTATGACCCTAGACAAATGACTTAAAAAAAAAAAAAAAAACCTCTCTGTGCCTCAGTTTCCTCATCTGTGAAATGGGTTAGTGATAAAACTTACGTATGAGAGCTACTCTGAGGGAGAAAGAGTTATTATTTTTTAAAAGGGCTTAGCAGTGCCTGGCCCATAGAACATGCTATATAGAAGGGTGTGTTAGACAGTTCATTTATTTCACAAGTATTTATTAAATATCTGTCATGCACCAGGCAAAATTCCTTGTGCTTGGGATTTAGCTTGAGCAAGATAAGTTCTTGCCTGCATGGAGTTTACATTCTAGTAGCTGGGAAGGAGTTCCAGACAGTGGTAGGTGCTAGGAAGGTACCATTAGCTTGAGGAGACTTGTCACAGAGCAGGGTGCATTTGAGAGGAAACCTGGGTGATGAGAAAGCATCAGTTTGCCCAAGCTCCCCCCGAACCTTCCCAGGTGGCTGGTGTGAGGGGCGAGCAGGTGTCATGGCACCAACATGCTGGACAAGCATGGGGGGCCCAGAAGCCATAGTGAGGTGCGTGTGGGCCGGATCTCTGTCATCTCCCTTTCGTGTCCATCTTAGAGTAGAAACGTCCTCTGCAAACAGACACTTTGGAGCTAAGCACAGGTCTCACTGGGGCTTCCCTTGTGGCTCAGATGGTAAAGAATCTGCCTGCAGTGCAAGAGAGCCAGGTTCAGTCCTTGGATCGGGATGATCTCCTGGAGAAGGGAATGGCTACCCACTCCAGTATTCTTGCTGGGAGTATTCCATGGACAGAGGAGCCTGGCGGGCTACAGTCCATGGGGTCACAAAGAGTCAGACACGACTGAGTGACACAGTCAGACCTATACACACATACAGGTCTGACTGTGTCTCAGGGATAGGGAACAACCTGGGAAAATGGCCTTTTCAGATTGCTGTGGGTGTTTTCTGAGCAACATTTCAGGAGCTGACCTGCCAAATGCTTGGTTTCTGGGTTCCACTTCAAAGTCCATTCCCTTGGAGGGGACCCACCAGAGAAACTTCTCTTAGCCCTCAGCTGCAGAAGAGCCTTTTCAGTTTTCTGGACAGAGTTCTTCACTCCTCTTGTTTCCCTCTTTGCTCTGCCTCCGGGGAAGCTGTTTTCCATGTCCCTCTTGGCACTGATGTTCACGTGACTCCGTATTAAGCTTATTTCTGGCTCTATACTAACGTTTCTGCTCTTGCCTTACCCAGGTCCCTTCATCTCTTTACTTCTTCCTTCTGTTTGATGGACATCCTTTTGAGAAGCAGTGGGGAGAGAGTCGAGGGAGCAAAGTCTAGTTGAGGCCTAGCTGAGGATGCGGTCAGGACTAAATGCTCCTGACTTGAAGGGACAGCAGGTGGGGATGCTCATCCTCCAGGGAAACCACCTGGAGTAGGGCAATGACAAGGGGCTTCTGCCTGTGCTGACCCTGCCAAGGTGGCAAGCCTTGGCAGTGAGTATTGGGATCCCTGACTGGTCCCTCTCAGAGCTGGAATATCTTGCTATGTTTAATGAGTTTTTATATATTTGTAGATAACACACTCCAAAAATATAGTACGGCCCCCAAAGCCAGCCAACCACCTCATCTGGTATTCAACAGAAGAAGGAATAACTGGCCAAAGATGGAGGAAAGTGACTATGCTGCACTTACCAGGAGAAGGATGTTGGTGTCCAATGCTATGCTGTCTTAAGGGTCTTCCGAGGCCCACACAGATGTCCCTGTATGTGCTGACTTGGGAACCTCACTCAATGTAAGTTCTGATTCCACTGCCTGTGTAGACAGCAGGGAGGGTGGCAGGACGATGGAAGGAACTGCTGAGTATGATATAGTCCTCAGGGATTTATTTCCCATCCACAGAGTTGCCCCTGGTGCTCCTCTGCGAGAACAGTGGCTGACACTTGCCAGTCTGGCTCTGACCCCCACAGAAGCACAGACCCCCTCTCCTCGGCAGAGAGAGGGCATCTCAGGCTACTTCTCAAGCCAGTTTGGGTCAACAGGGCATCACAGATCACCTGTCGGAAGAGAGCTGGAGGCTGGGCTCCAGCTGGAAGTTGTGAATCTGGTACGGCTCCATCTTACAGAAGATTTGTGTTGGTGAAGATTGGGAGTTATTCTGTTCTTTCGTTACGGGTCATTTCAGCAGCACCCCTCATGATGCCCTTACTTGGACTCACCAGACGTCGTTGTAGAAATGGCTTATAGTGGAACCCTCCCATTACTGGAGGCACGCTCTTTCTTCCCAAATGAAGGAGAAGTCACGCCTTTGGGTCTTGAAGCCGGTGGATGCAGCTGAGACCTGGATGCTAAGGAAGTATCCAGATGAAGTTTGAATGTCTGAAGATGAGTCCATCAGCCTTAATTTGCACTGCATCACATTTGCAAGTTGCAAAATGGAATTTGCAATTGCTTTTCGGCAATGTTCAAATTAGCACTTCTTAGCATATTAATGAACTACTTTTTTTTTTTTTCATTATGTGACCAATTTTAATGTAAATAGCAGTCTCCATGCAAAGATTAGGTCAGTGTTTCATGAGAATAAAGTTCTGAAGCTTCTTATGGAGGCTGAGAATCCTTTGGAGAGGGCATGGCTTCAGCCCAAAGCAAAGTCCAGAATGTGTGGATTTTTCAGACCCCTGGCCTGGCAGGCTAAGGTCCTGGGTCTGGGATGAGATCTCTGGCTACTGACTCAAGAGACTGGACAACCACAAGGGAGGCTGCAGGCCCCTTGCCTGACAAATTGCTGACTCAGCCAGGCGGGCAGGAGTGTCTGTTTATTTCCACATCTGAAAAGGAAATCAAAGTGTAGGCCACACACGTCATATGATGGTCACACCAACAAAGGGAGCAACTTTCTCCAAAATGGGTCAAAGTCAGCTGTGAAGTGGTGTTATGTGAGTTCCTTTTCCTAAGATATTTTCCTGTGCTGATGCTCCTCTGGTATATGCTTCAAGTAGCGGGTCCTATCTTAAAAGCATCATTACCCAAGCAGTTTTTGGAGCCATGTCAGGAAAAATAAGGACCCCATAAGGACCTTGCAGATCCTGGCCATGAGCAGATCGGTAAGGGAACCTGATGCACAGGGAAGAAACCAGTAAATGGGGCTTTTAAATATGTCCTGAGCCCACAGAGCCATGTACCATTTGTCCTGCAGAGCTGCTGAAATGGGAAACCTCGTATGGCCTCCCAGAGACCTGGAGTCGGATGAAAACGCAGAGTCCGAGAAGTCGGCCTGGGTGGTCTTCAACCAGCCACCCTGCTGGCTGAGGACCGTGGCCTGGGGCCTCTGGAAGGCACGGTGACTTTCTGCACCAGAGTGACACAGCCATACCAGGCTTTCCAGGAGAAGCATGGACCCCAAGTTTTCTAAATGGCAGTTCTTTCTTAGTTCATTATTCAAAATGAACTGATTATTCATCCCCAGCTTGAATTACCAGCTAAATAGTATTTTCCTGCTGAGTATACATTTGTAATGCTATCCATTTCATCCTGTGTGATGACATTGTGTTCTAGGACCTTCGGCTACCTGTTCCTTACTATCTATAGATGGGTGCGTGGGTGTGCTGATTGCATTTTAAAAACAAGAGTTTGTATATCTGATGGATCTGGAAATAATCAGTAACTAAGGTAGCAGAGTGGAAAAAAAAAAAAAAAACCTAGCTCTTGATGAGTAATTTTAAAACTGTGAATACTTCACAGCATGATAGATTCCCAGGGAAGGAGACCTTCAGTCACAGTGTCTCCCAAAATGCAACTGGGCCAGCAGGTGCTTTTTTTGAAGTCCCTGGGAACCTGGTAGGCATTTTGTTCCCTGGGAATGGAGAGCCTTCAGCCTCTCATCATTCCTGAGATTTCATAGGAAATGTTATATATCCATTAGTCGATCAATGAATAACAACCTTAGTTGGGACTCTTTCAGAAGAGCCCAAGTCACATGAGCTTGTCAAACCATAGATTATTTTAGTTCATGTGACTGAAAAGGCAAGCTTCAGGTGTGGTTGGATCCAGGGGCAAGAACACTGTTGGCAGGGTTCAGCTTTGATTTCTTCTGCCTTGATTCCATTTTCAGGCAGTTTGGACTCTCTTTGTAGTGGTGAGAATGGCTTCCAGCAATCTATCCTCTCAGGAATTGTAGGGAAAAGATTCTCTCTTTGCACAAACACCTGTTACTGAGTCAGTCTGGTCCTGATTATGTCCTACACCCACCTCTGAGCCAGTCACGGTGGCCAGTGGGTTGTGATGTCCTCATTGTCTCAGTCTGGGTCACCTGTCTATCCCTGGAGCTGCGGGTGGGTTCAGCTCCACCCAAGACCACATGGATCGAGCATGGGGGAGGAGTGATTCCTCAAGGAAAATCAGGATGCTATTTCCAGTAAAAGGAGGAAAGAGGCTGGGCAGGCAAAAACAACAGATGTCCACCCCAACAGCTTTTCAGTTAACTATTCACAGAAGTCCAGGAGCAAGTTATATCCAGAGAACAGAAAAGGAGGCTGATTCTACCCATTTAACTATTTATATTTTCTCAGTGAGTGGTTGGCTCACAGTCTGTGGGTTTCCATTTATACAGAGGCTAGTAACTTTCACCCCTTATTTGCAAGCTTGTAGCATCTGCTAGGCTCACCTACGGGAGGGAAGCTCGGAGCTTCCCTGGTGGGGGTCAGATTGGACAGGAAAGCTTGTTCTGCCCTAGGTGGAGGGGTGGGGTGGTCCTGGTGCCTTCACGGGCTCTTTCTGCTCTAGCTTTCTGAGTCTGGAATGGTCACAAACAGGGTCTGGGAAGAGTCCTCACAGATGGTCACCAGTCTTTCAACCATTCTTTCTCTACCCTTCCCCGCCTTCCTGTCCCCGGATGCTGACTCCTGGGATGCTTCCTGGAGCATGTGGCTCATTGGGTGGTGGTGGAGTCAGTCTTTTCTCCTTTAACTCTGGCAGGTTCAGCTGTTTGAGCCCAGCAATGCTGGAGAAAACCCCACCTCGTGTCTCTTGACTCAAGGAAGGAGGAGGCTCAGCTGGGAGACTGTCTCTCTGTTTTAGGCTTCTTCCCCCTCTTCCCCAATCCTTCCTTCTCTCCTAAGCCCCTCCCTCTGAAAAGTCCTGGAAGGAACTTCTTAGCCCCTTGGTTGATGCCACTCTTCCCTTTTCTGTGGGTGCCATAGGCTAGGATGGGGCAAAGGGCGAGAAGGAAGAGCTGGCAGAAGCATTGGTGGCCGCCCTCCCCTTCCGGCATGCCAGCCACCCTGGATCCCCAGAAGGTTTAGGGGACAGACTGGCTGCTGCCTCAGGTCTGAAAATGACCTCCGTGGCTCGCCCTTCACTCCAGGTGTTCAATTTCTCCTCTCACACCCATTAGAAGTTTGCCGTCCCTCTGAGGCTGGGTCCAATCCCATGAGGACAATTCAGGGGCAGGGGGCCGTGGACACCTCCTTCCCGCTTATTAGGGGAGAATCGCTCTGACGAAGCGGCAACGGCCCGCCAGAGCCTCATTATTTTGGGCTTCATTGAAATGCGCCGCAGAGCCATCCTCAGTACTTTATGTACTAAACTTAACTACAATAATGTATTCAAATCATTCTGAATTTATCTAGACTGAGCATCCTTTCCTCCTCCTCCTCCTCCACATTTTTTTTTTAAAGATAGCAAATGTGCTTTTGGAGACAACTTAGGGCCCCCTGTTCTGCTAGGGAGGCACAGGTGATCCCTTCATGCCCCCCCTGCCCCGCAGTGACAACCTGGGGCTCGCTGGATGACAATGGCATTTGGGGAACTGTGGCGCTTTTTTCTGGCTCCGTGTCCCACCTCTTCCACTCCCCCGACCCACCCACGTCTCTGCCCTTGCTGGGAAATGTGCTCTGGCGTGGGAAGGATGGTGGTGTACAGATAGCAAACTGGGGGCTCAGGAGACTGCCTGAGAGGGGAGAGGGTGCAGAGGAAACCATTCTCACCCCAGTGTGGACACCGACTTTCGGGGGACTTTGGGACACTTGGTCCTCTTCTCTGGAACCTCAGTTTCCTTGATATGAAAACTCATGTTGATGAGAGAGTTGCCTTTGAGTCAGTTTAGGGGCTCTTAGCCTGGGGTCCGTGCATGAGCTTTGGGATGGTCCATGGATCTCTTGAAATTGTATGCAATATTCCAGCTTTTTTTTCCCCCTGGGGAGAAAGTCCATGGCTCCCATTGGGTTTTCAAAGAGCTCTTCTCTAGCAGGGACTGAGATCTCAAACATCTGCAGGCTCTCAGGACCCCAGCCACCTTCCTGTGCGTTTGCTCAATGCCCTGGCTTTACAGATGGCACCATGGAGGCTGGGGGAGGGGACTGGCCGGGGGGCTGGGCAAGGTTCTGGTGGGGACCACTGGAGACTGATGCTGGCAGGGCTCCAAGTGGAGTGGTGCTGGGAAGAACCAGCTAAGCCCCTCGGGACTCCCTCCTAGAATCTTCCAGAGGGAATCCCAGTGGAGAGGAGGGGTGTAAATAGGAGCCATGTGTGAAATGCATACAAACCAAGGCTTTGGGTCAAAGTGACCAGGAGGGTGTGGACCCCTGACCGATGGGGTTGGTGACCACTGTCTGATGTGAGTTTCTGCCTTTACATCCGCCTCCTGGCTACAGGAAGGCAGATCCACTTCCCCCAGGTGTCTTGAACACAGCTCAGGGCATGTAGCTCCCCCAGGGCCATTCCTCCTTTGCCGTAGGCTGGACCCTCCATTGTTGCAATCTGCATCTTCCTCGTTTTCTTCAGCATCCCTGACCCTATGCAGTGTTCCAGGTCTCAGGGTCATGTGAGTCAGCGAGCTTCCTTGAGCTGATGGAGGCAAAGTCCCCCTGCTCTTCCCTCCTAGGTGGAATCATCTGCCCTTCCTTCCCTTATTCCTGAATCCATCTCCTGTTTTCTGTTTAACTGGGCTCTGGAGGTAGACCTCTGGGGGCCACGATCTCTGTCATCACATGGCTTCTCCTGGTGTAAAGTGGCTGAGCCCCCATCCATCTTGCCTGAGCCTCACCTCATCAGAGCTGTAAGTGGCGCTGCTGTAAATATCCCATGGGAGTCTGTGCAGCTACAGGTCCTGTTGGGTCCCAACAAGAAACTCTGCACATCCCTCAAGTGGTTCAGCATCCCTGCTTGTCTGCAAAGCGTGCTACTCTGTAGCCTTTTCCAACCAGAGATGCCTTTTGAGGCAACTTTGCTTAGTATTTATCCCCCACACTTAACGCTTTCACCCTCCAGTTGTGAGGAAATATTAATAAAGAGTTGTTTTTTTATAATTTGTAATTCTACTGTCTTTGAAAAGGCTAAGGCAAGCTTGCTGTCTGGTTATGAAAGTGTCCTCATGGACAGCTGAGCCAGAAGTTCTGTGTGCTCACCATTAAATAAAATTTTATAATGAAAATTTTGTCTTATGAAGGTGAAACTTTGAGAACATATTAGAATTCTCATTTTTCTATGCATAGCAATCAAATGACCTTCCCATACTGCCACATAAAGTATAGATTTAAAGTTAAATGATCCAGTCAGTCATTTACCATTTTCTTAAAGAGTAATTTCTTCTGTAACTATGGATGTTTACATATGGTTTTCTTTTTGGTATTTACCTTTTAAGAATTGAAGAAAAACTGACATTCTTTTTGGGAACTGTTTTTTAATAGCCTTTGTTTATTTTTAATATGTGGCGTTCCAGGCCCTTGCTCTAATGATTTTTTTCACACTGCATTGATAATTAAATTCATTCATTTTCCCAGCTGCACAATTCCTTTAAATAAAAAGTTATGGGTAATAACACCTCTTATGCTCAGAGTACAGAGGAGGAGAGGGCATACCAGGAGCTCTCCATCAGGGGAAATCACTCAGACTGTGTAGGTCACAGGTTAAGGTGAAAAATCTGTGTACAGGTCCTCAGGTATTCAGACCCTCTTAATTCATAGACAATGACCTATGGGGTGTGATTTTCTGAAACTGAAACACATCAGTGTTTTTTTCTTTATGTTCATAAAGATATGATTTATCTCCTTCTATCCTATTTAAATTTTTAGTTCATAATGTGTAGTCATCGTGTCATCAAAAGCACTAAAAGCGTTGGTTTCTCTTAAATGATTGGAGAGTGTTTGCATGCTGTTACCAGCTAGCATGTATAGAAAGAGGGCAGTAAAAGTGAGGTGAGATGTTTAGTGACATAAAAAGAACCATGTAGATTTGTGAAAATGTAAAACTGTGATCATGGAAGAGATTCTTGAAGTAATGAGAGAAATGCTTCGTCTCTGGGCTAGTGATTCACTTGTAGCTTCTGTAATTTCATGGATGCTATAAGGATTTGGTTTTTACACATTTTAATTTAGTCCGGAGATGTTCCTATTTTAATTATCCATACACAAGGGCACAGTATCTTTCTACGGTTATTGCTATATGTTACATTTATATATAGCAATAGCAATTTGAAAAAAAAAAAAAAACCAACAAAATGCTTTCACCTAGATGACCAAAGGGTTATACTCATTTGTTTTAATGACACTGTATGGACCTTTGCATTCTTAAATAGGATTTTTAAATACACGAGATGCAAACACTCAAGGATATGCACCCACACGGTTACACACAAGAGAAGAGAAAAAGGATCTGTTCGATGTCCCCCTTTTGTGAAGATTCGGTAGATCCTTCAGTGGCAGCCCCTGAGTGGGGACACCTGGAGCCCCCTGCTTTCCTTGTTGAAATCAGAGGGCCCAGAATCAGGAACTCGAGAGCAAATTGATTCCCACTGAGCCTCAGCTATCGTATTTCAATACAGAAAAACCCATTTGTTGAAATGTGATATTTTCACTTTTGCGTTGGGCTCAATCTGTAGCAAGGAAGGAGACAAAATATATGTGTGTATATATATACACAATAAGTACATTTCTAAATTACGCATATTTGTAAATATACATAAATATATAATATATAAAAAGAATATAATCCGATAGAAGCAACTGCTGACAAAAGCTAAAATTTAAGTCACCCAGCTCACACATTATCTGTGAAGAGGTGATTCCCTTACAACCATGGGGTAACTCTGCCTCCTTCCATGGGGAAGCAGCAAGTAGAAACTGGTCGCATTTAAACGAACCCTCCTGCAAAGCCTGCTCCCCAGAGAGGCTGTGGAACGTTGTGTTGAATATCTGGCCACTCTGTAGGGGTTGTCTTGGGGCTCCTCCCAGAAGCAAGCCCCTGATATCACACATTCAGAACAAAGACTTTGAACTCTGCCAAACGGCCCGGTCCCACTGATGAGTCCTGGGCCCAATGGGCCAGCGTAGACAGTCACCCATTTAATGGGGCGACAGCTGATTCAGGGGAAGGAGAGGAAGTAAAGGGGTTGCGTGAGCTCCCAGGAGCCTTGGAGGACAGACTTAGGCCAGGGTCACAAAATTGGCCATCCTGGAGGCATGAGCCACCCATAGATGTGTTCTGCTTCCTTCTCAGATTATTAAAAAGAAATACGAATTTATTGCCAATGTTTCATAATCCGAGATTTCACATATTCATCTGGATTTCTGGCTTCATTTGAATGCTTGAAAGGGCTGGAAAATTCCAGTCCTCACATCTACAGAGAGCAAGCCATCAGGGCTGGCCCCCTGCCCCTTTAGATGGCGCCGACCCCTCCCAGGCCCCCCTAGTCCGTGTTCCTTGCGTCTTGCACTGGCAGGCTTCCCCACCCCGGTGATCTGACTGGCTCTCCTGCTGCTGCAGGTGTTTACACAACACTGGTGTCTGCTTGGGGACGCATCGGCCACTGCCTTGGACACCCTGCCCCCCTTGCTGTGCGGCCAGCTGGGGTTTGTTACAAGTGACAACCGGGCTAAGGAGTGTCAGCTGCATGGCTCAGAGGTGGGATCTTTCATACTCTCCACTGGGACCATGTTCTTTCAGCCCAGACACAACCACGCTTTTGAGAGCAAGCTCCTCCCAGCCTCAGGAAGGACCACAGAGGCTGATTAGAGGTTTCCTGCACAGCCTCCTTGCAATCTGCAAAGCCAGGGTGGAAGGCCAGCTCTGCATACCTGCCTCAGGTAGGAGTGCATTCCTGCAGTATTTAAAGATGCTGTTGCCTCTGAAATTGGTGCCTGCTGAGGTTTGGGGTCTCACGACACTGTTGTTCCCAATGGTTAATTTTTTCTTTCCCTCCTGGTGGTGGTGAGATATGTGTAGATACACTCAAGGATGTGTGTGTACGCATGCCCAGATGGGGTCTCCATCAGCTCTGTTCTGGCCTGACACAAGGGGAGATACAACGAGAGTGCAGATATTTATGTGCAAGGCATCCCTGCCACTGGGACACAGCTCAGAGATCCTGCCTCTTGCTTCTTGTCAGTGTCTCCTGCTGGACCAGGAACTCTTGGAGGACAGGGCTGGTGTCATGCTCATCTTTGTAACTCCAGCACATGTAACTGACTGGGTGCCTGGATGGATAGATGGATGGGACAGGAGCTCTATCTTCTTCTCAAGTCTGGAATGAGAAGTTGCTAATGTAGCTCAGTGGTTGTGGTCCAGCAGGCTCCTGAGATCGTGGGAGGAGAAGCATGAAGAGAGATCCCATGGGCCCAGGTCCTAGCCTGGCCTCTGTCTCTTCTCAGCCATTTCCTTTCTTAAAGAAGGAAAGCTGGGTCATATTTTTAAGATTCTTTTCCTGTGGAACCCCTTCATTCCCCTCTCCTCTCCCTACTCCTTGTGTTGTCTGCCTATTACAACTGTCAGGCTCAGCCCTGGAATACAGTTTTCTTATGGACCTCCAAGATCTTAGTCTAGCCTGAGCTAGAGGGGGAGTAGGTGCTTCAAAAGCCTTCATTATCAAGGAGAACTCGCTATCCTGAAATTGGGCACTTATCCTTCTTTTCCCTTTCTCCAAGAGGCATCCTCCCTGCACCCCACTACAGCTATTGTTGCTGTGAGGGCCTGGCTCCCTGGCCAAGGTGATTGGACTTCAAGGCACTATTCATTATGCCAGTCCACAGCTAAAGATGTTTGCTGAGATGGTAGCCACCTGAGAGGAGCATCTGGGTCAAGCTGGGCTCCCTTTTCTGGGAATCTTTGTTTAAAATCTTTGGTCTTAAAAACAAAATCAAAACGAAACCTTGGTCTTAGTTCCTTGTGTTTAAGGGGAAGTGAAGATGAATTCAGCATTTGAGACCCCAGTAAGGACAGAAGCTGTCTCACACCATGCTCAAAAAGCATCCCTTTTCAGGCTATAAAAGAAGAGGATTTGGAGTAGAATTTGAGGGGACACACACGGCAAAGGGACAAAACCCCATGTCCAAGGAGTTTTCACTGGAAGAAGCGTAGACTCCCAAACTATGTTGATGACACAGGCTTTCTGAGCAAAAGGAATTGGAAAAAGGGAATTACCAGCACACATAGGATGAACAAAATGATTCTCAGCTAGGGATCTTGGAGGAAAAGAACGCTTTTTCTCATGTTGAGAATAAAGGCTTCCTGAAAAAGTGCCAGAATGGAAGGTGGAGTGGGGGCAGGGGTTCTCTCCATCAAGGATTACAGATTCAGGTGCCTGCCCAGGTCAGAGCCAGGGCTGGCGGTGGATGGGTCCACCCCGGACCACCCTTCTTGTCTTTGCTTGGCTGAACCATGCCAGAACAGTTGGAGGGGAATTAATTTCAGGAGGAAAAAGCGGGCCCAGGTTAGTCTGTATGTGTCCTTGGAGACTTATATGTATATATATCTCTGCCATACAGGCCCCTGCTTCCCCTCCCTCCAAAGATTTTACTGTTTGTGTTTGCGTGCCCCCATCTTCCAAGAGCTGTGAGTCAACCTAACGTAGAGTAGAGCCATCTGGGCAGCTGGGTTTCCCCCTTTTTCTTTCTTTCTTATCTTTTCTTTTAACAGCATTTAAAAGTAGTTCAGTTCAGTTGTTCAGTCATGTCTGACTATTTGTGATCCCATGGACTGTAGCATGCCAGACTTCCCTGTCCATCACCAACTCCCAGAGCTTGCTCAAAAACTAGTTTATTAGATTTTTTTTTTTCTTTTTAGGCTGTCCCATGCAGTATTCAGGATCTTAGTTCCCCAACAAGGGATGGATCCTGTGCCCTCTGCTCAGTCTTAACCACTGGACCCCCAGGGATGTCCCGACATCAGGGTTTTCTTTACTTGCCCTGTCAAGAATTTATGCATATTTTACACCCATACTTCCTCATTTCTCACTCCCTATGCACCCCCTCACACCCCTGACCATATTGTAACATCTCCCAGGGCAAGGATAACTACCACTATTCCTTTTGGTACCCAGGACTGGGCAGTACAGCCAGGGCTCATGTGTTTCTCTTTGCTGGTGGACTGTTGAGGTCAATGCATGTTTGACCTCAGACGTTTTGCAGGCCTGGGATTCTCATTGTGAAGGTCACCCAAGACAAACTAGAAATTGTTTTAAACATATTGCCCCGAATGTGAAGCAGACACATGGGGTCTGAATAGTCAAGAGGCAGCTGGAGCTCTAGGCTTTCCAGATCTGGCTAAATTAGAGAGTTAAATGATGTACTGAAACACAAGAATATTCTGCTTTTACTGTTCAGAGCTCCCTGTCCCCTGTTATTTGTTTTACACATTTTCCCCATTAGAAAATGAAGCATAGCAATTAGAAGACAACTCGGATGTTCTGTATTCAGGGGTTTTCGCATATCTATTTGGTAATTTTGTATTGCAGCAGCTTGGGCAGAGCATCCTTAAAGAGCCCTGTTTGGATTTGTCTGGATAATGTTTCCCAGTTCAGAGTAACTGCTAGAGCAGTAAGAAAATGCTTGGCAGAACTCAGCTCCATTAGCTTTGCTGTTCACACCTGCGGTGCTTCTCCACCCAGGCGCGGGGTTAACATAAGCACCTGATATTTGCAAGGACGCGTTAGGAAAAAAGAGAAGGGAAAAAAAAAAAATCAAGATGCCTAATCAGAAATTACCTTACTCGTAGTAAAACCTAAATTCATGAGAATTTATAAAAATAGATTTCTTTTAAATGCCGGAGAAGAGATTTAGAAGCAGTTTAGCAGATTGGGATGCATGGGACCGACCTGCGCCAGGTTCTTCTTAGGTTAATAAATATTCATTTTGTTTTTTTTGGGGGGATTCCAAGTACAAGACAGAGGGTCCTTGTTGTAGGAGTCAGATCTATTTCTACAGCGAGAATTTCAGATTCTTCAGTATCAGGTATTCTTTTCTAAAAATGTAACTCTTTCCTAACAAGTCAAACCTCCAGTGGGAAATGCTCTAGGAGATGGATTCAGCCACTGCCTTTCCTTCCTGCGTGCAGCTAAGCAAAGCCAGGTCTGAGCACCATGCTTTCCATGCTCTCTCCCCTCTTAGTAACCTTTTTTTTTGGACACACAGAAAAAGCTTCATTCAATATTGATAGCGTTTCAATACGTTACAATCAACAGCATTTCAAGAATCTTATATAAAATGTGTACAGATGGCATATTTTTTACTGGTTTCACCTTTTTTGACCAGAAGAGTCCATTTTCAAAGGGATTTCTCCTCCCTTGAAACCTGTAGTCTGTGTAGTTCTCATAGAATGCAGGTCCAATTGGTACTGAAATGGTTCCTCCCAAGATGCCTGTGAAGGTGTTATTATTAGTAGTACCATCTATTTTCTGCGAGTGCTCAATTTAGCAAATTTGGGATCTTGGAAAAAAAAAAACCTTAAAATAATTTTTCTTCATCTGAGAAACAAGAGAGTAACATTGTCCGTAAGAGGTAAAAATAGATGCCTTGTCATTCTAACAAATATTTTAAAGCAAACCAGAAGATATATTCCAAATATGTTTCACGGAAATTTATTTGAAAGACAAAGAGGGAAAGAGAAGGAGAGAAAGAGAATGAGAGAGACTCAGTTTTAGTTGCAGCTGTTCCCAAAGAGTTTGGGAACAAGTATTCTTTCTCTCCTTTGCATGATTTCGATAAAATTAGGTCAAAGAAATGTTCATTTGAAAACAGTGCTTTGTCATATTATCTACAACACATGTCTAGCAAATTTATGAATCCAGCATTCATCGGCGTGAAGTTCCCAATCCTAATGAATGGTTTAGACAGCATTGTCATCAATTTTCCGCAGGTGCAGCTGAGGCAATCAGTCACTTCAATCAAAAGCCTCCGTCAACTTGCGTGGCGCTGTCATTTTTTACACTCGGATTGCTGAAATTAACAAAAACGATCACTCCCAGAATGGCTTGACACCCCTCCCGCCTGTGGGTGGTGCTTTTGAGCAGCGCTATGCTGCTAGCCGAGCAGCAGATTTTGAAAGCATTTTTTTTTAAACTTTATACTAACATAATATTTCTTTTGTGATATTATGGAGATAAAATTGCGCTGTGTGTTTTAACATACAACAACCTCTTAAGGCAAAAAAGTAAATGCATGTAAATGAGTTGGAGAAAGTGATAAGATTAGTTGGTGGGTGAGTCGCAAAGGTGGGACATGGATGCTGCAGAGAAAGGCTCTGATGGCCACCAGGGAGGTCGTCAGGTTCCAAACTTCCTTGTCCCTTCCCCTATGAGGCCACATAGCAGATGGCAGTTTGGGCTCTGAACTTTGGAAGCTGTTGCTTTAAGAGTTAAGATCGAAAAACCAGGCCACCTGGTTTCTTTCACCTTGCATTTCCTCTGAGTATACCGTTCACTTGCTTCCAAGTCTCTGGAAATCTTCTCCAGGGAAGGCTTCATCGATATCAGGAGAGGCCCGTATTATCACTATATGGGTGATGAGAATTATATTCTTACCTTTGCAGCGAGTGAGCTGCTTCTCTTCCAAGGGGTAAAGGCACCTTCACATCCTCTCATTTACCTTAAAAGACTTCACAAAAGATCCGAAGAAGGAAAAGCTTTGGCTTTTTATATCACTGAAAAATAACCTTGTTTCCAGAACTCTATAGTCCAAAAAGATTTCAATAGTTCCAGCAATACAAAGAGAAAGCTGCGAGAAAAACTCTGCATATGCCAAAGATGAACACGGCTGTCTTTATCCTGAGAACACGACCAGGTGCCTTCTAAATCTTGGAAATATATGGACAGACAGAAAGCACTTAGCATCCTTCCTCCATGATGAATAGAGTTAACCTTTGTAGTTTGCCAAAAGTCAGTAAGTTTTTCTTTCCCATTTGTTTCAGCAGAATCAGGAGTAGAAATGCAGGTGGGACCAGATAAACTCACATTGTCCTGGCCTTTTTTGCTTACCTGCAGCAGCTAGACTGCTTATCGCAGCCGGTAAGAAAGATGTGCTAATATTAACTCATTTAAATGAGTGGGTTACTTTTATTGACAGAAGTGCTTGATGTATTAAAGTGGCTGGAAAAATACTGAGGTGTCTTTCCCTTGTAGGTATTAGGAACGGTCAGTTACCCCAACGTTTCTGTGGTCGCATTTCAAAATCCACGGGGTTTCTGAGGAATGCAAATTGTAAGACTAGAATAAAAATGTACTTTTCCATAACTAGTTGTGTCACTTTGCAAACAGCTTTGATGCTGGATTCCTGCCTGCGTCTTTGTCATCCATACTTGCGTTTGCGATCCCTTCCCTCAGAGAGCAATTAGGCACCGGAGTTCCAGCTAATATTTGAAACCGCATGTGTGTCTGCAGCCAAAAGGGAAAAAGGGTCTGTGATCATCTGTACCTAGAGAGAAGCATTCTAACAGCGCCCACCTTCTAGACACTTGAGAAGAAATGCAGCTGGGGGAGCTTAAAGAGTCTTGAGAGGGTGGCTTTTCTGCTGAGGAATGAAGATGGCCACCCAGTAGCCAGCTGGGCTTGCGGGAGGAAATCTACGTTTTGGTTCGCTTCCGTGGAGTTTGAAGTTAAATGGTCCTGTCTGCTGCATCTCTTGTTTGTGCCACTTGTTCAAGATCCCTTGAAATACACCATTACACTTTCCCTTTAGTTTATTCAACAGAACTAAACCAGTCAGTGTGCATTTCGGCCTCCCCTAATTTCCTAGGAGTGCCTATGGACTAGATCTTTTCTTTTGCTTTTATTACCAAAATATAAAAACATTTGATTTGCCATCACTCTTCATGTAACTGTAGGTGTTGGAATAAAAGGGGAAGTTGAAATAGAGTGTCCATAAATCAAACAAATGGATACAGGGGAAAGAATCAACAGCATATATAGTCAAAAATATGTATCGTCTTAAAGGAGATGCTTTGTGTTGCCCGTGCGTTTTAATATCATGCTCTCCATTAGGCTGTTCTCTGTTTTACAGAGAAGGCAAATATTTCCATTTTAGATTCTTTTTCTTTCTCTTCCAATCCAAATGAGAATTTCTTTGTTGTTGTTGTTATTTTCTTGCTAAAAGGAAGGGAACTAACATGGTTTTTTCCCCCATGAATATATGTGGTGGAAAAAAATGCAGCGTGTTTTGACTAAGCATGCGAAATGTTTTATTAATCAGAGCACCAGAGGAGAAATGAAAGCACTACGTCTTTAAAAGTGCCTGGGCGTCCAGGTACGCAGGGAGATCCGTAAAACCGTTGACCAAGCACAATATACGTAGACAAATGTCTTCTCATTGTGTGATGCGTGAAGGCCATGATAGATGGCTTCTAACAACAAAGCGTGGCCACCGAGACAAAATTAGTGTTGTTTTAATTACCAGTGTCTGTAATGTTATCTATCCATAACTGCCTGAAATAGACCGTCACCGAGGGTCAGCGGGCGACCTGAGCTGGTACTTCCAACACATGGCTGTTATCGGCTCCCCGGTCACAGCACTGTGCTTAAAAAAAAAAAAGTTTATTGCTTCCTTCACAACATTTACTTATAGCGAAAAAATTGTTTCTTGTTTAAGGGAAGTGCCTTTATCTTTTTCTTTCAAAGCGAGGAAAACAAGCAGATCTTATTAAATGCTATTTGGAGGTCAGAGTAATGGGCAGAAAATGGAACTGGCCTTGACATTCTTCAACGAAAGTTTACACTCTCGGAGCGATGTTTTTTGTCAGTCACAAATAGCATTATGACACTAATAGGAAGGAAGCTTCTTTATTTTTGAAACCTCCTTGAGCTGAGATGGGCCGCTCTTCAGACGTTAGTAAGTGTGTATATTGTGAAGATGAAGTATCCCTTACTTTCTGAGCTTGCGGGAGATGAAAGATAGGCCAGCTTTTGAAAATGGCCTGCGTGGCACATGCTATAAATGAGCAGGGAAAGCAATCGAGCTAATAGATTACAGTAATTATCCAATCTTTGGCTAGTTTGTATTGGCAAACTATAAATACAGTACACATTAGAACAAGGTGCTTACAGAATGTACATGAAAGGTCATTGTAATTTGCAAGTCGCTAGTCATTAGAATATGCTAAAAACCATTGCTTCAGGGCTCAGATTTTAATGATGAATACATTGATTATTAAGTAGCAGAGGAAAAATGTACAAGAGCTGCTGTGGTGTAATGATAGGTCGCTTTATTTTGGGAAGGAAATCAACTCAGCTTCAGAATGCATACATTGAGGAATGTAATTGCAGCGAGGAAAATTCCTCAGAGGAGCTTGGCACATATTAAAAGCAAAAACTTGAGACATGTTTGTGATAAGATTACTAATAAATCTCTGGTAAGTCTTAGACTCCTGACAATAATACAGCAACAGAGTACTTCATCTTCTCCAAGCTTTAGAATTTAAGATCAGTCACAAACAATCTAAATTACGACTGATGCTAGGCAGATGCAGTACTGGACGATGCTGCTCGTCATAAATCTCTCGTTCCTTATATGCAAATTAAACTCCATTTTAAAAGATAATTTTTCACATGGTGATCGCCTTTATTTGCGAAATGCTGGTGATTTTTAATGGGGAGAGGAAAAGGCCAGGCTCCAGATCTGGGAAGGATCTTGTGCGAGAGGGGCGTCTGGACGCCTTCTGCCGCCGACTTCGGAGAGAAGTTAGGAACCACGTGGCCGTCAGGGTTCCCTGGTCCCATCTATGCTGTGAGGCTCTCTGACCTTTTCCAGCAGAGCCAGGTGCCTATTTCTGCTCTTTCTGGAATGGGAAGACGTTCTGTGATAGTCTCTCCTCCCCGCCCCCCCTCCTCCCCGCCTCCCTTGCCAGCTCCCCTCCTCACAGAGTGCCGGGTGCTAACTGCCCTGACTCTTTGGGGTTTGTTTGTTTGCATTTTAGAGGTAAAGCAGCTTACATCTGTGTCCTGAGGGCGAAGAGCTTGTTTCTCCTCATCCCTGCCTGTCCTCTTGAAATGTTTGTCTCTTAAGCACAGAATTTTTATTGTGGGGCTGTTGGTGGGAAACTTGGAAAGAATGAAGAGTTTTAAAAGAGTAGCAGAGGCTTGCTTGCTTTTTCTGAAAACTATCATTCTTCTGCTGTGTCAGCCATCAGTGCCCGGGGTCTCTGGGAAATACTTGGCTTCGGGTGGAACCATGGGGCCAGGAGAGCTGGGGCCCTCCTGGGGACATGGATGTTGGCTGCCACCGATCTGCCAAAAGAGCCAAGCCAGGGGATTTTCATAGCCTGCAGGCCTCCCCGGGGCAGCCTGGCAGTGGGTTGCCTGGGATGTTTTCACTCTTCATGGGCCTCTAAAGAAACATCAGGCCCGAGGGCCAGTGTGGCCAGTGGGTTCCCTTCTGCGGGCAGCGGCACCAGATTGGAAATCTGGGTTCCATCAGAGGCTTGGCGAGTGCCTGCTTTTCCCTGGCGCTCGGGGCCTGAGGCTCCTATTTATTTGGGGATGGTTTCTTGATTCTGTAGTGTAATGGCAGGTCTCAAGGAAGTGTGAAGTCTATTTGTGCTTCTCTTTGCTTGTCATTCCACCCCCATAGCCTCCACAAACACACACATGTGCGCACGTGCACACACACACACTTCAAGTTAATGGACTTAAAACCCAAGTGCTTGTTGATCAGTGCCAGTAAAATCCTTTCCGGGGGAAGGGACCTGCAGTTCCTCAGGGATGATGCCAGGAGAGTTAGGTGGTGCCGCACTTCCCGTTGGGTCCTGTATAGCCAGTGATTTCATCAGCCTGAGCATTAAGCGGCAACGCTGCGCAAGGGTAAGAATATAAATATGCTTTACAATGCTCAGCTTCCTATCGTAAGAAGACTTCCTGAGTGGATGTAAATTTACAACAGGTGCTTATCAAATGTGAAAATGCTTGCAAATCAGAAACAAACTTTAGGGTTGTGAACGTATTTCAGTGATGGCTCTGGTAAGGGCTGTGTTCCACGCCAAGCGATAATGTTGTTTCTCTTTAGTTGCTACATGAAGTGTCTTTCCATGGTTTAAGGGGAAATGATGGTGGCTGAGCCTCAGATTCTGGTGTTAAGATGCAGATTTATTTAATAAAATCTATATTTACCACTAGGGCACACATACAGCCAGGATGCCCTAAATTCACAAGAGAGATCTTTTCCTTTCAGAAGAACTAATATTTTCCTTAATTGCATGTTTCTACCAGAAGGCAGGCATCTTCTACCCATCTTTGCGGAGTCATGATAGAAACATTTTTTAACTGTCTCTTTCTTGATGACTGAAATGTGCTGTATCCAGAAAGCAAGGGGAGGGGATCACTTCTTTGGCTGGTTGACCTGCTCTAAACACTAAATTCCTCAGAATAATTGGGTCTGCTGTTTTTCTTGGAATTGCACTTTTTCTTGCAGCTTTAAAATAGTCCCCACCCCCTTTGCCCCCCAAATCTTTAAGGTTTGCTCACAAGATGGACTTGTTGTGCAGGCAGTAATTAGCCTGTTACAGAGATATTAATTAACATGTTGGAAATGTTTTCTTTATTAATGAGAAATTCACACATTCTATTTAAATTAATTTGTAGAGTTTAAAATTAATTTATCGTGGCCTTTGATGACCTCAAATCTACTAAGACAAAACTGGAGTATTGTACTAACTGTTAAACCATTCATTAAACATTTTATGCAAATAGTGTTTGTTTATAAACAAATTAACTGCAAGGATTTTCAAAACAGGTGCTGTGTTGTGAATGCGTACTAAATGATGTGGTACTGAAAGAATTAATTAGACCTTCAGATGTAATTAGTTGCAATAATTTGCGTGATTAGCGGCTTGGTTAAGAAGTAAGACACACACATTGTAATGCATGGGAGAGTCACTTCAGTGGTTTTGTCTTTCATAGGGTGAGGATAAGCCTTCTCCATGTTTAGGAAATTTTTCAAAAAAATTGCTGACATAGCTGGAGTTAATTGCCAAGTGTCCTGTGGGGGAGAATGTGGTGGTGGTTGTTTTTTCTCCCTCTTTCTCCCGTGGCTTCTTCCCGTGTGTAGCCATCGGCTGCGCTGCTGTTTGTTTGCACCTTTATGAATTTTTAAAAGAGAAAGTTGTTAACCCCAGATCTTTGCATCCCCAGAGGAAATGACGACACTTAACACTTTGAGGGTTAAAAGACAGAACGCAATTATTATAAGGCAAAGGAAACATGGCCCGCATTTCAAGATGGGCTGTTATCGCTCAGGGAATAGCTGCAGTCATTTTTTTGACGTCGCAGTGGAAGTGTCTCGCCTCTTCTTGGCAGAAGATGGGCGGCCACGGTGAGCAGTTTCATCTGATGGGCTGCGGAAACCGGGACTCGTCACTGCGGATGCTTTGTTTACATGATGCTGGCGTTCTAGGGGCAAGGGCACCGAGATGCCTGGACCACAGTATTCAGCTAAGTTTATTCTCTAGGGCCATGTTGCTGGGACATGGTTCTCCAAGTCTTGGGGACCCTCAGACCCCTGCCTTTTCTGCTGAGTGGGGGGGTGGTTTGTATGTCATGATCTGGCTTTGGAAAATCCTGGTGAAAAAAAGATTGTAATTATTTCATTCATTCATTCAAAGATATCCTTTGAGTATTCTGGGGACACAGTAGTGATTGATACGGATAAGGTTATTTTCTGATGGTTCTTGGTATAGGGCAGAGACAAACAGATGGTGTTTCAGTTAATTTCAGTGATGAGGAAATATGAAGAAAATAAAACACAACAATCCAATGGAAAGTGACCCAGGGGAGTGAAGAGGGACAAAGTCCATACAAGTTTTCAGAGTTTTTAAATGGGTCCCAGTTCCTTCAATTTCTTTCCAATCTATTTTAATATGAAACTGCTTTGATTGTAATACATGTAAATTTCTTTATGTGTGGCTGTATTAAATGACACAATATACCCATAGATAACTACTGTGGGACCTCCTGGCAAAGTAGGTGCTCACTAAATGACTTCTGAATGTGAGTCTGAATCTTGCTTGATCAGGCGCCTGTGGACTCGGTTGGGATTTTGATAAGCTCTAGGGAAGAGCTGGGATGGCGCTCCTCACTCAAGCAGGCAGCTCCTTTTGCAGCCCCTCTGAGCAGCCGTTACTCTGTGTCCTTCCGTAGGCAATGGTGGCCTCCCATGCTGAAGAGACAGGGTCGAGGTAGCAGGTGATTGGTGAAGGGGCGCCTGAGGTCTACATAAGCCTGTGAGTTAAACGTGTGTGTGTTTGTGTGTGTGACATGCCTCCTCTTCCTGAAGCCTGGTAAATGACAGCAAGACTTGAAAGGCTTGGGTTCCCCAATTTACTAAAGCCTCCTTTTGTTAGCTCCCCCACGACCACTCTGAATGACCTCTGGAAAGGCTGGGATGATGTCTGAGTTCCCTTCTGACTCAAGAGATCAGTGATTCTACTCGACCTGGGAGAGATGGAGGATTTAGAGATGAAAACTTGTGAGTCTCCAGAGGACCAGAGCTTTCTCTCCTCTGAGTTTCTTGGTGGTGTTTGATTCTGTTCATCCTCATTTTCAGCTGGTGTTTGCCAAGCAGTCTTTAAAATAGGCCCTTTTTGGACGATGTTTGAACTTGAGCAAAATTAACATTTGCGTGTCATCAGTAGCTGCAGTGCATCACTCTGGGCAGTGAAGGATGAAAAGTCAAAGAATGTGGGCCGCTTGATTAAAATGAACAATCAGGGCAAGTTCTGAAAGATGGATACGGAGAGCCGGCCTGTTAATTTATGTGGACTCGATTCCAATTGCAAAGGGACATTTTTTTCCCCTTTGAAACTTTTAAGAAATTAGGTTTTAAAGCTGAACCAGTGCACCACTCAACTTAAAATAGAAGAGAATTTGATTTTATGCGGTGCCTTTCCCATCCTGGCACTCTCTAATATTGCATATCAAGAGCTCCTGACTGTAGGGTGGCGGGGAGGCGGTGCTGGTTTGAATGACTTCTGAGAAGGTGATGAACAACACAGCCCTTTGGCTCAGCACTTGGAGAGCACTTCCTATGGGGTTCTAAAGCACCTCTTCTCTGGTCTTGTGTACTTCTGTCCCTTCCTTGAACTATGATCACAAATACCATCGCATCCTACAAGATTCAACTTGAATGTGGTCTCCCAACCCCCTACCCAGGTATCACTAGTAGTTTATCCCTCTGGAATAACCTCTATAGTAGCATTTCTATATGAACTGTGATCTGTTTGTGTGTGTCCTTGTGAAAGTAGTTGGCCTTTGTAGTAGAGCGCCTGTACTGTACCTGTGCAATGGAATCACTCACAAGGTTATTTATGGTCAAAAGAGAGAACACAAACCAAATGCCCACAAGGCAGGCTTCTGACAAAATCAGTGTTGCTACCTTACTCTTTCTGCTTCTGCGTGGGGAGGAGGGCAGATTGGCAGACCACAGATGAATGAAATCCATCAGTCTCTCACAGATTTGCCTTCAAGTCTTTCTCTGCCAGGCTGGAGGAGGGCTTGGTGATTCATGGATGATTCTGTAAGTCACATATTCTTGACATCACCTCTAAGTGCAATAGTTACTGACTTTTGAGAACACACTCAATTTTTTAAAAAATCCTTTTCATTTTGTATTGGAATATAGTTGATTAACAATGTTGTGATAGTTGCAGGTGAACAGTGAAGGGACTCAGCCATACATATACATGTATCCATTCTCCCCCAAACTCCCCTCCCATCTAGGCTGCCACATAAGTTGAGCAGAGTTCCCTGTGCTATACAGTAGGGCCTTGTTGGTTATCCATTTTAAATATAGCAGGGTAAGGACATGCTCCTTGCAAGTGTTTGTGGATCTGCGAGGAGATCCAACCAGTCCATTCTGAAGGAGATCAGTCCTGGGATTTCTTTGGAAGGACTAATGCTAAAGCTGAAACTCCAATACTTTGGCCACCTCTGGTGAAGAGTTGACTCATTGGAAAAGACTGATGCTGGGAGGAATTGGGGGAAGGAGGAGAAGGGGACGACAGAGGATGAGATGGCTGGATGGCATCACCAACTCGATGGACATGAGTTTGAGTGAACTCCGGGAGTTGGTGATGGACAGGGAGGCCTGGCATGCTGTGATTCATGGGGTCGCAAAGAGTCGGACACGACTGAGTGACTGAACTGAACTGAACTGAACTGAAGGACACACTCATTGTTCACATGCTACCTGGGAAGACCCGAAGCACAACATAACTGTTCTCCTTACTGGTTTATTATGTCTCTTTTCTGAACCTCAGTTTCTCCCACTGCAGAACAGTTCTCGTGTGTTAAGAGTTTCTTCCCACTCAGATGCTTTCAGAGCCTATATTTGGTCTTGAAGCAATTATAGAACCAGGGGATAAATTAGCCTAAGGTATTTCCTTTGCCCTTCTTACGTCCTCTTTAATTTTGGTTGTGCATTCATTTTTGGGTCTTTTTCTTTCCCTCTTTTCAGTGTGATATATGGAAAAACTGTTTAAAAGAGACCTTGTAAAATTACACCTGGATTTAAGCAGAATTCTATGAAATGTGTGCTTAAGCATTTTGGGGGTAAAAAAGAATTGAAAACAGGATATTCTCTTAGACTTAAGTAGCTGGATCTGGGAATAAGTTGCAAGAAAAAGGAAGTAAGTATCTGGAGAATTCCAGTGCATCCTTTAGGGTCTGGCTCCCTAGGACCCAGAAATGGTGCCTTTCTGGTGAGAGGGCTTGGGTGATGTTAAAAATGAGGAAATGATCTGAACAACTACAATGATTAATACTAACACTCGTCTTCAAAGAGCCATGAGCTCTTAAGTATCTATGAAATATATGAGGCTTCAGTTGAAGTTTTTATCTGAGAGATGTATCTGGGGCTCTATTTCATCTTCACTCAGCTGAAGGCAACCTTGAGGGCTGCATGGAAGGAGGGGGAGATGGGTGGAGACAATTCTGAGGATAGAGAAGCAATATTCTTGCAGAGGTGTCTTGGAAAGCTTGGTGTCCTGTGTTGGCTCATGGAAAAATTCAGCAGGTGAGACCACCATCTTGAATGGTATCAGACCTGGGTGTTACTTCCACCTAGACCCCTTAATTGACCGACCAACCTCTCTGGGTCTTAATTTGCATATAGATCACATAAGAAAGACAAACTCTACCTTTCAGGGTTGTTGTAAGGAATAGAATCTATAGCACATGCACTCAACAAGTGTCTTGTTATTAATTGCATAGATGCCATCACTCTGGTTTCCAGATGTCCGTTCTAGTCGAGGTCTGTCTTCTCTCTGCTTCTCTCCACACTCTTTTGAAGAGCTAGCTGCTTTTTAAAGGAGCTATTGATAGACTGTGTCTCAGGTCTTTTGTAGGGTCCAGCCTGAACATCTCCCACGTGAACATTTTGGAAACACAAAGAGAAACATCTGGAGGTGTGAGAAGGCTGGCATTGAAAGACAGACCAATGTAGAAGTTCACTGATCTTGGCTCAAAGATGGGGTTATAGTCAACATTCATTATTTGGTCAGTGTCCCTGGTTGAAAGGAGGTGAACCTGTCCAGATCAGTGCCCTCACCAACTGATTTATTTCCACTTGGAAATTCCTTTCCATAGCCAGGGTGCCATAACGACTTACCTGCCCATTGCCTTTCATCTAATTTCCTTTTGGGCAACCCTATCCAGAGCCCATGCTTGGCATTTCCTGCTATTGGCAGGATGAAAAGGATGCTGGAGAAGGTGTTTCTCTGGTTCTTGAGCATCAGCAAGTTCAAGTACACATCCAAAGGTAATTTTATTAGGCAACATGCTAGTTCTTCTCTGACGGTCATTATGAGCCCCAATGATAAAGTGTGTATGTTCCAATGATTATAGGAATTTTATTTTCATCTGGTTTTTATATTGCTATAAATATTTTGCATTTACCAAATAAAGTGGTTGCTACATAGAGATCATAACTTCTGGGACCTAAATTTGCTTCAGATGATAGGCAAATTATAGACTACAATATGTGATCAAACAGCAGTATGGGGAACTTAAATAGAGTGAGCCCTGAGGACGGAGGCCGCTCAAAACTGTGGGGGATGGACTAAATGGTAGTTTTAGCAAAGCTATCGCTGATTCCAGCAGATAAATTATGCTCTGCCTTTTTGTATCTCTTTGGGACTGTACTACATAAATTATGACCAAATATAATTTAGGCTATCAGCCTATATTTCTGAACATCCATCTTGTACATTTTAAGTACAAAATTACCATTTTGCAGAAGTATAAAATTGAGACAAATTTTTTTCCATCTGTGCATTTAACTTCTGCATACTTTATAGCAGCTAAAGGGTTCGAGAGGACCTCATTACCATCCAAAGGGGACGTTAGCCCTGTGACTATATAACTGTATTAAGATCTACATAAACGGGAATAAAGTTCGAGGGACAGTAGAATGTGGAATTATATATTTTTTCTTAAATGGAGATGTAACTTTTACATAAAACTGCTCATCTCTGCTTTCCTGAATAAGAGCAACTGTTTATAAATTCAGACTTGCTGATGAAGGAGTCTGTGTATATGAAAAGCCTTTCGAAACATGCAGAAAAGGGCAGGCTCTCAGTGACCAAGGGGGTACCCAGGGGGGCTTTCAGAGACCTCTAGGCTCTTGTTCTGGACTTGAACTCTGGGGTGGTCCACAGAAATGGCAGGGGACCTTTGGAGCCCTGTCCAATGATCACACAGCCTACCTCAGCTTTCTTTTTTTAAAGAAATTATTTTGCTGTTCTGGGTCTTAGTCACAGCATGCAGGACTTTGAATTGAGACATGTGGGATCTAGTTCCCTGACCAGGGATTGAACCTGGGACCCCTGCACTGGGAGTACAGAGTCTTAACCACTTGACCACCAGGGAAGTCCCTACCTCAGCTTTCTGAGTGATATCAAGTGGGGACCTCAGACATCTCCTGTGCCCACCCATTAGGGGTAAGGCTCGTGCTCAGTTGCTCAGTCATGTCTAAACGGACTCTTTGCAGCCCCATAAGTAGAGGCTCCTCTGTCCATGGGATTTTTCCAGGCAAGAATACTGGAGTGAAAATGTATGGCAAAAGCCATCACAATATTGTAAAGTAATTAGCCTCCAATTAAAGTAAATAAATCAGTAATAATTGCAAAAAGAATACTGGAGTGGGTTGCCATTTCCTACTCTAGGTGATCTTCCGCACCCAGGGATCAAACCCACCTCTCTTGTGTCTCCTCCATTGGCAGGCAGGTTTCATTACCACTAGCGCCGCCTGGGAAGCCCCACGGGTAAGGCATGCATGCGTGCACATGGGCTCTCTATTGTGACTTCAGATAGCTGGCTTTCCAAGAGGCCAAGGTGGAGCTTGACTAAGAAGCAGTAAGGACAGCAGAAGGATTGTAAGGCAGTTTCCTTCCATCTGCCTGGAACAGGGAAGTCTGCCAAGGGCATTTGGTAACCCTCCATTGAGGGACCAGAGCTGCCTCCAGCCTGGATTTCCTCAGGACTTGGGGTGACACTGCTCTGATGATCATCATTGCATCTGAGGCTGATTTTTCTAGGGTTGGACTGCTGGTTGTTCCTGGAAATTGCTGGAACGGCGCTGCTTATGGTTTACAGCAGGGAGAGATAGCAGAGAGGGATAATAAGGCTAGACTGTTCAGGCCAAGAGGACAGCTCTGCTTAACCTTCAACTCATAGCCCCTCACTCCTGCACATACCATGAATAGTTTTTGTATTTTTGAAAGATCTTAATGAATTTTTTCCCTTAATCTTTCTTTATTTCTACATATGACTCTTCCCCTCTCCCAAACTACTTTTTCATTTTTTCCCCCTATGTCATTTCTTTCTTCCTGGGTGTATCTATATATCAGCCAAACAGGATGGTTTGTTGGTCTACCAGCACTCTGTAAGAGTGAGCTCTATTTATGGTGCTCTTTAGTGAACTCTTATTTATATAAGTTGGGGGAGGTGTCCCAACTTAGCCCTTAGGGGGCTGTTGTCCAGGTGGAGAGAAAGGATGAACAGGGCCCCTGAGGACAGACAGTCAAGGTTTGGGTGTAATTGCTGTGGAACCACCAGACACAATGCTGATGACCCTGGATGCTAGTAGGATTTGTTGCACATACAAATTAATGTGTTAGATCTCGCTTACTCACAAGTTTGAAGTGAAGTGAAGTGAAGTGAAAGTCGCTCAGTTGTGTCCAACTCTTGGTGACCCCATGGACTATACAGTCCATGGAGTTCTCTAGGCCAGAATACTAGAATGGGGAGCCTTTCCCTTCTCCAGGGGATCTTCCCAACCAAGGGATCGAACCCAGGTCTCCTGCATTGCAGGCCCATTCTTTACCAGCTGAGCCACAAGGGAAGCCCCTCAACTTTGGGGAGAATCACATGAGATCAAATGGAAGAAGGATTTTGAGAGGGGAGGGGTGCCTGGGAGGATAAAAGTCCCCGCTCCACTGCCCATGAGCACTCTGTTCTCAGAGGGTGTCAACAGACACTTCTTGCATGGGGAAGGTCTGATCCTATCTAATGTGGAATAGTTCTCATTTTCTGTAGGGGACATAGTGCACAGGAGTGCCTGGGGGGTTGGATCCAGGATGGGCTCTTCTGAAAGGGTGCAGGGTGACTGTGGGACCCATCCCTGTCTTAGGGACCCTGAATCCAAAGTGGGGATACATACATCAGAGGACTCCCAGCTATTATATCATTGATGAAGTCTTTGGAGGAGAAGCAGAACCATTGAAATATAAGAACTGGGGCTTTGAAAGCCCTGAGGCCACCCCATCCTAGGGTTCAGTTCAGTTCAGCTGCTCAGTTGTGTCTGACTCTTTGCGACCCCATGAATTGCAGCACACCAGGTCAAATCACCAGTTTTTCATCCCTTCATTTGCTAATCAGTAACTCTTTATTGAGGACCTACTATGAGCCAGGCACATTCTACCTCAGACTAAGATCTAGAACTTCTAGACCATCAGGGAATTAAGAAATACAACACATAAATAAAATTTAAAAATGCCCATTCATGTCTTCTTCAGGAAATAAAACAGAGCCTTCAGTTAGAAAGTGACAAGATTTGGTGCTATGCTATCATAGGTGGCAGGAAGTCCTCTCTGGGGAGGTGACTGCTGAACCTGGAAAGTGAGAAGGAGCCAGCTGGGGACAGGGAGCCAGCAGAGGGACACACAGGAGGAGGGCCCAGGAAGGGACTGAGAAGACACCACCCCTACCCCTGGCTATAACCTCTACCCTTGGTTTAGGGCAGAGGCCTTAGCCTTGAATCAACCCAGTTTCCCAAAGTCATCAGCATGTGAATGACGCAGAGGGGAGCTGAATACAGGCCTCCTGCCTCAAACTTCCTCCCCAAAACCCTGTGTTTGCAGACTTGGATGGAGCTTCTAAGAGGCTTCCCAGGTCGTGCTAGAGGAAGAACCCACCCGCCAATGCAGGAGACATAAGAGATGTGCGTTTAATCTCTGGGTAGGGAAGATCCCCTGGAGGAGGGCATGGCAACCTACTCCAGTATTCTTGCCTGGAGCATCTCATGGACAGAGGAGCCTGGAGGGCTACAGTCCACAGGGTCCCCAAGAGTCAGACATGACTTAGTACACAGGCATGGAGGTTCTAAGATTTGGGACAGAAAGAAGAAATGGCTATCCATCACCTGCTTCACCTTCAGGTCCTTGTACATCAGAGGCAGCAATTTTGAGGTCAGAGCAATGTTAAACCTGTTTAAACAGGGTGCGTCTTCCTGTGACCACCTCCCAACCCTCTCTTGGAGTCATGGTATCACACAGCTACAGGGGCCACCCTATTCCCGGAGGGAGTGCACTTGAATGGGGCCTGCCCTATGCACCAAGGGTAGAGCCACACCACGGCTCACCTGTGCCCTGGAAGCACTGGGCCCAGAAGAGCTGGAGGATGGCTCTATCCATCATCAACACGTGACTCCTCTCTAAAGCATAGACTCGGGTTCAGAAAGGGTGCAAGTGGAGATCAGCTTAGAACAAGGACAGATAGACATGGCTGTGCAGTATTGTGAGAGAAGAAGGTGGCTGACTCTTGATTCCTCTTCAAAAGCTCAAGGTCTCACCTTTGGTAGAGTCTGGGAATCAGAGCTGAGACCAACTCTCACCTCTTTCACGTGCTGGGGGAACTAACTGTTAATTCAACATGAGGAATAGAATGACCTTGAGCTGGAAATTCACCTCTGGTTGTCATCAGCACACTTCATCCCCGTGGTCAATCACCCCAGGAAGCCACCTGTAATCCCAGCTTACCTAAGAACCATGAAAAAAATCGACACTGGGTACTTAGCATGAACACATATTTTTTTGTTGAAGGCTACGGTCCAGCCAGATATAACCTAAGTCTGAAGTCTATAGGGAACAGGTTGAATGGAGCCTGGGGTGGGAATTAAAGGTATAAGGATCGTTAGTGGAAGCCTGAAGAACACCAGCATCAAGGAGCAGGTTGGGAATGCAGAAGCCATGGATGGAACCTAGCCTGAGTGGTCAGGGAGATAGAAGGAAAAGCAGTGGTCAAGGTGGTAGACAGTTTCAAGATGAGAGGTGGTCACCAGTGGTACGTGCAGTGGAGTGTCCACCAGTGTAAGGTTTGAGAAGTGCCCATTAGATCTGGCTGCAGGAAAGTCATGGATGACTTGAGCAGGTAAGGGGAACAAGTGAGGATCGAGGGTGGTCTGTTCAGGCTGGAGGAGCCTTGAGCCAGGGATGATGGAGAGACTGGAGGAGAGGAGAGAGACGGTTTTGGCTTCAGCAGAAGGATGGTTTGCTGAGACAGATGGGAAGGAGGTATGGCCACAAAAGTTTCTAAGTCTGTAGGTGGCAGAGCTCACACTGCATGGTGAATACGGAAAAGGATGGAGCAGGGTTTGAACTTGGTTGGGAAAAATGGGTCAGGTGAGGACACTGAGTTTGCAGCTGAGAGCAGTCAGTTCAATGAACCTATGTGGGTTCTGGGCTGAGGGGAAAGAGGAGCAGCCAGGACGCGGCTGATACAGGAGGGGAAAGTTGCGGTCCATTTCCCAGAGGTCTCCAGGAAGTCAAACCCCTGAAGTGTCTGGAGACTGAAAGGTGAGGTAGCTGTGTTCAGAGACATGGACGTGGGGATGCTGAGAATCCTGGGGACAGACCCACCTACCCCGGGACCACCCTGGTGGGTGGCCGTGTGGAGAAACAGGCTTGACTCCTGGCTCTTCTATGTGAGCTTGAGCAAAATATGTCATCTCTCTAGGTTTCCCCTGCAATGGTGTTGCTTCTTCCATGATGGGGTTGAAGCCTCCATAATGCAAAGTAGAACCATGTTGGGGACTGAGTGAAATGATCTATGTGATAGCCTTAGGCCAGGGCCTGGCATAGTGTGATGCTTGATACCTGATGGCTGCTGTCATCGTCATCATCATTATCACCATCATGTCATGGAAACAGGCTTCTAGAAAGCTCTGCGGCAGATCCTAGGAGGGGAATCAAAGACCAATGTGGATGTACAGGGCAGTAAGGGAGTGGGAGCAGGAGCTGTTGAGCCTGGATGGACATATATCTGAGCATGTCATGAGGCAAGTGTGTGGGGACAGGTTTTTATGAAGCGAGTGTTTTTGCTTTCCTTGCCTCGTGCCTCAGTTTCCCTGTATTTGGGATTAAAGAATTGGAGAAGTGGACTTTTTAGTTCCTTCTAGTACTGTCATCCTAACTCTCTCACCCTGTCCTGGGGTTTTGCTGAAATGTCACCCACCCACTCTTTCTGCAGGGCCAGAAACTCCAGGTGACAAAGTCACGTGGTTCCAGAGCAGCAGATGGTTCCCTGGATGGGAGGACAGTGTATATGGCCAACCAGTAGCCAACTATTTGTACAGATCAAGGCTGCTGAGATGCAAAGTAGAAATGCGGCAGGGGAAAACAGGCCCTGTCTCTGGAAGAGAGATGGCTCCATGATGAGCAGACCCACAGGACAGTAGGCAGCGCTAGTAGGGTGTCTGAGGTCTCCGTATCTGTCTGCCGGTGTTCTCACCTGCATAAAAAAGGGGTGAGTAACAGGGGGTGTGGGGCTGGAGACTGACAGAGGGCCAACTCTGTCTGAGGTGTCTGAGACCCTGGCTTCTGCTTTGGACAGTAAACTTGACCTTGCGTGTGGTTATCAAGTGGGGTATTGTCCTTCCCAGTGGGTTGGGGGGCACTAGGGAGCATGTTTTGCATCAAATGACCCCTTTGTGGGGTCGTGGAAGGCTGTGGTGACTGACCTCAGGATCATTCAGAGCAAGCAGGGCCCTTCCAGCCACCAGCGCTCCAACACACACACACACACACACAGACACACACACACACACACACACACACAGACTGCTGAAGACTTGAACTTGGAGAGGTCAAGAGGTCAGTTCTGGGCCCCCTGGGCAAGGAGCAGGGAAGTGAAACAAACAGAATACCAATTGTCAGGGCCAAGTTCTTCAAGGGCAGCATACCCTGTGTTTGCAGGTCCTGCCTCAGCCTTGAACAAAGGTGCTGGGATGTGCCTGAGGCCGGGGGTCGGGGGCGGGGGTGGGGGGGTGGGGGGGGTGGGGGGGAAGCCTTCAGGGTGAGACCTCTTCTGGAGCCGCAGGGCTCCCTGATTTCAAGCCTGTGCTCTGGTAGGAGTCGGGGTGCCTCTGGAGAGGAGCAGGGTCCAGCGGAGGAATGCAATCTTGCGCTTGTTTGCCCAGCACCCTGTTTGTTTCCCACACAGAACAATGACCTCTGGTGAGCCCGTGCTTTCCAACCTCACTGAGGGTTACTGTGCAGCCCTGATTCCTCCCCTGATTATCTTGAAGCCTGTCAAGCGGTAAGGTTCTCCCTCCGCTCTCTGCTCTTTCTTCCTAATAGACATGAAACAGTCCAGTCAATAATATTTTACTTGTCTTCTCACTGCGTGTCTTTTCTTCTGATCAGTTTAGGCGGGTTTGACTGCAGAAAGTCAGAAGGGAGGTTAAGATCTGAAAAGTTCAGCCAAATGTTATCAGCCTCAGAGATGTTGCTAAGGGAGGGGCCCCCCAGCCCTTGGCGACCGGAGCCAATAATAGCTGCGATGCGCTGATAGCGTCAACGCCTGTCAGAGATCCAGGCGTTTGCGGTTCGTCTGTAAACGCAAACACCTGTATCCAGTCAAGCTATGATGGTTATCCTCTCTTTGCCTGTCATTCCCTTCGGTTCCTTGAAGGGGCTGCCAGGATGTTCTAAGCTGTGAGTTGATTTATAAAGTGAAGGATCTCTCCGAAACTTTGGCATGGACGGGGAAATTGACTAAAGCGCGCCTCTCCTCCAGGGGGTGACGCGGCCTTTTGACAATGGTGAGTGAAATCGACGGTCTCCTTTTAATTACATTTTTGAACCCATGGCACCAACGGCTGAGCTCTGGGAATTGAGGGCTTAGGCAGACTTTTATTGTCTCAACATGTATTCACCCCCGCCCCTTGAAAGGACTCTCGGTACTTGTTTGAGATTTTTCTGTGTGATGAATTAGATCAAAGTGACTAATAAACAGTGTCTGTGGAAGCTCTTCAGAACACAGTATATACATATTTGAGATATTTCCAAGACTGAACAGGCAAGGTCCAAACTGTGAAATAAACTTAGGGCGTAAGGGAAGACAGCTTATGTGTTGACCTCCCAGCAGGGGCGAGATTTGTGGTGGGCACCGGGCTTTCCTCAGTGAAGCATTGGGCAGGGACGTCGATGTTTGGGTCATCAGCCCTGGTGGCCTGAGGCAGGGAGAGGCGTGGAGATCACATTGTGTCCTTCCCAGGCATCGCCTCATGGGACAAGTGGCTCCCCGAGGGGCCCTGCCTGTTTCTTCCGGGACAGTCCACCGGGAGGGTCCATGAACTCGAGCTTCCCGCCACAGTCGGGTGAAGGCGCAGCTGTCCAGGCAGGGCAGTCAGTCCACCCTGCCCCCCATCCATGTGGCCGCCTGCATGTGACCATTTATTGGGCAACACCTGGTCAGTCTACACCTGGTCAGTCAACACCTGGTCAGTCACGTTTGCTCACCCTTCCTCATCAGAAGTTCGCAGATTGGGGAGAGCCAGGGAGAGGATCAAAGGGTTGGGGAATTGGGTCAAAGATGGGTCGTTAAGGGTCATGGGTGAGAGTACAGTGTCTGGAATTAGACCTGGGACAAGCTGGGATCGCCCATGGACTGGAATTGCATCCTCGCACCTCAGTGATTTCATACGAAAAGAGGGTAAAATCAGTGCACTTATTGTGAGGCTTCAGGAGACAATGTATTAGGATGAATGATATAAAAACTGGACCCGCAAAAATGGCAGTTTCCTACGGCTGTGACATGAGAGGCGCTCAGTGACACAGAAGGAAGCACTCACACGTGTCTCCTCTGCCTCCCTATCACTAACATTATCCTCTGTCTGCCAGCCTCACCCTTTAAGATGTGACATGTCCAACTTGGACCTGGGATTTGTGGAAGAATTCAGGTGTCCAGCTAACAATAATATAACGCATAAAGAAAAAAATCCAACAGTGGTTTTAGCCAAGGACTTCAGAGTCCAGCTCACACACATAATGCCCCCTGGAGGAGTCCCAGGTTCCCCTCAACAGCCCAGGTGAGCAGGTGGGAATGTGTCCCAATCTTATGGCCAGTTTCCATGCTGCAACCCACTGGTCAGCGTGATGGTGCTTTTGATACTCGGGGGTTTAAAAGACTGAAAAGTGTCAGGAGTCTATTTAGATGACAAAATCCAAATTGAATTTCCTTTTTTTGCCTGTAATTGACCAGGTATACTGGTTCTATACTTAAAAAAGTTGTTTTTTTTACTTTATATTGAAGTGTAGATTAACAATGTTGTGTTAGTTTCAGGTGAACTGCAAAGCGATTCAGCTGTACACATTCGTGTACTCAGGCTTCCCTGGTGGCTCGGTTGCTCAATTGGTAAAGAATCCGCCTGCAGTGCGGGAGACCGCCTGCCGATGCAGGAGACCTGGGTTTGATCCCTGGGTCGGGAAGATCCCCTGGAGAAGGGAATGGTGACCCACTCCAGTATTCTTGCCTGGAGAACCCCACGGACAGAGGAGCCTGGCGGGCTACAGCCCATGGGGTCACAAGAGTCAGACGTGACTTAGTGACTAAGCCAATCCCACTGGCATTCTTTTCCAAATTCTTTTCTCTTTTAGGTTATTACAGAATATGGAGCAGAATTCCCTGCACTCTACAGCAGGTCTTTGTTGGTTATCTATTTTAAATATAGCAGTGTGTACATGTCCATCCTGAACTCCCAATCTAGCCCTCCCCTCTTTTCCCCATAACCATAAATTCATTCTCTAAGTCTGTGAGTCTGTTCTGTGTTTTGTAAGTTTATTTACATCATTTTTTTTAAGATTCCACATATAAGTGATATTGTATGATATTTGTCTTCCTATACGGTTAGTTGTTCCTGTATATTTTGATTAAAAATAGCAAGTCTGTGATGGGACAGTCCTTGGACAACATATGCTGGGGAGAGGATGTTATTTCATGTGGGAAACTCAGGGGAACTCTTTCCATTGGGGGCTGTGCTAACTGGTGAAAATTGTGTGAACTGCTGGTTTGGAGCCATTTGCAAGAGCTCTGTGGGGGACTATGTGCTCCGCTGTTCGTTGTTTTCGATTCTTCTCCCTCAAGCCCTCATCAGGTCCTGCTTTAGAGTCAGTGCATGATGTTCAGTCACTTCAGTCGTGTCCGACTCTTTGTGACTATGAACTGAGCCCACCAGGCTCCCCTGTGCATGGGATTCTCCAGGCAAGAGTACTGGAGTGGGTTGCCATGCCCTCTTCCAGGGGATCTTTCTGACCCAACGATCAAACCCACATCTCTTAAGTCTCTTGCGTTGGCAGGTGGGTTCTTTACCGCTAGTGCTACCTGGGACGCTTCTAAGAGTCAGCAGCAGCATCGAAAACCTCAATTTTCTCCTTCCGGTATAAGGAGGCTTACTTCTCAACAGCGACTGACTTTCCTCAGATTCTCAAGTAGGACCCATTTTCCACAGCCTGGTGGACAGTCTGCTATATCTGCCACCACAAAGCGGTGCAACTGTGTTTAATTTGTCTTGTATTGGGAGGCTTACACCAGAGCAAAATGCTTTGCGTAATAGAGGCAGGCGACTCAACTGAAGGCCCGGGACTTTTCCCTGGTTATAGCCCTGGAAGTCCCACACTCTGGAAACCCTTCGTTTCAGGTAAACCAGGAAGGTTGGCCACCCCAGGTTAAAGAAAAAAAGCATCTCATTCTATGTTTCCAAAGAAAAGAATAGCAGAAGATAAGAGAATGAGATAACAACATCGCCAGGTGCCAAGAATTCAATAGCATCAGATGCAATGGGTTATTTTGGGACAATTTACAGAGCATGTGGGTTGCTCTGGAGAGAATCAGAGGGAAGTTTCTTTCTGATTGTGAAACTGTGGTAGCGGAAATTCTGTTCCATCCCTTCCCCACCAACCCCTTTAACACACACCATTTTATTTCACTTCTAGAAAAATTTAATTCCTTTGGAAAAACATCACTTGAGAGGAAAGAACCAGGACCTTTTTCAGCTGTGAACTTGCTCCCCACAGGCGGGACATGCTTGGGTAGCAGCTCTGAGAATCAGGCTCTTAGAAATGAAAGGAGGGGGTTTTTGACCCAGGCTGGAGCCCTGACTGGTACATCCCAAGTGAGGCAGCTTCTGAGGAGGGGCTACATCTGGGTGGCAAGTACCCCAGTCACAAGCTAGAGACAAACCCAGCCTCACGTGCACGTGTGCCAAGTCGCTATAGTTGGGTCCGACTCTTTGAGACCCTATGGACTGTAGCCAGCCAGGCTCCTCTGTCCGTGGGATTCTCCAGGCAAGAATACTGGAGTGGGTTGCTGTGCCCTCCTCCAGGGGATCTTTCTGACCCGGGGATCAAACCCACATCTCTTATGTCTTCTGCATTGGGAGGCGAGGCCTTTACCATTAGTGCAACTGGAGGGTTAGCTAATAAAATGAAACCATGTTATAGAGAGAAGCAACCCAGTTCATGTCTAGATGTTTATTTTTCAAATCGTTCGAATAATATCAGCTTCTAAAGTGAACATGTAGGTATAGTCATAAACACATCATTAATATCTACTCTGTTGTTAATAAAGAATTCTCTTTTTGTTGTTGTTTTCAGAGCTGACTGCGAAATCCTGAGACCAGCCCATGAAGATCTGCAATGCAGGTAAGGGATCATACCAGGGTGGGCACCTCGGTTCTTAGGTCCACAGGTGCCACCGTTGCCTGCTCCAGGGGGCTCAGCTGAGGATGTAATTGTGCCCATCAAGGTGGAATTCACAGTTGCTGCACACCAGCCCCTCATACTGAGAGCGAAACTCCAGTCACCTGGTGGGGGGGTGGCTACATCCACAGCTGCAGAAAGCAATCGACAACTCCCCCCTGAACCAGGCTCCTTAAGAACTGACCTTTGAGACTGTGTGTTCAGTAGTGTCGCCAGCTTTGCTTGGCTAAACATGGAAAAATGTTCCTCTGGATAGAACCAGCTCCCCATTTATTTCAGAGCATCCTGTCTGTGACGTCATGCCGCCTGGTTTATGGCCTCTGTTGCTTGGCGTTTTGAGTTGAGTAATGCCTGCTGGTACACCAGGCACCGCCTCCGTAACCACAAGGAAGGGGCAGCATCAGGCGAGTCTCCCAGGCATTTGCTGGGAAATCGCTTCCTTTGTGCCAGACGGATGAATGTTTTCCGTATTTCTCACAAAAGGAAAAGGGTTGCATGACGAAGGTTAACATAACAATCTTCTCTTATTACCGTGATTTATGTGTGCATAACTTCGGCAGCAGAATGTCATCCAGGAGGTCTTTAATTGGCAGACTTCAGGGACCACAGAGGGAGATGACAGAGCGAGCTCTGGAGAAATGAGTGTCTGCTGCCATTCCCGGTTCATCGCTGTGGAGGAGGTCTAAATAAATCTCCGGGGGAAGGCAGTCAACTTTTAAACTTTTTATTAACCTGATCTCTGCTAATGAAATACAAAGAGGAGGAGATGATCTTCAGCTTCACATGATTTGGGTCTCGCGACGCGGCAAATGACTGCCTAGGGTTCTTGAGACAACGGAGCTTGAGTCCTCTGGTGATTCTCATTCAAAGACAACAATACAGTTGGTTTGCAGTGATTATGACTTCAATGAGTCACTTGGCCTTGTCTTGCCACATAGGATATGATCGTGCATTTTTAGGAATGTCAAAAAATGTATTTTCTTTTGTGAATATATTCTAAGCCCTCGGAGGAAGGGATTTGTTTTGAAATGGAAACGCTGCTGCCTTCCACACTGTGATGTATTTCTGAGAAGGGTTTCTACCCTTCTGGGAAGTGGCTAGCTCTCTGGAGGTGGACATGCACAGGACAGGGGAGGGACTGCCCAGTCAGTCCTAATGTGGGAGTCGTTTTTAAGGATGTTTCAGTCTTTCTAAAATCATGATCATGTCTATGGAAACATCTGTGTTTACATGGCCTCAGAGATCATGGGGACCTTTTTTAGGCATTAAACTCCAGCACTGTGGGCATGTATCTGGAAAAGGTGAAAACTAGTTCAAAGAGATACATGCAGCCCGATGTTCATAGCACATTATTTACCATCTGGGAAACCCCTGTATTAGCTATTGTAGAGAATCCACCTGCAATGTGGGAGACCTGGGTTCAACCCCTGGTTTGGGAAGATCTCCTGGAGGAGGGCATGGCAACCCACTCTAGTATTCTTGCCTAGAGAATCCCCATGGACAGAAGAGCGGGCTACCATCCATAGGGTCGCAAAGAATTGGTCACGACTGAGTGACTAAGTACAGTACTCAGCACAGCACAAGACGTGGGAGCCGCCCAAGTGCTCATCAACAGATGAACAGGTCAAGAAGATGTGGTATGTATTAACTCAGCCGTAGGAAAGAATGAAATAATGCCACCTGCACAATCTGGATGGACCTAGAGATGATTATACTAAGTAAGTCAGACAATTTTCATATGATACCACTCATAGTGGGCTCTCAAAAAAATGGTACAGATGAACTTATTTATAAAGCAGAAACAACCATAGAAAAGGAACTTATGAGTACAGAAAGGAAGGGGAGGGTAGGGATATATTAGGAGTTTCAAATTAAGAGACACACACTAGTATATATAAAATAAACGAACAACAAATTTCTCCTGTATAGTATAGGGAACTATATTCAGTGTCTAGTAATAACTGACAATGGAAAAGAATATATGTGTGTGTGTGTGTGTGTATCTGAGAATATAAGATTGGCCAAAAAGTTCGTTTGGGATTTTCTACAACGTTTTATATATAACTGGATCACTTTGCTGTACTTCAGAAACAATACAACATTGTAAGTCAGCTGTACTTCAATAAAAAAAACTCCCCCAAACCAAACAAACAAAAAAACCCTCTAGCATCTGTGATACAGTGGTTCCCAAACTGTGGGCCGAGCTCTTTCATGGGCCACTGGGGTTTTGAAAGAGGAGTGGACGTGTATAAACTTGCATTTATTTTCTAAGCTGTAGTTTGCCAAAGGCACAATGTCTTTAAGTTGGGTTTCCTCAGAAACAGATCCCATTTCAAGAACGGGAGTGCAAGCCGTTTATCTGAGTGGTGATCTTAGGACACACTGGAAAGAAGGGATGAGCGAGGGAGATGGAAGTGGTGGTTTAGCTGCTCTGTCATGTCCGGCTCTTGTGACCACATAGACTATCACCCGCCAGGCTCCTCTGCCCATGGGGTTTCCCAGACAAGAATACTGGAGTGGGCTGCCATTTCCTGAGGGAGGTATGATGGTTAATTTTGTGTATCCACTTGGGTGGGCCATGGTGCCCAGATAGTTCGGTCAAACATTATTCTGGATGTTTATATGAGAGTGGTTCTGGAGGAGATTCACATTTAAATGGGTGGATTTTCAATAAAGCAGGTAATGGGTGTGAGGCCACATCTGGAATGTGGGTGGGCCTCATCTAATCAGTTGAAGGCTAGAAAAGAATAAAGATTGACTTCCTCCCATGCAGAGGTAATTCTACCAGCAAATGGCCTTTGAACTTGAACTGTAACATTGGTTCTTCCCTGTGTCTCCAGTCTGCCAGCCCACCCTGCAGATTTTGAGTTTGAATAGTGTGAACCAATTCCTTACATGTCTGTACACACACACACACTATTGCTTCTATTTCTCCTCCTCCTGACGCAGGGAGGAAATCTCGAGGTCCTGATCCCATCTGGCCTGGGGAAGAAGTGAGGGAAGACAATTCAGGGTGTGTCAAAACAGGTTTCTGTCCTGGGCAGTTGAGGCTGTATCAGTTGGGAACTCTGAGAGAGTGTTAAAACAAGCCTCCGAGATGTTCCAGGTGAGCTGAGAGATGGTTAGGGTGTTAATTCCCCAATTGCTGTCTGCCATTGTCATTAACTCCCTGGCACATGCTTGCAGCAGAACACCCTTGGCGCATGTACTAGAATATAAGTCCCAAGGGAGTATGGCAGGGCACTGATTGCTCTATACAAAGACCACTGTGTCGGGGTCTATAAAGCTTTATGCTTCAAAAAACTTTATCCTTCAAAAATGATAGGAATATACATTTAATGTGATGAAGTTTCTGCAATGCAGGATTGCAAAGAATACATTACAGGCTATAACTTTACAAGAGGAGATATTCCATGTGCAACTTAGTGGTGTCCCAGTTTGCCTTGGTTTGGCATGATCCAGCACAAGTAGGGTGGCCAGTACCTCCTTGATGCAACCGAGCTGGGTAGAGAGACTGATAGATTCTATTGAGGGCTCCTCTACATACTGACATGTATGTGGATCTAGAGAAGAGTTAAACCTAGTTCTGGCTATACCTGATGGCACCAGGGTATACGTCTTGGAGGACAGACATCATTGGTTGAGGTGGGTAATTTCTTCTTTGCAGGCCAACTCTTTATTTTCATGTTAATTTCTAAATACCTGGTGAACTAAACCAGCTATAATATTTCAAGCTGACTATTCTCTAATCATGTGTTTCTAGCAGAGGCTTTTGTAGCCTTCCTTTCACCAAGCTAGAATCAAGTGGCCAGCTCTGATTCTTCCCTACCACTCTTCTAGCCACGCAGCCATAACATCTCATTCTTTTTTCTTTCGAAGACTTTCTCCATCCTTAGAGCTTTGCCTGTTGCTATTATTTGATGGGAAGATGAGCTTTCTAGACCACATTTTATGTTAAAATACTCCTTTGCTTATAGCTCAGATGTTTTAAGGGTCTGCAATGCAGAAGGGAGGCTATTTGCCATTAAGTCATGTCTGACTGTGACCTCACGGGCTGCAGCACCCCAGGCTCCCCTGTCCTTCACTATCTCCCAGAGTTTGCTCAAATTCATGTCCTTTGAGTTGGGTAATGGCTTTACCCTAGTTACCTGTGAAACACTTGAACTAGCTCATACATAAAAGGTGGTAAAATGCACCCAGAGTAATAATTTCACATATTTAACAACCAGTGTGCAAAAAGGACTGTCATTCGCTGCCTCCTGAAACTCCAAAGGGTGCCATGTTTTTATAATCTTGTGGGCTGGGGGAACAAATCCTTTAAAACTCAAAGTGGTTTGGGTGTTCTAATGGCCCTTGCGTTCCTTTTGTAACAATCCGTGTGTCTGTGGGGCTCATGTGCCACTACTCACAAGGCGACAGCAGTGATCAGAAACATAATTTTCAATATTTATGATTGAAAATGTAATTTAGAAATGAAAGAAAGGGCACTTGTTCCTCCTTAGCTTGAACTGAAATCATTGTTTTGAGACATGTTCTTTATACAGTTAATCTGGCCAGTGTAATTTACCACACTGTGGCTGAATTGTAAGTCTGACGCTCTATTCATCAAGTAAGAATTATTTGTGCAAAATGCATATGAATTAGTAGGTGTTGTGTGGTGCCATGGTGATTTGATTTAAAAAGTCTGGATAGGGTTTCATGGGCAGGAGTTCAGTGAGTTAAATCTATAGCAGGTGTCACCTCCAGGGAACAGATTTGGGGTCGGGAAGTCAACAGCTGAGTTGGCTATATGCGGGTCTCGTATCAATCTGTGGGTCCTCGTCCCACCTGGACTGGGAGTCATGGCTGCCACTAATCCTGTTTGGACTTGGTCAAGGGATGTCAACACACTTAAGGGAGTTAAACCAATGGCAGCCTCAAACCAATGGCTGCTTGAGGTATGCAGTTTGGCCTGTGTGTGTTTAATGTTTTGCTTTGAAGTAATTTGCAGCCATGATTCCACAGCCATGAAATTAAAGGACGCTTGCTCCCTGGAAGAAAAGCTATGACAAACCTAGACAGTGTATTAAAAAGCAGAGACATCACTTTGCTGACAAAGATCTGTATAATCAAAGTTACGGTTTTTCCAGCAGTCATGTATGGATGTGAGAGTCGGACCATAAAGAAAGCTGAGTGCCAAAGAATTGATGCTTTTGAACTGTGTGTTGGAGAAGACTCTTGAGAGTCCCTTGGACCTCAAAGAGATCAAACCAGTCAATTCTAAAGGAAATCAACCCTGAATGTTCATTGGAAGGACTGAAGGTGAAATCCAATACTCTGGCCACCTGATGTGAAGAGCTGAATCATTGGAAAAGACCTTGATGCTGGGAAAAATTGAGGGCATGAGGAGAAGGGGTGATAGAGGATGAGATGGTTGGATGGCATCACTGACTCAAAGGACACGAGTTTGAGCAAACTCTGGGAGATGGTGAAGGACAGGGAAGCCTGGTGTGCCGCAGTCCATGGAGTTGCAAAGAGCCAGACATGACTTAGCAACTGAGCAACAGCAACAATTTGATTCACAAAAAAAACTGTAAAAATACTATGTGGAGTCTCTGTGTGTTCTTCCCAGCTTCTCTCAATGACAATATCTTATGTAACCACAATACATTACCAAACCAGGAACTGAGGTTGGTGCAATACTATTAACTAAACTATAGACTTCATTTGCATGATATATGTAGGTTTGGGGCTTCCCCGGTGGCTCAGCCGTAAAGAATCTGCATGCAGTGCAGGAGAGAGACTTGGGTTCGATCCCTGGGTTGGGAAGATGCCCTGAAGGTGGGCGTGGCAACCCACTCTAGTATTCTTGCCTGGAGAATCCCATGGGCAGAGGAGCCTGCCTGGCTACAGTCCATAGGGCCGCAAAGAGTTGGACATGACTGAAGTGACTTAGCTTGCATGCACACATATGTAGGTTTTAAAAGTTGAATTTGTTGCCAGCCTCACACATTCAGGTGTTCTCTGGCAGAAGTAAGATTTGTTCAGACTGACCCTGTGTTCCTCAGGGGGAATTAGCTGGCAAGAAATCACGAAGGAATATGTGCTTGCTATTTGGATGTGGGCCTCACCCCTCTGTATTGACATATACTCTACTTGCTTTGGTCATGGACTTTATCAGCTGCTTTACTGTAGGTCTGTGAGTTGGAGACCCCTATAATTACTGCTTCAAGCCCCCCAGTGGTCTGCTGGAGGCTAAGAAGCAGAACCGCTTCTCAGCGGTTAAAGAGGTGGCTGCCTTTGAGGCCTTTGCTTAGTAGAGGGGACTTCCCAGGTGGCACTAGTGATAAAGAATCTGCCTGCCAATGAAGGGATGCAGGTTTGATCCCTGGGTTGGGAAGATCCCCTCGAGGAGGAAATGGCAACCCACTCCAGTATTCTTGCCTGGAGAATCCCATGGACAGGGGAGCCTGGCGGGCTATAGTCCATAGGGTCACAGAGTTGGACAGGACTGAAGCGACTTAGCATGCACGCACACTCTGCGGAGGGATTTTGTTTGGAGCAGGGCGTGCTTTCTCTCTACAATACATAGATGTGATGTGGGACCATTCATTGCTAATGGGGAGGTGATCGAGAGACACCGCATGTGCTTGCGGCCAGACTACAGAAGCATGGTATTTTTATTAAAAGCTTCTGGTATTGCTGGGGGAAAGCACAAGCTTCCCTCCTGGTTCTCACTAGCTCTCTGGCTGAGCTGCGTGGTGTTTTGTGGCGCATGGTTACTATTTTCCAAAACAGTGGGATAGATCTGGAGGCAGACACATCCTTTCCTATTTCTCCTGTGATGGTATTTTAATTCATGATCAAGATGGCCATAAGATCTTGGTTTCAAGGAAAGACTTTCCTGTCTTTCCATGAGCACAGAAGATGGAAAATTTGATGGAGGTACCAGCTGAACCAAAGCATCTGAGATGGTGTCTTTGGAGAGATGTCAACACAGAGGAGGACTTTGTAAACAAAGAGTCCCTGGGGAGCAGGTGGGCACTGTTATCTGTCCAAATGAAATTTGGGAGACACCTATGGATGCCTACTACATGCAAGACACAGCACTGGCACTGGGGTTGTGACCGATGGATAAGTCACAGCCCCTGTCTTTGAGGAGCTCTAGGTGCCATTGGAAAGCGCCCTAATGAGACTAACAGCAGGGCACAATGGGTGCTCTTTGACCAGAGAAGCAGGGAGACGGACGTGATGCGTACTGCCCGACATCAGAGGCTGCGGAAACGCACACACCGTTTGTACCATAAAGAAGAGTGACAAGAGCCACAGGTATTTTCTAGGAGGCTGCAGGGGAAATTGGCTGTGTAAATGGGGGTGGTGGAAGTGGAGAGGGAAACGAAATGAACATCTGGAAAGAATGACAAACAGAATCTCCTTAAGAGCACCTACTTCTCTGCAGGGCTACTCTTCCTCCCCGGCCTCGCCGTGTTAGAGGATCACTTCTGGATTCTCTTAGTAATTAATAGCATTTAAGTTCCAGGGCAGTCAGTTTTGATTAAGCAAACATTAAATTAATCCAATCTGCAAACACTTACTCTCTAAGCACTACTGAGTCGGTGGGGAGAGAGAGGGGAGAGGCGGCTGGATGGACAGAGGGATGCGTCCTCATTGGAGTGCCGGCCACCTCCGAGTAGTTACAGCTGGATCAATACGGTTCCTAGAGCTATAATAAAATGGCTTCGACATGCTCATCTGTGGCTGAGAACACAGTATACACATTGATTTCCTGGCCTGATATAACCCATTTACCTATTCAGCTACTCCGTTCAGGAAGGTGGAGGGGTCCCAAGGCCCTAGGGAGCAATGATGCCTGTAAGTAGGTTAGCAGATGCTTGGGAAATGTCTTAATCGGCTGCACGGCTCCTTCTCCAGGAGGATGTATTTCTTTGTGAAGAAAAGGCCTCCTTAGAAACTCATTGGCTTCATCAGGGGGAAACATTGGAAGCTGGGGGTGTCACCTTTTCTGCTCATCAGGATTTGCCCTTCTCATCATTGAGCACTTTGATGGTGAACGATTGTCTTAGCTTCCTGGAGTGTAAGGGGCTCACTTACACAATCATTCCAGGCACACCTTCAACTCGGACTTAGGTGAATTTGGGGGAATCTCATAGAGCATTGGCCAAGATTTCTCACACAGAAAGTATATCTGCCTGCATCTATTTTTGCTTTCCCATATCTTGTAAAAAGAAATAGAGGCTGTTTTTTTTTTCTCTTAAATTTCATTCATTCATTTATTTTTGGCTGTTCTGGGTCTTCGTTGGCAGTTGCAGCGAGTGGGGGGTACTCTTGAGTTGCAGTGCGTGGGCTTCCCATTGCAGTGACTTCTCTTGTTGTGGAGCGTGGGTTCTAAAGCGTTTGGGCTTCAGCAGTTGAGGCATGTGGCCTCAGTAGTTATGGTTCCTGGGCTTCAAATCACAGGCTCTACAATTGTGGCTCATGGACTTAGTTGCTGCTTGGCATGTGGGATCCTTTTAGACCAGGGACAGAACCCATGCCTCCTGCATTGGCTGGCGGAGTCTTTACCACCGAGCTGCCTCGGAAGCCCAAGAGGCTGTTTTGATAGAAATTAATGAGAGACATGATGTATCATGTTCAGGACTCAGTGCAGTTTTGTTCAATAAGGAGACTGACCCTTTAAAACCAGCCAGTTTGCCCCTGTAAAATGGTCATCTTATCTATGTACTTAACAAAACAAGTAAGGAAGCTATTATGGTTACAAAGCATTTGAAAATTTGTTTATTGAAGTATAATTGATGTACAGTGTTGTGTTAGTTTCAGGTGTAACAAAGCACTTTTAGACCATTAGGAATATGCCTGCTTTTATGTGCAAGCCTTGGACAAGAGTGATTTCATGCTTTGAAAGTGTTTGAATGGGGTTTTCAGAATGGTTGGAGAAGGCAATGGCACCCCACTCCAGTACTCTTGCCTGGAAAATCCCATGGATGGAGGAGCCTGGTGGCTGCAGTCCATGAGGTCGCAAAGAGTCGGACATGACTGAGCGACTTCACTTTTACTTTTCACTTTCATGCATTGGAGAAGGAAATGGCAACCCACTCCAGTGTTCTTGCCTGGAGAACCCCAGGGATGGGGGAGCCTGGTGGGCTGCCGTCTATGGGGTTGCACAGAGTTGGACATGACTGAAGCGACTTAGCAGCAGCAGCAGCGATTATTCTGAGTCTTGTGTGGTGGTCAAATTGGGTTTGATCACTATTGGTAAGAGACTGTTTCCTGGAGAAAGTGAAGCGGAGGGCTTGAGGGGATGGTCAAAGTATTTTCATTTTGTCTGTCTCAGAACCTGGCAAGTATTAAAGGATTCCTACACATGGCAAACTGAAAGAGGTTTAAGATCTGAGAGTGGAGGAGGAGGGTCAGTCAGTGTACCAAAGACCCAGCCACTGGGGTTTCCACTGAGGGTTTTGTGGGGGGTTCCCAAGTGTCAGGAATGAGCATGAGGATTCTGCCTGGGAAATTATGCTTAGTTGGAAAATCCACAGCTTTAGGAAAAAACTCATCACTGGCTACCATTTCCTTCAAAATCATGCCCCCTTGAGAGGGCAAAACAAATGTTAAGTTTTGATCATGTCCACTCCTCACTTGACATCCTTAGCAGTTTATGGAGGTACTTTTCTTCTACCGAAGCTTCCGTTTTGAGTCTATTTTTTCATCTAAGCAGAACCCTACACTTTGTTACTCTTCCTTCAGAGTTTGGAGGTGACTTCAGGGTTATCCTGGATCCCTTCCTGGTTCTGTTTCAGCCTCATGCTAAAGCTCTTGACGAAAGTCTATCCCTAACAGCATCTTGAATGTGCTGGATATTTCTTTTATAGTCTTGTTCAGCTCACCATTTACAAAATCCCAATCAGTTGTGAGATATTCACAATTTGCTTTACCTGTTAAAAGACTTGGAGAAGTAGAAACCAGGTCAACTTTGTTTATCTCCCTCAACTGACCAGGTCATTTTTTATTTATCCCACGGAGCACCTATTAATATTCTAATTGATCCACAGAATTTACTTTGGGAAATGATTTAAGTTCACTATGAATTTATTCTTTGCTTTAAAAATGAGGATTAACACCTCTTGATCATTTACTTTTTTTTAAGAGACAATGTGCTGATTTGCATGGACCAGCTACTTTAATCCTTATAAAAATCCTGGGATTCAGGGACTGGTATTGAGTCCATGTCTCAATAAGGGAAGCAGGACTTGGAGAGTGACTTGCCCAAGGTCATATGGCAAGGGTACCATACAGCCAGGGTTTTTGGTCCAGAAAGGTCTGCTGCAGAGCCCAAGCACAGTACCACCACGTTCTTCTGAGTCCGAATGGGCAGTCCCAGCTCATTTTCACATTGACCTGAAACCCAAAGTTCTGCTTAACAGGCTTGGGACACACGGTGGAATGGCTGAATTATGTTATGAAATATACATAGCAGGGCCCTGACAGCATGTTCCTCCTCCGCTTCCAGAGGCCACTCAGGATATACTGAGTGTCTTTCCTCACTGCATGCATCTGTTCGTATTTTCAGAAATAGCTAGGGCAAGTGATGACAAGTGCATGCCACAGTATGGACGTCGCATCACTGTGGGCACCGCAGTCCTGCCGTCTTTTCATGGCTGCTCAGCATCACCTTCACGGCTATGGGTAGTGAGTGGAGACTGTTTGGTGGCCTTAACCTTACACTAGTTTCTTTAATCTCTTAAATGATTATAGTACACATTAGACTTTCCTTTTGGCTTTTGATGTGTCGTCCTTTTTATCAGGCTATATAGAATACAACTTTTAGTATCAATGTGTCTTATACACATGTTCAGAAAACACATTATGTTATCGGGTGCTGGAAAGAAAAAAAAGGCTGCTAGTGATCTTAACTACATCCAAGTGTCTTTATGAGATGCAATCAACCATGTATTAATTCTCTCTATCCATCATTAGTTGAGTGTCAAAAATATATGCAAAAGAAAATGGAACCTGGGCAGGAAGGTAGTGAAGAGGTTTTTACAAATTAGATTATTTGAGTAAATGATTCCTCAGACAGAAGGATAGTGTCCAAAGGGCCCTTTAATTATTATTCACTTCCTTTGGCACACAAAAGAATATTGTCAGGGCAGCAAGAGCACTTCACTGAGTTGAATTAAAAGGATGGCTGTCAGGCTTAGGACCTGGTCTACACCAGATGCAAAGGACTGCAAGGGCGGCATCTCTAGGAGTCAGTCGGAGAGTCCATGCCCATCGGTGGCTGGGTGATTGATCTGCACCTTCTCCCTCTGGAGGGGGCTGAGCAACCCCTGAGTCCCACCCCCCTTTTCTTTAATGACATGTGCTCTGGCCAAGATACACACGCATCTCTGTCTAACAGTTAGCTAGAAAAGCCCAACCATCCAAGACTATTTTCTATTTTCTAAAAAACTACACACTCTAAGTCTGGAACAAAAAGAAAGCAGTAACAAACAAGAGCAATTTGATTTCCAGCCCCTGGGATTCCTCCAGCAGGTGACTTGCTGCTTGTGTTTCCTTGAAAGGCAAAGGTCTGGGGGACAGTCATGCAGCGAGGTCTGGGCTCCTTCACCTAGAAGGTTTCAGGAGTCAGCCCAACTCATTCCCATGAGTTTCCAGAATGGTGCTACTCATCTGGTTGTGAAGAAAAGCATAACCTAGAGGTTTTCTCAAAGGGGCAATAGGAAACAAAACCATCCCAATGTCATGAATGGGCAAAGTGCCAAAGACACCACAAAGCAGAGTATTAAAGAGGAAAACCAATATGATAACTTGGACATTATGGGGAAAACAATCTGTACTTTTTTCTTGAACTTAATGTATGTTTGCTATTTAGAATTATAATTAGGTATTGTGGGGGGAGGGGAGTCAGAAAGCCCTATATTCTTTCTCCTGATGGTTCCGGTGCTTGTCTTTTGCTGGCATGAACCTGACTCTAGAAGAGGCTGGCAGGCACCCTGCCCTCGTGCTAGCCTCTGGGACACCTCTCCCCCACTGCCCCCCCACTACTGTCTGCAGGGTGTGTCTGGGCACAGTTGGACAGCTCCTACTGCCTATCAGAAAAGGGAGACTGAAAAATTTGCTGAGAAGTGGTTATTAGATGCTGCAGTCTTGACTCACTTTATGCACATAATAATTGCTAAAAGGTGCCCCTCCCCGGAGCATGCTGGAGAGCTGGAGTTAAGCGGAAGCCTTTATTAACCTTGCCCGAGATGGTTTGATGGGTGAGCACAGCTGTCTTTGTTCCCATCTGGGAGGTAGGCTAGCGTGTTGGCGGCTTTGGCTGTATCCTTCCACCTTTTAGGTGGCTCAGACAGCAGTCTCTGTTGACATCCTGGCGTTCCTCACGACAGAATTAAAGTAAAATATAATCTGATCGGTGGTCAAAAAGTAACAACATTAACAAAGTTTCCTAGAGATTTTACGTATTGTCAGTGAGGTGCCTTCACGACTGAGGGAATGAGCACCACATGCATGCCTTCACGTTTACTTTCAATATTCTGGGTTTTTACATGCTACCTGTGTGGATCCCAGCCTAGGCGTGAGCATATTTTCATAGGAAATGTTCACCTCCCTCTCCGCTGGCTTTCTGCCATATGGGCTGGTGGGCTCCTTCCGAGGTTTTCGCGTTTACTGCTTGCCTGAGCATTGAGATTTGGACGGAGTCATCTTGCTGCTGTAGATTAGGTGTTGATCTAAAATGAAATAAAGAAATCCCTGCTGACACGGGGTAAATGGGGTGGTGGATGAGGGTGGACCTTCCCTGCCCTGCTGTGTCCCACAGCTTCCCTGTAACAATGCTTCATACTTCTTGGATTCTCATTTAAAAACATCTTTTTATTTTTTTTAAGATATTCATCACTAATACATGCTCACTGTGAAAAATTTAGAATGCACATCTAAAGAATTATCAAATTAAAATCATCTTAACCTCAGCACTCAGAGACAGGAACTCAGACTTTTGAACCATTTCATCCCATTGTTTCTTATGCAGAGGCATGGGTACATATCCACATATTTTTATTGTTGTTCAGTTGTGTCCGACTCTTTGCCACTCCACGGACTGCACCATGCCAGGCTTCCTTGTCCTTCACTGGCTCCCTGAATTTGCTCCAACTCATGTCCATCGAGTCAGTAACGCCATCCAACTATCTCATCCTCTGTTGTCCCATTCTTCTCTTGCCCTCAGTCTTTCCCAGCATCAAGGTCTTTTCCAATGAGTCGGCTCCTCACATCAGGTGGCCAAAGTATTGTAGCTTCAGCTTCAGCATCAGTCTTCCCAATGAATATTCAGGGTTGATTTCCTTTAGGATTGACTGTTTTGATCACCACAGAGATTTCTTTTTTAAAATGGATCATGATTTATATTCAGTTTTATAACATGGGCTTTTCATTTAATATATAAACGGCTTTCCCTCCCAATATTCAAATAGTTTTATATTATTTACACTGTTCACTTACTATGTCGTGACTATGATTTTGTATCAAAATATTATTTAAAATGCTGTTTTAAATGATTAATAGCTGCCTATTACATGGAAATTCCTTTATTGTTGGACATGTCTACTGTATAATTTAACTTTACTGGATTTCTGAGATTGACTATTAAAAACTGTTTATTAGACACCTGTACTTCTAGTTTTTGAATTTTCTGTTTTTCTATATGATAATAGTTTGCCCATTTGATTTATAAAACCTGATTGTATAATAAAGACATACAATTTTCAGTGTATTGAATGCAATATATTTTTCTTTAAGGCTATTAAAGCTTTTTTTAAAAATGAAATATAACACACGTAGAAAAATGCACAGAACAGAAACAGGCAGTTCCATGATGATCCCTTGTGAACATCCATGGCCTGCAACCTCCCTGTGCATCTTTCCAGTTGTTACCCATTTGCTATTAATTTTTAAGAAGTCATAGATTCTTGATTTTTCTGTACATTCCTTCTGTACGGCTTTCCTTTGTATTTAACAAGAATTTTTAGTCTGCCATTTTTATTTCTCTAGTTTATATATATATTTTCATAGTCATTGCTCTATGGGTTTAAAATACACAGCTTGAGGTATCACTTTTTCAGGTTAACACTCACCTAATTCAAGTAGAATTTAGCCATTCTGCTACAATATAGCCCCATTTACTCTCCCCTCTTTTATGGTATTATTGTCATCTATAGGCATTATAAGCCCAACAATGAAATTCTAGAATTACTCGTTTCAATCTTAGGCTTTTAGAAGAAATTAAGATAAGAAAAAAGAAAAAAAATTTTTAACTCATATAAATTTTACATTTACCTACATATTTACTATTTCTGGGCTCTGTATTTCTTCCTATGGATTTGAGTTGGTGTCCTTTCATCCTGAAGAACTTCCTGTGGTATTTCTTATAAGGCAGGTCAACTAACAACAAAGTTTCGTAGCGTCTTCCTGGGAAGATATTCTGTCTTCATTTTTTGAGGACTGTTTTGCTGATTATAGAATTCTTGGTGGACAGCTCTGTTTTCTCCCTAGCACTCTGAATATGTTGCCCCACTGCCTTCTGGGCGCCACTGTTTCTGATACAGAAAGTTAGCTGTTAGTCATGTTGTTATTCCTCTACATGCCGAGTCATTCTATGCCTGCTGCTTTTACAATTTTTTGCTTGTCTTTGGCTTTCATCAGGCTGAATACAATGTATTTATCCTATATTATGTTTTGTTTGAGCTTCTTGCATCTGTAGATTACACTTTTTCATCAAATTTGAGAACTTTTGGCTCTTATTTCTTTGAATATTCTTTTTTCCTGCCTTTTTCTCTCTCTTTTCAAGAAATTCCACTATATGTGTATTAGCATACTTGATAATTTCCACACGTCTGTCTCCGTTTATTAAAAATTCACCCCCCTGTTATTCATGTTGGATAAGTTTTATTTTCCCACTGTTGTTCTTATTCTGCCATCTTAGGTATTGAGCTTATCTAGTGAATATTCATTTTGATTACTGTATTTTTCACTCTAGAATTTTCATTTTTCATTTAGGTCTTTTTTTTAAGCTTATACTTCTCTATTTTTGTTCTTGGTCTGAATAAATGCCATTCTATGTTACTTTATTTGGGCTACCCAGGTGGCGTTAGTTGCAAAGAATCTGCCTCCTAGTGCAAGAGACGCAAGAGATGCGGGTTCATTCCCTGGGTCAGGAAGATCCCCTGGAGTAGGAAATGGCACCCCATTCTGGTATTCTTGCCTGAAAAATTCCATGGGCAGGAGAACCTGGTGGGCCACAGTCTGTGCGACTGCAAAGAGTCAGCCATGGCTGAGCGACTGAGAGTGCATGATAAACTGCTTCAGTCGTGTCTGACTTTTTGCAACTGACCCTATGGACTGTAGCCCACCAGGCTCCTCTGTCCATGGGATTCTCCAGGCAGGAATACTGGAGTGGGTTGTCATGCCCTCAACCAGGGGACCTTCCTGGCCCAGGAACTGAACCCACATCTCATATCTCTTGCATTTGCTGATGGGTTCTTTACCCACTAGTGCCTCTGAGCCCATTCCTTTAAATTTTTTTTTCACTGAGGTGAAATTCACATGCGTAAGATTAACTATCTTAAAGTGTATAAATCAGTGGTATTCAGTAAACTCACTATGTTGTTCTAAAATATTTCTATCACTCCAGAAAGAAACCTTGTACCTATTAAAGTGTTGCTTCCCATTCACTTTTCCTGCACTTGCCTACACTTAGTCTGTGCAGCTGTTGATATATCTGCTTAAGTTTTAAAACTTCTGGCTTCCTAAGCATTGCTTCCTAAGAGTTGAGGTAACTTTGCCTCAAGAGTTAGTTTTATTATCTTCTCTTGAGTCTTACCTGCATATGCCAGAGGTTCTCCAGGCAGCCAAAGGTGTGTGGATGGCTTAGTTAGCTCTTCCAGGATCTCCCCATTACCTTTCTGGCTATTCTATCACTCAGCCTAAGTGGGACTACAGTTTCACACTAGCCTAACTATGGGTTCCCCTACATTGATTTTTTTTTCTGAGTTTGCAACTTTTACTGATAGCATCATCAGGTGAAGTTTTTCACCCATGCCAAGGTCAGCCCCCTTTGGCAGTAAAATGCTGTTTTTCACAGCCAGTTTTGCCCTGACATAACTACTGTGCCAGCTGAGTTGAGGAAGTAAATTGGGGCAGCCCTAGCGAGAAAGCCACAGGTTCTCAAATTTCTACCAGTATTTTATGAATAAACACTTACAATTTGCTGTTTGCTGTTGGTCAATTTATAGAGTTCTTAAATGTTTGCTTTTGACATTTTATTCCAGTTCTATAGTTGTTTTCTGGGGAGAAAGATTGCTGATCTCTTTTCTCCATTATGGCTGGAAGTTTTTCTACCACAATAATTGTTTTTAAGTTTGACCTTTTCATTTTCACATGGTTGAATATATCAATGTTTTCTGTAGTGTCATGCTTAGATATCTTCATTTCAAGATTCCATTCTAATTAATAGAAATTTTATTCTGTGATATTATGGTTCATTCCATTCAAAAGAACTGACTACATTCCAAATTCACTTATTTCATTGTAATGAACTCAGACGCTACTTATTTTTTCTCCTTGTTGTTAGTTAGTTGTCCCAGACCAAGTTTTTAAATAATCTTTTCCTGCTTATTTGAAAAGCAACTGTTTAAATATTTGAATGATGGGTTTGCTTATTTGTTTGACCTTTGATTCTATTCCATTGATTTGTTCCTGTATTAACTCTTCACTGGAAATGCTACTGTTTTAATTATTGTATCTTTTTAGAATGGCTTCTTCTATGTAGTGTGACAACAATCCTCCCTTTGTCCTGCTTACATTTCAAATCATACAACAAACTTACCTTTTTTACACCACAGAGTTAGCATGAGTCCACAGAGATAGTTTCTCATTCATTCTTCCATACTACAGAAGGCTTCTGAGCTTGTATTGCGTGCCAGGCAACATGATGACTAGGGAAGTGATGGTGGCAGGACCAATGACATGATCCTGTCATGTCAGGGTCTAACTAGACCCTGCCTTGCTAGAATTTGAATTATAGCAGGGAGACAAGAAAAAAAAATGAGAAGATTAATAAAAATAATGGAAAGCTATGGCATGTGATATGAAGCAAACAATTAACATGGTGTGATGGAGAATAGCAGAGGAAGTTTGTTTTAGTTGGGGTGGTTGGGAGAGTTCCAGTTGAGAAATTGGTGGTTAAGTCCAATCCTATGTGGTAGGTAGGAGCTTCACAGGAGCTAAACATTGTTTTTCTTATTTCCAAACAGTTGTCTATTTGTCCCAACACCATTTACTTTAAGATTTATCTTTCCATCCATGGATAGGAGGGCATGGAGAGAATGGCACATGCCTGCACAGCCTGCTGTAGAAAGAACGTGCAGAGATGAAAGGAAACCCCGAGGCCAGAATCTGGAATGTGGGCGGGCTTGATTGAGAAGGGTGCAAGAGGTGAGTAGTTGTCAAGTCTTGCCTGGCCTTGTGGACCACAGAGGGAAGTCTGCATTGCATCCTTAGTACAATGAGAAGCCCCTAGAGGGATGTCTCCAAAGCAGCGATACACCCCGTTTTCAGAAGACCATTCCTGTTGTGACGTGGATGAGGAACTGAAGGAGAAAGAGGAGACTGTGGGAACATGGTTTAGTGCTTGGATGGCCGGGGACAGTGATGGTGGTGGTCCAGCCTGGTGGTCCAGTGTGGCTGCAGAGGATGGGCAACATGTCCTGCTGATGAGCCAGACTTGGGGCAGATGGAAAGTCGGGTAAAACGTGTAGGGGCAGTTTTACCCACCTGTGGGATCTGGAAACAGACCTCTCGTAATGTGCAGGCGAGGAATTGCTGCTTGGGCAAGCTGCCTTTTTTCAGGCAGCGTCTATCCTGAGATGGGAGCATACGCTGTGAGTGCTTTGGGAGATAATTGATGTGGGGATGTAGCACACTTTACTGGAAATCAGTGGTGTGGGCACTGAGGAGAAGTGACTCTGAACCTCTTGGTTAGCATCACACACCAGGATTGGGAAGGGCCAAGATTTCAACAGAAAAGGCGATCAGTGTGAGAAGGAGATATAAACAATTGACAGAATGTTACGGCTCTACAGAAATGTCAGGGTATTAAAGTGGGTGTCTGAGAAAACAGAAAGTTGCAATCTGAAATGATGAATAAGCCACTGCCAGTTGTCACACAGAATGTGTGAGGAGCATGTGTGAGCAGAGAGAGGCTGAGCTGTACTCCCGGGTGGCAGGCAGTGGTGGGCATGGCACACAGCAAATCCTCCCTGCAGCCACGATGCCCTCCCATGGCACCCTGTTCCCTGCTCGCCGCCTCTGCCATCACTGGTCCAGGCTTGCCCTCCTGACTGGGATGGAATTGCATCAGGACAGTGTGGTGGGTGGCTGTGATTCCCGCTGGTGTGCACAGCCTGTATCCCTCCCTCCCCTCGAATGTGAATGAGACTTGTGATTAGGACATGGTGTGTGACAAAGAGGAGGGAGTCTCCAGATATAACGAAGGTCCCAAATCAGTTAATTTTGAGTTAATCAAAAGGGAGAGTGCCTGGGTGGGCCTGACCTAATCAGGTGAATTCTTTAAAAGAGGGTCTAGAAGTCAGACCTGAAACAGCAGAGATGCTCTCTTGTTGGTCTTGAAGATGCAAACTGGTGCACGGTGGAGAAGACCACGTGGCAGGGAGCTGTGGCGGCCCCTGTTTTCTGAGAGCCTCAGTCTTCCCATGGCAAGGAACAAGGTTCTACAACACCCAGTGAGCCTGGAGGAGGACTCTCAGCCTCAGGAAAGGTCGAAGCTCTGGCCAGCACTTTACCCGTGGTTGGTGAGACCCTGAGAAGAGACAGTGCAGCCATGCCCCTGCCCCACAGAAACTGAGAAAATAAACGGATGGAGTTTTATTCTGCTTTGTTTGTGGTAATTGTTACATAGCAGTAGGTGGTTTTAATACACTGTCTGGGTTTGTCATAGCTTTTCTTCCAAGGAGCAAGTGTCTTTTAATTTCATGGCCTTGTCAGCGAATTAAAAAACAGAGACATCACTTTGCTGACAAAGGTCCATCTAGTCAAAGCTATGGTTTTTCCAGTAGTCATGCACGGATGTAAGAGGTGGCCCAGAAAGAAGGCTGCTGCTGCTGCTGCTGCTGCTGCTGCTGCTAAGTTGCTTCAGTCGTGTCCGACTCTGCGACCCCATAGATGGCAGCTCACTAGACTCCTCTGTCCCTGGGATTCTCCAGGCAAGAATACTGGAATGGGTTGCCATTTCCTTCTCCAATGCATGAAAGTGAAAAGCGAAAGTGAAGTTGCTCAGTTGTGCCTGACTCTTAGCGTCCCCATGGACTGCAGCCTACCAGGCTCCTCCATCCATAGGATTTTCCAGGCAAGAGTATTGGACTGGGTTGCCATTGCCTTCTCCGGAAAGAAGGCTTAGAGCCAAATAATTGTTGCTTTCAGTCTGTGATACTGGAGAAGACTCTCGAGAGTCCCTTGGACTGTAAGGAGATCACACCAGTCAATCCTAAAGGAAGTCAACCTCCTGAATATTCATTGGAAGGACTGATGCTGAAGCTCCAATACTTTGGTCATCTGATGCGAAGAGCCAACTTATTGGAAAAGACTCTGATGCTGGGAAAGATTGAAGGCAGGAGGAGAAGTGGGTGCCAGAGATGATTGGATGGCATCACTGACTGGATGGACATGAGTTTGAGCAAACTCCAGGAGATGGTGAAGGACAGGGAAGCCTGGCATGCTGTAGTCCATGGGGTTGCAAAGAGCTGGACACGACTGAACAACTGAACAACAACAAAAGGTGTGTGGCAACTCCAGGAGCCACGGTGTTGCTGTAGCAGCTGGGTCTGGCAGCATGGGGCAAGATCGCCGTTGGGGGCCCAGCCTGACAGTCTGACTCAAGAAGGGAATCACCTGAGGAACTGCAGCAATAAACCAAACTTAATCAAGGGCCCTTTCCTTCCTGCCTGCCTTTCTTTCTCTTTTTCTGTTTCTTTTCTTTCCAGCAAGGGGAAAAAATTCTTTTTTCAACCTCATCTGATAGGGTTTCAGCCACACAGAGAACTGGGTTTTAAATTGCTCCTCACACTTCATATAGCAGCTGGTTAGGAAATAAAACATCTTCCATTTACACAAATAAGCAAAAAAAAAAAAAAAAAAAAAAAGGCAGAAAATTAATAACCAGAAAGATATACTCATTTTATGACCCTGTTTCTGAAACAAAACAAAGCACAGGGCTCTTTGAAAGGCAGGACTGTGTGGTGGAGGTGTGCGGTGGAGGGGGGGACCTGGGCTGGGGCAGGCGTGGCGGATGGCTGGGGTGGGGTAATGGACCCCCCACTTCATTCACCCCTCATCCTGGACTCTGCTCTCAGCTGGCCATGATGGGGCTCAGGTCTGTGAAGGCCTGGGCTGGGCCTGCCCTGAAGAGCTAGCCCCAGGGATCACTGTGACCTCACCTCACCCCCAGGACTATTTTCCCAGGAATGTGGCCTCTATGAGGTCACTCTTGCACAGAAGGTTCTGGAAGCTCTCCTCTGCCTCATGTCCAGCCACGTGTGCCCATGGCATATTTCTGGCACCATTTCCCAGGCTCATTTCCTGCACGGGGTGCATCACTGATACTCAGGACTGGTTTCTCTGTACCAGGGTCTGTGAGCAGCAGCTGACACATATTAGCTCATTTAAACCTCATGGCAACTCTGCTAGGTGGGTGCTGGATTTATTATGCCCATTTCACAGATGAGGACAATGAGGCACAGAGGGTGCCCAGCGTCCACAGGTGAAGGCAGAGCTGAACTCTAAACCCAAGCATTGGGATCTGGCTAGAAGTGGCCAGCTACAAGGTCAGGGGGCAGAGGCCCCAAACAAATTTGGATAAAAATAACAGTAAAAAATTTAAAATAAAGGAATCTCAAAATTAAAAGCACTGAGTTCTATTTGAGATGATTGCCTTTAAAAATATCGACGCTTTGAAAAACAGAATCCCTCTGCATGGTAATGGTGCTGGTCACAGGACCACGAAGGAATTTAGGAGTAACGTGGCTCCGTGGTGACCTCCCTCCCTGGGGTGTGGTCCCTGGATGCCCCCGAGGTAGCGGTTCCTGGGTGACTGCCTTGGCTTCCAGGCTCTCTGTGTGCTGCCAGGACCGTACTTTCTCCCCAGGAGGCAGCAGGGAAGCCACCGTCACCCTGGCGCCCAGCTTGTCCTAAGCTGCAGTCACTCAGGACCTGCCTCTGCAACCGAGCACGCCTCGGCCTTTCCCTGCCCTCGCCGCTCTCCCGGTGTGGATCTGTCTCCCTCCCCTTTGCCCACCTCCCCTCCCACTTCTCCCAAATCCTGTTGGTATTCTAGCCCCTTCCTGACTCTGTCTGACGGCGTCACCCCCAGGTGATGTTTGCCTCCAGTAACCTGTCCTGTGACCTGGATGTGACCCCTCTGGCAGAGTTGTCATCTCCTGGAGGTCAGAGAGCTGGTCTAACATGTCCATGCTCCCTGCAGAGCTCGGCAAAGCACCCCCACCCGGCCCCCGCCACACGCACAGGTGCTGACTGACCTTCACCCTTAGGATGGGTCCAGCGGGGCCTTGTCATTCAGCAAAAATCCTCAGAGTTGAGAGCCTGTGCTCAGTCCTGGGTGGGTGCTCTGGGGAGATATAAATGGGGGCCCTGCCCTCAGAGGGGAGGTAAGATACTTGCTCCAGCACCTCTGATAGAGGTATTGGCTCTGCTGCACAGAAGCTGGGGTACACTGAGGTCTGTTCTCTGACAGCAGCACCCCAGGGTGGGGTATGCAGAGTGACAGGTGTTCTGTGGAGAACATCTCGCACCTTCTTGACACTGACCTCAGGGAAAGCTGCACGGCAGACCTACTGCTCTCAGTTCACCAAGGCCCAACCAGATTTTGGGGGTCCCCACAGTTTCCCACAGGAACCCCAAGTCCTGTGTGTGGACCAGGTTATTCAGGAGACAGGCAGGTATGTGCCCCAGGAGACAGTATATACACACCCGATGAAGGAGGTATTGGGGGAGGGGTGTCCCGAGTTCAAACGGCTCTGGGCTCCAAGCAGCAAACCGAATAGTGAGGTGGACCACATATAGGAAGTGATATTGGACTGGCTGTTAGCACTTGCTTTATATTTTTATCTGCTTCTGTATTGGTGCATGCTGCTGCTAAATCGCTTCAGTCGTGTCTGACTCTGTGTGACCGCATAGACGGCAGCCTACCAGGCTCCCCCGTCCCTGGGATTCTCTAGGCAAGAACACTGGAGTGGGTTGCCATTTCCTTCTCCAATGCATGAAAGTGAAAGTGAAGTCGCTCAGTCGTGTCTGGCTCTTCACGACCCCATGGACTACAGCCCACCAGGCTCCTCAGTCCATGGGATTTTCCAGGCAAGAGTACTGGAGTGGGGTGCCATTGCCATAAATGATTACAATTACTATATCTTCTTGGCTTGATAGCTGATTCACTTCATTGTACAGCAGAAATGAACAACATTGTAGAGCAACTATACCCCATTTTTTAAAAAAGAGAATTAAAAAGAAGTGGTCTTTAAGAGCTTTGTTCTCCATTTGACTTTTTTCTTAGGGAAATTTAAACATTTTGAATAGTTTTTGATTTACAGAAAAGTTGCGGAGGCAATACAGAATGTCCCCATGCACCCCTCACCTAGCTTCCCCTTGACATTAGCAGCTGACATCCCCTAGAGACAGCGGTCACAACAAAGACACCCAGCTTTGGTTGGTTACTATTGCTGAACTTAAGATTTTGTTTGGATTTCACCAATTTCTCCTTAAATGCACCGCCCTCCTCCGCTTTTTTCTGGACTGTAGATCCAGTCCAGGATTCTACACTGAATTTAGTCATCATGTCACTTTCATTTCCTCTGGTCTGTGACAGTGTCTTGTGTTTATAGTGATTTTGTCTTGGTGAGTGCTGGCCATAGATGCAGAATGTCTTCCCGCTTTTGATAGAAACAGGAGGCAGGCCTAGAAAAATCCTGATCTTTTTTCTTGAAAGACGGTACGGTTTCATGTGGAATTTCCTAATTTTTTTCACTTAAAAATTGTATTGAAGTATAACTGATTTGCAATGTGTTATTTCTGCTGTATAGCAAAGTGATTCAGTTACACACACAGATGTATATATATATATATGTATATATATATATATATATGTTCTTTCCCATTATGGTTTGTCACAGGATATTGAATATAGTTTCTTGTGCTATATTCCAAGTAAGACCTTGTTGTTTGAATTTCCTAATTTTTAGCATTGCTAGTTTATAAATGCTATTACTGCTAAGCAGCACCTCCAACTCTGGGAGGTAGGTAGGGTTGGCATAAAGTCAATGGGAATGCTGCCTTCTGGGCTTGCGCATGGAAGGTATCAGGGGAGGCACTGAAATGACACCTGTACATATCAAAACCAGCACGTCTGCATGTCCTACCCAGCCACGTGAGCTCTGACCATGTGGCTCAAAGATGAAGGGTGTTTGTTGGCTGCCCAGAACCATGAATTTGGAAAGAGGCAATGTTTGTTTTTTTGTATTTTCCTCTCGCTCTTGCTTACTGTTTGAATCCCATTAACTGATCTGTAACCAGTTTTCTTGTGAAGTTCCTGAACTCTGTCTGACCCAGGGGATCTTGATCTGAGACCACGGTGTTGAGATGCTTTTCCTCAGACATGGGTTGAGCAGATGAGTTATCTGCTGGGTTTATAATGAACTTCAGTCCCATAGGGTTGGAGTCTATTTGGAAAACAATCCTGTCTAGGACCTGCCTAAGAGAGAATTGTGTGTGTTCTAAATCTCTTGTGCTGTGTCTAACTCTGCAACCCTGTAGACTGCGGCCCGCCAGGTTCCTCTGTCCATGGGATTTCCCAGGCGAGAATACTGGAATGGGTTGCCATGCCCTCCTCCAGGGGATCTTCCAGACCCAGGGATCCATCCCCACATCTCCTGGGGCTCCTGCACCGTAGATGGATTCTTTACTGCTGAATCACCGGGGAAGCCCTAAGAGAGACTTGCTTTTGGAAAATGTCACCGGACGTGTTTCTGAGCAGTCAGTCTGCTAGGCTGTGTCTACTCTCACCGGTGAGAGCTGGAGTCCAAATTCCTCCCACAGCAACCACTGCCAGCCCCGGTAACCAGGCTATTAGGTACGGTGCTTGGAAGACCCTCACTTCAGCTCCTGCCATCCTCTCCCCTTACAGATGAAGCACAGGGAGTCGCTGGTCTGAGAGCATATAGTTGCTTAGCCCTCAACAGGAGATTTGTTTCCAGCTGGCAAGTTAGGACCCAAACCCGTCACCTCTGTGCTGTGCCCAAGATCTTGGCTGTTGTAATGGGAGAAAGGCGAGTCTGCTTAGGGGAGCATGTCTATGAGGTCTGGAAGGAGGTGGCATTGGAGTGAACATTGGGGAAGGGTTAACAGGATTTGCAGGTGATGTCCCAGTGTGTACCCAGGTTTAATTGCATGGGACCCATCCCTCAGAAGGGTATGTAGAGCTCGGGAGCTTAGATTCCCACCTCTGGGGTCACTGGTACCAGTCAATGTGCAGAGAAAACGGAAAAACTCAATGTTTGTGGAAAAAGTCAGCTTCTAAAAGGCCTCTCTGTTGCTAAGTTTCTGGTCCCCTCTGCAGCTTCTTAGGGCATGCTGGGGAGGAAAGGACTTTCTGTGCTTGTAGAGTTGGCACATCCCAGCGGGGCTCTGGGGCAGTTTGAAAACCCTCAGCTGCTTCTGAGGAGGAAAACGAGCCCTGCGTGACCTGGTCAGATGCCTGAAGGTATGGCTTTGCAGGTCATTCAGCGCTCCACATGGCCGGGGGATAGTTTGCTGCGGAAGCCTCCTTTCCGGGCCTCATGGCATGCTGCAGTGATGTTACAGTTGTTTTCTCCCTTATCTACATAAACAACATAACTTTGTCAGAAAATTGAAAATCTGTACTTTCTCCCATCAGCTAAAATGCGCTGTCAGATAAGGCTTTTTTTCTTCCCCCTTCTTCCTCTCTTGCATCCGATGAATGATGTAAATGGTTTTTGGCTTTGGAGTTTTTTTGCCAGGCACTAGAGTAAATGATCAGAGTAGTAACATTTTTAACCTTATCTATCATACTGAAACATTTTTTCTGCCTCCAATAAAACATGTCAGAGTCGATTAAGGACATTTTTCAATGAGGTATAATTCACAGATTTTAGTAGTGAATCCAAGAGCACTGAAGTATTAAAGAGGCTGTGAATACTTAATTACGGGTATGTTACCATCCTACCTTTCGCCTTCATTCCCTGAACGTGTTGGAGCTGTGCTCTGAAAATGCGCAGGGTCGGAAGAGCGGCAGGTACGATGGCCGGGGACGTGTCGCATCGTATCTGGTGACAGGGCCGTGAAAGATACGGCAGCTCAGTACGTCTGGCGGTGCTTATCTGGTACATGAGTGCACATTACTTCCCAAAGACCGGGATCACTTTGGACAGTATCATTAAATGCCACGTCATTACCTGTTATGGAGCAGTGCTTTAGCTTCAAGGGCCTCTTGGGACACGCGCAACAGTCAGAAGAATGATGGGTAAAGATGGAGCCGGCATTAAATTTTCAATGGAAGCAGTATTGGCTTTGACTTTTCAGAAGCCTTATCTGTTAGATGGTGTTTGTCACTGGGCCGCGGAGCTGTGGATGTTCGTCAGTTGAAAGTTGCAGGCAGTTGAACGATATGGACAGGTGAAGGCTCCGTGGGGACCGGCCCGGCTCGCGGAGAGCTGGAGGGGGTAAATTGAAGGTTTATTTATCCCATTCGCTGTCAAGGTCAGCTTGCTAGAGAGCTGTCCTATGGATGCTTACAAATGCCAAAATCCTGGCAAATTGTCGGAAAGAGCCTCCAAATCACTGACCTTTGTACAGCTCCCATCAACGTGCCTGTGTCTCTGAGCCGGGTCCTTAGAGGGAGTTAAATGGTTGGTAAAATGAGGCTTATGCTGTTGCTGTAATGTCAGCCGAGCTGCTATGTATTTTTTATTTTTGTGTTTTCAGCAACGAGGTTGAAGTTAAAGATACCAGTGATGAACGAGGGGTGGGAGGGGCCACACACAATAATTAGGTTGGCATTGGTTTTGCCAAATTAGCCAAGTCTGGATTTCTGCATTTGAGAGTATTTCGAGCTTCAAGTCAGAGGCAGGCATTTCAGTGTCTCCATTGTTCTGGTCCTTGTTGGATAGGGGTAAATCAAAATTCCTTTGTCCTTCCTTCATAGCCACAGCCTCTGATGTAGTGTAGGGTCTCACGCTGTTCTGAGCAATGGACTCTCTTGCTGCGGACTTTGGGGTCTGACTTTGCCAGGGCAGCTAATCTAGGCAGCCAAGACACAGCTAATCACGTTTCCTTCCTTTGGCTGAGGATGGGGATTTGCTGAGCAATGCTACAGTGACACAGTAACCAAATGTAGAAATAATTGCTGGCAACTGAGAAAGAGCCACACTGTGGAACATTATGTATCCATTAAAAAGTAGTCACTAGGCAAATACCTGTTGAATCGGAGAGCTATCCGTGGATCTAAGAGAGAAGAGTGCGTGAATCCTATGATCAGATTTACAAAAGAAGAAAACCGCCTTCCTCCCAAGGGTGCCAGAAAAAATACAGAATGCTTAATACATTTGAATATCAGACTACTGAGAAATAATTTTAAAATAGTTGAAAAAGTGTTTGTTGTTTATCTGAAATTAAAATTTAACTGGATGTCTTATATTTTCATTTGCTGAATCTGGCAACTATCTCCCCTTCCCCCAGATATGACATTTGAATGTACATGATGCATGCACGTGCGTATTTATATGTGTAAGGATGTGTGTTTGTATGTAGATCCCTGGGTCAGGAAGATCCCCTGGAGGAAGGCATGGCAACCCACTTTAGTATCCTTGCCTGGAGAATCCTATGGACAGAAGAGCCTGGAGGGCTACAGTCCATGGGGTTGCACAGAGTCGGACATGACTGAAGTGACTGATTCAAAACATCAATATAATGGCTTGGCGTAAATCAAGAAGCAAACATTCTCGATAATTAACAAGGGTTTTCTGGAAAAGGCTGCACAGGGGTTGATAGGAGAGTGTGTGGTGGAGGAAGCAAGTCAAGCAGAAGGCAGAGGGTGAGGGGAAAAAGGCAAAGCCCACAGGTGTCGAGTCATGCCTTCACTTGTTCACTTTACAAACGCTCGTTCAGATTTTCTGTGTCAGGGCCTGGGGCAGACACCTAGGATTCCAAGAGGATGTGGCCAGGGGCCGCCCCCGCCAGGAACCCAGCCCTCTTCTGGTGGGGAAGGTGGATGGAGAACGGGCATGCATGCATCGTCGGGGTGAGGGCTGCCAGGGACCCTGTGGGGCTCACAGGGAGGGGTCTCAGCTTGGGACTGGAGTCAGCAACTCCTCTTCCGTTGTTGGTTTGGAATAGAAAATAGACCGTGGCATCTCATGGGGCCTGCATTCACTCTCTGGGAATGCCTTTTGGTCTTATCTTTCTCCTCAGACCCCCCATGAGCTCAAGAAGGACATAGACGGCCTCGCGGTGTAACCTGGGGACCTGAGGGTGTTGAGAGGGGCCGCCGTTGGGGGGCGCTGCGTTCCAGCTCTGTTCAGCTTGCACGCGCAGTCGCTGTGGGGGCTGCGCATCGGCTCTTTACAAGACCGTTGAAAACTCGCCTTCTTATTTCCAAATTCAATTAAAGAGCCGTTAATACGTCCCAGGTTTGTTGTAATGAGCCCGTAACTGAAACTGACATCATTATCAATTCAAACAAAACACAAACGCTTCATCTTCCGCCTCCTCAGGGAAACTCCCAACTTCCTGAGCCCAGCCTCTCGCTGGCCCGAGTTTCTCTCTCTTAAACACAGAGTTCCGAGGAGGGTCCCTCCTCCTTCCCCTCCCTCTGGTCAAGTGAGACTTGGATAATCATGACTCCGGAATGTTCTTCCTATGGCCAATGTTTGAGTTCCTTTTTGGGGAGAGGCAACTGCACAGAGCCGGAGTTTCCTGCGTTCTTGTGTAGCCTAGCGCTCCGCTGCTCTCCGGATCAGCTTCTCACCGTGTAAACTTTTCAAGGCTCCCTGACAAACCTAGACAGCATATTAAAAAGCAGAGACATCACTTTGCTGACAAAGGTACATTTAGTTAAAGCTATGGTTTTTCCAGTAGTCATGTATGGATGTGAGAGTTGGACCATAAAGAAGACTGAGCGCCAAAGAATTGATGTTTTCAAACTGTGGTGCTGGAGAAGGCCCTTGAGAGTCCCTTGCACAGGCAGCAAGGAGATAAAACCAGTCAGTCCTAAAGGAAATCAGTCCTGAATATTCATTGGAAGGACTGATGCTGAAGCTCAAGCCCCAATACTTTGGCCACCTGATGCGAAGAGTTGACTCATTGGAAAAGACCCTGATGCTTGGAAACATTGAAGGCAGAAGAAGGGGGTGACAGAGGATGAGGTGGTTGGATGGCATCACCGACTCAATGGACATGAGTTTGAGCAAGCTCTGAGAGATAGTGAAGGACAGGGGAGCCTGGCATGCTGCAGTCCATGGGGCTGCAAAGACTCTGACGCAACTGAGTGGCTGAATAGCAACTGAATAGTTGTCTCTGCAATAAGCAATGTCAAGAGAGAAGGAGCGTGGGGTGATGGTGGTGAGAAGGGGCTGGGACAGAGGGCAGAGTGGGCTGACCTGGGGATTCCCCCACCTTCAGCCAGGCTGGGATGAGCCCAGCTGGACTCACCTATCAGATCCAAGGACTTACTGGGTTTTGTGGACAGGGCACTGCAGGAGAAGCCGCAACATGAACAGCAGTGAGTGCCAACCCAGGGCAAGGGATGGCACAGGGATCTGAGCAAAGTGCACACTGACCATGCTTAAGTCTCTAACAACCCTCAAACACAGGTGGTGACACCCTCAGTATTTTCAGCTCAGGACGGTAGGTCACTAAGAGAGGTCGTATTATTTGCCCAGTCTTGAAAAACAGCTAATGAGTGGTTGAGCTTCAGCTCAAAGTTCCTGTATTGAAAAGTTTCTCAGGGCAGCTGAGAGATGTGATGATCTGCAGAGTCTTTACCCCACAGGTGTTCCTGTGAGCCGTGAACTCCTCCACAGGTGACCCCAGACCCCCTGTTCATGCACAAGCTGTGATTTCCCTTATGTGTTCCCTTGTGTGTCCTTCGCTGCATCCTGAACAGCTTGCCTTCTTTCGGGTCTCATGTTCCAGAGTCTCTTACGTGCCCTGGGATCCCTTGGTGCTCACCCTGATGTTCGGGTGTGTGCCAGTGCTGATGAGGCTGTGAGTCTGAGCCTGACCATGCTGAGAGCTTGTCTAAGCCTAATTTCCTACGTGCCCGGGAGTCCATGCAGTGGCCAGGCGGCACGTCTTGGCCGTGGCCCTGAAGCCAGTGCATGGCCTCTTTCTGAAGCCTGTTTTCCAAAAGGATCAGGTGCTTGGAGGCCTGGCTGCAAGACCCTATCAGCAAAGCCTGGTCAGACCATTCAGCAGAGCTTGTGATGGAGTAAGTGCACATTTCCTCTATCAGCTGCCTAGCCCCAGCGTTTCAGCTATCCCTGCATGTACGTCTGGAGGCCTCTATTGCCGCGACCATCCCGAAGTGGCGAGTGACCCGTGCATTCTGCACAGAGCCCATCAGCTTTGCCCTGGCTTGCTCCCAGCTGCCTAGGCTACATTTCTCACACTACTTCACAAACTCCTAAAAAGGTTGGCCAGCCCCAGATTGGTGATGTGTGATCTGTGGCCAGATGACAAAGAGGTCAATGTCTGCTAATAGGTAAAGAACTACCTGTGCCCTTCCGCAGCTCACTCCCCAGGTAGATCTTTACCTATTAGCAGACATTGTCCCCGCCTCTCAAGATAGTGGACAAAACAGACAAGATGCCTGCATTCACAGTGGTCATAGGCTTAAGGGGAACCGATGGTGAACAAGTAAACAAATAAGATAACTTCAGACTAATCATGGAGAAAATACCTCAGTGAATTTGGTGGTCAGCTCTATTCAGGCCTTGAGATCTGAAAGTCCAAGGGAGGCAACCAAGAGATCCCAAAAGAACAGTGCTGATTCAGACAAAGTCATGTGCAAAGGTCCTGGCGTAAGAGGATCTGGTGTGATGGAAGCTTAGGCAACACAGAGGCATGTGGTTGGAGATGAGCTGGGGAGGTGGGCAGAACAGGGTCATACAGGTCTTGTTCCTGAAACTAATGGGTGGGTTTTAGTCTCTGTCTGACTCTTCTCAGAAGCCTGAGGAGTACATATCCCCCTTGTCCCCACAACTCGGCTTGTGATGCTCCGTTCCTGGGATGACCCTCCCTCCTCTACCTACTGAAACCTTACTCACCTGAAATGCCCCCTCACCCACACACGGCCCATTTCTCTTTCTCCTGTGCCCCCACTGGACCCAGCACCTCCTGTGCAGCAGTGCCGTGGGTTTGCTGACTTGTTTCTGAGCCCTGGGCCAGGTTATGTTCCTCTGTGTGCCCCACGGTACCTGAAGCACACTATGCGAGCAGGAACCTTGTTCAGAAATGTGTCTGTGCCCTGGGAGACGAGGCCAGAGCTAGGCTTCCCGTATCACCTTGCTTTGGAGGAGCCCTAGGCGAGGGACCTGAGGGAGCAGTTAGGCATCTGCGTCAGTTATTTTTAGCTTTGAGCCGCTGTGTAAGTGATGGCTCAGGTTGACCAGCAAGGGGAGAAGGCTGTGGATACCAGCAGCATCCCAAGCTATGCGCACAGTATTTTTGAGGACTGCCCATTAGAGCTGCAGAAACCAGAGCTGTCCCTGGAAGAGCCAGTGGTGAAGTACATCTTTCTCACCATGGGCAATAAAAAATCATCAGACCTTGAACAGGAGCTGCTAATGGAGGCAGCTTCTTGTAGGTTAATGCCGCATGGAGGCCTCCGTGTCCGCGGACAGGCCCGGACCCACGTGCAGGCCTCTGGCCTGAGGTGGTTGGGCTTCTGCAGAAACCGAGGTGGTGGGTTTTCTGTTTGAGTGATGGCTGACCTGGGCCATCTCTCAGTTGGGAGACATCCTGCAGAGGGGCCACATGGTGTGGTGCTTCTGTGAGTTATTATCCTTGTTGTTTAGTCACTAAGTCGTGTCTGATTCTTTGCCAACCCATGGACTGCCGCATGCCAGGCTTCCTTGTCCTTCACTATCTCCTGGAGCTTGCTCAAACTCATGTCCACTGAGTCAGTGATGCCATCCAACCATCTCGTCCTCTGTCATCCCCTTCTCCTCCTACCTTCAGTCTTTTCCAAAATCAGGGTCTTTTCAAATGAGTCAGCTCTTTGCATCAGGTAGACAAAATATTGGAGCTTCAGCTTCAGCATCCATCCTTCCAATGAACATTCAGGCCCACGTGGTATGGTGCTTCCATGAGAGCTACTCCCATTTGCCTGGTGCCTTTCCTGAGGCTAAGTCTTCCTGGGGCTTTTCCTGTGTGATCCCTCCCCATCCCAATGCCCTCTCTTTGGACAAGGTCAGTTTCAGCCCATAGAGAGGTGGTCCATGGGTTCACCAGGAGGCTTTATTCTGCCACAGCCTCCTGAACACACAGCCTGCTTTGACTGCCTGGGCCTCATGGAAACTGGGAGGCAGCACACTCAGACCCCCTCTGAAGTCTGAGAACCTTACATCCCCCTGGTCCCACCTGTCTCCGTTTAGTTCCAGGGGCATTCTTTTCCTTTGCCCACTCCCACCCACTGGCTCAGTATCCTCTGGGTAGAATGCAGGGACCAATCGGGACCCCCCACCCCCTCTGCCAGCTCTAACCTGTTCTCTACTGCCCACAGCTCTTTCCTCTCTGGAGAGACGAGAGACAAGGAGATCTTTCTTCTCAAGCGGCCTCCATCTCCTGCTCCTAATTTTGGTGGCAAATGCCATGAAATCAAATGATAAAGAACACATTATGGCTATAACTATAAGCCCATGGACTGCAAGGAGATCCAACCAGTCCATCCTAAAGGAAATCAACCCTGAATATTCATTGGAAGGACTGATGCTGAAGCTGAAGCTCCAATACTTTGGCCACCTGATGTGAACAACTGACTCATTGGAAAAGACGCTGATCCTGGGAAAGATGGAAGGCGGGAGGAGAAGGGGATGGCAGAGGATGAGATGGTTGATGGCACCACTGACTTGATGGACATGAGTCTGGGTAAACTCCGGGAGTTGGTGATGGACAGGGAGGCCTGGCGTGCTGCAGTCCTTGGGGTTGCAAAGAGTCGGACACGACTGAGTGACTGAACTGAACTGATCAGCCCTTCACTTGTATTGGAAGAACAGTTACCAAACTGCCCTCACTCATGATGGGTGCCCGTCAGCCTATGGCTAGGGGCAGGAGAGGGGTACCTGTCTCAGCTCCGGGTGTGGAATGGTTATGTACGTCTTCTCTGTCCTAGGAAATGACTCCTCCTGATGGCTGACCATCAGGACCAGCATCTAGTGTTCTCTAGCCAGCTCTGAAACCCCAAGCCCAGCAGACAGCCTGACACTGGGTCATTCCTGAAAGAACACATGATTCTGAGGCCTATGAGAGGAGATATTCTCCATAGCTGGGTTTTCTTAAGGAGGTGAAGTCGTGACCCTGACCTTGAGGCAGTGCTGTTATCATCAGAGCTGCAAGATCATGCTTGGGGCCGTCTCCCTCTGCCACACAAAACTGTGAAAAGTCGCAGGAATATTTACAGTTGGTCTTTAAACAGCAGTGGATTTGAGTAAAAGAGCAATATCTCACATCATTAGTCCATAAATATGCAGTTTAGTTTTATTTGTCAAATAAAATAACCCGAGATTGAACTGCCTGATTGAAAGACACGGGCATACATACACCCGTCTCCTTGTCCCTCCCCTTCTCCTGTTCTATCTGCAGCCCTTCAGGAGTGTTCTTTCCCCAGGTACATGTTCTCCTCCCTCCCTTTCTAGATTTCCTGGGAAGAATCATTCAGACAGGTTTCCTTCCCCTCCTTCTTGAGGAAGCCAGCTGAGTGCCCAGCTGCCATTGAGGCCACTAGCTCACACTCCCCAGAGAAGGGATAGTTGGAAACCCCTCCCGCCTTTCCCTGCTTCAGGGAGCTTAATTTTCATTCTCTTAGAGGTGTGGAGCCTGCTGTGCTGGGCTGGGAGTTGGCTCTGCTGGTCAAGGGGTCAGTACTCTGCTGCCTTGTGGGAACAGAGCGGGAGAGGTCCATGGTTTTCCAGGCGGGAGGTCAAGCTGTCCTTTATGGGTGTGTGTAAACTGGTGCGAGCCTGGAATGGGGACAGGAATGCAGGGGTATAGTTCCCTGGGGATGTGGGACTTCAGATGGGGGCAGAGAGTACGCCAGCCTGTTTCCTTCTGTTTCCGTCTGGCTCTGGGTATGAGAGCCCTGGAGATTCTGCTGTACACCGTGTGTTGCCAGTGGAGAGGGCCCCTTGTCCAGAGTTGTCTGTCACCATGGAGTGGGTAGGGTGGGCTGGGTGGGACCCAGATCTCCTGATTAGCTGGCATGGCTGAGTGACACAGCCCCGCCTCTCCACAACACTGCCTGCAAGTCATGAGTCTCTGAAGAGGAGACTTGAACTTTATCTAACTTGGGTACTGTTCAGGCAGAGCAAAACATGTTCCGATCTAAACTTGAACAGTTGTTGGTAATTTTTAAAGCAGAAATATTAAAGACAGCTCATCCTGTCAACATACAGTATCACCAAGACTCAGTATATTAAGTCTGAACTTTATCTCAGAATGTCAGTTCTTTTGCAAAAAGGACTTTGACTTTCAAATTAGTGTTCACTTTGTAGGCTCAGAGGCTGAGCTCCACCAGGGAGCTCCATCAGGGGTGAAGGATGGTGAAGGGGGACCCAGTGACTGTAATACTCACGGGCCCCAATTCCAGGAGCTGCTGCATTACGTGTTGGAGATGCTGCTTTTGCTCTGCATTTCCTTAGGTGTAGTATTTGCTTTTCTTTGTATTTTTGTGGTGACTATGGTGAATGGCTCAGCTGGTAAAGAATCTGCCTGCAATGCAGGAGGCCTGGGTTTAATCCTTGGGTTGGGAAGATCCCCTGGAGATGGGAAAGGTTACCCACTCCAGTATTCTGGCATGGAGAATTCCATGGACCATATAGTCCATGGGGTCGCAAAGAATCAGACAAGACTGAGCGACTTTCACATACATACTATGTGAAATAGTCATATCTAGATTTTAGGCTGGTGCTTACTGGTACCCTCTAAAATGCAGGACCCCAATATATAATTACGCCATCAGGTTCAGATTTTTTTTTCTCATTGTGCCTCTTCAAGTCATGTATGCACATAGATGTCATATTAATATTTGCTTAAACTAACCTATGGTATATTTTTAAGAAGGAAATTGGTCATGTAGTGAAATTTAAAGCCATTGTATTCTTTTCTTCCCTTTCAAAATGCTGTCTTAAAGGTACTTTAGATGCACAAGGCTTTTGCACTACAAGTTGATACAAGTGATGGCCTGAACTGAGAATTCAGTCTTCTCTCAGGGATCCAGAAGCAAAATGGAATTGAAAAAAATATAAAAAGTGGAAAAAGAACCAAGGCTGTACCTGGTCTGGCCTTGCCAATCAGTTAGCTGTCGCCTCAGCATGAAGTGTGTGGAATGGTTAAACATCGGCTCTGGATGGAGGTGTTGGCTCAGATGGGGGTCATTTGATGAGAGCAGACCAGTTCTGACATGCTTGGTTGGGATGGTTTTGGGGACGTGGGAGGGGCTGGCTTTCTAGTGCATTTCTCCCGTGAAATCTTACCCTTTTGGCGTCCTTGTGAGTTTCATCGTTTTAAGTGATGGTCATTTTCTTGGTGCCAAGATACTGTTTTTGTGCTCAAGCACTTGTCAGAAATTGTGACATAAGACAGAAACTTACACTACTTGCCATGAACAAAAAAGAATGTGTCTTGTTAGCGGCACAGGCAGGATCCACAGCCCAGGCTGGTGGTTTTTATTGCTTTTGCAGAGGAGAGGAAAATCTCCAGTTCCATGATGCTCCATCCTCGATGAATGGGGCAGGGTGCAACATGAGGCACCAGGGCAAAGGGTTTCTGATGGCCCAGTCCTGCCGAGCCCCCCACGTTGCCTTGTTAGGGAGTGTGCTCAGACTCGAGGTGAAATGAATAGCCCACGGCACTGTGCTGCACCAGGTATTCGATCCAGGGCCAAGAGTCTTCCCCAGGTGCCTCCCCAGTGTAGCCTACTCAGCAAAGCCACTTTCAAGGTCAGGTCAAACCCCATGAGTTCTTTCCTCTAGGCTGAAATGGGTTGTATACACATCAGGCATTCCCAGAAGGGGCTGCCATTGTCAGGCATGCAGACTAGTTGAAATAGAATGATCTGGTGTTCATGTCATTGTTTCTTGTAGAGCCAGCTGAGAAAGATTTTCCTCAAAGGCTTAGCCACAGCTCAACCGTAGCACAGCCAGTTTGTCTAACGTGAAAACAGCTAAACAGAAGTCTCGTGAAAAGTAGTTTCAAAGGCAGTTGTTGATAATAAGTAAAAGTGCAATAAAAGGTTTAAACCATAGAAGACCTCCAGTCTGGGCTTCCCTAGGGGCTCAGATGGTAAAGTTTTTGCCTGCAATGTGGGAGACCTGGGTTCAATTCCTGGGTTGGGAAGATCCCGATTGGAGAAGGGAATGGCAACCTACTCCAGTGTTCTTGCCTGGAGAATTCCATGGACAGAGGAACCTGGAGGGCTACAGTCCATGGTGTTACAAAGAATGAGACATGACTGAGTGACTAATACACAGGCGCACACATGTACACACACACACACACACACACACACACACACAGTGCCTTTGAGGCAAGTTGGCCCATGTCTCCGATCCCCGCTGACAGTGAGCCCATTTCTGAGCACAGGAGTGAGGGGGTTGCAGCCAGTCCTGTGTCACCCATGGGCCGAAGCACAGGCCTGATATCCACAGAGAGAACAGAAGAGTCAACTGCCCAGAGGAGGGAGCAGGCTTTGCCTTTGAAAGATGTATTTAAGACATTTATAAAACATCTTTCAACTAACTTCTTCCAGGAACAAAAGTTTTAAATGAGGGAAAGAGCCCCAGATATTTCGAGGTCTTGGATTCATTACCCTTCTGGCCATTGTGAGCAGCTGTGCAGAGCCTGAAGCTCCCTCCAGAAATGGGGGAAGATGGATTTAACAAGTACACAAAGAACACCCTCTGGGGAACATCTTTAAAGAAAGGTTCCCCACCCCCACCCCTGCACCCCCCCTCCCTGGCTCCTGCTTCATGTGGGAAGACCAGGTAGGTAGGATTGTGCTGGTCCTAGAGGATTTCTCAGTGTTCTGAAGACAAGTTACTGGCGTGGCAATCAGATGCGGGTCAGTTAGAAAAGAGACCAGGGACTGCCCTGGTGGTCCAGTGGTTAAGAGTCTGCCGTTAATTCAGGGGACAGGAGTTCAATCCCCGGTCCAGGAAGATTCCACATGTCAGGAAACAACTAAGCCTGTGAAGCTTATGCTCTAAAGCCCATGCTCTGCAACAAGAGAAACCACTACAATGAGAAGCCCCTGCCATGCGCTTGGAGAGTAGCCCCCGCTTGCTGCAACTAGAGAAAGCCCGTGTGCAGCAACAAAGACCCAGTACAGTCAAAAGTAAGGAAGAAAGTAAATAGAGACCAGAGGAAAACACGGGGTCTCGAATCTTTGTCAGCTTTGCTCTCCATCTTCATGTGCTCCTTCTTAGCTTCTTGTACTTCCTGAAGGACCACACAGTTAATGTCTCTTGATCATTCTGAGAGTGTCTTGAGGTTCGGACAATCCATTACGTTTGCATCACCAGCCCATAGCCAGGGTGTTTAGCAATAAAAGTTCATCAGTAGATGTTGATTGACTATTTGAATCACATTTAATTGCCAACCTCTCTTCTCGAAGGCTATGCAAAGGTATGGTAGTAAACGTTGTGAAAGCCAGGTTTGAAGAACACAAAGTATAGTCAGGAGAACATGAGTGCTTTTCCTTTATGATTTCTGAACAAGCTTCCCACAATGACTGCGCTAATGCAGTCATGATGCCTTAATCCAGAATCTGAATTTAGTGACCATCTGCTCTGGGAAGTCCTCTCTGCATCCCGCAGGGCAGACATGTACCCGCAGTCCATGCCAGCTACAGGGCGTCATCTCGGGGAAGGAGACTGGGTTGGGGGGGGCAGGCCTGAAAGGAGGGGTGTAGACCATGTGGGAAACAGTCAAGGGTTGGGGCAGCTTCTGTCTGCGGCAGAGACGGAAGGGGATGCTTCATTTTGGAAAGATGCATGATGTGAGGTCGAGGAAAGAAGAATGACAGGGAAAATCTATTTGATGACTGAATTCCAGGATGACAGCCCCAGTCTTCCATGACAGGGGCGACCAAGGCTGTGGACTTATGCTCAGCAGTCAATTAAATGAGGAGGAAAGCTTCAAAAGAAAGGCATTCCAATAAAAATTTAACAAGCTCGGGGCTGCCTTTGAGGACGGGTGTGTGTGATCACAACAAAACAGTTCCTTTTTTTTTTCTTCTTGCTGAGCTAAATGCTTGCAGTTCTTGGTGGATGAGTGTTTAGACGTGGGACCTTCCCCACCCCCCACCCGTAAAAATGAAGTATGGAGGCACAGAGAGCAAGCCTCAAATGAATCAGGATGGGCGGGCAGAAGGGAGAAGCCAGAAGAAAGGGCCTTGATGGGGAGGCTGCGGCTGGTTGCGAGGGTGGGGGGTGGCTATGGAACACCCAGTGTCCCCCTTCTCTGTGACAGACGATGTCATTATGACCACACAGTTTAGGACAGAGAGCATTAAAAACCTCTCAACCACCAATCACTGTTATGTCTCAGTGAAACTTAGCAGGCTTTGGTTGAACAAAGTAATCAAAGCACAAAAGTCAAAGAACAACAACAACAACAGCAATAATAATACCAGAAGAATGACCAGCGCCCTGACCAGACTCCCAGAGCATATCTCCTGACGCAGAGAACACAGCAGTGCTGTCTCAATTGTCCCCTTTTTGTTCCAGAGACAGATCCAAAGGGGGGAAAAAAATCACGAAGTGCCAATCCCTTGATAACACAAACACAACTGCAAATAAACATATCAGTGTCTCCGCACAATGCACATTTATGCAGAATCCATACGCTCACTTACCAGGTACATGTCCTTTGGAGCCTAAAGAGATGACGTTGTTAATTCACTCTTGGAGTTTAGGGTAAAATTTGAATGTCGGTGAATAAAAAGGTGAAGCTAATTAAGTGGCACTCATCCGGGATTTGGAAAAGAAGAGGCTTCTTGCGGGAAGGTAATTATATCTTCATTGACCCTCCACGGTCCCCACCGCCCCCACCCTGGCGTCGGGGGCGCTCTGCCGGGCGGCGTGACATCTCCTTCCAAGAGAAGCTGCCATCACCTTGCCAAGGCTCCCCTCTCCCTGGATGCATTTTCTAATCAGTTCACATGATTGAGCTTCCAGCAAGTGATGTTTTACTTAATTCCTTTCCGCCTGTAGGGTGTGAGGCTTGGAGGGCCTCTCGTCAAAACTTTGGAGGGCTCTGTCAGTTTGAAAAGAACATGACCTTTAAATTGTATCAGTATGTTTGCTGGTGCATAAGGGAACGGAAAAGATTCGTCCTGATGGAAAACCACTCCAAGACCAAGGAGTAATTCAGAGGCAACGGGGCCCAGGAAGTTAATTTGTTTATACATAATTTGCTAAGTGGGGCGAGAATGGGGTCCAGGCACCTGCTGGCTGGAAAGGGCCGACCGTCAGGTCTGGGGACGTTTAGCCTGTTGTAGCGTATTTTTCTTTCCCTCGCCTCTCCCTTCTGAGTCACAGATGTTGCCATGATGTTTGCAGAAGACGGAAAGATCAGTGTCCTCATGTTACCATAGTTGAGGCACGGATCTAAGAAAGAATTTTTTCTCCACGCTGTCAGCTCTGGAGCTGAACTCTGCCAGAAGGATTAGTGAGGGCTGTCTTGCCGCTGTGTGACCGAGGTGGAAGCTGAGGGCTGGTCTTAAACACTGCCTTTTCCTGATCAAGGCCTGTATTCTGATTTTCTTTTGGATATTTTAGTAGGATAGATGGAACTTAGGAAACCCATCTGTCCTATGCACACATGTGCATACACATACTTCTTGTCTATTGTGTATAGCTTTCACCGTGGGTATAGAGTTTTTTTGGTGAAGCTGTTTGAAATTAGAACACTTTTAACCATAACTCTTTATATTAGGGTTCATTACTACTCACCTCTCTTGGGTTCCAGTCAAAATCTTTTGATTCATAGTGCATTAAAAAAAAAAAGATTAAGATAATGGACATTTCTTGGTTGAAGGATGTGATCAAAAATAACACTTTGAGCTTGAAGCGGACATGTATTTATTTAAAATTTTAAAAATTTGTAATGTGTTTACCTTTCAGAATTAAGCAAGCTGCCCACCATTGTCATTCCTCTCTGCTGAGGCAGAGAGAGAGAGCTCTCTCTTTCTGCCCTAGATTGACAGCTCGCTGATCAACCCCTGGGGAGGGCTTGAGTGTGTCTGAGGATGGGGAGTCAGTAAACACTCACGTCTAGTTGACTTAGCTCTGACACTGGGACAGAGAACTTTTTTTTTTCCTTGTGTGTGGTTAGGTTATTCCTGGATATTAATAATTTTGCAGAAAAAAAAGTGGCTCCTTCCAAAGGCACTGTGTGAGGAGCAATGTGCATGGTGGTCGTCCTTCTATAAACAAGCTGTGACTTGACAATGTAGTTGCTCTTTGCAGAAGAGGAGAGCGGGGAGCAGTTTCCCCCTCTGAGCCCGTTTATCCCCATGCTGTGAAGCCTCAGCATTTGTCAGCTTAGGTGAAGCCCCCGTGCTCGACCATAGCATTTTTGCTGTGAAGTATTGACTGAGTCTGGGTGCCTAATGCAAAACGCAGAATGAGAATTGAAACTTACTTGATGGAATTAAAACATTAGTATTGGCTTTCAGCTCTTGGTTCTCTGGCTCCTGTAATAAATGCAGGGCGACTTAAGAATAAAAGCCAACAAACCAACAGAAAACAGTCAGACGCCTTTGCTAGACAGAGAAGGCTCAAGACCTCTGCACGAGATTCGCGAATTGATTTTCTCCAGTGTGGTGTCGGCCACTGTTTCATTGCTAACTTTGACGTATACTTTTCATTTAAGTAGAATTCTTTTATTGTTTACTATGGGTGTCTGAAAATGCTGTGACATCTTAGATAAGCAAATTAATCCTGATGATTCCATTAAGCCATATATAGGGAATCTTTAAAAGAAGAGTCATTAAAAAAGAACACATGTATGCTTCCTCTCATCTCAATGTTTGTAAGCATGGAGCACCGCAGGATTTGGTGTCTCTCCCTTCCAAGGCAGTCCATGGAGAATTTAATATGAAATAGCCTCCTGTGGTCCGTGGATCTGCGTGTGGTCCCTAGAAACCCTGTCCTTTATCAATTAAAGTTAAATATTCATCAAAATGGCAGGAACCAACTCATATGGTGGTTCCTCTCTGCCCCTGGGGTATGTTTACATCCATATTTAATCCTAAATCTTGGGACTCTGTGTAACTATGATGGACAGTCCCTTTATGCCCCAATTAATCTATCTACAGTTCAGTTCAGTTCACTTCAGTCGCTCAGTCGTGTCCGACTCTTTGCAGCCCCATGAATTGCAGCATGCCAGGCTTCCCTGTCCATCACCAACTCCCGGAGTTCACTCATACTCAACGTCCATCGAGTTGGTGATGCCATCCAACCATCTAATCCTCTGTCGTCCCCTTTTCCTCCTGCCCCCAATCCCTCCCAGCATCAGAGTCTTTTCCAATGAGTCAACCCTTCGCATGAGGTGGCCAAAGTACTGGAGTTTCAGCTTTAGCATCATTCCTTCCAAAGAACACCAGGACTGATCTCCTTTAGAATGGACTGGTTGGATCTCCTTGTAGTCCGTATCAGCCATAAAGAATCTGCCTGCAATGCAGGAGACCAGGGTGAGGGGGTGGGGGTTAGATCCTTGGGAAGATCTTCTGGAAAAGGAAATGGAAACCCACTCCAGTATTCTTGCCTGGAGAATCCCATGGACAGAGGAGCCTGGTGGGCTACAGTCCATGGGGTCACAAAGAATCAGACATGACTGAGTGACTGAGCATGCATGCCCAGTTCATTAAGTCTATTTCCTCCAGGTTCTGGGAAACTTGAGTCTGGGTTGCCAACCTGATGCTCATCAATGGGTGGCATGCTTGGGCCAGGGAAGCCAAATGGCCCAACGGGCCACGTCCTGGTTCTGGACATTCAATTACACTTATGCAGTTTCCAGCTATCACAACTGAAAGCAAAGCGAGCCATGCTAATGTTTTCTAAGTGACTTCCTTCTCTTCCTTTCAGAGCATGGCATTTCCGACCTGTGTCTGATCTGCGGTCACTGAGCCTCCATCCCAGATGCTCGGGTCCAGTGGATCCTTAGCACTGGAAGCTGAGAGGGGAGGTTTGGGGGACTGCCCTCAGTCCATCCACTCAGCAAGGAAGCCTCTGGGAGAGCCCACCATTCACTCAGTCTCTACCTCTTCTGGGTCTCAAGCTGGCTTGGGAATGGCTTGTCCTGCTGTAACCCAAAGGTTTCTGGTCCTGCATTGATAGGCAGCCCCTCTGAGATGCCAAAGGACCATGCAGCTAGATTTGCTCTTTTGAACCAATAAGATTTCCTCGGCCTCAGAGTCTCATTTCTTCCAGGCTCTGAGTTTTCAGGACTGTATCTGGCTCTCCAGCCATCTCTCTCTAGATTTTATTTCATTTCAATATTTTATTTTTTTAAATATTTTACTTACTGCAGGGTGAAGCCTGCAAGACCCTTTGACTTTGGCCTGTGGTTCCTCTGGTTGAAAGAGCTCAGGATAACTTCTGGTGATTCCCACTAAGGATAGGGGTGGTGCGGTTCCCTGGTTGGTGCCTGGGGCAGGCACATCCTGCTTTGGGTCAACAGGACAGCTAGCAGCTTGGCCTGTTGAGCAGAGAGTATCATCCTGGGGTCTGAAACTTTCCTGAGACTTGGGCCCATCCAGCCGAGGTAAATTGATGACTCTCCAGACATATTTTGGGTGAATTGGTTTCAGCTTTCACAAAATGCTAATGTTGATATTGTTTATGTCTGGTCGCATTGTTTTTCACTTTAAAATTACAGCTTTAGTACATTAAGCTAATTTCATAATACTGTATTAACTTAATATTCCATAAATCACACATGTCAGATTGCATTGTTACGGATGCACAGAATCTGAATTTACTACTCAAGCTCTCCCAACACATGTATTCATAATTTGCTCCAGTGAGCTCTGTGCCACCATATAGGGTTAAGGAATTACACATTCCAATGCCAGGCACAGATCACGCTGCTCTCTCTCTCACTGTGATTGTTCTCCATACAAATTGAAACAATATATTTCCAGCCATTTTCTTAGTTGTAATTACTAGCAAAAATCGTAATACCGCGAACATATTTTAAACACCTGCACTTTGGGTCCAACTCATTTTTTTTTTTTTTTAGCTGAGTGTTTCTATTTGAATAAGGTTGAGAAAACTCACTGGTGGTAGCAAGCGCTGGGTATCTTTTTTTTTTTTTTTTCCTGAAGGAAAGATGATAACTTTTGACTTGGAAGAAAGGTAAAAAGACGGGTGGAAGGAGCTCAGCTTGCCCCCTCTCTGTCCATTCCCTGCTTCTCTCTCTCTCTTTTCACCTTGGCAAAAGGGATTTAATCGGAGCCGATTGCCTAGGACATGTTGCCTGGCTCTTTTGCAAGGGTGCAAAGTTCTGTGCTTCAGCCCAGCTTGCTGGTTCTGGGAACAAAGGGATGCTCTCCATGGGGGACATGGCGGTGGGCTGGGGCCATCGAGGAGCCTCTGTAGGTTTTTAAGCACACACTGTCTAATCGGGCTCTGACAAGTCCATTGTAAATCAAAGGTCTGTTAAGTGGGGATGCCAGAAATGTTTGATCTCCTTCCAAGCCTTGAAACAACTTGCTTATTTTTTCTGCAGTTTGGCTCCTCACTAAAATAAAACATTGCGAGATGAATGTTCTGACGGGTCATTGTGTGTCAAGCTGTCACTCTGTAATGGTTACATATTTCAGCTGGATTGAGGTGGTGCCGGTTGGGGGAGGTCTGGGAGAAAGAGAGAGGCAGAGAGAGAGAGAGAGAGAGAGAGGGGTAGGGAAGGAGACAAAGAGGAACAAGATTTCTGCTTTCTCCTTGTGGCTGATCTTCATTTAAACCAAACACTTGTCATGTTCAGGGGAAGTTTTATAAATTTTTAATGATATTGGGTACAACTGGTGCTTTGAAATTTGCTGTACTTTAATTTTTTCTTCGTTAGCAAAGGTTCACTAATGCATTGAAGTGCTAAGAGCGTATCCTAGGGATTCCACGATAATTGTGTTGTTAATAATATTGTGGCACTAGTAATGTTCTCCTGGTAATCAAGGCATGAGATTTTTTTTTAATATATTCAGTTATTACACTGCAACTCGTACAAATCATGTCAATTACAATTGCCAGCCTGTGACAGTTAAAATAATTGTATACGTTTTCTAGAATTTTCCATTGGCTTGGCTAATCAAGCTAAAAAAAAAATCAACACATTATTTGCATTAATTTTGTTTCTAGTCTATTTCCACTCCTAAATCATTTGTCCATCTACTTCAAAAGGCAGAACAGTAAGTATTTTAATAATAAATATACAAACACATGCACATCAACCTAATTTAGGAATCCTTCCATAGGTCTGGCAAGACGGAGTCATCTGGTAGGAAGGTTTGCGGGACTGAGTTTATGACTTTCACTGGCGTGCATGCATGCTGCTATTGAGTTCACACTGTTTACGCTTGGGATGTGTGGATTCTATGTTTATGTAGCCAAGCCTTGTAAGAATACTCACTTTAGCATTTTCTATTTCTGTATTCCATCCATAGTTCTGTCTAGGTCAGGAAAATTGCATGATTTTGGTCTTTCCTTTTCAGCGTCCCTGAAATAGCTCAATATTCCTCGGCACCAGGAAATGATGTATGTAATACTTTGCAGAACGGCCCTGCAAATTTGCAGCTCCAACACTAGTCTTCTACTTCGACGAGTTCTACCCCCTGACCGGCACCGACGCTTTCTTTATTTGGAACGAAAATAGCTAAATCCTCAAAAAGGACTGAACGTGTGAGGCCAGCGGCACACGGAATCCCCTGCAGTATCTCAGCACATTTTCCCAAAGCCCGGCCTCTCCATCACCCAGAGTCGCTCCTTGTCACAGCTGAGGATGGGGAGGGATTTCGGTGACCTAGTGGCATTTTTGAATGAAGACTCCAGGGTGCCTGGGAGCTTGGGAGGAGGTACTGGGAGGCCGGCAGGGGAGGCCTGTGCTGCAGGGCTGTCAGCAGCCCCCTGACAGTCAGGGACAGTGGCTCAGGGTCAGGGTGAGGTGTCCACCCGAGAAGGACTCTCAGGCAGACCCCAAAGAGAGTCAGCCTGGCCTGTTTCACCTGCAGAAAAGAGGATCAGAAAGCGGGCAGGAGCATAGTAATTTCACGAGGTGCCCTCCAACAAGAAGAAACAGTGGCCTCTGCAAAATAACCGTGGCAGAGGGATCTGAGGAATGACAGGTAGACTGACAGGATTATTTGAGCAATTTTCGGCCAGCTCGGCGATATTATTTGGAGAATAATAAATAAGCTCCCCAATTCTTGAGGTCCTCCACCCCCGCCCTGCTTTCCACTCCCTTCTCAGCCATGTCTGTGATGCCAGGATTTTGCATGAGGGTCAGTGGATGTGGGTTCTGGGACTCAGGGAAACAAAATATCCCCCCCCCCCTCTTTTCATGCAATCATATTCTGTTAAACATGGCTTGAACAAATCATCTCTCAAAAACGTAGAATTTATTCCTCAACTTTGCCTGGAGGTACAGCAGAGAGAACAGATTTTTTTCCTCTCTCTGGCCCTTCGAGTCCTGACCATGCAGAATGGATGGCTTTAGAACTGTACACGGACAGGAAAATCAATGCGTCATACCAGGAGGCTTCAGGGGTTAGGCTCCCATGTCCATGTCAACAAGGCTATTGGTTTTTTTTTAATGCTCCAAAGTTATCACTTCCCGCCTGCAAGAGCCACCACTGTGACTTGTGTGGTCAAACCTTAACAAAAGAATTTCCCTTTGTCCACCGCTCGGTGGCATGGAATTTAATTACTGTGCAGGGAGAATTTTTCCAAGTATGACAGCTGGAAATAAACAGGCAGGCCCCCAACATCGGATGCTCCTAAAGGGAGCTGATTGGTGCCTTATGGAGGGGCTCATGATCTTGCTGAGGGCCAGGACCCCATGTTCATATCAGAGCTGAGGTCTGTGATGGGATGGTGAGTGACCTTGAGATCTCTGCTCCCTCTGGATGGTCTGGAATGCAGCTAACTGGGAAAGAGGACATCTAGCCTTCTTCCGGAAGGTCACCTTGCTCTCTGTAGGAATTTGGGCTGTAGAGAGAGAGAGCTGGGACGCTGCTCACGTCTCTGGCTTTAAAACACCACTGCTCTATTAGAGATGCTTCGATTGGTCTATAGAATTATGCACCATCAGGTGAAGACCACGTTACTTCAAATAATACTTGTCATTAGATTTTAAACCGAGTACCCGAAAATGAAGCTGTGGCTAAATCTTTGTCAGTTTCATCAGTCTAACACAGCATTTGGTTTACTGAGATGGGAGGAATCCCCATGTTGCAACAGCAACCCTGTCTGTAGCCTAGAATTCCTTAGGTTCACCTAGATCACAGCCACGCTGGGTCCAAGCCCCTCCCAGAGGCAGACGCCAGCCAGGCAGACCCCCGTGCCCTCCTAAAACAGCCCTTTGATCCTGCTTGCCTCCTGGCCACCCCTCCCCCACCTGCTTTTCCCCGGGCTGTCCTGTCGGTGGTGACACAGTGCTAACGCCAGGGTGCTGGAGGCCACGGTGAGCATTGCTCACTCACAGCGGGCGGATGAAAAGGCAGTGCAGATGTAATTTGTTTTCAATGGCTGTTTCAAAAGAATAATTGTGGTGACATTGTGGGATCAATATTATAGATTTTTGTTTTCAAGTACACTGTATGTGTGGTGCTAAGGGGAGGCAGGAAATACAACACTGCAGCCTGAATACAATAAAAATGGATTGAGGTCTGCGGGTATTTGTCGGCTGCTAGCCATCACGGGTTTGGAACATCATTGGTGGGATTACTGAGTTTGTCCTTTGGGTGGGTATTTCACGGTGAATGTGTGCACATTTCCTGTAGCTTTCCACCCTGGCTTCTTTTGGGACCTGTTTCTTGAATCTGTGTAAAGTAACTGGGGATGAAGGTCTGTAACCTGGGGCTGGGCTTTGCTGGCTACCAAACGGAGGTGGCTGGGGCTGGCGTGTCCCTGTGTGGTGGGAGGGAGGAGGCGTATTAAGATCTGCAGAAGGGGCTGGACACTTCCACATGAAAACCACAGCTTCCAACTCAGAACAGATGTAGGACCACTCTCGCAACAGTCGTATATGCCCCTCGCTTTTCTTGCAGGGCTGTTAATGGCCAGCCCCCCATTACAGTGTTTTTGGGTCCCACATGGAATCAGGGATTCCTGTGCTTGCAGGAGCACCTCCCCAAACTCTGCTTCTGCAGCCTCAACCTCGGGCAGGATGCTCTTAGAGAAGCACTCTACTCAGGAAGCTCTTCTGAAGGTAATGACTGTCACCTTGCATGCATGCTGAGCCGCTTCAGTCGTGTCCAACTCTTTGTGACCCCATGGACTGTAGCCCACGAGGCTCCTCTGCCCATGGGATTCTCCAGGCAAGAATACTGGGGGAGTGGGTTGCATGTCCTCCTCCAGGGAATCTTCCTGACCCAGGGATCGAACCCACGTCTCTTGTCTCTTGCCTCTCCTGCACTGGCCAGTGGATTCGTAACCACTAGCACCACCTGGGAAGCAATCAAGGCTTCTGGAGTTCAGGCGGGTTCCCTGGCTTGGGGCAGCTAGACAGACACACAAATCCCAAGGTGAGAATTGTATGAACAAAGAATTAGTAATAAAATGAAATAAATGTAATGAGAGGTGAAAGAGAGCCTGGTGCCTGTTTTGCCCCTAGTCTTTTGTAATTAGCCCTCGAAAGAAATTGAAATTCTGCCAAAAATATCTTTCTGCTTGCTGGCTTCAAACTGTAACTGAAAATGGTTTGGGGATGAGAGAATTGCAAGGTAAACAGCAGGGTTCAGAAGGACACCTGGGATAGGAGAATTGGAACATCTGGCCTAATGGACACATTTGAGAGATGAGGAAACTGAGGCACAGACATTCCTGGGGCCCTTATGGTTTTTCTGGTGAGTCTGAAGAGGTTTTGCTAGCTTATTTCCAACCTAAAGCCAACGAACTTGGCTCTTGAGTGGGCATAATTTGTTTGAATATCCCAATGCCTTTTTAAAAAATATTATTTTCTTTTTCTTCCTTTCTTTCTTAACTGAAGAGAGCTATAGGATTGGGAAGGTTCGGTACAAATCCAGGCTTGGATTCTTTTATAAAATCAGGATGTCCAGCAACATTGAACCCATATCCTACAGGTTGGTATCTGGGACTAACACACCAGGGATACTCCTCCACCCACTCAGCTCAGCCCAGGAAGCATTTGGAGTCTGTCAATTCTGATCCATGGCAAATGACAGTGTCCGTAGGACCTGAGACCTTTCTGAAACTTTTAATTTGTCGAGTGGTGAACCCCAGGGGCACATTTCCTTCAGACTCCAGCTTTCTAAGCATGGAATCAGGAAGAGTAAAAATGAACTGATCAGCAGTCTCTGACCTCTCACACCCTATGTTAGCAGTGTGTGAGTCTGTGTGATACAAACTGTCTGGAAGAAATAAAAACCGAAGCATCTCCACATTTCAAAATAGCCAGATGTTTACATTCACACTTCCTGAGGATTTAATTCAATAAACATTCGCCAAGCTCTTCGCTTGAAGTTCAGACAAGAGCGAACTCCTTCTCTCAAGGAGCTCACAGTCTACCAGGAAAAAAAAAAACAAAAAACAAACCAAAACTAATTTACAAGTAGTAACAATCTAAGATATAAATGCAGCTATTGTGTAGGGAGCACTTTCTGTGTAGTAGGTCCTGTGACTACCTCATAAGTCACTGGAAAAGGAAAATATCCACAAAAAACACACTACAGGGAAAAAGACTTTTTAATGGAGGGCTTTGAATCTAGTGTAAGGAGGAATTAGCATCTTAATTCAACAAATATCTATTGTCAGCTACCAGTTAGGCGTTGGGGTAGGTGCTATAGCTGTCATGGTGAGCCAAATAAACATTAATTAAACAATGACACAAATATAGATCACTTGAACTCTGAAGTGTTAAAAAGAAAGAGTGCATAGTGTGACGATCACACACAACAGAACAATCTGATCGAGTCTGGGGAAGATCAAGAGCTTCTTTGAAGAACACATTGGTGTGGAGGCTGGAGGCTGAATAGAACAGAAGACCTTTCTGTGCAGAGGGATCAGCATGTGCAAAGGCTCTGGGGCAAGAGAAGACGCATTCATACCTAAGGAATGCGAGGAAGATCAGCGAGGCTGGAACAGAGAGAAAGGGAGACGCGTGTGCAGAGGATCTGCAGAAATTGGTTGACAGGTGCCAGGTCAGACAGGATCTCATCGGCCAGGGTAAGACATCTGGTCTTTGTCTTCAGAGGAACATGAAGCGAGAAGACTTTAGGCATGTGTGTGTACACGTGGTAACACAAAGAGATGTATCTTTTGTTTATTTATTTATAACTGTGCCGGGTATTTGTTGCTGCACAAGCTTTCTCTAGTTGCAGTGGCTTCTCTTGTGGAGCAAGAGCTCTAGGGCACATGGGCTTCTGCAGTTGTGGTGCACTGGCCTAGCTGCCCCGTGGCAGATGGACTCTTTCTAGACCAGAGATGGAACCCATGTCCCCCTGCACTGGCGGGTGGATTCTTAGCCACTGGACCACCAGGGAAGTCCCCAGATCTGTCTTTTAAAGAAGCATTTGTCATAAGCCAAGTTTCCCATGAGCCAGATTCTCAGAGCTTTGTGTGCAGAATGAACACTGGGGGATGCTCTGAAGGGTAGCACCCAAAAAGAGTAAGGAGCTCAAGATTTGGTAGGAAAAGAAGTTGAACTGAGTGAAGTTGCATCAGCTGCTGCTGCTGCTGCTGCTAAGTCGCTTCAGTCGTGTCCGACTCTGTGCGACCCCATAGACAGCAGCCCATCAGGCTCCCCCGTCCCTGGGATTCTTCAGGCAAGAACACTGGAGTGAGTTGCCATTTCCTTCTCCAATACATGAAAGTGAAAAGTGAAAGTAAGGTTGCTCAGTCATGTCTGACTCCTAGCGACCCCATGGACTGCAGCCTACCAGGCTCCTCTGTCCATGGGATTTGCCAGGCAAGAGTACTGGAGTGGGTTGCCATTGCCTTCTCTGGAAGTTGCATCAGAGGCCTCAGCAAATGCTATGGAGCTTTCTGGAGCTGGGGTGGCTCTGCAGAAATACCGCATGTTGAGGCCTTCTCCCCCTCCCCTCCATCTCCTTCACCAGTCATTGGATTGGGCTTTCCCCGAGGAGGTATTATGATCTTGGATAAGGCTGCTCTTTCCATCCAAGGACAGTTTGGTTTTGTGTAATGCTCAGTTGTGTCCGACTCTGTGCAACCCCATGGACTGTAGCCCACCAGTCTGCTCTGTCCATGGGATTCTCCAGTCAAGAATACTGGAGTGGGTTGCCATGCCCTCCTCCAGGGGATCTTCCCAACCCAAGGATGGAACGCATGTCGCTTGCATCTCCTGCATCGGCAGGGCAGGCAGGTTCTTTACCACGAGCGCCGCCTGGGAAGCCCTGGGAGCTGGGGTGAGGAGTGCACATAGCCCAGGGCACTCCAGCCCTCGCACAGCACAGATCTACTTGCTTCGTATCATAAGCTTTGTGAACAGCTCTTGTAGGGTCCTGGTCGCTCTTCTTTCCAGGAGGGACATAAGAGGAGAGTTAGTGGTACAAGCTATAGTCCCCACCACTGCAGCTGGTCTTCGGCCACGTCTGTCACCCATCACCTCTGTCATCTACTAGCCATTATTCCTGTCTTTGCTTAGCATGTCTCTGGGTCTGAGTGACTCAGCTGGTGTGAGGATCAAATCCTCATCTCTGAAAGGAGTGGCCCTCTGGTCCTCATGCCCCTTCCCAGCCACGGCTGCTGCATTCATCCATGTTTTCAAAGTTAGTGCACTAGTGACAGCAGATCTGTCAGCAAATCAGCTGGCTGCCTCTGCTGTGTAACAGCAGCTGTCTCCTCCTTTATTTTTATGTGAGACTTTTTGTCGTAGGAACCCTAGATGAATACGTGATAGCTGTAGCTAAAACTATAATGGGACTCTTGTCAAGTCTCCTGGTAGAAGAGCTCCTGGTCTGGGAATTAGGACCTATGGATTCATAAGAATAGCCAGCACAAACTCCTCAAATGGATCCCTGGGAAGGATGCTAAGTGGTTCCACATCTGGTTCCTGACCCTATGTTACCCACTCATTGGGGGAACACTCATGTAATTTTCATTGCTTTGGAATGTATACTGAATCCTGAAGAGACATCCTGATTTTTCAGAATATCATCTCTAAGTTGGTGTCCGGACTGTATCTTCAAAGGATCATTCTATTGCTCTATCAAGCTGGAAGCTTCCTAGGTGGTGTGGGGAGTGATAAAAAGAAGGACCTTCCTGGTCACACTCCCACTGTCGCACCTTCTGTGTTATAAAGTGGGTTCCTTGTTACAATACAGCATTATGTGAAATCCAGTTTGCGTGTAAACCCTTGGACTGTAGTGCTGCTGCTGCTAAGTTGCTTCAGTCGTGTCTGACTCTGTGTGACCCTGTAGACGGCAGCCCACCAGGCTGGGATTCTCCAGGCAAGAACACTGGAGTGGGTTGCCATTTCCTTCTCCAGTGCATGAAAGTGAAAGGTGAAAGTGAAGTCGCTCAGTCGTGTCCAACTCTCAGCGACCCCATGGACTGCAGCCCACCAGGCTCCTCCATCCACCGGATTTTCCAGGCAAGAGTACTGGAGTGGGGTGCCATTGCCTTCTCCGCACCGTAGCGCTAGCTAAAATCAAACTCAGGCAGGAAAGGCAAACTCATGTCAAGAATCTACATCAATTCCTTTTGAGTGAAATCATTACCTTTCCCAAGGTGGAGGGAGTTCAGTGTAATCAAGTTGTTCCCAAGTGGATGATCTTGGGATATGAAGTCATGCTAGGGACTCAGTGCTGGTCTCTGTTGCTGGCATGTTGGACAGTTGGCAGTCACAGTAGCTAGATTAATGTCTTGGGGAAATAGGATCCCATGACATTGGATCCTTGCGTAATCTTTGTGCTACCATGTCCTTGACTCCATCCATGAGGCCATTGTCCCAGCCAATGACAGAATCTGCTGAGTATGTGGCTGAATCATTCATTCTACTTGTTTAGCGCTTCTTCCGTGTTTCCTGGTGGACATTGTCACGTGATACAAAGATGATCATACTTTGTGTCCTCCAGTAGATTCATCTATATGCTTCTTTCCGAGAATTCTGTCTCTAGTATTCCAATTATTCTCCTTCCAGGCTCTTGAAAAACTAGCCAAGCCATTTCCACTGCCCAGTATTTGATACGTATTCTTATGTTGTTGTTTAATTGCTAAATCCTGTCCGACTCTTTTTGCAACCCCATGGACTGTGGCCCACCAGGCTCCTCTGTCCATGGGATTCTCTAGGCAAGAAGACTGGAGTGGGTTGCCATTTCCTTCTCCAGGGAATCTTTCCCAGGCCAGGAATTGAACTCAGGTCTCCTGAATTGGCAGGCAGATTCTTTACCACTGAGCCTTTCTTTTTCCTTACAGAGAATTTCCATACAATTTTCAGGTTTACTGCCTGAAGATTAGGCCATTGGGAAGATTTTCCCCTCCTTGCTGTCTTTCAGGGGTATCCCTGCGTGGGGTCCTCGTGCAGTGGTCATCTCTTTCTCTCTGTTTTTTTGGCTGCACTGTGCAGTATGTGGGATCTTAGTTCCCTGGCCAGAGACCAAACCCATGCTCCTTGCATTGGAAGTGCGTAGTCTTAACCACTGGACCACCGAAGAAGTGTCCAGTGGTGGTCTCTTTGAGGTTTATTTTCACATACTGATCTGAGAACTGAGCTCAGCCTTTGTCCTTCTCTATCAGCTGGTCATAAGGGCACCTACGGTACTAAAGTGTTAGCTGAGGGAAAGGTGCCTGGTGCAGTACTGGTGGGTGACACAGGTTCTGGACTACCAACCCACAGCTTGCCTGGGCCCTCTGGCTCTTCTTATGTCAGCCTTGCATGAGATTCATCCGTCTTACAGTGTATTGCTCCTGATCTTATGACTAGGCCTAACAAAACCCAATTTAGGATGGGTAGCTCAGACTGCATGATCATTTGATATTCTATAGACAAGCACTCTGTACTACCAGGGCCCAGGAGTATCCCAGGAGTTGTCATTTTTGCTGGTAGTGGTGGTTTTCATGTGCTGTGTGACTCCTTACTGCTTAAACTCTGCATAGCCTCTGCCCACCTCATCTGTCGCTAAGAATACTCTGTCTACCAGGTCATGAATCCTGAACTTACTGCAGAGCCCTTTCCTGATCTGCACCCCTCTCAGAGTTGGAAGACTTTCTTGTTGCTCAGCAAATGGACTGGAGCAATATTCTGAAACCTGGAATAACTGCCTCTAGAATCCTGAAAGTGAAAGTGTTAGTCACTCAGTCATACTAGAACCCTGGGATGGGGGTAAACTAACAGAGCGTTTACTTTTTATTTGCAAGAAATGTGAGCTGCAATAATCTATCCTTTAATTTGGATGGGATGTTTTGGTGTGCCTCTGGTCACTGGACCCTTAAAATCTTCATTGATTTGGTGTGTGTCTGTATGCTCAGTTGATCAGTCATGTCCAACTCTCTGCAACCCGATAGACTGTAGCCCAGCAGGCTCCTCTGCCCATGGAATTTTCCAGGCAAGAATATTGGAATGAGCTGACATTTCCTTCTCCAGGGGATCAAACCTGGGTCTCCTGAATTGCAGGCAGATTTTTTACCACTGAGCTACCTGGGAGGCCCTATGGATCTCTGAGTTTTCCTAGGGTTTATCTCTTACCCTCTGGAGTGCATGTCCCTTACTAAGATTGGCCATTGTTATCCTTCAGAATCTGTCTGATTCTTGTGGCATTCAGTCTGGTGAAGCAAATGAGATATGACAGAGGCCACCACCCTTTTATCATAGACATATCAGCTCTGTTGACTGATGCAGGATCAGTTTTAGGGACTTCCATTTGGTCTTCAGCCCTGTAATGGTTCTCACTCGAAGGTCCCAGGATCCAACTTAGAGATTTACCAACTACCAAAGATGTCCGTTTCACTTGTACATTTTGGGCACTTGGAAATTTGTCAAGTGGACCTGGGCCAAGATGTTGTTTTTTACCTGGCTCCCACATGCCAGGTCGTTTTGTTTGGAAGCAGGGAGGGTGAACTACACAGAAGCTGGAAAGGTGGAAGAGGAGGAGGGGAGAGTGGAGTCTGATTTGTGTCTCAGTTTGGGGAGGCTGCAGAGTTTAAGGAAGTAGCCTAGCGTTTCCCAATGTGTGGGGCCTATGAGTGGTATTAAATAGAATAAGGACATGGGTTCCACAGTGGCTCAGTGGGAAAGAATTCGCCTGCAGTGTGGGAAACAGAGGAGACACAGTTTTTAATCCTTGGGTTGGGAAGATTCCCTGGAGGAAGGCATGGCAACCCACTCTAGTATTCCTGCCTGGAGAATCCCATGGACAGAGGAGCCTGGAGGGCTGCAGTTCATGGGGTCTCACAGAGTCAGACCTGACTGAAGTGACTGAGCATCATCTAACTGATGGTATTCAGTTAGAATGAATCACAGGATAAGTAAGTTATTCCTTTAACATATTTGACTATTTGCTGTGGTTCCAAAATGGACAGGTTGAAGCTTTTGGGTGGGAGTTGCGATATATATATCCCACATATAATTGTGGCCTGGAAATTGGCTAATTTTTCTAATATTGTCTTCTCCTGAAGTAAGGCCTTATCCTGAGACAAGAAACACTAGGATCACTTCCTGCAGAGGATCTAAGGAGCTCCTTTCTCCAGCTGAGTCCCTTGGATATGATGCTCCCAACTTCTGGTTCTAATGGCATGTGTGATTGTGTGAGCTGTGAAATCAGAAAGTGAAAGTTGCTCAGTTGTGTGACCCCATGGACTGTAGCCCACTGTAGCCCACCAGGCTCCTTTGTCCATGGAAGGACAAAGTCCTTGTCCAGGCAAGAATACTAAACTGGGTAGCCATTGCCTTCTCTAGGGAAATCTGGATCTCTGACCCAGAGATCGGATCTGTGTCTCTTGCATTGTGGGTGGATTCTTTACCGTCTAAATATCAGAGGGGTCACTCAAACCTCTCCAGTCTAAACAGGAGAAAAATGGCTTACCTGGTGGTTCTGAAAGTTGTAATTTAAGAACAATAGAAAATACCTTCTAGGATTTAAATGGACTAATTCCTGAAGTCTCGTGGGTCAGAATGTCCCTTCTAAACTTGAATTGTTCTTTCAGGTATCTTGCTTCTTTGTTAGCTTAGAGTAGGGATCCACTTCATTGGAACTATGTATTTTACGCTGGAGATCAAAAGGGGAGTAACCTTAGAATTCAGGACTTTCTGATCAACCATTTTGCTTTTCTTTGTGCAATCAATCATAGACTATGTATTAATTTTTTATTACTGCTGTACCAAATTACCCCAAACTCAGTGGCTTACACAACACAAATTTATTACCTTGCAGTTCCATTGGTCAAAAGTCTAACACAGTTCTCACTGGACTGGAGTCCAGGCATTCCATTTGGAGGTTTTAGGGAAAAATTCACTTACTTGCATTTTTCTCATTTCTGGAGTCTGCCCTCATGCCTTCACTCATGGCCCTCATCTTCAAGGACAGCAGAGTTGTACCTCTCTAATAATTCTTTGGTCTTCATGTCTTTCTCTCATCAAAGTCAGGGAAGAATCTTCTTTTCTCCCCCAAGAAATCAAGTGGTTAGTTTGGGCACACCTGGATAATCCAGGATAATTCCCCATCTCCAGGATGCGTATCCTTATCCTTAACTGCAAAGTCCTTTTTACCATGTAAGGTAGTGTCTTCACAGGTTCTGGGCTTCTGCTGTGGACATTTTTGGAGGCCATTATTCTGTCTGCCGCAGACCGTAGCATTGGAAAGTCATGAGGAATCTTAGATTCTAATCTCTGAGCTCCCTCTCGTTTTGGAATCCCTTCTGAAGCATCCCTGATAGAGTGCACCCGCCTCTGATTAAACATCCGGCCAAAGTGAGCTCACTGCTGCCCTGGGGTTTTCACTCCCTTCCCTATTCCCTTCAACATCTCTTTTTTTTTTTTTTTTTTTTGATAGTTGAACAAACTGGGTATATATTTTGTAATTTTTTTCCAATTTTAAAATTCTGTGAAAAATATTGTGAATATCTTTCCAGCTAATTCAGTTTTTCTTTTCTTTTTTTTTTTAGACTGGTTTGTTTTTCAAACCAAGTTTCACTCTGGCATCTGATAGACTGAACACAGTGAAAAGCTGCCTCCACAGGACGTTGGATTGGCTACATAATGGCCATGTCACAAACAGGGCTGTGTTTGCAAGTAAGTTCTGAGTTTGGAATCTTTCCACCAGACCTAGGATTGTAGGGGGCATCCTTTGGTGACAAATAGCTTTGAGTCACCTCTGTGCCTTGTGAGAGCTGGGAGTTGACAGTTTCCTGTTCACAAGATCCATTCATTCACTTACTGAGTCACAGGTATTATTAGAACCACTGCTAGGCGGTGGTTGCAGATATGGGCTTCCCAAGTGGTGCAGTGGTAAAGAATCTGCCTGCCAAAGCAGGAGACACAAGAGATGTGGGTTTGATCCCTGGGTTGAGAAGATTCACTGGAGGTGGGAATGGAAACCCACTCCAGTAATCTTGCCTGGAGAATTCCATGGACAGAGAAGTCTGGCGGACTATAGTTCATGGAGTCTCAAAGAATTGGACATGACTGAGCAACTGAGCTTGCATGTAGGCACTGAGAACCTGCAGTGAATGACCAAAGCCTTTCTCTCATTGAGCTTCCATTCCAATGCTTGGGGTGGGGCAAAAAATAATAAACAAACAAGTCCATGCTGTAACATCTCAGAGAAACAAATGTTGAGATGAAAAATACAGCAGAGTAAAGGGAAGGCTAGAGGTCGATGGGGCTGTTCTCCTTCAGATGATCAGATGAAACCCCCTCTGGGGAAGAGGCATTGAATCAAGCTGAGAATGGAGCCAGTGGGCTCCCATCCAGAGTAAGGGAGAATTGTGGGATGAAATTCTGCGGCTTTAACCAAATCTATTTCCACCTTTCCTTTCTTTACCCTTGGCCCCTGCCAGCCCTCCCTCAAGCTCAGGCATCCCATCACTCTGATTCCAGAGAGCTTGCCAGCACAAAACCAAAAGACGAAAAAGCAATGCTTTCTAAAACTTCAAAATAGGTTCTAGAACTCGTAGCAATAGGTTTTGCTTGGCTAGAGCCATGCTTCGGGAAGACCAAGTCCTGAAGAGCTGAGGGTCTGCAGTGTGTATCAAGCTATAGATCTAGAAGGGCAGGCAAGCAGATCTCCTGGGTCCCAGATGAACATTCCCTGGCTGTGCAGAAGGGTAGGGAGAGGCTGGAGAGGGTTGGAGTATGCCTCCTGCAGTCCATGGCAGTGATGTGCTACAGGTATTCTTACCGGAAAGTCTGGAGAGTGCTGAGAAGGTGATGTAGCTGACATATCAGGTCAGAGCCTGGTGCTTTCTGCTCCTTGTCCGAGTCTATGATCTCCAGGGCTTCTTAGTTGTCCCTTCCCTTCTTCACTGAGCCTCTGCAGGAAGTTTGGTTCTCAAATCTGGAGTCCTCATGTTCCAAGTGCCCTAATAGAGTCATCAAAGTTGACTTAAGCCAATGGGATCTGCCAAACAAATAGGATAAATTGGTCTCATTAGTTACCCTATTACTTAGAAAATTCTTCTGGGACATTACTTTTGGTCTGGTTAACAACAATTCCACTCCTGGGCATATATCCATAGAAAACCATAATTCAGAAAGATATATACACCCCAGTGTTCATTGCAGCACTACGTACAATAGCCAAGTCACGGAAGTAACCTAAAGGCCCGTTGACAGAGGAATGGATAAAGAAGATGTGGAATATTACTCAGCAATAAAAAGCACAAAATAATGCCACTTGCAGCAACATGGATGGACTTCAGAGATTATCATACTAAATGAAGTAAGAGAAAGACAAATATCATATGTTATTGCTTATACGTGGAATTCAAAAAATGATACAAGTGAATTTTTGTTAATAAAACAGAAACAGACTCATAGATCTTGAAATCAAACTTATGGTTAGCAAAGGGGAAATGTGGGGGGAAGTGATAAATTAAGAGATCCAGATTTACATATATACACGACTACACATAAAATAGATAACGAACAAGGACCTTGGAGTAGGGAATGGCAACCCACTCCAGTAATCTTGCCTGAAAAATTCCATGGACAGAGGAGCCTGGTGGGCTGCAGTCCATGGGGTCACAAAGAGTCAGACGTGACTGAGTGACTGAACACACACACACACACACACACACACACACACACACACACACGCACACACAAGGACCTACTGTATAACACAGGGAACTCTACTCGATATTCTATAATAAGCTATATGGGAAAAGAATCTGAGAAAGAATAGAGATATGTATATCTGAATCACTTTCTTGTACACCTGAAACTAACACAACCTTGTAAATCAACTATAACCAAATAAAAATGAAAAAACTCCACAACAACCAAGGAACTCATTGAATAGGAAATAGTCCTGAATACTTCCCATTTGGCATGTTCCCCGCTGACTAGCCCAGGAACTCTCTGGCTGAGCTCACCCCCAGAGTTCCCCTCCTCATTCATTTCTCTCTCTTCCAATGTGTGAGGGGACCCTACCCACAGCGGGGTGAGTCAACCCCAGATTGAGAGGTAATCTGTTAGCCTACTGGTCAGGGCTGTGCAAGACTTTGCTTCACAAGATAATTTCTAATATAATGGGGAGGCCTGGGAAAGGCTGTTGCAGTCCTGACAAATAAGGGTCGAATCCCAGCATGGCTGTCAAAACAGCTGGAAAAGCTGTAACCTCTATTAAATGAGGAATTGGGCAAATGTCTTGACACAGAAAAACTGCGTGTGTACCCTGGTAGAAATGATACTTTTATAGTTATTTTTACATCCAAACATTACTCTTTGAGTGCCGTCATATTTTATGAAAACTTTTATTAACATTTCCAAAATGACCTTACCATCACGGTGGGGCTATCAGTCCCGGGAGCCATAACCTATTTAAAACATTTTCCTCTTTACAAACACAGTAAAGTCAGCTATCTTCAACATAGATTTGTAGATCTCATTAGAGATAGTTTTGCAAAAGGTAGTGCGTCTCTGGAGAACAGAATGACAGGTTGTAATCTTTGCATGTAAAGTTTTCAAACAGGGTCTCTTTGTGCCGATGGATTGTTGCAGGTTTGGAGCATGGCTGCCACTGGATCTGCTTTGTAATCAGTCTGGTATTCATTGAGGATTGTTAGGGCTCTGGCTGCCCCAACAGGGCAAGATAACACAGAGTGGGATGGGGCAGGCAGTACCCACGCTGTAATTCCCGACTTGGCATCAGAGGTGTGGTGAGATCACGGACTGGGGACTCCAGGGGTGCAGGAAACTCACAGAAACCGAAGAAACACAAGGCCTTTTCTCTGCTGAAAGCCAGCTCTTCTAGGTTGTAAATGAGGCTTCTCCCTTGGGTAGTGACTGGTTTAGGTGGCAGTTGAGGGGGTAATTTTTCAGAAATGCTGCCTCCAGCGGGCCAGTGTTCTAAAGGCTGCCCTGCTTAAATGGTTTTTTTATGCGGTGGGATAATGGCAGCTTGCGTGTTGCTACATGAGGCCTATTTTCTGAGGAATGGTTGCATTCAGGGCACTTCTAATTTGTCAGAAGAAATGCAGACCATCTCTCCAGGAGTCTGCCGAACAGGACATCATTTCTCTGCAAGCTCTGCCTTGGGTCAATGTGCAACTCGGCTAGCCTGCTGTCCCCTGTTGCTTCCACCTCCCAGGGCCGCTCTGATTTATTAGGATTCAACAAGCCATGTCCTCTTCTGGACTCAGCCCTTCCTCTCTGTCCCCTGCTCCCTTGCCCCTTCCCTCCGGAGCCAAAGACAAGGGAGGGGCCACTTGGCAAATATTCCCTGTGTCTTGCAGGAAGTGGGGGCGAGGAGGTTCCTCTTTGCTGGGGCCAGTGACGGCGTTCGAGGAGCACAGCTGGTCCATGAGGAGGGCCTGCCTGCCGGGGAGCGGGCTCTGGTGGTGCCTGTCCTGCTGTTTTTCTAACTGTGAGATGACAGCGTGATCACAGAGCTGTTGAATAGTGGAGAAAAGGAGCTGAAGCCTTGGTCATTGACTGCAATGACTTTCCCCAGTGTCTGATGGGGGCCGAAGTCCAGCGAATTACACTGTCAAACACCCCCCGATGTTTACCTTATAACCACTTTAATGGCCTTTGCATTTGAGCCTTCCTCTCCATGAAGCTCGGTCTTCCCAGGTGGCACTAGTGGTAAAGAACCTGCCTGCAAGTGCAGGAGACATAAGAGCCTCGGGTTCAATCCCCTGGGTGGGGAAAAGCCCCTGGAGGAGGGCGTGACAACCCACTCCAGTATACTGCCTGGAGAATCCCATGGATGAAGGAGCCTGGTGGGTTAAAGTCCATGGGGTCGCCAAGAGTCGGACACAACTGAAGCGACTTAGCAGGCACACACTTCATGAAACTCACTAATGAAACACTGCTCAGGTTGGGCATCCATTTTTAAGCTTGTTGATGGGCATGGATTTATTTCATCATCATCATCACTATTCTATGCGGGGGGCGCTCCGCAGAAAGAGAGAGGCAGTGGAACTTCACTCAGCAGAGCTGAGGGGTCTCGAGGAAAAGTGAGCCTGCTGTCTGCCAACCCAGCCCCTTGGCAGGCGAGAGACAATCAGACGCCACAGTGGTTCTGTCTAAGCAGTTCCGCTTTATTGTCGTAAGCTCCTGGTTTATATAGGCAAGCAGGGGGGTTTTGCGAGTGACTTTCCATAGTTCTACCAATCAAGTTAAAGGTCAGATTACCACATGCTTACATCATGACAGGGGTCTATGGTGATTACGCGTTGTCCATGTGCACGGAAATCAAGAGAGCCAATCAAAAATTTTGACAAACAACTTAAGCCATGCCCTCATCTCTTCCGCCAGGCGCCATCTTAGCTTTAAACCGCAAAGCTAGCCCTTCTTTTTAAGGTTTCCCATTTAGGGCCCCACAATTCTATACACAATATACAGGTGGTCCGATTTGCATCTTGGGTCCACCCTCTGTCCTCTTATCTCCTTGTAATGGTCTTCATCCCTGGGCACCCAGACACCCTCTGCAGTGACAGAGCGCTAACTAGGTAGTTAGCACGGCGTGGACTCCCTGCCAACTGCTCTCAGCTCTGAGATTCTGGCCAAACTATTATACTTTACTCCCTTGTGGGATAAAAGTGGAGCCCCCCTTCACGGGGTGATGGTGAAGGTTAGACTGACTTCACACATGCACAATGAGACTGGTGTCTGGCACGTGGTGAACCACCCATAAGCAGGAGTTCTATTGTTGTTTGGTTCTCGGGGGCTCTCCAGCCCCATCAGATTTTCTGTGCTGGTGGCCCTGCGTTTGCTCCTCTTCCTCGAGCAGGCTTCCCTCTGCAGAGACTCAGGAACTTTCTCTACCAGCCAGGCTCCTGCACGGCGGCCCCTGTGTGTGAAGAACCTGGCCACAGAGTTAATCAGGGGAGGACTACAGAGGGGATTTAGGGTGGAGGAGTCTTGGCATCCCGAGTTAGGCCTGGACCCGTCAAGTCTGCTCTCTTAACTGGCTCCATCTGGCTGATGAGTACATGTGGACCCGTTCTGTCAAGGGATCGGGAGCCTTTGTCCTCCAGGCAGATTAGGGTCTGGCTGCCTCTGACCTCTGGCCCAGTCCTTAGTGCCAAGCAGCCCAGCATTCTGATGGGTGGGCCGGCCAGCTTGCAGCCTGGCATGTTTGGAGCATCACTTTCTCCTTGGTCTCTCCATTTGAAGGATGTTGCTTTACCTCTTCTGGAGTCTGCGGACAACTGAACTGTCTTCCCTGCCCATTCACCCATGTATCATCAACTTACCCAACCTACAAGCACATTTTGAGGGCCCACTATGAGTACAAAGACTTGGGATGCATTATATAATACATTTTCCCCCATTTAACTAGGGGAAGGCTGGCAAAGAATATGGATTTATTCATTTAAGTATCTCTTCCTCTGACTTTCTGATTTTTGGCTAAGTAATGAATTTGGCCGAAGCTGCAGTCTTCTTAGGAAAGGTTGGTCCAGCTAGAGAACAAGGGCGTGAGGCCCAGTTCCTAGCAATATTAGATATTCCTTTCTTTCTTTCCCCATCCTACCCTCTCCCTCTTTCCCCTTTATCCTCCCTCACTTTCTTCCTCCCTCCCTCCCTCCCCCTTTTCTCTTTCTACTGCACACAGCTTTTCCAACAGAGAAGCTCAATTGAAAACTTTCGGACTTAGTTTTCTAATCCAGCAGCTGGAAACCATTGCCCTTCCCAACCCGGATTTATTTTCAACACCTGCATCCTGGTTTCTGCTCTGGCGCATCAGCCTAATGCTACGTAGACATAGGGTGGTCAGGGCTGGAGACAAGAGAAGTGCGTCTTTGTGCCCAGTTGTGTGAGCATGGAAACAGTGGCCAAGGCAGAGAAGGCAAGAGGCTGTCAGCATTCACATTGCAAAGACCAGAGACATCTTTTCCAGGAAGAGAGCTGACAAAGCTTCCCTGGTGAGGGTGAAACAGCCTTGGGAGGCCGCAGGATGCAAGGCACAAGCTTTCACTGATCATAACCTTATGATGCTCCCAGAATTGTGCTAAGAAACCATTTAGACTGGTGAGAAGAGAATACAGCATTTGACAACGGTTGTTTTAAGACCCATGTGGTAAAAATACATCTGAAAACCAGGGCACAAAGACTCCAGATAATATTATTAAATTTCTTGTTGAAGAAGGTCCTATGGGACAGCTAGCTCTGCTCTTAGACTAAAAACTTGCAGAACTCGACTTGTTGCACAAACAACGCATCTTCATTTCTTTTTTCTTCTCTCTCTCTCTCTTTTTTTTTTTTGCATTTTCCACTTTCCTATTTTTCCTGAGGAGACAAACAAATCTCCGAAGGACTATTAAGTTGCAAATATACCAGAGCCAAAAATAGAAGATGGAGCCTTATAAACATTTTGCATATTTTGGTGTAATTTGTTGAAAATAGTACAAAATATGCTCACAGTTGGCATCTAGAATGCAAATATTAGGAATCCAGTCCCCTGATACATTATGGTTTTTCAGCAGTATAGTGTGGGCTCGTCCAATAGCTATTGTGTGACTTGGTCGTTTGTTGAAGTGTGAATAATCTCGGTGACTTGTTTGTACAGTATATTAGGGAGATACACGTCGCCAAGTGCTATTAGCTCCTCCGGAGGTTGCAAGGGACAAAAGCCGAGAGTGGGACTCGGGGGAAAACAGAGGCGTGTATTTTTAACATCGCTGATGGTATTTGCTTTCCTGAGCTGTTTTCTTAGAGTTAAAAAAAAAAAAAAAGGCAAAAAAAACAAGAGTGGGGATCAAAGTGTGCAGGGGGCTTGCAGTTGCTCGAACCTCTCTTTTCACATTCCAGAACACGGGGTTAAGTGGAGAGGCTGTAAGTGAGAAAACCTGCAGCTCGTGTGTGAGCTGGTGCAGGTCTCTCCCACCCTGAGCTTAAGTGATGCTGACTGGTTTTACGGCTGACGGTAAATCCATCTTCCCTCTCCTCTGACAGGTGAGGAGCCATCCTCCCGTGCATGGGGGCTCCCACCGTACATCTGGCACCCACCTCACAGGTGAACCTTCCCGCTCCTAAATGATGACTGGTAAGAAAAACAAGATGTCTTTCTCGGTTATAAATTTAACTCTTCTATGATTAGTCTGGGCAATTAGGACACCCCTGGGGTTGAGTCTATGGCGGAGGCACAGGCTGGAAGTCTGATTAGCTCAAGTCTCTTGATGCTTGTTCCTGGTAGTAAATGCCTGGCACATATAGTATTGATTTCCATTTAGATATCTTAATGTTTCCAGACGGTCCCCGCAGATGTGGGCTGAACTCAGATCTGCGGGAGCGCCGGTCTGCAATCTGCAAACATTTTTCTTGCCACTTTGTTTCATTTTTCCTAAACTTAACTGATTTGGAATCGGGAGATATAAATGAAAAATGCCGAGCTGGTCTATCAATCACAGCATGCACAAACATCGCCACTGCCCTTTCCTAACATCCTATTACCACCGGGTAGTTGGCTAGTCAAACAGGAATAAAAATTACACTGCAAACATCATAAGTTAGGCTTGATTTGTTGAGCAAGTAGCCTGACAATTCGGTAAGAGTTATATACCTCAGCTTCGCTGAAAATCAGGCTTGTTATGGCTCTGGTACGTCTATAAAGATTGTTCATTTCATATAAAACAGCTACCTGCACTGAACGCCCTGGAAGGAAGAATGATGCTGGTTATAAATATAGAGGAAAATCTATTTGTCTGCCCCTTCATGCTGTTAGCAAGTCACATGGAGGGGCCCTTCAGTGTTTCTTGGCAGCAGGGGGAGATCTCTGCGGCCACCTTCCCCTGGCCGGGCTGGCCTGGATTGAAGCGCATCATCCCTCTTTGTCATCTGAGATAAAGCAGTGAAGTGTGACCAGTGCCACCGCCTTGCTCTCTGCCCACCAGGGGGACGCTAATGATATTGAAAAACTAGACGGTGTTGCGTTTAAACCAAATGCGAGGGGAAGGCTGTCTGTTGGCCGGCTGGGCTGGATAACAGTTAACGTCAGAAAAGATAAATAGAAATTATTAGAATGGGTTTGGAAGGGATTTTTTTTATAGGGCAGGGTTGTATTCATTTAAAGATACATTATTGGACTGTTATATCTGATTTCAAGCTGCTGGGTAATTAAAATGATTAACATCCCTTACTCATAGAGTTCAATTCATTAAAGTTTTAAGCACCCTTTGTGCTCAGAAACGGAAGGATGGAACATCCACGTTGACTCACGCCAGGGATCAGTCATTTTGGCCTTATGTTTATCGTCCTTGGTCTTTCAAGCCACTGCGTCCATTTCTAAATGGTGGGAGCACTTTGGGTAGAAAGCATCGACCATAAACACTCAACCTGTAGAAGCCCTGGTTCAGAGAGAAGAAGGGAGAGGAAACAGAAAATCCTGCTAAGAATTCTCACCCAGGTTCTTTTCATAGGCACTGGTTCTTTCCAGCTGCTGATGCTTGGGAATGTGTTCCTTTTAGGGGCTCAGAGGTTGTGACCCAAACACTTGGCCAGCCCTCAGGTACAGTGTGTCAGCAGAGGGTCTGAGCAGGGCGCTTGAATCTTGCAAACCTGACAAAATATGCAGTGGAAACGTTTCTCCTTATTATCCCAATTTAAATGTATCCCAACTGTTGTTTCCTATGCGATATCTCTTATTTTTACAAGTAGCCAGTGGGGTCTTGGTGACTAAATGGGACATTTGTAAGAGCCCAGCCCACTCATGTCATGGCAGAATTCAAATAATTTTGTCTTTGGGGTACACTCATTTTTGCCACCTTGTTCCCCAGTGTTTGGAGAGAGAGAGAATGACATAATCCTATTTACTAGCCATTAGTAAACTTTGACCATTAGTAATAGTGATTTGAAAGACTGCTTAAGAAAGACTGCTTAAAACACAAATTTATTTTTAAGGCAAAGATATGGCTTAGGATTTATCACCTTTTGGCAGATTCTGGGGGAAGTCAACACCAGCTCTGAGGCCAGCTGTGTGACCTTGAGCAAGACAGTTAAACTTTCTGAGCCTCAGTGTTCTCATCTGTAAGAAAGAGATAAATATGTCTTTTTAAAAAGATTGTAAGGATTGGAGAGTGTTATATGTATAAACGCCTAGTATAATGCTTGTCCAGAAAGGTGTTTAATGCATGATAGCCAGTACTCTTAGTATCTGTTATGGTGTGAATAATAGTATTACTGTTCTCTCCATATCTGAACATTGGAAATGTTTAGAATTAAAAGGAAATAGGCGAAATGGGGCCAGACATTCCTAGCTGGGGGTCTCAGGAGTGTGGCCCATATGGTGAGCTGTCATTTTCTTAGCTGGTTAGGAATTCCCCAGCCATCTCCTGCCCATATCATTAGTTGACACAGAAACTTCAAGGTACAGCCTGTACTTCATTGTGTTATTGTTAAAAAGTGCCTGTGAGAGAGACACAGACACAGAGAGATGGAGATCATAGATGCTGCTGTATAAGTGGGTTCCGGGTCACCCTGTAGGGAAACTTTAGGAAGAGAAGAATGTCAGGAGTCTGAAGAGATGTACCCCCTTGCGTTGGGACCCCAGACCCCGGCTCCATGACTTTGCAATTACTCTGCTGTCTGTGGAGCGGGAGTCCTGGAGGCTACCACCAGCCCACCCGTGACTAATGCAATACTGTCACTGCCCTTTTTCCTGCATAGGGACCCTCAGAAGTCCCTCCCTATGAAGAGGTCTCTATCATATTGACACTTCCACTTCAGATAGGAAGGCCATACAGCGCAACTGGCCTGGGATAGCCAAGGCTAGTGCTTGTTTTCCTCATTGAACAGTGCCCTTTCAATCTTCAAAGGGTCCAGTGAGTGTGACAAGTTATGCAACCACTCCAAGTCACAGGGGGTTTAGGACGGCAGGCATTTTAGGTGTTGCCCCAGGAAACATGGAAGACCTCTTGAAATTACAGACCTGGAGTAGTAAGATTAAGGGGTCAATTTCAAGGTTATCTTTGCAAAGCCAAGGTCATGATCAAAGGGCAGAGACACTATTGCATTCATTCCCAGGTGTGAAATCCATGCTCCTCAGGAAAAAAGGAATGCTAGAGAAAATGTCATTTTGAGTGTTTGTGACAAGTGTTTACTTCTGGGGCAAAGCTCATTTTCACTCTTGAGACCAACTTATTGGTAAATTTTTTTTTTTTTTTTTTAAAGTCAAGGCTCACATTCATTTGATGACTTGTTGTTACTCAAATGGTTTTGCTTTGAAATTCATCACAACGGCTTTGGTGAGTTCAGATCAAAGTCTACAGTTATTATACCAGAATAACTTTTCATTTTGACTTGGCATTAGTCTAAAAGAATATCAGAAGTTAAGAAGAATGGCACATAAGTAAACAATGATTTTCTTTTGCCCTTTGTTGAGAGGGGCTTTTTGGTTTTGAGAAAGAGTGTGGCTGTCTCATAATGATGTCATTCTAATCACAATCACAAAGTCTCACATGTTGTGTTTTCAAAATCAGATTTCCAACTCAGGACACAGCTGAGCCAAGCCTGCATGGGTGGGTTGGTCATGGGTAGATTTACCGCCAGCAGTGTGGAGAATATTTTCCCATGATGTGTTCTTTCTACCTCTCTTTAGACACTTTCCTTCCCGTGTTAGAGTCCGTAGTGATGAGCAGGGCCCTTCCATGTATTGTGATATCTGGCTCCTGGTTTCCTGACCATCAGTGGGTATAAACTGGTGCCCTTGAGAGAGACCATCAGAAAACAAACAATTTGATAAATGACATTTAAAGACTTCAGATTAAAAGAGTGCATATATGTACACTTATAACTGGATCACTTTGCTGCATACCTGATACTAACTGGAAATCAGCAATACCTCAATATAAAATAAAAAGTGTTAAAGACTTCAGATCAAGCTGGAAATCTGTCTTTTTTGTGACAATAAAAAAGAAAGGAAGAGGAAGATAAAGCAGTACCGTGTGCATTCCTGCAGAGAGTGGAGCCTCCCTCTTTAAAGGGGCACTGCTCTCTCATTCTTTAAACAGGAACTGCTGCTTTTTCTTACCTTCTCTTCCTGGCCCCTCCAGGCACATAGGTTTGAAATCCTTGGTGTACAGAATAGGTGCTTAACAGATGCTTACCAAATGAATGAATGCAGAAATGAACAACAGAATAACCCAAGTCAGTTGCTGGGCACTGGTGTTCCCCAGTGTGAGGTAAGGATGATGAAGCCTGGATTGGCTAGCCTGCTCACAAGGCAGAGCAGATGACCCTAGCCTCAGAACCAGCACATGTGTTGGAAAGCAGCTGTGGCCCACTGGAACCCCTCCATCAAGCTATTGGTGATTAACTGGGGATTGAAGATGACCTAGGCCAACCTTTGCCATGTCTATGAAAACAAAACTCAATGGATAGGTTGTGTCACTATTTCTCTCTCACTCACACAAGTTCGCTGAGCCTGAACTGCACCCTAGCTGCCATTAGACCCGGGTGCAGAGATGCAGAGTGACGGTGCCCAGCCCCATGAGCTGGTGAGTAAGGAGAGGCTAAATAATGGAAGTCGTCGAGCCTGCCGCCAGTTCTCCACGCGCCCATCCACTTTCCCTCTCCCCCTCTGCTCTAGTCTCAGCCTTAGGAGGTGGACAGATATGCATCACATCCAGTGGTCCTGGGTCGTTTGGATTCTGTTTGGGTTCTGACAAGGGGAGCCCTGGCAGGAGGCTGGAGGGGAATCTGAGGTCAGAGTATTTAATCTGCTGGGTCCCTCCCTCCTGAAGGTCTCTGCTCTTCTCAAGACAATGGGAGATTCTCTTTCCAGGCCCTGGAACTTCTCCTTCTCTCCTTCCTTCAGGTCCAGACCCTGGTTCCTATACCATTCCTTGGGGTTCTCCTACAAGTACTTCCCAGCTTGTAATGCACCCCTTTGTAGACTGATCCTCCCAGAGAATCCTCAGTGGAATATGCCATCTGCTTGCTGCCGTGGGACCCTGTTTGAGAGAAGGTCATGGGAGAGGTGAAGAGGCAAAATGACCATCTGGCATCTGTGGAAGACCCAAAGATGAGTTGAGAGAGAGGATGGCAATGCTGTATGGTCCCTAGAGGCAAGGCCAGGCCAGGGACAGTGTAAATCTGGGTTGATGTCTTCCCACAATGAAGAGGATCAAAGTCAGGCGGGGCTTGTTTGTAGAGGAACTGGTTTCTAAGTTAAGCGGTTTCATGTTATTCACTATGAATGGGGTAGTCCCAGAAGGCTTTTGGTCAGGGTGATTAAATAACTGGAGTTTGCATTTTGGTAGGGAAGATAGCAAACAAACAAAACTCTTCAAATATGCATTTAGTATGAGGTTTCCTTTGAAATAGTCAAAGGGGTGTAAATACAGTAAAAATCTGTGTTCGCACTGGAAACTGGGAAAGGTACTCTGTGGTAATACAACATTTTGAGAAAATTTCTATGAAATATAGAGCAAAGAGCATCAGACCCAGGGGAAGGCCTGTCCACAGATGGCTGCATCCAAGTGTGCAACTTATCTGGAAGCAGTTGGTAGGGTCTGGCTTCCCTGGTGGCTCAGCTGGTAAAGAATCCACTTGCAATGTGGGAGATCTGGGTTTGATCCCTGGGTTGGGAATATCCCCTGGAGAAGGTAACAGCTAGGCTACCCACCCCAGTATTCTGGCCTGGAGAATTCCACGGACTGTATAGTCCATAGGGTCGCAAAGAGTCGGACACGACTGAGTGACTTTCACGTTCACTTTTCACTGGGGGAGGGGATGCCAAGGGGCTGGAAGGTGGGAATATCAGGGTTCATTCAGGTTCCTAGCAGTCCAGACAGCCCGCACATGGAGATTGGAACTGGATTCCAGTCTGACTGCTAATTATCCATGCCCTGGGGCAAGTTGTTTCTACTCGGTGTCTCAGTTTTATCGTCTGAGAAATGGAGTAAATCATGATCCCAACCTAAGAGTTCTGAGTAAAGATCCACTGAGGTCTTTCTTGTAAGGTGTGTAAAACAGACTCTCACCAAGGGGAAGAGCTCAGTGTGTGCTGGGTGGAGGTGATAAAGCCTGGTGCTTCTGGTAGTGTGCTAAGACTGAAAATCTCATCCTAGAGTCTATTCCCAAGTCTAAGAGCAATAAAAGTTTCCTATGCAAGGAATAAAGAGCTGAAAATGATTGAGAGGACCATAAAGAGACAAGTTTAGGAGTTAAATTCAGGAGAGTCAAATAACATATGCTAGCAATTCCAGCAGGAAATGGCATAGACACACACACAGACACACACAGACACACACACACGCAAGAAAGGAAGGAAGCAAGAAAGAGAGAAAGAAAGAAAAGGAAAAGTCTTTGAGCTAAAAAAAAAAACCACCACTTTACCTTTTAGATGAAAGCATTCACTGAATATGGTCATAATTTACTGAATAGAGTTCCAAGGAGAGAGAACCTCATGACATTTTTAAACTTCAAGATTAGACAAAATAAATTAGGAAACAGTAGAAATGCAGGTAGGGAAACAATTTGCTATCTGAATTTTCTTCTGTAACACTAAAGGAACTCAGCAGATATACTTGCAGAAATTTGGAGGAAGGTAATGCCTTGATAATGATACCTAAAGAAATGAGCAGACACATCCATAAGATTTGGCATTTGTCCCAATCCATTCAACCACCTACCCTTATGAAAAGCAGCCTCTTCTACAAAGTTGCTGTTCAGTTGCTAAGTCACGTTTGAGTCTTTGTGACCCCATGGATTGCAATACGTCAGGCACCTCTGTCCTCTACTATCTCCCCGAGTTTGCTCAGATTCATGTCCATTGAGTCAGTGATGCTATCTAATCACCTCATTCCAGTTTAGAAATAATTTCAGGGAATGACCATTTGGATTGCATCTAGTTTGGGCAATCCATCTATAAAGGACAATTAGGGAACTTGAGTACAGTTTGGGCACTAGGTGACATTATAATGTAATGCTATGAAAATGTGGACACTCCTTCATGGAATCAAAGCATGTTACAAAACAGTGTGGAAAGGATGATTTTATGGATATTTTGATAAACAAATCCATACATGTGTCTGTATAGCAAACATTCTGGGAAGACATAGAGTGAAAAAAGTGATGATTTCATTTTATTTTACTTATCTATATTTTAAATTTTTCTACACTGTACATATACTGCCTTTATAATAATGAAAGCTATTTTGAATTGAAAACACAATTCTACATTCTCTCAACATATCATTCCTGAGGCAATCTTGTGGATTTTGAAATATGAAAGTACTTAGAAAGTATACCACCCATGTACACTTCATTTAAAAAATACTCAGACTGACTGATTTATGGATGTTGATATCCTTGCATCCCTGGGAGTAAATTCCGCTTGATCATGGTACATGGTCCTTTCAATGTGTTGTTGAATTTGGCTTGCCAATAATTTGTTGAGGATTGTTTTGCATCCATGTTTATCAGGGATATTGGATATTTTCTTATATTTTCTTTTATAGAGTCCTCACCTGTTTTTTGTTTTGTTTTGTTTTGTTTTAAATCAAGATAATGGGGCTTCACTGGTGGCTCAGAGGTAAAGAATCTGCCTGCAAAGCAGGAGGCTTGTAGGAGACATGGATTTGATCCCTGGGTTGGGGAGATCGCCTGGAGAAGGAAATGGCAACCTGCTCCAATATTCTTGCCTGGAAATCCCCATGGAAAGAGGAGCCTGGAGGGTTCAAAGAGTTGAACATGACTGAGTGACTAAACAGCAACAATGCTAGCCTCATAAACTGAGTTTGGAAGAGTTCCCGCTCCTATTTTTTTGGAAGGATTTAAGAACTCATTAGTGAAGCCATTTGGTCCTAGACTTTCGTTTATTATGAGTTTTTTCATTTTATGATTATTAATTCAATCTCCTTTCTAGTAATCATTTTGGTCCCATTTTCTATTTCACTATGAGTCAGTCTTGGTTGGGTCTCTGTTTCTAGGAATTTACCCACATCTTCTAGGTTGTTCAATCTGTTGGTATGCAGTTATTCATAGTAGCTTCTGATGATCCTTTGTAAGTCTGTGGTATCAGTTGTAACATCTCCTCTTTCATTTCTGATTTTACTTATTGAGTTCTCTCTTTTTCTTCTTGGTGAGTCTAACTAAAGACTTGTCACTTTTGTCTCTTTTTAAAGAAGCAACACTTCATTTCAGTAATCGTTTCTATTATCTTTTTAGTCTCTATTTCATTTATTTCTAATTAAGTCTATATAATTGTGGTAAATTATAGCTGTAACTATAAAACAATATGCAAATAATTCTTAAAAATATAATGATTTAACAATTGCTAAAAACTAAAACAGTAGTTTGGGCTTAAATATTTCTAATTGTATTAATAAAATGAGAAAGAGTTCAGGGAAATAATATTAATAATCTCATTTAACAAAGGAAAACACTGACAATTATAAAAATAGAAGTGGGTACGTTGTCTTCGTAGTTGTTTAACTTCATTGAACAAAACAGACATGCAAAAAAGTGCTGTATGCTCAGCTTTGTGAACTTTCACAAGCTGAAAATTTGGTGTAACCACCACCAAGATCAATTTGAAGACCATGACTAGACCCCAGAGGCTACCTCCTGCCCTTGTCCTGTGACTGTCACACCCCAAAGGTGATCCCTGTCTGTGCTTTTACTTACATAAAGTGAGTTATAAGTATATATTCTTTCTTCTTACTTCTCTCAAAATTATTTTCCTGAGATTTTTTTTTTTTCAGAAAGCGTGGTTGTGGATCATCCATTTTCTTTACTGTATAGCATTCCAGTATGTGATTGCATCACAATTATCAATTTTACCATTGATGGCATATAAGAAGATTCCAATTTTTGATGAACATAAATGGTACTTCTATGGATACTATAACACATGGTTTTTGCTAAAAAAATATTTAAGCATTTTGGATGAGTTTGGACTTAGGAGTGGAAATCTGTGTCAAAGAAATACATGTTTAGTTGAGTAGATACTGACAATTTTCCAAATAGTTTGTACACCACCAAGAGAAGCGCATGAGAGTTCCAGTTGTTTGATATCTATTGGTATTTTCTATCTTTTTCATTTTAGCCATTATTAATGGTTAGTATATTGAACTGCAGTTTTAGTTTATATTTCCTTGACAACTAGCTTGACACATTTTCGTGTGTTTATCGGCCATTTTGAGATTCTCTTTTGTGAAGTATCTGTTCATATCTTTGACCTATTTTGCTATTTAAAAACCTTTTTCTTATTAATTTGTAGGAATTCTATACACATATTTTAGTAAGAGAATTTTTCTGGAGATTGTGTGTGTGTGTGTGTATGTTTTTCTTCTACAATGCTGTTGGCCTTTTACTCTCTTTATGGTGTGCTATTTAAGAATCTTTGTATGTTTCACACATCTACAAGAGGTTTTCCTCTTCAAAGTTTTATTGTTTAACATTTTACATTTAGGGCTGCAGTGCATTGGGAGTTGATATTTGTGTGTGATGTGAGACAGCAGTCAAGAAAAACTTCTTCTCCTGGATATTCAATCCACTGTTCTCAGTCACTTAGTTGTGTCCAGCTCTTTGTGACCCCATGGGCTGTAGACAGCTAGGCTCCTCTGTCCATGGAGTTTTTCAGGCAAGACTACTGGAGTGGGTTTGCGTGTATCCTACTCCAGGGGTGTGTGTGTTGGGCTATAAAGAAAGGTGAGCGCCTAAGAATTGACGCGTTTAAACTGTGGTGTCGGAGAAGACACTTGAGAGTCTCCTGGACTGCAAGGAGATCCAACTAGTCCATCCTAAAGGAAATCAGTCCTAAATATTCATTGGAAGGACTGATGCTGAAGCTGAAACTCCAGTACTTTGGCTACCTGATGTGAAGAACTGACTCATTGGAAAAGACCCTGATGCTGGGAAAGATTGAAGGCAGGAGGAGAAGGGGACGACAGAGGATGAGATGGTTGGATGGTATCACCAACTTGGTGGACATGAGTTTTAGTAAGCTCTGGGAGTTGGTGATGGACAGGGAAGCCTGGCGTGCTGCAGTCCATGGAGTCGCAAAGAGTTAGACATGACTGAGCGACTGAACTGAACCAAACTCCAGGGCATCTTTCCAGCTCAGGGATCGAAGCCAAGTCTCTTGCATCTTCTTCATTGGCAGGCAGATTCTTTACCACTAGCATCACTTAGGAAGTCCATTCAGTCCACCCAACATCATTTATTGAAAACATTGCACTACAGAGTCAGCCTTTCACAAATTAAATGACTAAATGTTGTGTGGTTTCTAGACTCTTTATCCTATCCCATTGAGTTTTTTGAGTTTTCTGTGCATCAATATCACACAGTTTTATTGATTGTAGCTTTATAGTAAGTCTTCATAGCTGGTAGTCTAAACTTTTCAGCTTCATTTTTCTTTCCAATTGCTTTGGGTATTTGAATGTTCATAAGAATTGAAGAATCAGATTGTAAAATTATACACACACACAACCAGGATACTTGGATTTTGGTTAATATTATAACAAATTTATATAACAATTTGGGAAGATTTGTGATTTTACAAATTAAGTCCTCTGTTTATTTAGACTTTCTTTAGTTTCTCTCAGTAGCATTTTGTAGTTTTCAGTGGTGAGGTCTTGTACATTTTCTGTTAGATTTATTTCTAGATGTCTGTTGCTCTTGGATGCTAACGTAAATGTAAATGATTTTTAAATTTTTATTTTCTATATATTCTAATTTTTGTCTGTTTCCTGGTCTCCAGCACTTTTGCTAAATTCTCTAGTTTGTTGTATCCCATTTGTTTATTTTTGCTTTTGTTGCTTTTGCTTTTGGTGTCACATTAAACAAATGTTGCCAAACCAGTTGCAAGATTTTCCTTGATGTTTTATTCTATTCGTTTTCCAATTTTAGGTATTCTATTTAAGTCTTTAATTCATTTATGTAAGTGGTATAAGATAGGGGTCGAGTTTCACTCTTTTGCATGTAGTTGTCCTGTTTTCTCAATACCGTTTCCCTATTGCATCTTGTTGGCTCCTTTATCAAATATTAGTTGACTGTATAAGCATGAGTTTATTTCTGGTCTCTTGAGTCTATTCCATTGGTCTATGTGTCTTTGTCTCTTTTTTTGCCAGTACCATACTGTGTTGGTTACTATAGCTTTGTAATAAAGTTTGAAATCAGAAACTGTGATGCCTCTAGCTTTGTTCTTTATTAGGATTGCTTTGTTATCTGGGATCTTTTGTGGTTCCATAAAAATATTGCAATTTAAAAAATATTTCCTTGAAAAATGCCATTTGAGCTTTAATAGGGATTTCATTGAATCTATAGATGGCTTTCAGTAGCATAGGTACTAAAGTTAACAATATTAACAATATTATTAACAATATTAACAATATTGTTAATGATATTAACAATATTAACTCTTATAATTGAAGAAAACAGGATATCTTTCCATTTATTTGCATCTTCCATTTATTTAATGAATGTCTTGTAATTTTCAGTGTACAGATCTTTCACCTCCTTGTTTAAATTTGTTCCTAAATATTTTAAGTTTTTGATGCTATTGTAATTGATATTTTTCTTTATTTATTTTTCAGATAGTGCATAGGAAATGCAACTCATTTTTTAGATTGACTTTATATCTTACAACTTTATTGAATTTATTGATTAGTTATTAATAGAATGGCTTTTTGGGAGTCTAGAATTTTCTATATATAAGATCATATCATCTGAAAATAGAAACAATTTTATTTTTTCTTTATGATTTGAATGTCTTTGATTTATTTTTTTCTTGCCTCATTGCTATGATTAGGACCTCCAGTACTATGCTGAATGGGTGTAGTGAGAGTGAACATATTTGTGTTATTCCTGATCTTAAAGGAGAAACTTAGAGGGGAACTCCTTCATGGATCAAAAAATAAATTGAAATGAAAGATTTTCTATCTTTGGAGAAACACTAAAGTAAATTTTTAGAGAATATATAAGAATAAAGGAATTAGTGAGGATGTATTAAGAATATATAAACCAGTGCACCGGCTTTGAGTGCCCTGTTTCATGCATCGAACTTGGACCAGTGATCTGTTTCACATATGGTAATATACATGCTTCAATGCTGTTTTCTCAAATCATCCCACCCTCATCTTTTCCCACATAGTTCTAAAGAGGGATGGGAGGGGGAGGGAGATGGGAGGAGTGTTTGGGATGGGGGACACATGTACATCTCTGGCTGATTCATGTCAGTGTATGGCAAAAACCACTACAATATTGTAAAGTAATTAGCCCTCAATTAAAATAAATTAATTAATTTAAAAAAGAATATATAAACCAAAAGAAAGCTGCAATTGACAATACTGTAGTTCAGTCGCTAAGTTGTGTCCAACTTTTTGCAACCCCATGGACTGCACTAAGCCAGGCTCCCCTGTCCTTCACTACCTCCTGAAGTTTGTTCAAACTCAGGCCCATTTAGTCAGTGATGCCATCCAACCATCTGATCCTCTGTTACCCACTTCTCCTCCTGCCTTCAATCTTTCCCAGCATTAGGGTCTTTTTCAAAGTATGGGAGCTCTTTGCATCAGGTGACCAAAGTATTGGAGTTTCAGCTTAAGCATCAGTATTTCCAATGAATATTCAGAATTTATTTCCTTTAGCATTGACTGGTTTGATCTCTTAGCTGTCCAAGGTACTCTCAAGAGTCTTCTCCAACACCACAATTCAAAAGCGTGAATTCTTTGGCACTCAGTCTTCATTATGCTTCAGCTCTCACATCCATACATGACTACTGGAAAAACCATAGCTTTGACTAGATGGACCTTTGTTGGCAAAGTGATGTCTCTGCTTTTTAATACACTGTCTAGGTTTGTCATAGCTTTTCTTCTAAGGAACAGGTATCTATTAATTTCATGACTGCAGTCAACCATCCACAGTGATTTTGGAACCCCAGAAAATAAAGCCTGTCACTGTTTTCACTTTTCCCCCGTCTGTTTGCCATGAATTGATGGGACTGGATGCCATGACCTTTGTTTTTTGAATGTTGAGTTTTAAACCAGCTTTTACATTCTCCTCTTTCACTTTCATCAAGAGGCTCTTTAGTTCCTCTTCACTTTCTGCCATTAGAGTGCTGCTGCTGCTGCTGCTAAGTTGCTTCAGTCGTGTCCGACTCTGTGCGACCCCATAGATGGCAGCCCACCAGGCTCCCCCGTCCCTGGGATTCTCCAGGCAAGAACTGGAGTGGGTTGCCATTTCCTTCTCCAATGCATGAAAGTGAAAAGTGAAAGTGAAGTCGCTCAGTCGTGTCCAACTCTTCGCGACCCCATGGACTGCAGCCTACCAGGCTCCTCCATCCATGGATTTTCCAGGCAAGAGTACTGGAGTGCTATCATCTGCATATCTGAGGTGATATTTCTCCCAGCAATCTTGATTCCAGCTCATAATTTATTCTGCCTGGCATTTCGCATGATGTGTTCTATATATATGTTAAATAAACAGGGTGACCATATATGGCTTTGACATACTCCTCTTCCAATTTTGAACCAGTCTGTTGTTCCATGTCTGGTTCTAGCTGTTGCTTTTTGTCCTGCATACAGGTTTCTTAGGAGACAGGTAAGGTGGTCTGGTATTCCTATTTCTTTAAGAATTTTCCAGTTTGTTGTGATCCACACAGTCAAAGGCTTTAGCATAGTCAATGAAGCAGATTTTTTTTCTGGAATTCTCTTGCTTTTTCTATGATCCAGAGGATATTGGCAATTTGATCTCTGGTTCCTCTACCTTTTCTAAATCCAGCTTGTATATCTGGATGTTTTAGGTTCATGTACTGTTGAAGCCTAGCTTGAAGGATTTCGAGAATGACCTTGCTAGTATGTGAAATGAGTACAATTGTGCAGTACTTTGGACATTCTTTGGCATTGCCTTTTTTTGGGATTGGAATGAAAACTGACATTTTCCAGTCTTGTGGCCGCTGCTGAGTTTTCCAAATTTGCTGGCATATTGAGTGCAGCACTTTAATAGCATTGTCTTTTAGGCTTTGAAGTAGCTCAACTGGAATTTCATCACCTCCACTAGCTTTTTTTGCAGTGATGCTTCCTAATGCCTACTTGACATCACGAACTCCAGGATGTCTGGCTGTATGTAAGTGACCACATCATTGTGGTTATCCTGGTCATTAAGACCTTTTTTTTTTTCTTTTGTACAGTTCTATGTACTCTTGCCACCTCTTATTTATCTCTTTGGCTTTTGTTCCATCCTTGCTGTTTCTGTCCCTTATCATGCCCATATTTGCATGAAATCTTCCCTTGCTATCTCCAATTTTCTTGAAGGGATCCTATCCTTCTTGTATATGAATAGACAACCAAGGATACCCATGTGTGTGTGTGTGTATGTGTGTGTAGTGGGTAAAACAAGAAGGCCAAGATAAAAAGCAGGACAAAAATATACTATAAAAGCACAATTGAGCAACATTCAAGATGTTACATTCAAAGAACAAGAACATAGCTTAGGGAAAAGGATCACTCAGAAAACAAGAAATATGTTGAAGATTAAAAACATGATTGTAAAATGAAAGAAGCAATAAAAATTCTGGAAAGAGAAGAAAGTATGAAACAAGAGATGGGAGAAATAAAGGATCAATTCTCAAGAGAGCTAATCCCTGTTATTGAAAGTACAAGTAGCAAAGAATAGAAGATGCTGAGAGAGAAAAAAATGGACGGGAAACAAGAGAAGAAACTTCCCCCAAAGGATAGTAGTCTTTATATTGAAACAGCTCTCTGAGTGCTCAAGACAGTAATGAAAAAGACATTGCAACTGGATTTATCACTGAGAAATTCCAAGGCACTGGGAATATTGTATGCAGAGCAGGACTTGGAACACTATAATCTCTCAGTCAGGGTTTGTTAATATCATTATCATAAAATATAAAGAAAGAGGAAACCATCACCTCATAGGATAAGCATCATTGGATTCTAGAAGAGAATGCTTTCAGTGTTTTCAGGAGAACAAAACCAAGTTGACCTGAAATTCCATACTCAGTTGAACCATCACTTGAAAGCAGAGGTTGGTTTAAGGGCTTAAGAAAGTTTGTCAGCTAGGCAGCTTTCTAAAAAATTAGGTAAATTTACACACAACCCAAACTTAAATACATGTTACTAAGTGAGAGAAGCCAATCTGAAAAGGCTACCGTGCTGCGTTGTTCTAAGTACATGACATTCTGGAAAAGGCAACCTGGGGAGAGTAAGACGACCAGGGACTGCCAGAGGTTGGGGAGGAGAGGGATAAAGAGGAGGAGCACAGAAGATTCTTAGGGCAATGAAAATATTCTGTGTGATACCATAATAATGGGTACCGTATTTATGCATTTGTCCTAACCCATTAACTGTACAACAGAGTGAACCATAATGTAAGCTGTGGGGTTTGGATGAGTATTATGTATCAGCGTAGATTTTTCAGCTGTAACAAATGTATTGCTTTGGTGGGGGATGTTGAAAATACATATGGGGGGTTAGAAGGCATACAGGAAATCTTTGTGTATTTCCCCAATTTTGATGCGAACATAAAACTCCTCTAAAACAATAGTCAATTTTTAAAAAAAGGTTTAGAATTTAAAACAATAATACTTGTCTTCTGAAACAAAGCAAAACAAAAGGAGTCCCAGAGTGATGTAAGTCACAGTTCAAAACAATGAGTAACTGTCTTAGACAGTTATGCACAAAATTACAAAGTACTAAATTGCAGAAAGAAATAGGGGGACATGAACAAAAGCACAGTTGTAATGATAGAGCCTAATGAAGGCACATTCTCAGTCCTTGACCTGCCAAGCAAACCAAAGAGGTGTTTAGTCTGAACTTTGAAATCTACACCAGTGCCTTGACCTCTGAGGGGAGACCATTCTCTTCTCATTGAACACAAATTAGGCCATCAAAATATCAGTAGATTTTAAAAAGTAGATATATTGCAAGTTACATTCTTTGACCATTTGAAAAATAATATCAGATAACAATAAAAAAATGCCCTCTCTACCTAACCATTGTTTAGAATTGAAAACAATAATATGTGTCTTCAGAACAAAGCAAAACAAACCCTTGGACTAAATGCAAAATCAAAACTGCAATTACCAAAATATCTGCCTTTCAGTCCTGCACTGAGGGAAGAATTCATATTTTTCACCTTTTGAGAATCAAGCAAAACAAAAAGGAAAATAAGTTAATTTAAGGATTCAACTTGAAAAGTTGATAAAAAGCAACAGATTCAACCAAAGCAAAATAGAAAGTAACAATAATAGTAAAAAAAAAAAAAAAAGCTGAAATTTGATGAATTAGGGACCAGAAAAACAGTTGACTGAAAGTTGGATTAAAATATGGGAAAATAGCTAAATTTCTAGAAAAACTCAAATAAGGAAAAAAAGTACTAAAGCACATTAACCAGGAGAGAGGTAAAGACCCGCAAACGCAGAGACTTGAAAGGCTAAGAAGGAACCACTTTGTAAAACTGATATAAAAACTTGATGACAACATGGATGAAATTGATCATTTTACCGGGAAATATGAAGATTGACCTTGATAAAAGAAGAAAAGCTGAATAAATAAGTAATTGTGGTATGAATTGAAAACTTTGGTAAAGAAACACCTCAAGGAGCTATAGGCCCAGGCATTTCTCTTTCTTTTTAACCTTTAAGGAACATCTATGGAATAAAAATATTCTTGTTAACACAGTGAAAATAAATATACATGTTTCAAAAACAATAGCTGACATTGTGCTTAATGGCAAAATGATCAAAACATTTACAACAAAATGTGCATTAAGATAAGGGTTGTTTCTATCACTACTATTACCTAACATTGAAAAAAATTAAAGTTCTCCTGAATTTTCTCAGTAAAATAGGTAAAGAAGCATATTTTTCCTTAACGTGATTAACAAATATGTCTATTTCAAATGGCAGATAGTACCAGGTGAGATACTAAAAAAGCTCTTTAAAATCAGTAGCATGATAAGGATGTGTTCAATTGTTGCTGTTATTTAGTATAATTATGAAGTTGTTAGGTAGTATAATTAGATAGGAAAATGACATGAGCTAAAATTCAAAAAGAGGTGTATTCATCACTATTTGCAGTTGATATGTTTATATTCTTGAAAAACCTGAGAATCAACTCAATAACTGTGAGCACGAGGCACCCAACCAAGAAATATTTGTTGAAGGGCTTCCCTGGTAAGAATCCACTTCCAATGCAGGGGACTCTAGGTTGATCCCTGGTCGGGGAACTAAGATCCCACATGCTGTGGAGAAACTAAAAGCCACACGAACATGACTGAGTCTGCAAGACAGAATTAGAGAATCCATGCTCCGCAAGGAAAGATCCTGCATGGCACAGCAAAGATCTCAAGTGCCACAGCTGAAACCTGATGCAGCCAAACAAATGAATAAATACGTAAATATTAAAAAAGAAATATGTGTGGAGTATACATTTCATGGGTGGCACTAAAATTACAGTGATGGCCAGGAGGGAGTCCCTGCCTTCATGGAGTATATATTTCAGTTGGGGAGATGGACAGTAGCATATAAAAACCAACAATTGTATCATCGAATGTCGTGTTTTGATAGAGACTGCAAAGAAAACCATGGGAAGAACATGAAAAATGGGGATGCCCACATTAGGTGAGGAGGAGAAGGAAGTCTGCTCCGCTAAAGAACTTTCAACATTGAAACCATGCCAGGCAAGACTTTGATGTAATTCCTTTCTTCTCCATCTCTCCCCTCCTTACTTTCTCTTTGAAACTGACAAGATAATTTAATGTTTAGCTGGAAAAATAAATGTGAAAGGGTAAAACAAAAATTTTGAATAAAGACAAATGGGGGTCAGTGGGGAGGGAAGTAAATGTATTATATTGACATATTTTCTTAATATTATTAAGCAATGAATAAAGTGGCATGGTACTATTTCCATAAATATAAAGTGAGACAGTGAAATTGAATATGAGGTCCAAGTTTATAAATGAACTGAGTATATAAAAATCTTGGTGCATTAGCTCCAGCTCAGGTAACATATTCTGTCAATCAGCAGACTTAAAAATGTTAACATATATTAACACATTTTATATATCCATATATTTCACTTTAAGTACAATTAGTAATTTCATATTTCTCAGGTACTGTACTTAATGACCACAGTGATCAAATGCTTGAAGAAAACAACATAGAAGTCTTTGAATTTCAGCCCTAGGAGGCATGAACAGATTTTTTAAGAAGTCTGTCCTCAGAAATACACATAATTCTCATGAACAATACTATGTATTATTTTAAGGTAATAACTGGTGACATATGCTTAATAATAAATGCTGCAGAAATTTCAAAGTTGATTTTTAAAATTCTAAGTAAAAATATGCAGAGAAATTGTCATGATTCTTACAAAAAGTTTGCATGTTATGCCATGTTAATTCTATGTGCATTAATAAACACATTTTTAAGAAGCCACTAGAGTTATAGAGTTTCTTTGGCTAACACAATTAAATAATAACTATTCTTAGAGCTAAAACTTGGGGGCAGAAGTCCATAAGTTTTTTTCTATGGATAAGACTGATTTGATTACCTACATTTTTATAAATATACAGCAAATTTTATTTAAAATAAAGCACAAATAACAAATCAAGAAAAATTCTTAATATGCAATAATGCTTTAATCAAATTACTATAGAAGTATTTTTAATCAATGAGAAAAAGATGACACTAATACGAAAATAGGTGAAAAGCACAAGCATTTTGCACTGAATCATCTCAGTCCCTTCTTTCTTTTGTTTGCTTTGGTTAATTAAATGTTTAAAAGCAGAGGATTGGGATTTTTGAAGATACATACCCAGCAGTGGAATTGCTGGGTCATATGGTAGTCCCATTCTTAGTTTTTTTGAGAAAGCTCCATACTGTTTTCCGCAGGGACTGCCCCAATTTACAGTGCCACCAACAGTGTACGAATGTTCCCTTTCCTCCACATGCTCACCAACATTTGTTATTTGTATTATTTTTGATGATAGCCATCCTGACAGATGTGAGGTAATATCTCATTGTAGTTTTGATTTTCACTTCCTTGATGATTTGCGATGTTGAACACCTTTCCATGTGTCTATTGGCCATCTGCATTTCCTCTTTGGAATGATGTCTATTCAGGACTTCTGCCCATTCTTCAATCAAGTTGTTTGACTTTTTTGTGATATTAAGTTGTATGAACTGAGTGCATACTTTGGATATTAACCCCTTATCAGACATATGTATAAAAATTGTCTCCTGTTTAGTTGGTTGCTTGTCTTCCTACTTTGTTGATGGTTTCTTTTGCAGTACAAAAGCTTTTAAGTTTAATTAGGTCTCATCTATTTAGCTTTGCTTTTATTTCCTTTGCCTTAGGAAAGAGATCCAAAAAAATATTGCTACTATTTATATCAAAGAGTGTTCTTCCTGTGTTATAGTTTTTAGTTCCACATTTAGGTCTTTAATCCATTATGAGTTTATTTTTGTGTATGGTGTTAGATAATTTACATTCTTTTACATGCAGCTGTCCAATTTTCCCAGAAAAACTTTTTGAAGAGACTGCTGCTGCTGCTAAGTCACTTCAGTCGTGTCCGACTCTGTGCGACCCCAGAGACAAGGCTCCCCCGTCCCTGGGATTCTCCAGGCAAGAACACGTTTCTTCAATTGTATACTCTTGCCTCCTTTACCATAGGTTAATTGACCATAAGTATGTGAGTTAGTTTCTGGATTCTATTCTGTTCCATTGATCTTTGTGTCTATTTTTGTACAAGTACCATACTATTTTGATTACTGTGGCTTTGTAGTATGGTCTGAACTCAGATAGTAGGAGTCCTCCAACTCTATTCTTTCTCCAGATTATTTTGGCTATGTGGAATCTTTTGTATTTCCATACATAATTTGAAATGATTTGTTCTAGTTCTGTGAAAAATGCCATTGGTATTTTGATAGGGATTGTATTGAATCTGAAGACGGCCTTGGATGGTATAGTTATTTTATTTGAAATGATATGTGCATCCCAATGTTCATAGCAGCATGATTTACAATTGCCAAAATGTGGATGCAACCATAGCGTCCATCAACAGATGAATGGATAGAGAAGATGTGATTATATATATATATATATAAATAGATAAAGAAGATGTGATTATATATATATGTATATGAATGGATAAAGAAGATGTAATTTTATATATATACATACACATATTCCACTAGAAAAAGTGAAGTCGCTCAGTCGTGTCTGACACTTGCGACTCCGTGGACTGTAGCCGTCCAGGCTCCTCCATCCATGGGATTTTCCAGGCAAGAGGACTGGAGTGGGATGGAACACTACTCAGCCATGAAAATGAATGGAATTTTGCCACTTGGAGGGCATTATGCTAAGTGAAATAAGTTAGACAGAGAAAGACAAACACTATAATGATATTACTTACATATGAATCTAAAAAATGCAACAGACTAGTGAGTATAATAAAAAAAGAAATAAACTCATAGACACAGAGAACAAACCAGTGGTTACCAGAGGGGAGACAGAAAGAAGGTAGGGAAGTATAGAGGTAGGAGACTAAGAGGTACTATTATATATAAAATGAGTTACAAGGATACATTGTACAATACAGAAAATACAGAGATTATGAGAGTAACCAAATCTTTTAAAATATTGTTTTTACAATAAATAAGTTAGTGAATGTATATATGAATTGTTTTTAAGAAAAAACTTCATTATACAAAATCAGCCTAAGACTACAGAACTCAGGCACAAATAAATAAAATAGAAATGCTTAACGTTATCATAACTTTACTTCCAATAGAGAGCAAACACAAAATACTTTCTTAGAAGTATATTTTTTACCCAGATAGTTTTAGAACATAGTAACCCCTATAAACACTGCTCAGTTTATTTTAAGAAGCTATGGTAACTTTAATACCATAGATGGGCAAAGATAATTCAGAAAAGATAGTTCACTTTTGAGCATAATATGAAAATATTAAGTGATATATGATGAAAAAATTTAGCAGAAGAATAATATTCTTTGATTAAAGTTTTTTCCATTAAGGGATTGGAGCTTAAATATTTATATATATTAATATAGCAAAAGAGAAAATTTACATACACTTCCTATTGAAATGACTTATAATAACACCCTCTTCCAACAATACAAGAGAAGACTCTACACATGGACATCACCAGATGGTCAACACTGAAATCAGATTGATTATATTTTTTGCAGCCAAAGATGGAGAAGCTCTATACAGTCAGCAAAAACAAGATTGGGAGCTGACTGTGTCTCAGATCATGAACTCTTTATTGCCAAATTCAGACTTAAATTGAAGAAAGTAGTGAAAACCACTAGACCATTCAGGTATGACCTAAATAAAATTTCTTACGATTATACAGTGGAAGTGAGAAATAGATTTAAGGGACTAGATCTGATAAAGTGCCTGATGAACTATGGATGGAGGTTCATGACATTGTACAGGAGACAGGGATCAAGACCATCTCCAAGGAAAAGAAATGCAAAAAGGCAAAATGGCTGTCTGGGGAGGCCTTACGAAAAGCTCTGAAAAGAAGAGAAGTGAAAAGTGAAGTGAAGTCACTCAGTCGTGTCCAACTCTTTGCGACTCCGTGGACTGTAGCCCACCAGGCTCCTCTGTCCATGGGATTCTCCAGGCAAGAATACTGAAGTGGGTTGCCATTTCCTTCTCCAGGGGACCTTCCCAACCCAGGGATCGAACTCAGGTCTTCTGCATTGCAGGCAGATGCTTTAACCTCTAAGCCACCAATCAAATCCACAGAGAACTGAAAAGCAAAGGAGGAAGAGGAAAGATAACCGTCTGAATGCAGAGTTCCAAAGAATAGCAAGGAGACATAAGAAAGCCTTCCTCAGCGATCAATGCAAAGAAATAAAGGAAAACAACAGAATGGGAAAGACTAGAGATCTCTTCAAGAAAATTAGAGACACCAAGAAAACATTTCATGCAAAGATGGGCTCGATAAAGGACAGAAATGGTATGGACCTAACAGAAGCAGAAGATATTAAGAAGAGGTGGCAAGAATACACAGAAGAACTGTACAAAAATATCTTCACGACCAAGATAATCACAATGGTGTGATCACTTACCTAGAGCCAGACATCCTGGAATGTGAAGTCAAGTGAGCCTTAGAAAGCATCACTATGAACAGAGCTAGGGGAGGTGATGGAATTCCAGCTGAGCTATTTCAAATCCTGGAAGATGATGCTGCGAAAGTGCTGCACTCAATATGCCAGCACATTTGGAAAACTCAGCACAGGACTGGAAAAAGTCACAGGACTGGAAAAGGTCAGTTTGCATTCTAATCCCAAAGAAAGGCAATGCCAAAGAATGCTCAAACTACCACACAATCACACTCATCTCACACGCTAGTAAAGCAATGCTCAAAATTCTCCAAGCCAGGCTTCAGCAATACGTGAACCGTGAACTTCCAGATGTTCAAGCTGGATTTAGAAAAGGCAGAGGAACCAGAGATCAGTGGCCAACATCCGCTGGATCGTGGAAAAAGGAAGAGAGTTCCAGAAAAACATCTATTTCTGCTTTATTGACTAGGCCAAAGCCTTTGACTGTGTGGATCACAATAAACTGTGGAAAATTCTGAAAGAGATGGGAATACCAGACCACCTGACCTGCCTTTTGAGAAACCTGTATGCAGGTCAGGAAGCAACAGTTAGAACTGGACATGGAACAACAGACTGGTCCAAACTGGAAAAGGAGTATGTCAAGGCTGTATATTGTCACTCTGTTTATTTAACTTATACGCAGAGTATATCATGAGAAACGCTGGGCTGGAAGAAGCACAAGCTGGAATCAAGATTGCTGGGAGAAATATCGATAACCTCAGATATGCAGATGACACCACCCTTATGGCAGAAAGTGAAGAGGAACTAAAAAGACTCTTGATGAAAGTGACAGAGGAGAGTGAAAAAGTTGGCTTAAAGCTCAACATTCAGAAAACGAAGATCATGGCATCTGGTCCCATCACTTCATGGCAAATAGATGGGGAAACAGTGGAAACAGTGTCAGACTTTATTTTTCTGGGCTCCAAAACCACTGCAGATGGTGACTGCAGACATGAAATTAAAAGACGCTTACTCCTTGGAAGGAAGTTTATGACCAACCTAGATAGCATATTCAAAAGCAGAGATATTACTTTGCCAACAAAGGTCCATCTAGTCAAGGCTATGGTTTTTCCAGTGGTCATGTATGGATTTGAAAGTTGGACTGTGAAGAAAGCTGAGCTCTGAAGAATTGATGCTTTTGAACTGTGGTGTTGGAGAAGACTCTTGAGAGTTCCATGGACTGCAAGGAGATCCAACCAGTCCATTCTAAAGGAGATCAGTCCTGGGTGTTCTTTGGAAGGACTGATGCTAAAGCTGAAACTCCAATACTTTGGCCACCTCATGTGAAGAGTTGACTCATTGGAAAAGACTCTGATGCTGGGGCAGGAGGAGAAGGGGACGACCGAGGATGAGATGGCTGGATGGCATCACTGACTCAATGGACGTGAGTTTGAGTGAACTCTGGAGTTGGTGATGGACAGGGAGGCCTGGCATGCTGCGATTCATGGTGTCACAAAGAGTCAGACATGACTGAGTGACTGAACTGAACTGATCACCCATTCCAAGCAACAAAATCCAAAACTTTATGAGTATAATAAAAATTAAATTTTCTTTATCAAGAAAGATGATTTTGCTTCCAAAATAACAGCTGAATCACACATAAGGATGAAAAACTAAAAATATTTTTTACCTAAAAAAGAATTCTTACAATCCCTGCCATATTTAATATGGTCTTTAAATCATGACCAATGGAATAAAACAAGAATAAAAAATAAGAGGGATGACTATTTGAAAGGAAATGATACTTATTGTCATTTATGTGTTACAGAATTATGTACCTGGAGAACGCAAGGGAATACACTGAGAAATTACTACACTGTTTGATGAATCCAGAAATAATGTCGGGTCAAAGTAAAGACACAAATAAAAAGTTATAATATTTCTATATACCAATGATATAATGATCTTAACATATACCATTCACAATAGCAACCCAAATGTAAATGTCTAGGATAAAGTTCACAAGGAAGTGTAGAAACTGTGATGAAAAAAGAATAAGGGCTGAAAATGGAAAATTGTGCCATGTTATTGAATTAAAATTAAAAAGGAGATGGAAGTTATCAACCATTTCTCTAATATCTAGAAGTTTAATTAAATCTACTGGCAACCCACTCCAGTATTCTTGCATGGAGAATTCCATGGACAGAGGAACCTGGTGGGCTACAATCCACGGGGTCACCAAGAGTTGGACACGACTAAGTGACTAACTTTCACTTTTTCAAATCAAAATACTTGCAGGACTTTGGAGGGGGTAGTGCTTTGTAAAATTACTATGAAACTCACCTGGAACTTCAGAATTGCTAAGAACACTTTGAAAAGGAAATCGACAGATAAGGAGGGGCTTGCAAGACTGAGTAAGGAACATTCAATGATACACTTGTATCTTTGTATATGGTGGTCCCCACGTACTTGTGAGAATATGTTCCAGGACTCCCAGCAGATACCTGAAATTCACAGACAGTACCAAATCATAAAGAGATTATGTTTTTTCCTATACATAGATATAGATGATGAAGTTTAATTTATAACTTAGGTGTAGGCGCAGTAGGAGTTTCCTAACCAACAAGATAGAGCCATTATAACAATATGCTATAATAAGCGTTACATGAATAGGGTCTCTTAAAATATTTTGGACAAATCTAAATGCCTTTTTCATCTTAACTAAGCAATTATCATGTACTGTGACAATACATTTTGCAGGTTGACGTGTGGCAGCAAAACCTCCATGGGTTTCTTTTTCCTCCTTCACAATTTCAAATTGATAAACTATTTAAATATGAAATTTGAAACCACAGAAAGATTTTAAGAAAATACATGAACATTTATTTAAAGTTGTGATGTACAAGTACTTTCTAAGAGTATATATAAAGGCGTAGTCCATAAAATAAAAGACTGATGGATTTCACTACTACAATGTGACAAAATTCTTTATGTCGAAATAATTATCAACAAACCAAAATATATTAGACCACAAGCTGAGGGAAAATTTTTGCACCAGAAGTATTTAGTATCATTATTATACTAGAGTGCTTACAAATCAAAAATCAAAGGACAAACATGTAACATAAAATGTGCAAAGAAAATTAACAGGAAATTTTAAAATGAAGGATCACCGTGGCTGATGAATGTAAGAAAAAAAGTTCAATCTTTACTAAGTTATAGAGTCAGTAAAAGAGGAAATGATAAATGCAGTGCATTTAGTTCAGTGCCAGGAACATCGAAAGTTCTAGATAAGTATTAATTTATTGCAATATCATGATGGTGATGGTGATGGTGATGATGATGACGATGGTAGTGGCGATGATTATGGTGGAGATGACAATATTTCTTTCAAGTGATAGTACTGACTATTAACATATCAAACAGTGGTATAGGGTTTATTCTGTTGGTGAAATAGTAATATAATGCACTTCCGAAGTGTGATTTTGCAATGTATAACCAAAGTGTTGAAAAAGAGAACTTCTTTTGAGAGTTATTCTCATTCGTATGTTTATACTAATGAAATCAGTATTGATTATAATAGTTACCGTAAAATTGGGTGCAATGGAAGCTTGGTTAAAGTATAAGACATCTACCTGGAAGAAAATTATGTGGTGGCTTATAGTGACATTGAAGAAAATAATTTATTGGCATGACCTTAGTCCCAGCGTGTTAGGTGAAATGGATATTAAAGTTCAAGTATGTATATACGTACTCAGATGAAACCTGCATATGCATTTAAATGTTATCAGCGCTAATGTCCAGATGGAGGGATTATGAGCCACTTTGATTTTCTTCTTTGAGTGTGCGTGTTTCAACATTTTCTATAATGAGCAGGTAGTAAGCAGAAAGATAGAAAACCTACTGGTAAAAATATTATCTTTCAATTTTCAGAAGAAACATCCTAAGGGAATTTGGGAGCTGAGATTTGGGGCAAGCATTTAGAATTGGCTGTATAATCTCCCCTCATGGCAGTCCTTAATTAACAGAGGTGAGGCTCGTTGGGCAGAATGGCTGGAGCCCTGCAGCTGCCAGGGGCTGAAGAGGGTCAGGAAGCTTAATCAATCTGAGATACATGGCACTCTTCGAGGTGGAACAGCCCAATGTGTCCTTGCTTACTGGCATTGTGTCAATAGGAGGAGAGGGATTTAGCTGTATAAACACAGGGCTTGAGTGGCAGTACCCTAAATGCTTAGCCAATAGATCAGGAATTAAATGCAGACCCATAGACTAGAGTTAGCAAGCTCTCTGGCAATTATTTGGTCAGGCTCCCCAAATCTGCAGGAGACCTCACAGCGTTCATGCTCCCCTCCGTGACTGGTGGACCTAACTTCTCTGCCATCCCAGTGGTCTGCTCCTGGATGGGAGGTATGGAGCCTGACAAATCCCTTTCTGCCTGGACTGTTGCTACTGCAGAGGCCAAGGAAGGTGCAAGCGGATGTTTGTAGAAAATGGATTCTCTCTGAAAGCTGTCCTGAGAGTTGGCACTCAAGATAGGAGATTGTAGGATGGATTGAACATGGGTGCTTCGGGTAATAGGGTGAGGAAAGCCCTGGAAGGCCCCACCAGTGCACTGCCCATTCTGCTTCTATCTCCCTTAGTTTAGGTCAACATACAAAGCAACTGCTGTGCTCCAGGCCTTGTGCTAAACCTGGGCCCACTGAGCCCCTATTCCTGGACTCCAGTCCTGCTTGCTTCGTTCTCCAACTTGAATCCCTCAAGTGACTTCCTGTTTCCCCTATGATAAAAGTCCTTCAAAGCCCCTCACTATTCTTCCAGGCCCCTTGATTCTTCCTCTACCATATTCTCCTCCCCTTAGACAATTATTAACTTGCTTAACACCTACTCACACTTCCTCCAGGAAGCCTTCCTTGATTTCTTAAGATTTGGTAGTCTCCTTTCCATACATTATGGCACATCCTCTAAATCTGAGGCCACTCAGTCCCAGGATGGTGTGTCTGTCTTGGCTGGTACCTAGTATGGTTCACAGCTTATTGTAGGTACTCAGTTTTGAACAAACAATTGAATAAATGATTGAACTTAACATGAGGAAGAGTCAGTCTCTTTTGATAAGTGGCTTAGAGGGGAGACAGACACAGTGCATGCTAGGGATGGCCTCAAATAGACATGCAATCAAGGGACGGCTGCAGGAGAGGAGAGACGATTGATTCATTTGGCCTGAGAGCAGATGATTCTGGGTCTTTTCTCATAGAAGAGGAATCTAGCTATCAGGTCCCTGGAAGGATGACTAGAGCATGTTCAGGTCCCTGGAGGGATGACTAGAGCATGTTCTGGGAGCACGGACCCAGCATGGAGGGCCCAGGAATCAGAGCACACCCGGCAAGAGAGAGTCCTAGAGCACATCACTGCCATTTAATGACTGAGCTGGCAATTATGTGTCTGGCTCCAGGTAACGTAAAGTCCTGATGGGGTCCAGCCTCCTTTCCCTGTGCCTGCACCAACAGTGCTCGGCTGATCTCTTTCCTGGCCTCTTGACAGTCAGGCCTGAGGATGTAGGCTGAATTTGGGCAGCTGGGGAGGGAGGGGTGGGCCAGCCTTGCTCAACAGCAGCACCATATGTCCACGCTTTGGCCTATTCCAGTCATGTCCCTGGGCTGCCCAGCTGTCACTATCATAATTACCGCAGCCACGGCTGGGGGAAGTGTGTGGATGTGGGGACCCTTTGGTCTCCTTAGAACTTTACTACTGTTGTTATAGCTTATCCGGACACAGCCTGCCTTCTGTTAGTCTCTTGAAAATGGCTGTAATTCCCATCCGTCATGGGGGTGAGCCAGCTGCTGCAGGGGCAGCTGTCAGGGAGAGGGTTCTGTGTGTTGCTGACATGCTGGCCCTGACCTTGGGGAGGTGGCTGCTCTAAGCTGAGTGCCTTTCTTGGGACAATGTTTGGACCATTCTGTTTTTCTTAACCTGGGGGCTTGATCTCTTTGTACTTTATGTATGCCCATGACCTGCTTGCTCATTGCCTCGATCTGCCCTGGACCGTGAACTACAAGTCAATGGGCACTATAGATAGGTCATAATCTTCTGCTATGAGAGGCTGTATCTTAGATCTTAAAGTTATCATTCTTTCCTACATTATGAAAGGAATATCTAATGATAATTTCAATAAAAATAGATAATATTTATTAACTATTTACTATGTTCCAGACATCACACCTATAAGGTATAAACAAGGTATAAATAAGGTGTGTGTGTGTGTGTGTGTGTGTGTGTGTTAGTCGCTCAGTTGTATCTGACTCTTTGTTACCCCTTGGACTGTAGCCCACCAGGCTCCTCTGCCCATGGAATTCTCCAGGCAAGAATACGGGAGTGGGTTGCCCTTTTCTTCTCCAGGGGATCTTTCTGATCCAGGGATTGAACCCAGGTCTCCTGCTTTGCGGGTGGATTCTTTACCATCTGAGCCACCAGGGAAGCACTACACTTACAACTTTAAAAGATCTTTTAGCGTAATACCTTGAACTACATCATGAGATAGGCAAATATTTCCATTTTTCACGTAAGGAACCCTGTCCAGTGAGGTTATGCAATTAATACAGTGTCACACAGCTAATGAATTGGAGGCTGGGATTCAAGACTGGAGAATTCTGCTTTTCAGGTCCATGCATGTGGCTTAAGAAAGGAAATTTGGAAAACAAAACAAAAAAAAAAAGGGAAAAAAATCACCAATAATTTCACTTTCCAAATACAGCTCATTATAATCTTGTTTTATTTTCTTTTATAAATTTTTCTATTCCTGTTTATCCATAACTGTGATTATATTGTGTAACCAATTTTGTCTTATTCTTTTAAGCTTCCTCCTTGGAAGAAAAGATATGACAAACCCAGACAGCATATTAAAAAGTAGAGACGTTACTTTGCCAACAAAGATCTGTATAGCCAAAGCTATGGTTTTTCCAATAGTCATGTATGGATGAGAGAGTTGGACCATAAAGAAGGCTGAGCACTGCAGAACTGATGCTTTTGAACTGTGGTGGTAGAGAATACTCTTGATGGTCCCTTGGACTGCAAGGAGATCAAATCAGTCAATCCTAAAGGAAATCAACCCTGAATATTCATTGGAAGGACTGATGCTCAAGCTGAAGCTCTAATCCTTTGGCCACCTGATGTAAAGAGCCGACTCATTAGAAAAGACCCTGATGCTGGGAAAGACTGAGGTAGGAGGAGAAGGGGATGACAGAGAAGGGCATGGTTGGATGGTATCACCAACTCAATGGACAAGAGTTTGAGCAAACTCTGACAGCTGGTAATGGGCTGGGAAGCCTGGCATGCTGTAGTCCATGTGGTTGCAGTGAGTTGGACGTGACAGAGCGACTGAACAACAGCAACAACAGTTATCACATAAGCGCTTTCTCATGATGGTATCATATCCATTGTGTGGGGCTTAATACTCTTTATTGTTCCTTTTTGGTTGCTCATTTGGTTATGTCTATTTTTTCCCTAGTGTAATGAAGAAAGTAACATTAATGCATAAGTGTGTGTATGTGTGTGGCTCACCGATGTGCGCTGCTTACTGTATACTTACGTTCTTGTTAAAGGTTTTACATAGAGTATATAATTTATTCTTGAGTAACTCTGGGAGGCAAGGAAATATTAGCTTCCCCATCATACAGATCAAGAAACAAAGGTTTAGACAGCTAAATAAGCCACCCAAGGTTACATAGCTGGTGAGGGGTAGTGCCAAAATTGAAATGGATGTCAGCCTGACAAAAGCCATGCTTTTGGCCATTAGTCCGTACTTTGACTATAAATCTTTCCCCCATATGATGTTTTTCCTTTTATTCTTGGATGTACTCTCGTAAGTGGAATGACTGAGTCGAGGGGGATAACTATTTTTTAAATTCATTGGAGGAATTTACATTCCGTTTCTGTTGTATCTTTTCCTTGACAGCCTTAAGTATGATCATTGAGCCCACTGGTAGGCTTATTACCCAACCCAGTCCTTAACGATTTGTGACAGCCTAGGTTTACTTCTTGCTTATGCTCATGTCCACCCTGTGACAGCTGGGCTCTGCTCCCGGGGTCCTCACATTGGGACGACTGAGCATTTGCTGTTAAGAATGTGGCTTGGTCACTTTTACAGAAGGAGAGAGAGCTCTGGGTATCTCCCACTCAGTGAGCTGGCTCACAAGCAACTGATGTCCCTTCTGCTCATAGCTTATTGACTCAAACCAGTAACAGGGCTCCACCCACAGGGAGCCAGGAATATAGATTTTCACGTGTCCTTGAGGGAGAGGGGGCTGGAAATATCTGATGAAGGCTGTAATGATGAACAAGTCATAAAAGTGACTTATTGGATAGTTGACAATGAGACAGGCTATGATCTGGGACCTGGGACCCTGAACCCTTTGCTGAAGTGCTTGCACCTGGACAAACATCTCTTTGAACAACAAAATACAAAGAAGCTGTAAGGGACTTAAAAACCTGCATGTACAGTTAGGGCAAATTAGGGACAACGAGGTACAAAAAGACCAAAAAACCCTGACTGACACTTCAGAAGAGTGCGGAGCAAAAGCAAGATACTGCACATGCCCCTGTACACAATGCCACCTAGGGGTTGACAAACCACCTGAGCCACCCCTCCACCCCTCCCTGTCTGAGGAACCAGCTTGTCCCCCTCAGCAGGGGAGCGAGCAAGGGAAACTGTTACTTATTCTGGTTTCCCTCTGCTGCAGCAGGGACCCAATAAAGCCTTGCCTGAATTTCTTGTCCACCCTTTTACCAATCTCTACTGATTGGGAAAGGCTAAGAACCCTCATTGGTATCAACAGCAGTAACACGTTGCATAGTCTGACATTATTTTCCTTGGTGAGTCTTAGTATTTCTTCATATATTCTTGGCTGATTGGACCTCCTTTTTTTGTAGCTTGCTTGTCCTATTCATACCTTAGTGCATTTCACAAATGGTTTCCTGATGGGACAATGCCCTTAAATGAGTGAGTGAAAACACCTGGAGTGTCAAAAGCTAATTTCCCTCAGATATTTTTAACCTTTATATATGAACTATCCTATTCATTTATTCCTATTTTTTCAAAGAAGTGGCCCAGAATTTACATTAAGTTTAGGTTGAATTAATTTATGTTAAGCTCATCTTTTTAGTTAATCCATGAAAATGGAGTGAGTTTTCTGAGTTTCTAGGGGCTTTAGCATCTGGATTTAAAACTCTGATCTACTCTTGGACCCCTTCTTTTCCTTGGTCCCACACATCCTACCTGGCACCTGGCTGAGAGTATCCATCTCCAACCATGTTGATCTTTGAGTCCATCTTCTCCCTGGCATTCCCACTCCTCTGTCCCTAGGTTAGGGGGAAACAAAACAATTGAAATAACTTCCTAGCTGTATTTTAGAGGCCATTCTAACTATACCATCCTTCTCCACAAAACCTTTCACAGTGACTTCCCTTTCCAGTGGGCCTATTTGCCATGGTCATACACACAGATTTTTAGATGGGACACAAATGAATAGTTTTATAGTGATAAATAAATCTTCACATGTATTAGAAAGGTAATTACCTAGCTGAATCAACTTGTGCATTGGCACTTATTATTGCTTATGATAAGGCTATGAGTTAGGCAAAACGTTCTCTGATGTACCTTGTACCAATGTTTTCTTAGGTCAGTCTCCCAAGGCAATAGAAATAAACAAATGGGACCTAATCAAACTTAGAAGTGTTTGCATAGCAAAGAAAACCAGAAACAAAGTGAAAAAACAATGTATCACAAACAGTGCAATTGACAAGGGCTTAATTTCCAAAATATATAAACAGCTCATATAATTCAATAACAAAAAACAAATAACCCGAATTGAAAAATGGGGAAAAGACATAAAGAGACATTTCTTCCAAGACATGCAAATGGCCAACAGGCACATGAAAAGATGCTCAACATCATCACTCATTATAAGAGAAGTGCAAATCAAAACTACAGTGAGGTAACACTTCACACTGGTCAGAATGTCCACCATTAAAAAAGCTACAAATAATAAGTGCTGGAGAAGGTGTAGAGAGATGGGAACCCTTCTACACTGTTGGTGGGAATGTAAATTGGTGTGGCCACTATGGAAAACAATTTGGAGGTTCCTCAAAAAAGCTGAAAATAGAGCTACCATTTGATCCAGCAATCCCACCCTGGGCATATGTCCAGAGAAAACTATAATTCAGAAAGACAAGGCTATAAGTAAAAGTGAGTAAAATGCAAAAATTTCAAGGAAAGTATCTAGTTGGTAGCATTATAGGGTGCATGCAGATTTGGCAAAGATAATGGAATGGCATGTAAATGACTGAAGTTTGGGAAAGATTGTTCAAAATCTAACATGCAAACTGTATAGTTTAGATAGAAATATATAGAACCAGCCCCAATCTAGGGCCTGCCCTTCCCCCAACACTATGTGCTAGTCCTAGAATTATAAATGCTGATCATCCCTCATGGCTGGCAAAGGTAAAATTCTTTGCCCTTTTTGGGTCCTCACTTATTTTTTTTAACCTGTATTTTCCATGATTGTTTAAAGTCTTACTTTCCCTTCTAGATATTTATTCGAAAGCACAGCCTGGGCTTTCTTTCAGTGGCCGGCGTTAGCCTGCAGAAAATGTTTTACAACTTGGAAAGCTTCTGGATAGCTATGTTCTAAAGGCTTCTCACAATAGCCTCTTGAGATTGTTCATCTCCATTGCAGAGGAATTCCTCAAGGCTCAGATAGTGTCAAGTGCCCCCCAGCTCACTGTTGCCAGGATTCAGACTCAGGAAAACAACTTAGTAACTATGCTTTCCCCACCCTATCACACCGTGCTTCTGCTCCTCACTGAATATAGCACAGTGTCTGCATACAGTTGGTGCTCAATAAAGGTTTGTGGAGTGAAGGAACTATTGGTCCATTCTTATTTCTATGACTTTCATTCACTTCATGCATTACAACATTTCCTAGCATTCTTCTCTCCTCAGCACAATACTTCTTTCCTCCCATCTAAGTACTTGAGTGGTGCTTTGGGGACAAGGGCATCTCCTTCAAAGTAAGGATGCCTTGAAAATGCAAGTGGCAGTGCAATAAAGTTGGAAAAACAACACTCTGAAATATGGTTTGAGAACTCCTTGAATAGGGTCATCTATATCCTCTGAGGTGCCCAGAAGCACCTTTTGTGGAAGACAGTATGTTGAAGAATTAACCTGTGTTTTAAATGTGAATACTATTACGCTGAATGCATTCTAGACCAGCAGAGCCATGCCAAATACTTAGAATCAGTGAATCAGGGCATAGTCATTGCGGGCAGCAATGATGTCCTAGAGACAGCAGGAGATGCAGATGAGCTGGGTTCTGCTCTGGTCTTTGCTACTCACTCCCATGAGCACTGGCATAAGTAACCCAGGTGGGATGTGCTTGGCTTGATCAAGGAAGGAAGAGGACTGTATACCCACAGCCTAGGCAACAGATACAGGAGGGGTTCGAGGAGCATGACGTGGCTTGGATTCTGAGGGAGATCCAGGGGGCTAGGTTAGTCGCTTGATAAGGAAAAGTTCTTTCAATATTGGACCACTCTCTCAGGCATGCCAAAATGCCTCTCCTTGACAAAGACCCTAGGAGATGGAATAAGTAAGGTTGAGAGGCCAGACTTTTCACAGGAAGCTGTGATGCATGCATGCTCAGTCCCTTCAGTCATGTTCAACTCTTTGTGACCCCATAGACTGTAGCCCTCCAGGCTCCTCTGTCCATGGGATTTTCCTGGCAAGAATACTGGAGTGAGTTGCCATTTCCTACTCCAGGGGATCTTCCTGACCCAGGGATCAAACCCACATCTCCAACAGCTCCTGCATTGCAGGTGGATTCTTTACCACTGAGCCACCTGGGAAGCCCAGGAAGTTGTGACAGAAAAGATTTTAAAATTCATATGGTTTTTATTTTTCAATTTGTTAATGTGGTGTATTACAATGATTGATTTGCAGCTATTGAAGAATCTTTGCATGCCTGGGATAAAGCCCACCTGGTCATGGTGTATGATCTTTTTAATGTGTTGTTGGATTCTGATTGCTAGAATTTTGTTAAGGATTTTTGCATCTATGTTCATCAGTAATATTGGCCTGTAGTTTTCTTTTTTTGTGGCAACTTTGTCAGGTGTTGGTATTAGGGTGATGGTGGCCTCATAAAATGAGTTTGGAAATTTACCTTCCTCTGCAATTTTATGGAAGCGTTTGAGTAGGATAGGTGTTAGCTCTTCTTGAAATTTTGGTAGAATTCAGCTGTGAAGCCATCTGGACCTGGGCTTTTGTTTGCTGGAAGATTTCTGATTACAGTTTCAATTTCTGTGCTTGTGATAGGTCTGTTAAGATTTTCTATTTCTTCCTGGTTCAGTTTTGGAAAGTTGTACTTTTCTAAGAATTTGTCCATTTCTTCCACATTGTCCATTATATTGGCATATAATTGCTGATAGTAGTCTCTTATGATCCTTTGTATTTCTGTGTTATCTGTTATGATCTCTCCATTTTCATTTCTAATTTTATTGATTTGATTTTTCTCCCTTTGTTTCTTGATGAGTCTGGCTAATGGTTTGTCAATTTTATTTATCCTTTCAAAGAACCAGCTTTTGGCTTTGTTGATTTTTGCTATGGTTTCTTTTGCATTTATTTCTGCCCTAATTTTTAAGATTTCTTTCCTTCTACTAACCCTGGGGTTCTTCATTTCTTCCTTTTCTAGTTGCTTTAGGTGTAGAGTTGGGTTATTTATTTGACTTTTTTCTTGTTTCTTGAGAGAAACAATATGCCTGTATTGATTATCTCAATAGATGCAAAGAAAGCCTTTGACAAAATTCAACATCCATTTATGATAAAAACTCTCCAGAAAGCAGGAATAGAAGGAACATACCTCAACATAATAAAAGCTATATATGACAAACCCACAGCAAACATTATCCTAAATGGTGAAAAATTGAAAGCATTTCCCCTAAAGTTAGGAACAAGACAAGGGTGCCCACTTTCACCACTACTATTCAACATAGTTTTGGGAGTTTTGGCCACAGCAATCAGAGCAGAAAAAGAAATAAAAAGAATCCAAATTGGAAAAGAAGAAGTAAAACTCTCACTGTTTGCAGATGACATGATCCTCTACATAGAAAACCCTAAAGACACTACCAGAAAATTACTAGAGCTAATCAATGAATATAGTAAAGTTGCAGGATATAAAATCAACACACAGAAATCCCTTGCATTCCTATACACTAATAATGAGAAAATAGAAAGAGAAATTAAGGAAACAATTCAATTCACCATTGCAATGAAAAGAATAAAATACTTAGGAATATATCTACCTAAAGAAACTAAAGACCTATATATAGAAAACTATAAAACACTGGTGAAAGAAATCAACCTCTGCTGCTACTGCTAAGTCACTTCAGTCGTGTCTGACTCTGTGCAACCCCATAGACGGCAGCCCACCAGGCTCCCCCATCCCTGGGATTCTTCAGGCAAGAACACTGGAGAGGGTTGCCATTTCCTTCTCCAATGCATGAAAGTGAAACGTGAAAGTGAAGTCGCTCAGATGTGTTCAACCCTCAGCGACCCCATGGACTGCAGCCTTCCAGGCTCCTCCGTCCATGGGATTTTCCAGGCAAGAAATAAAAGAGGTCACTAATAGATGGAGAAATATACCATGTTCATGGATCGGAAGAATCAATATAGTGAAAATGGGTATACTACCCAAAGCAATCTATAGAATCAATGCAATCCCTATTAAGCTATCAGCAGTATTTTTCACAGAGCTAGAACAAATAATTTCAAAATTTTTATGGAAATACAAAAAACCTCGAATAGCCAAAGCAATCTTGAGAAAGAAGAATGGAACTGGAGGAATCAAACTGCCTGACTTCAGGCTCTACTACAAAGCCACAGTCACCAAGACAGTATGGTACTGGCACAAAGACAGAAACATAGATCAATGAAACAAAATAGAAAGCCCAGAGATAAATCCATGCACCTATGGACACCTTATCTTCGACAAAGGAGGCAAGAATACACAATGGATTAAAGACAATCTCTTTAACAAGTGGTGCTGGGAAAACTGGTCAACCACTTGTAAAAGAATGAAAATAGAACACTTTCTAACACCATACACAAAAATAAACTCAAAATGAATTAAAGATCTAAATGTAAGACCAGAAACTATAAAACTCCTAGAGGAGAACATAGGCAAAACACTCTCTGACATAAATCACAGCAGGATCCTCTGTGACCTACCTCCCAGAATATTGGAAATAAAAGCAAAAATAAGCAAATGGGACATAATTAAACTTAAAAGCTTCTGCACAACAAAGGAAACTATAAGCAAGGTGAAAAGACAGCCATCAGAATGGGAGAAAATAATAGCAAATGAAGCAACTGACAAACAACTAATCTCAAAAATATACAAGCAACTCCTGCAGCTCAATTCCAGAAAAATAAATGACCCAATCAAAAAATAAGCCAAAGAACTAAATAGACATTTCTCCAAAGAAGACATACGGATGGCTAACAAACACATGAAAAGATGCTCAACATCACAGAAATGCAAATCACAACCACAATAAGGTACCATTTCACGCCAGTCAGAATGGCTGCGATCCAAAAGTCTACAAGCAATAAATGCTGGAGAGGGTGTGGAGAAAAGGGAACCCTCTTACACTGTTGGTGGGAATGCAAACTAGTGCAGCCATGATGGAGAACAGTGTGGAGATTCCTTAAAAAACTGGAAATAGAACTGCCTTATGACCCAGCAATCCCACTGCTTGGCATACACACCGAGGAAACCAGAATTGAAAGAGACACGTGTACCCCAATGTTCATCGCAGCACTGTTTATAATAGCCAGGACATGGAAGCAACCTAGATGTCCATCAGCAGATGAATGGATAAGAAAGCTGTGGTACATATACACAATGGAGTATTACTCAGCCATTAAAAAGAATACATTTGAATCAATTCTAATGAGGTGGATGAAACTGGAGCCTATTGTACAGAGTGAAGGAAGCCAGAAAGAAAAACACCAATACAGTATACTAATGCATATATATGGCATTTAGAAAGATGGTAATGATAACCCTGTATGCGAGACAGCAAAAGAGACACAGATGTAAAGAACAGACTTTTGGACTCTGTAGGAGAGGGGGAGGGTGGGATGATTTTGGAGAATGGCATTGAAACATGTATACTATCATATAAGAAATGAATCACTAGTCTAGGTTCAATGCAGGATACAGGATGCTTGGGGCTGGTGCACTGGGACGACTCAGAGGGATGGTACAGGGAGGGAGGTGGGAGGGGGGTTCAGGATGGGGAACACGTGTATACCTGTGGCAGATTCATGTTGATGTATGGCAAAACCAACACAATATTTTAAAGTAATTAACCTCCAATTAAAATAAATTTATATTAAAAATAAATAATTCAGAGAAGTAGGTATGTTGAAGGCATGGACCATGAAAGACTGATAAACCCTCCAGGAGATTATGTTCTACAGGAGGATAGAGGAGGCACTTAGGTTTTTGAAGCCATCAGGAAGGTGCTGGTGGGCAAGGGCATGTCTCTGTTGGTCAGAGCTGACCTTAGGAGAGCCATTACAGAAGCAGGCTCATAATGGCAATGGGGATGACAGGATCCCTCAAGACAACAGAGGCCAGATGGTCCTGTTTAACCACCAGAAGTCAGGGAGATGGGATTATTTTAGTGAGTAGCCATGATGATGGGGCCAGTCATGTTGGCCTCCTCCACAGAGAGATACGGTGATGGATAACACAGAGCTGCTTCTAGGAGCAGCCAGCATGGATACAAATCAACAGTGCTACACAGTTTTTCTCAACTTCAAAAGGAATCAAGAATGATTGATCAAGGGCCTAGAAGAGATCACCCCAATAAAATGGCAGAACACCATGCTCAGTTTTTGAACATGAGCTGCTTTTTGAACCTAGAAACCTAGGACCGAACAGAAGACAATACATTGCTGTCCACCAGAGGCTATTACAGTGGGAGCATTATTGCAAATGGACACAGTTATGAGTCCCCAGTCCTTCCCCAAAGAGAACTGGAGTCATATCCTTGGGTAATTGTGTCCTGGGGAAAGGAAAATAGTCAAACATTTCAAAGAATGTTGTGGATGAAGGGTCTGACATCCTGTTTGGAGTATTATCATGGTCCTTCTAAATGAGTACAGGGTAGGTTATCAGTGGAATCCTGGTCATGGGCCACACACTCAGGGCTTATTTACCTGATATATGCATGCATAATCAGAATAGACATACTTGGTATTTGGCACAACTCCCATGGACTAGACCATGAGCTGTTATAGTGGGGAAGACAGTATTAGTCTGGGGAGAAGATGGTAAAAATTAGTTCTACTCTTAAAACTCTAAATACTTTTGCAAAGGTGGTATTTGAATCATGTCTCCATCTGGGTCACCAGTATAGCTGCCTTAAGACCAAATGACAGTGACAACCACAAACTCAACCATGACCTTGACCATGGTGACCATGCCAGATGCAGTCTTTTTGCCACGATGCAGGTTACCATAGCCTCAAGTTCACGGTAGACAGCGTTGATTTGGCAAATGTGTTCTCTTTTTAAATCCCTATTGGAAATGATCAGAAATAGTTTGTGTTCACATATAATAGACAACAATACAATTTGTAGTTTTACTCCAGGGAGATGTGAATTTTTTTGCCCTGTGTCACATGGTCCAAGAAATGTTTTCCATGTGGGGCAGAATATCACATTGATTTATCGTATTGAGAATAAGCTAATCAGACCAAGTAAGCAAGATATATCTAGCATGTTTTTGGCCTTGGTAAGAGGTATGTATTCCAGAGGTTGGAAGATAAACACTTTGAAGGTTTGGGAGATGGCCACATCAGTAAAAATAGTGTCACAATGGTCTATCGAAATAAAGGAGAAATTATCGCATTGTACATCTTCCACGATGAAAACAGAAGCACAATGTTGTAGGCTGTTTGGGTTCAGCAAAACTTTTCAGTTCACAGAAAAATCTGTGTCTAGGAATACTGCTCAGACCCATATGCCAGGTGGCATTATAGGCTGTCAGATTTAAATGGAGTCTAGAACAAGAAAGGACTCTACAGCAGGTCCTGACTCCATTGTAAACAACCCCACCCTTTGGGCTGTAAAACCTAGCAGCCCCAATGGTATCAGAGATCTATTGCAGTGCTTAGGAAGCATGCCAGACTTAGGAAGCATCAGACTTCCCTGGTGGCTCAGACGATAAAGCGTCTGCCTACAATGTGGGAGACCCAGGTTCGATCCCTGTGTTGGAAAGATCCTCTGGAGAAGGCACTGGCAACCCACTCCAGTACTCTTGCCTGAAAAATCCCATGGATGGAGGAGCCTGGTAGTCTACAGTCCATGGGGTCACAAAGAGTCGGACATGACTGAGCAACTAAACTAAACTTAGGAAGCAAGCCGTGGGGAGTTTATGAAAAGCTCTAGTGCGAGAATCACAAGTGCCCCCTAGGGTTCTGGGTCACAACCATGCCACCTGCCTAGGAGAATTATATACCATTTGAAAAGCTATTTTTGATTGTGCTATGGGCCCAGGTAGAGAGGAAGCATCTGATCATGGGGCATCGGATGGCCATATGGCCAGAGCTGCCCATCATGAGCTCATCTGTCAGACTTACCATATCATAAAGCTAAGCAGACCCAGAAAGAAACCATCATAAAGTGGAAATGGTACCCTGGGATCAAGTCTAAACAGGACCAGAGGACATGAGTAATTAGCATGAGCAGGTAGTCCAGACTCACACGGCATCTTCCACTGTTTTCTTCCCTTTTGAACTTCTTATTTTGTATTTGGGTATAGCCAATTGACAATGTTGTGATAGTTTTAGGTGAATGGTTAAGGGACTCAACTATACATATATATGTATCCATTCTCTCTCCAACTCCACTGTCATCAACCACTCCAGTGCTGGCATGATAGAATGTGAGCAGAGTCGCCTTGGTAAGCAAAGATGGTGTCCATGCATGTGCCCAACAGCAAGGACTCCTACTTGTTACTGATGCTACTGTCATCTAACTTGTAGCAACATGGATCAATGATGAGTTGCTGATATGACATTGTCTCTCAAGAAGACCACCTGGATACTTGTTGGCAAGTTGATTACATTGGGACCCTTCCCCCTCTGAAGGACCAGTGATTCATTCGGCAGGAATAGACTCAGATTCCAAGTATGGCTTTGCCCTTACTGCCCACCGAGCTTCAGCCTCAGCCACTATCTGAGGGCTTACAGAATGCTTGCAGTTGTTGTTCAGTTGCTAAGATGTCTCTGACTCTTTGCAACACCTTGGACTGTAGCACGCCAAGCTCTTCTGTCCTTCACATCTCCCAGAGTTTGCTCAAATTCATGTCCATTGAGTTGATGATGCTATCTATCTGCAGGAATCCATGTAATATCACCTTGGACCAGAAGACCCACTATCCAGCAGAAGAAGTGTGGGATTGGGCCCATGCTGATGGGATCCACTGGTCATTGTCATATATGCTAAGTCACTTCAGTTGTGTCCAACTCTGTGTGACCCCATAGACGGCAGCCCACCAGGCTTCCCCGTATCGGGGATTCTCCAGGTAAGAACACTGGAGTGGGTTGCCATTTCCTTCTCCAATGCATGAAAGTGAAAAATGAAAGTGAAGTCGCTCAGTCATGTCCGACTGTTTGTGACCCCATGGACTGCAGCCTACCAGGCTGCCCTGTCCATGGGATTTTCCAGGCAAGAGGACTGGAGTGGGGTGCCATTGCCTTCTCCAATTGTCATATATGGTCCCATCCAAATAGAGTGTTAGAATAGCTCATAAAGGCACAGCTAAGGCACTAGCTCAGAGGTGAGAATTTGTGAGGGTGGAGCCCCAATCATTCTCAAAGGTAAGAAATATGTTTTGACTTAATGGTGTTTATTGGATGTTTTGTCCTCACATCTTATATTTACTCCACAGATACAAAATCCATGTGCCCAGGGACCAAGGTGGTGGCATGAGCGTCCAGCTACCCTCACTCCCTTGATTCACTTAGGGAATCTGTGCTTCCTGTCTGCACAGCTCTGGGTTCTGAAGGTTTAGACATCTTGGTTCCCAGAGAGAACACAGCTGAGTCCTTCATCAGAGACGGGAAAAAAAGAGAAGACGGAGAGAGACAAGGAAAGGGCCTTCCAAAGGGGCATGGAGGCAGCTTGGGCAGTGGCTGCAAGGGGACCACCCAGGAAAATGTCCTGACAGTTTCTGCATGACCTTCCAGCCAATCATGGGTGAGATCAGGTCCTTCATGGGGTAGGGGAGGGGGCCAGGATTCTTTAGTTATTGCTGTGGGGCGGTCACCCACGCTTCTGTCCCCAGGACCTTGTAAAGTATAGTTTTTTGTAGTGGACCAGCTTGACTGTGCCCAGACTATATTTATGGACATTCTGGAGGTTCTGAGTTTGAATAATTGATTACGCTTTGCAGAGCAACACTGTGGCTTTGGCCTATAAGAAATTCACACAAGACTGTATCTGTCCAATGCAGCTCAGCACTCACCCACCTCAGGAAAATCTGCTCTTTTAATTAGCCTTGTGCATGAACAGATCTGGTGTGCGGATGCAGTTAATAACAGAGCCGGTTCAGACTACCAGGCGAGACTTCCATAAGGGGCTTAAAATATGGAACGTTGCTGCTAAAGACCTTCCCAGATCTTGGCCGTGTGAGGATGGAGATTGGGCTGTGTTCACAATGTGTGGTGATGCATAAATATTAGCCTTAAATAACTGTGAATACCTTGTTTCCTAAAAAGATTAGTGGCTCTTCCCTGTGTGATAAATTGTGTGAGTTACAGTGCAGACCTGTCTTCCCACTGTATTATCCCAGAGCCCTTTAAATAACCAAGTCCAAATTATGCTCAGCAGACTGTGGGGAACGCTTGGGCAAGCTGTAGGCAGAAAAGTATAATTTGGGTTCATTCTTCTTCTGTTTTCCACCTCTTTCTCTCATCCCTTCATTTCACTCTCACCTTGGTTTTTTTCTCCAATTCAATTTCTTCAAATCTCTTACTCCTCCTTTCCTTTCATCTCTGCCTGAAGCTCTGACTTATCCTCATTTTCATAGAGTAAAATAGTTAGCTTTTAAGAGTTGTACCAGATAATTATCAAGTTAGTCAAGTTCTAAGGCCTTTAGTTCCATCATCCTGTTTACTTCTAACAACAGCCTTGAGGGACAGGCCCTTTGACTGTACTCATGATGGGGCTGAGCTAACTGGGGCACAGAAATTAAGGAACATGCTCAAGGTCACACTGCCTATAAGAGAGAGGAGCAGAGCCTGCAGCCAGGCCCATCTAGCCTTTGGCTGGGGCTCTTTGCCTCCATGCGCTCTGCTGCTGCTCCGTAGGAAGATGTTAGGGCTCCAGACAGTGGGGGTGCCTTGCTTCTTCCTCTGCAGCATTTCTAAAGCATCCTTTGCGGAAGGGAGTTCTGAAGGTACACTTCTGGGATGCACTGGGATATCCAGGCTCCCTGGATGATGTGACAGGATCACAGGTGCCACCCCCTCCCCCTCCCGACAGGCACTGGAAGGGGAGGAACCAGCACTGAGGGAGGGGCCACACCTTGTGGTCAGCCCAAGGTCCTCGCTCTTGCCTATCTACTTGCATTAACCAGTTTTCCTGGGGCTTGAGTAACAGACAAACATAGACCTGACTGCTTGATGGCCTGGGTGCACCCAAGGGAGAGCGGACCACATGCTTGGTCTCTCTCTCTCCTTTTCAAAGTCTTTATTGAATTTGTTACAGTATTGCTTCTGAGAGTGTCATAGGGACTGAAGCAAGTCAGAAAGAGAAAAAGAATATCATACATTAACACGTACATGGGGCTTCTCTAGTGGCTTAGAGCCTAGCGGGCTATAGTCTGTGGGGTCACAAAAGAGTGGGACACGATATAGCAACTAAGCAACAGCAACCACAGCAACACACATATATGGCGTCTGGAAAGATGGTACTGATGAACCTATTTGCAAGCAGAAATAGGTGCAGACGTGGAGAATGGGCTCACGAACAGCGGGCAGGAAGGAGAGGCCGGGACGAACTGAGAGAGAAGCACTGGCATATATACACGACCACGTATGAAACAGACAGCCCGGGGCACGCTGCTGCGTAACAGCAGGAGCTCGGCTCAGCTCTCTGCGATGACCTAGAGCTGGGGGACGGGGGTGCAGGAGAGAAGCTGCGAGGAGGGCACGCATGTAACATGGAGCGGATTCGCGTCGTACAGCAGGCACTCACACGGCATTGTAAAGCAACTACACTCCAATAAAACAAGCAAACGAAAAAGACAGTACCTTGGGCCCACCCTTTTCCAACTGAGCATAATTGAAAGTGAGGGAAACTTTGCTGTAACTGTTTTTCTTTGTACGGTCAATTTTGTTTGAGCACATTTGTAGACAATAAAATGTACAGATTTCAAGTGTACAGTTGGATGAGTCTTGAGCAGTGTGCACATTTAAGGAGCCATGCCCGTTCCGGAGCTGGACCATTTCTGCCCCACTAGGACGTTCTCACCCCCCCTGTCATAAGTCAGCCTCCATGCCCATTCCTGTCTAATCTTCGAGCTGGTGCTCTTTGCTTCCATATGCCCCGCTGCTCCATAGGAAGATGTCAGGGCAGCCTGGACACGGCCTCTAACACCACAGCTTTCTTTTGTCGGTGATAGGAACTCCTATTAAAAAAAAAAAAAAAAACACGCACATAAATATTTTTGAAATTCTTTTATGTTGTTGCATATAGCCATAGTTTTCTAAAAAATTATTTCTGAATAATAGCTTATCATTGTAAAACTACATGTTTTTCAAACCCTTAGTTGGCGGACATTAGGTTTTTCCAGTTTGGGGCTGTGATGGGAATTGTGCTGCCATGAACATTTGGATTCCAGTCTTTGTGGAAACAATTTTTTAAAATAGTTAATTTTTAAAAATATTTTTAATTAAAATATGAAAGCCCAGTATGTATTTTGTGGTCTTCCCAGGTGGCACTAGCAGTAAAGAACTGGCCAGCCAATGCAGGAGACATAAGAGACATCTTTATTTATTTATTAGCACTATTTTTTATTTTAAAACTGGTTTTCAAAGACTTAGTATAACAAAAATAATGTAAACTGCCTCATTAATAATATTTTATATTGATACGTGTTGAAAGCAAACTTTGGATATACTAGGTTAAATATATTATTAAAATTAATTTCACCTTAAAAAAAATAGCCAGGAGTGAAATTTCCCGGGCCAAATTGTAACTGTTAGTTTAATTTTAAAGCCTTTTTCCCAAGTGTTGGCATTTCCTCCCCCATCCAGCAGCATGTGAGACCTCTTTTTGCTCCTCATCCTCATCTGCACTTGGGGTCTTTTCAATTTTAGCCAAGATGCTAGGTATGAGATAACATCTCATTGTGGTTTTAATTTGCATTTCACTGTTGAGTATCGTTTCATGTGCATAGCATCTCTTCCTGCATCTTTTTAGTGAAGTATCCATTCAAGATTTTTGTCCATTGTGTACCTTGGGTTGGCTTTATTATTATTATTGACTTGTAGGCATTCTTTACTTATTCTGAATCAAGCCCTTTGTCACCTGTATGTACCATGCAGACTTTCTCTGAGGCTTTGGCTCTCCTTTCTGTTTCCTTTAGGGTGGTTTTTTTTTTTTTTTTTTTGGTGGGAGGGAGACTTTGACAGCTGTTCCCACAGCATGAATATTGAGAACTTTAGTGACTGGGATGAATGGCTGGGATGACTTCCATTTACTGGAATTAGGACTCAGATCTGAGTGGATTCAAAGTGACTTTGGTCAGCAGGGGCAGGCTGATGATTCTTAAGGAAAGGGAATAGCCTTTTAGAGAATCACACATATATCTGAGAGACTGGGCAGGGAACGGGCTTCTCAGGTGGTACTAATGGTAAAGAAACCACCTGCCAATGCAGGTAGATGTAAAAGAAACAGGTTCGATTCCTGAGTTGGAAAGATTCCCCTGGAGGAAGGGATGGCAATCCACTCCAGTATTCTTGCCTGGAGAATCCCATAGGCAGAGGAATCGGGTGGGCCAGTCCACGGGGTCGCTGTCAGACACAACTGAAGTGACTGAGCGTGCACACACCAGAAGGGAATGGTTCAACTTTTGTAAGAAACTTGAGTTGCAGCATGTGCTGGTGAAAAATTAACAGTCAAGTTATTCCACCACTAATGTAACCTCACCATTTCCTACAAGTATAAGGCTTGGAGGACATTTGTTTTCCTAAATCTCTCTCTTTAACAGCCAGCAGTTAGATACATTGCAAACTTTTCACTAAGTCCTCTCAACAAGGGTTGAGCACAGTCATGGCAGAATGGAGTATTTGCCCAGGACCCACAAAGTAGTTGGTGGTGGGCTGAAATTGAGTCCACAGATGTTTTGCTCTAAGATCCAACTCTTTTTCAACCATGTGCCCTGCCTTCTCATTTCTGTGCCCTAAGTATGCTCTCTGCAGTTCTACAGATCAATTTAAATCCCTCCATCCTATCTTTCAAAGAATTGTCACAATTCCATTCAGTCATTTTTTCCTTCCATGCTCAGCATTATCAATCCTTTAAACCAAGCCTTGGAAGATTCACTTTCCAGAGACCTTGTTCTTGTTCAGTTGGCTCTTGTCCAGCTCATTTGTCCGCAAAGTGCCCAGAGGTGACTGCAATATGCCAGGATGCTCTTTCTGCATATGGCAACATGGGAGTGGCTGCAGGACTATTGTGAGGCCCAGGGAGGAGGCACAGACCACATCATATTCTGAGTTGGAAGCCAAGTCACTTTGTCAACTTATCCACTGAGAATCCACTCTTGGCAGATGAAAGGCTAGAGGCAGCAGGTTGGGCAGTAGGTGTGACAGAGAGCACCTCTGTCCTTCCTACCTCCCAGCTTCTCTTAGTGGATCACACAGATGACATGAAATAAACAACTGCACATAATCGAACGCAAGATGTATCTGTTTCTCTTAAATAAGTGAGTAGAGGAATATAATACAGAGAAAGGAGGGTGGTAGCCTCCATAAAACAGTGATAAGAGAAAGTGACACTTGACTTGTGACCCAAAGCCTGAGAGTTGTGTAGGGTGGGAATAGAGGAGCTCCCCTGGGACCCAGTGGGCTAGAAATGACCCTCAGTCATCAAGAGTAGGTGTCACTGAAGCTGCCAGCTGTACACACTGGGAAGGTCCAGGCTGGGGGTTTCAATTTAAGAGTACTCAGCCCAGAGCTGGTGCTGAGTGTCCTGGGACACTGAAGAGGTTATCATGGCATTGCCAAGGCAGCAAGTGATATACTTAGCCCAGTGCCAAGTGCTCAGAAAAAGAATGCTGTCCTGGTGTACTCATGTCTCCAGTCCAGGAGAGGGGCTTTTTTCTTTTTTCTTTAGCACTCTCCTTGGGCCAGTCCTGCGCTTGCATTCCACCCCACCTCTCCCTCCATCCATGCAGACCTTCCACAGTTGCACAATCCACCCTTGGTCAAACCTCTCTGAGGGATGGGAGTTAGAATTTCAGAGTGTTTATTTGTTTTCAGCCTCAGAGTAAGAGGCAGCCAACGTCTCATCCTCTCAGTGTCTGAGCCGGATGCTTGAGGGTGGACAGAATTATGTACCTGGAGAACCCCAGAGAATGCACTGAGAAACTACTGCACTGTTTGGTGAATCCAGAAATAATGCACGTCTCCTTTGCTTCACCAAAGCACCTCACCCCTCACCCACTCCTCTTCCCCACTTCTCTCCAAGTGCATCTTGATGACAAGCTTTCTTGCTAAGAGCCCAGTGTCAGGTGCTCGTGATCTGAAAACTTCTCTCCCCGTCTTCACACTTAGGAGTCTCTGAGCTTCCATTACATATGGAATCTGCCCATTGATTTCATTAATAAGATGTGAGAGATTTTCATCAGCAGGTAGAGCTAAACATGAAGTGTGCGAATCAGTGCCATTGTCCCCAACGTCATAAGGAGATCAGCACAACAGGTGGGAGTTGAGCTGATGCGCCAAATGATAAAGGGAGGCCACACAGTAACTGTGGGCAGAGCCCTGTAGACCCCTTCACACCCAAAACCTAGTCAGGACCTGCAGAAGAGGAGTCTCCAGGTAACTTTGTCTCTCCACCTGGATCCTGGCTATTTGGACTTGGAAACGAGTGCTTTAACCTTGAAAGATTAAAATATTTTCATGCAATCAGTAAATTGTTATTAAATGTGAGAGAGGCTAAATTAAATGATAAGAATAACTCGTATTTTGAAATTCTGAACATCTTCTAATTAGACCAGCCTTTAAAAAATATTCCAAGTTAAGGCACATTAGAATGTATTCCACAACATGGAGACAGCCTGACAAAGAAACATTATTCTTAGATTTACAATTAATTACCCTTATGTCTATACCTTGCATTCAATTTGCATATCTTAAAAGTGCTGTAAATTTTACAGGGCTCCCTGTTATTTAAGATCGGACTGCTGAGAAAAAGTTTCTTCAGGGATAACTTTCTCTTGATTATGTAGTCGTGAGGTCGGTAAATCTGGCTCTCCAATGTTATGATTTTTCTTTTGTGTGTGTATGTGTTTTTCATTATTTGGCTCCTTGTTCCTTTCTGGCCTCTCATTTATTATTCCCCAAAGAACCACCAGATAGAGAAGCCGGCTGGAAGACTAAGTGAGTGGTCAGAGTCGGAGATGTTATCTTTCCCCCACTCGCATCGGGACCGGGTGTCTGACATGTTCTATACATCTTTCCAGTGCCAACCTCATTAAACAAATACAACTTGATGTATAGCTCTCAAGAAATGAAATTTCATGCAACAGATTTTTTCCTGCCCCGATGGGTGTGCTCTGCCCCACCTCACCCCCATCTCTCCCTTCCTCTCAGAGCCCCTCACCCCCAAAAGCAAGCTGGTGCCTTGTGATTTCTTGTTGTGATTGTGGATGGTCACCACAAATCTCATAACCTTTCATTTGACTGGGTTTTTATGCTCACTGTGAATGTTAGATTTTAAAGACACTGCATTGGATTTCCTAAATTATTCATAAGGAGCCATTAGCACTATATAACATATTCTATATTTTGTAGAAGGCCATGAAATATGTTTACCTTGAGCTGACACGCACACCACACAGGCTTTAATCCACATCTACCTGCTGTCACGTGTCACGATTTCAAAGGTGACCCCGTATAAAAGCACTTTAGGAGGGACTGTTCCAGCCTCCGAGGAAAGGGACACAGAACACATTTTTGCAGAATTGTAAATATCAACTGGAGGCTGTTAACGAATAATTTAACGAGATCTGAAAGAGAAATAAACATTTCAACAAAAAGCAGCCAGTCCTTGAGTAAGACCATTTTTTCCCCCTTTTGTTTTTTTTTAGAAAAAGTCACAAACACAATTAGAACCGCTCTCACCACTGGGGGAAATTTTGAGTTGCTGTTTTTTGTTGTTCTGTTCTGTTTCCCCATGGATTTGTTGCAATCATTTACCAAACTTAGGATAACATTCCACTTTGAGTAAAATGTGTCGCAGATGAGTGCGTGGTGCCGGGCAAGTATAGATTTTGGTCTCAGGAGGGTTTGGCTAGAAAATTGCAACACAGTATGTCTCAGCCCATCCTGTGCCTTTGGAGAAGGGAGGAGGAAAAAGGCCCCCCTCCCCTTTTAATTTTATTTTAAGCACCGCCAGGTAATTTCCCGTGGCTTTTTCTCACTTATTAATTGGCAGTTTATTAAAGCAATTTTTAAAAAGTTAATACCATTGTCATTTCTCCATTATAGCTACCAGAGAGCCCAGTGGTGGGGTATGTGAGGGAAGGAAAAAAGAACTGGCCAGGCAGTGGAGGTCCTGGCAAACAGAGCAGGCTCTGAGGGTGGCAAGGATACCCAGCCTTTCTCCCCTCTCTGTGTCCCCTTTCCGCCCCCTCCTAACCCCCCAGGAGAGTGTGACATTGGCAGAGAAACAGGAGCCTTGCCTTGTGTCTCAGAAAGTCTTCCCCTCCCTCCTTCTTTCCCTGCCCTTGTACCCAGGTATCTTCTTCCTCCTTCTGGGAGGTGGGTGAATGGAAGACATTTTTACAAATGTATTAATTTCTGACAGTGACATTCTTCCTGACAATTCAATATGTAAGTGAGTCCCCGTGATTTCAGAAAGCCCATTTATCCTGGCTTTTGATGGGCTGAATGCAAGTGAATGGGAAAGTGGCTCTCTCCTCGTTGATTATAATAAAATATTTCTATTAAAATCATTTTTAAAAGCCTTCAGAAAATTTGAATAATACTTTTGCAAAGAATCTAAAGCTACCCCTCAGATTAGCTGTCCTAGAATACCTTGGCAAAAGTATCCAAGTAGCAAGAGTTTTCCTAGTCTTATGTCCTATATACATCTGTTAAATTACTCTGAGATCTCATTAAATAAAGCTAATGTACTTGTAAAACAGTAGGGAGAGACAGTTTATCATTGTAACTGTTAGAGAGAGCCATTCGGGTAGGGAGGGAGCCAAGAAGGCTAGGTATATGCTGGTCAGTGTAGATGTTTCTAAGTCATAAATCTTGACTCTTTCCCGCCTAGTTATTGTGTATTTCTTTAGGTGAGAGATTGATTGTAGCAGCTGAAGATGAATTTGCCCATAGTCCCTTTCTTCTTCTTCTTCTCCTTCTTTTTTTTTTTTTTTTAATACTCCTGATGCTTCGCCAAGGTGATAATGCTTTTTCTCCCCCCTGCAATCATTTGTTTCCGATTAAAAGCATGAAATGGCACAAGAAACATGGGGAGGTTGGTCTCTGTAGCTGGGCAAACATGAGGGCATGAAGATGTATAATGTCCCAGGTGGGTGGAAGTCCTCACTGGGCCCCTCAGGATTTATTAGAGGCTCACCTGAAGGAGAAACAGGGGCACTTACACCATCAGATACCTGGGAAAGCACTGTCATTTCTTCGCCGAGGAGTTTTCAGGCAGATGGTAAAAGGGGTTTAATTTGAAAACACTGAGACACTGTGTACGCTCCAAACCATGACAATTGCAGTTTTATTGTCTCCACTCAGGGAAATGTGTGTCTGGATCATCTTGTGGCCCGAATGGGGAGAAAAGGTACTTTTCATGAATATATATAGATGCTGAATTTATAAGGATCAATATAGTCGCCAAATGTTGTACAACATGTCAGGATATCATAAAAAGCAGGCAGTTCTACATAAAATACCAGCTTAATCTTGGAGATTTTAAAGCCTCATTAAAATGTGGATAAAGTCCATATATGGAAAGGCAGCCTTCAAAAGGTTGAAGTTGTATATCTGGAGGGCAGGGACTGTAACCGCCATTCCTGAATGTCAGTGGCCTTGTGGGCGGCAGTGGGTGGGGGTCAGAAGCTTCGGCCTGGGGAGTGTCATGGGCTGGGTGGTGACTCTGCGGAACATGGTGGGGGGGACCAAGTGCCTGTCTGAGCTTTGGGATTCTCCACCCTCCTCTTTAGGGTGACAGATGTATGTGGAGATGCCACAAGGGGTAGGTCAAGTCTTGGTGTCTTTGGCAAACTGGCTCTTTTGTGGAATTAATTATTGGTGAAGTTGGGAGTCGGCCCCGTCTGTGGCAGAGCGGAGGCCAAGAAGGCTGCTTCAAGTCCTGGGTGGTGTGACCAGGAGCCCTCAGGGCCCCTTCTGGAGCCCGGGGGTGAAGTTACTCTCTGGGAGGGAACTCTTCCTGTAAAGAGAGCAAGGCTCCTGCTCTCTGATATCTGGTGTTCTGCCTTCATTTATCCCACAGCTTCTGAGTGCCTGTGCTCCCTTATGTAGGACAGACCCAGCCAGCCCTCCTGTAGCAAAGCTGGAGTCTGTACACTTGTTGGGAGTCTCAGTGATTTTGGCTCATTGGCTTGTTTTTCTGGGAAAATTCTGAAAGTCAAGTGAGTACTTTTCTCCTGCCCTTTCTGTAACACTGGGCCATCCTCACCGCTTGTCAGCAGCACCAGTCAGCCAAGAGTGAGCTGTCACTGCCAGTCAACATTCCTTTGCCATCCCCATCAGCCCTGGTCCCCGGGATCAGCAGTGAGCGGAGCCTGGCATCGGAAGGATCATTAAGCTTGAGCCTCCCAGGTAGCACAGGTAATCCAGGTGCCTGCTGTTATTTATAATAGAGGCAAGCACAGCAGAAGCACCCGACGGTGGCCCTGGAGGCCGGCAGAGGAGGCCTGAGCAGTGTCATCTCTGAAGGACAGTTAAAAGTGGACTCTCCCCCTTCACTGTAAGCAAAGAGGATTTATTGAACATCTGTTCTGTACATGGCTGGGAAGATTGATTAATTTAATTGCTCACACTTTGCTTAAGTAACATTTGAATACTTAATGTCAAGTTTGAAGGATATTCCAACATTTGCCTGCACACCTTCTCCTGACAGTTTCCAAGGGAGCTTTGGAAAGGGGGTGGGAAAACGTGGCTGTCTGGAGCCCCTTCAAAATTCTTCTGCGAGACCCTGCAGGAGTTGCCAGTGGGAAAAGCTGCCTCTTTTCATAAAAGCAACTAGTTACTTTTCACATTTTCCCATTGTGATAAATCATTAATGTAATGAGGTTGAATCTTCTTTACTGAGTGGTGGTAATTTTCCCTCTGGTATCAGCTGTAGAGACAGTTGAGCATATTATATATTTCTGTACCCTTTAACATAATACCATAATCGTATGAAAGTACCAGGTGAGTTAAAGCTGTAATAATTTATTGCAGGTTATAGTCAGGTACCATATTTAGAAGGAACTCCTGAAAGTTCTACAAGGAACCAGACTTGAAAATGTTTCTTAGCTCATCAACACTTGCCCTTTCCATTATTGGGAGGTTTCTCCAGGTGTCAATCTTATCTAGTTTAGCAGAAGAGGTGCTTTGGAAATGTGAGATGTTTCTCTAATGGAACTTTGTTTTGGGAGGGCCAGGGAACCTGTATCTCCTGCATTGAAATTGTAACATCTAAACCTCATGTTGAAAAGCAAACTGAACTACAAACACCCAGGCCAGAGCATGGAAGTTAATGCTGTAAGTGTATTCCACAAAGACTTTCCTCCCTGCTAAAGTTTTTAAACATCTAAAGTTGGGTTCCATTTGCAAAGAAAAAATAATTATGCCCAGATTGCTGACTGAATTCTAGAACAATGAATAGCATCTGAATTTAGCTTGAAAGATGACTAGGAAGGATTTATTTATAAAAACAATCCTACTTACTCATTCATCCATTCATTTATCCTTGCAGGCATTCATATAGTCATTTATCCATTCAACAACCATTTGTTGGGCTCTCTACTCCTTCTAAAGCAGAGAGCATTGCTATTTTGTTTGAGATTCCTTTCAGGAGTTGATTGTTAAGGGAGGCTTTCTAGTTTACATTTTTAAAATAAACAATGAGTTTTTTTAAGATGAGGTAGAGGAGGGTCATGAGAAGGTGGGAGGTGAATATTCAACTCCGACCGGAGAATGGAACTAGCCTTGTATTTTCTATGATCAGCAATGCTGTGCATAACATGCTCAGAAAAACGCTTACGTCTGGGAGGGCTGGGACCAAGGAGGCTGCACCTCCTAATTTACTGCCAGAACCAGAGAAGGGAGGAGAATCACAGAGCTGAGAGCTGAGAAGGACTCCACCAACCAACTGAGCTCTGGGTCCTAGGGAGGGTCCTGAACATTAGCCCGGGTGAGATGTGAGGGACTCTACCAGCAAAGACGATGCTTCGCCAAGGGTGATCTTCGGTCACATCTGATTGAAGGCCAGTGTGGCGTGGGCTGATTCTTTGAGAGATGCCCGTCTGTCCCCTGCTCTGACCGCACACAATACATCCTCTGCTGGGCCTCAGACTGTCAAGGCCAGAGCCAGGTGCCTGGGCTATGCGTATCCTTCTCCATCAGTCATACTGCAGGGAGCAGACAATTAATTCTGGAGCAAAATTGAAAGTCAGAGGCAGAGTCTGAAAGAACAGAATGACAATAATAAAGTGCCCCAGCCTCGCATTAATCTCCCTCACTTCAGGCCTGTCACAGCCGGCCTGGCTGTGACTAATGCCAAGCTTTGCATACAGTGGTCACAGACACGAGCAGCATGCTCCCTTTACAGCGCCTGCGATGCGCTTTGTTGGGTTTTTGACTCCTGTGGAATCGCTGGAAAAACATCACCGCTGGTCATAGGTAAAGGGGCAGAGATCGTCCACCCCGCACCTGATGATGGATGGTTAGATCTGGGACCCGCTGCGGGAGCTAGGCAAAGTGCTTCCTCTATCCCTCCTTTCCTCCCTCCCTCTGCCTTGAATATATATTTCTGTCCTTCTCTCTTCTCTACTTTTAAAAATCTCATCCCTCACTCCTAAACTCGTGGTTAGGTCACTTCTCACCACCTAATTTGAGGTTTCCCACCTCTCCCTGTTGGTCCTCGGGTTCTGTCTTTGCCTTTCCCAATGAGCCTGTCTCATCCAGTGACACGTGGGGAAGGCAGGTGGGAGGGGTGAGTTCACAGGTGGCTGACTGCAGTTGGTGGAGAGACATGTTCACAGAAAAGTCTGTGATGAGTCCTCGGGATCAGCTCATGCTTACCTGGGAGCTTTGAAGAAATTCGAGTGGAAAATGGTGGCACTTTGGCTCAGAGGAACAGCAGGTCCCTGTGTGGCCAGGGGACTGGGGACTGTAATGATTTTCCAGAGCCCAGCAAGTTTCACAGTCTGACTGGTAAGCTGGGAGAAGACAGCCGTGGGTGTTCAGGAGCGAACACCTGAACAAATCTACCTAGCGAGGGAGGGGGAAACGATTTCTCTAACAGATGGTCATGCCTCCCTGATTCAATTGAGTTTTTCTGAGTAAAAAAGAAAGGAATCGAGGGGGCATGCAACACGACAGATTTAAGCAAGCCGTATGATGTTTTCCCTCCAAAAATTGCTAAAACCCTAGCATCGGGAAACTTTTGCATTCTTAGGCATTTGTTTAGGGAGGGAAAAACAGAAGGTAGGGTTCAACAGTTATTTCTTAGGTGTAGAATGACATGTCTCTGGAGAGTGTCCCGCTGAGTTTATGCGAAGAGCTGCAGGAAACCCCCACAAACTGATGTGAGTGGGCTTTGAGGGGTGAAACAGTGAGAGGTCCAGGGCCCAGTAGAGAGGCTCTTTCTGATCAGCTCGTTCCTGTGACGTAGCTGCAAGAGGAAACAAATCACTGGCTTGGAAGCCAAAGGGAGAGCATAATGTCACCTCAGCAAGACCTCAGGTATGTCCCTCTTCCAAGGGACTAGCCTCTGGTTAGGAATTTAGTACCTAAAGAGGTTGCATTTCCTTAGCTCAGAGCCTGCTGCCGAACGGCCACTCCATGTAGCCCTAGTGACCACTGTGGTCGTGCCCAGGGCAGTGCAGGCCCCTACATGTACAGAGAGGCCTCACAGTTGGCCCTGAGTGGGCAGCTCAGAATGGCCAGAGCACCAGGGCAAAGGCAGGACTTGTCCCTCCCACATGGCCTTTTGTGTCTCATTCTCTGCTTTCTGATGTCCCTCGATACCCTGTCAGTCAGAAGCGATCTTACACTAGGGGGGGCAGACTTGGAGGCTGCTCTGCCATAGCTGTCTTTTGTATCTCTTCAGACATCTGCTCTGTGCCCCTCTCCTGGTTTCTATCCAACCTAGCCCGCCCCCCTACCGTCATCCCTGCCGCATGCTGGGTTAAGAGCCCCGGCTGCCCTGGGTCTATGCTGTGGCTGCAAAGATACGCTGCAGTCCGTTGGCATCACTCTTCTTATCCCTTGCCTTCACCTGCCTCTGTTCCGTGAAGCCTTTCCCACCCCATTCCTGCGTCTCTGCAGCCACCAACAGCCCTGTGTGCCACTGGGAGTAGGCTGAAAGTGTGCCGCAGTAAATTCTCCTCCCGATACTCCGCACCTCTCCTTCCATCCAAGTGCCTGGCTTGGAGACATTCTAGAAATGCTGGGTGAGCGAAGTGAACATGATGATTTTGGTGAGACTTCTCAGAACCTTTGATTTGCCAGCAAACACTGACTGCCCAGAATGGATCTTTTTATGCAGTTTTCCCCAAACTTCTCTGAGCGTCCAAGCCTTGCTGGCTCGTGTATCATTCACATGACTAGGAGCACGGAAGAACCTGTCCTCCCAGCTGAAGGCATCCCTTTGCTCTAGACATGCCTGTGCGCTAAGAGAGAATGCCACAAGGGGAGAATGCCCCCCCCACCCCGCGCCAATAAAAAAAAAAAAGTTCCAATCCAAGAGCAGAGTGGTGAGTAGGATTTTAGACCAAAAACTAGAAGATATGAGTCTGGGTCTGGTTTCATGGGTGGACCACTCTCCCTCTCTGGAACAGTGTCCTTGTCTTGAGATAATGGGGTTGGACCCATCAGAACTTCTAAGTGCTGGCCAGCTCACAGGATTTGTGATTTCATGTACTTATCAATCAGCTCTCACCCTCCTCCCTTGCCTTCCACCCATTCACTCACCCCAGGGATGGAGCCAACTTTTCAGAATGAATGAATTTGGCAGATGAGGGTTCGTGGGCTGATAAGAGGTCGAATGTTCCCTCACTGGTGTCAAGCGTCCACTCAGGCCAGCATGAGATCACACCTCTTAGACTCGCTGATCCATTAACATTGCGAAAGACCTTGATGGGCTCTGGGGAATTGTGCAACATTGATTTTATTGCCATCTTTTTGCACAAGCAATAAATAGGCTAACATTTTAGGTACCGAGTAATTATTCCCGAAAAGCAAGACATCACAATAAAGTTTATAGTTGGCAGCTCGACATTTTGACAGCAGTTGTGTGGAAGTCCCAGCCATGTCTCTGAGCTTCAGAAAAGGTTAAAGGTCGGTGTGCTGTACAGGCAGAAGGGAGGTACAAAGGTAGTGCTGGGTGGGGTGTGCGCTGGGGGCAGAGATCCCTGGCGGGCTACCATGCAGCCTGACATGGGAGGGGTTGTAGGCGGAGGTAATTTCATGTCCACCCTTGAGCTTGTTCCCTCTATGAAGGCTACTAGACTTCTAAGGACCGTCTATGGCATAAACACACCTATTGTTGCTCCCACCTTCCACCAGGAAGCAGAATACTCAGGTACAGGAAGTGAGCCACCTCACCCAGAAAGTGGGGTTGTTGGGGTTGGGGAGGGTGTCAGTAGCTTCCAAGAGCAAGCAGGGAATTGAAAGTCCCATACCTCTGGCTTCTAGGGCATGCTCTTTTTGGGCATCTGAATTCAACCATATCCTAAGAGATCATTTGTTGTTGTTCAGTCACTAAGGCGTGTCAAACTCTTTGTGACCCCATGGGCTACAGCAAGCCAGGTCTTGCCTTCTTTCACTATCTCCCAGAATTTGCTCAGATTCATGTCCATTGAGTTGGTGATGTTATCTAATTGTCTCATCCTCTGCCACCCTCTTCTCCTTTTGCCTTCATTCTTTCGGAGCAGCAGGGTCTTTTCTAATGAGGCAGCTCCTCGTATCAGGTGGCCAAAGTATTGAAGCTTCAGCTTCAGTATCAGTCCTTCCAGTGAATGTTCAGGGTTGATTTCCTTTAGGATTGGTTGGTTTGATCTTGTCCAAGAGACTCAAGAATCTTCTCCAGTATCATAATTCGAAAGCTTCAATTCTTCAGCACTCAGCCCTCTTTATGGTCCAACTCTCACATCCATACATGGCTACTGCAAAAGAGATCATTTAAGCTTTGATTAAAGGACACAATGATTTTGCCTTCTTGGATGCTATCCTTGCCAGTATGGCCATGTTTTGGAGGATTGTTGGTCCTGTGCTATGCCAACCAGGAGACATTTATGGGCTTCCCCGGTGGCCCTAGTGGCAAAGAATCTGCCTGAAATGCAGGACATATGGATACGATCCCTGGGTTGGGAAGATCCCCTGGAGGAGGGCATGGCAACCCGCTCCAATATTCCTGCCTGGAGAATCCCATAGACAGAAGAGCCTGGAAGGCTACAGTCCATAGGGTCGCAAAGAGCTAGACACATCTGAAATAACTTAGCAAACACACATGGACATATATTTACCCCACAGATGGAGAAAGGGGGTCCTACATCCTGGGCAAGACCACTGTTTCTTGCCTCTGAACACCTCTTGATCTGATCACCCTCCCTGATGACCTCTATGAGCCCAAGTTTCCTGCCTGTTCTTCTGAATCCTGAAATCCTGGTAGCACTGGCTATCCTAGTGAGTTTGTATGTCATGAGGGATGTTGAGAGCTTACTTGAGTGGACTTCAGTACAGTCTCTAAGACTGTTCTTTGGCCTGGATGTCCTTCTCCCTCCCGGAGATGGGTGCTTGGGGACTGTTTGTTTTTCCTGGGCTCCTTTTGGTTTTTTTCCCGGTGCCCTTGTGTTATTTGCAGATCTATGTAGTGTTTGGCTTCCTTGGAGTCCAAATGCAGACAAATGTGCATCCATACCATAGCTTGTCGCATCCTTTCTATTTGATTCTCAGCATGGGGCAAAGACTCATCTGATTTTATTAAGTGAAAGAGTCATTCCAAGAGGACATGTGAAGAAAGCTCCTGCTTCCTGTGTCTGAATCAGCTCACCATCTTCCTTCTCTTTGCCCAGTTCCTTCAAGGAGCTCAGTGCAGAGACAGTAAATTTATTTTCCAGGAAGGATGGAAAAGAACTTTTTCTGCAGGCATCCTGAGATTCTGCTTTTTGGAAGAGGCTTCGTATAAATGGCATTTGGAAGCCTAAGAACTCTGGGCTCACTCACGGCCCTGGAAAAGTCCAATCATACACTCACCCTAGGTTCTTTGTTCCTGCTCGTTTGCCTGCCTGGATGCATCCTCTCATCTCTGCCCCTTCTTCTTGATGTTTCCATGCAGGCATCTTTTCCTCCAGGAAGCCTTCTCTGACATGGGCCGACGCACCTTCACCGCTCTGTCCTCACCAGGAACTCAGCTCATTGCCTGCTGTAGCCATGTTCCTTATGTCTCTCATAATTTTGTTCTGCTGTAGCTTGGGTTCCCTTGGTCCCATCCCAGCACCTGTCACAGGTCATGGCACCAGATGTGCTAAGCGACAGTCAGTCTTACACATCTAACCACTTTCCTATTGTTTTTCAGTCACTAAGTTGTGTCTGACTCTGTAACCCCGTGGACTGCAGTACTCCAGGCCTCCCTGTCCTTCACTGTCTCCAACAGTCTGCTCAAATTCATGTCCATTGAGTCAGTGATGCTATGTAACAATCTCATCCTCTACCAGCCTCTTCTCCTTTTGCCTTTAATTGTTCCCAGCATCAGAGTTTTTTTTTTTTTTTCCCAATGAGTGAGCTCTTCACAGCCAGTGGCCAAAGTATTGGAGTTTCAGCTTCAGCATCAGTCCTTCCAGTGAATATTCAGGGTTGATTTCCTTTAGGATTGACTGGTTTAATCTCCTTGCATTCCAAGGGACTCTCAAGAGTCTTCTCCAACACCACAGTTCAAAAGCATCAATTCTTCAGCACTTGGTCTTCGTTATGGTCCAACTCTCACATATGTGTATGACTACTGGAAAAACCATAGCTTTTACCTTGGTTGGCAAAGTGATGTGTCTCCTTTTTAATATGATGTTCAGGTTCACCATAGCTTTCCTTCCAAGGAGCAAGCTTTTTAAAATTTCATGGCTGTAGTCACCATCCGCAGTGATTTTGGAGCCCAGGAAAATATTTGAGCCCAAGGAAAAATATTGGAGCCCAAGGAAAAATCCCCTTCTCTTTGCCATGAAGTGATGAGACCAGATGTCATGATCTTAGCTTTTTGAATGTTGAGTTTTAAGCCAGATTTTTTCACTCTTCTCTTTCGCCCCCATCAAGAGGCTTTATAGTTTGTCTTCACTTTCTGCCATTAAGTATCATTGCAGATGCCATTGGTATCATCTGCATATTTGAGATTGTTGATATTTCTCCCAGCAATCTTGATTCCAGCTTGTGGTTGATCCAGCCTGACATTTTGCATGATGCACCCTGTGTATAGGTTAAGTAAGCAGGGTGACAGATACATCCTTGACATACTCCTTTCCCAACTTTGAATCAGTCAGTTATTTCATGTAAGGTTCTAACTGTTGCTTCTTGATCTGCATGCAGGTTTCTCAGGAGATAGGTAGGGTGGTCTGAGATTCCCATCTCTTTAAGAATTTCCACAGTTTGCTGTGATCCACATAGTCAAAGGCTTTAACGTTGTCAATGAAGCAGAAGTAGATGTTTTTCTGGAATTCTCTTGCTTTCTCTATGATCCAGTGAATGCTGACAATTTGATCTCTGGTTCCTCTGCCTTTCTGAAACCCAGATTATACATTTGGAAATTCTCAGTTCACATACTGCTAAAGCCTAGCTTGAAGGATTTTGAGCATAACCTTACTAGCATGAGAAATGAACACAATTGTTTGGTAGTCTGAATATTCTTTGGCGTTGTCCTTCTTTGGGATTGGAACCAAAACTGACGTTTTCCAGTCCTGTGGCCACTGCTGAGTTACCTAACCACTTACTCTTTTTTTTTTTAATTGGAAGATAATTACTTTACTCTCTCTCTCTCTATATATATACACACACACACACACACACACACACACACACACACACACACTCTTTTATACATACACATATGTATATCCTCTCCCTCTTGAGCCTCCCTCTCACACGCCTAATCCTATTTCTCTGGGTCATCTGGGATGGGCTCCCTGTATTATACAGTAGCTTCCCACTAGCTATTGAATTTGAGTCAGTTGAACTGAGGTGGGTGAACCTAGGGCCCGTTATACAGAGTGAAGTAAGTCAGAAAGAGAAAAATGAATATCATTTATTAATGTACATATATGGAATCTAGAAAAATGGTACTGATGAAACTATTTGTAGGGTAGGAATAGAGACACAGACATAGAGAATGGACTTGACACGGCAGGGCAAGGAGAGGGTGGGACAAATTGAGAAAGAAGCATTGACATATATGTGTGTGTTAGTTGCTAAGCTGTGTCTGACTCTTTGTGACCCCGTGGACTGCAGCCCGCCAGGCTCCTCTGTGCATGGGATTCTCCAGGCAAACTTACTGGAGTGGGTTGCTGTTCCCTTCTCTAGGGGATCTTCCCAACCCAGGGACTGAACCTAGGTCTCCCACATTGCAGGCAGACTCTTACCCACTGAGCCACCAGGCAAGCCCATTGCCATGTGTGTGCAGTAACCCATTATTCTCGACTGCATTTGTGGGGACTGTGAGTGCAGAGAGAGAACTGTTTTGTCCATTATCTAGGGATCTTTGTGATTTCTCTAGCTCCTTCTTTGAGGATCCTCTGACAGCCTTTTATCTCTACTACATGGAAATTCCAAGGAGAAGCTACAAGAGTAGAAGCTTTGACTGTTTATTGTAAGAATAATGACTATATTAATTACAATAATAACTCATTATTATTATTTGAAATGTTAGCCTAGAGGCTTTTTTTCTCCAGCTTTGTTGAGATACAGTTGACCTATTATATTGGATAAGTTTAAGGTGTATAATGGGGTAATTTGACACATTTATACATTGAAAAATGATTTCCACTATAGCATGAGCTAACACCTTCATCACATCACATAATTATCATTTCTTTTTTGAATAAGAATATTTAAGATATACTTTGTTATTGGTAATAACTTTCAAGTATATAATACAGTATTCTTAGTTATAATAGTCATCATGCTATACATTACACCACAGAACTTGTTAATCTTATAACTGGAAGTTTGTACACTTTTGCCAACATCTCCCCATTCCCCCACTGACCCAGCCCTTGGTAACCACCACTCTCCTATCTGTTTCTATACATTTAGCCTTTTTTTGGATCCCATGTCTAAGTGAGATCATACAGGACTTGTCTTTCCCTGTCTGGCATATTTCTCATAGTATAATGCCCTCAAGATTCATCCAAGTTGTTGCAAAGGACAGGATTTCCATCTTTCTCACGGCTCGGTAGTATTCCACTCCGTGTGTGTGTGTGTGTGTGTGTGTGTGTGTGCGCGTGTGTGTGTGTGTGCACACACACACAATAGAATATACATTTCATATTTGCTTTATTCATTCATCTGCTGATGGATGCTTAGGCTGTTTTCCTCTCTTAGTTATTATGAAAAATTCTGCAATGCACATGGCAGTCCAGGTATCTCTTTGAGACACCTTTGAATATATTCCCAGGTATTTCATCTCCTTTGAATATATTCCCAGAAGTGGGCTTGCTGGATGCATGGTGGTTCCATTTTTAATTGTTTGAGAAACCTCCACACTGTTTAGTGTGTAGTTTATTTCAAAGCAAGGCAGCTCTTCAGGGATGCTACAGGGAGCTGGAGGGACGTACCAAGATAACCTAGTGTCATTGAGCCACTTGTGAGGTTAAGGGGTTCCAACCTGTGGGGCATTTTTAGCGAATCCCATACCAGGCCGAGGAGGTCCCGGCTACTGTGCCTGTGGTCAGCAGTGGAGCTGCAGCTTCCCTGTGCTTGGGGTTCTGCTCTCCTCCACCCTGAAAACAAGGCAAGGGGATCTCCCATCTCGCTGTCACTTTTGACTCTACTTGGAGTCCATAGGAATTGTCCCTCCTGCCAGTGAGATTGTCCCAGTTCTCCATTCTAGTTGGACCACCCGAGCTGGCTTTTGAGACCATGAAGAGTTAGTGACAGTCAGGCCTGGGTCCTCAGCCTGTACACAGGGCGTGTTGCAAATCAAAATATCCAATATCTAAAGAGATATTTTGTCTCTGCAAGGCCAAAGTATCAAGTGAAAGGCAATTATTAGATGCAGTTTCCTTTTTATTTCCTTACTTTTAAATTCAATTTCATTTGGTAGTTTTTAGCATCATTATTATTCCTACTACCTATTTTTGCTATTAAAAAGTTTCAACTAGGTTATGAAATGTCCCTGCTCTGCCACTGGTTCCACATATGATGTTTATATGCTTGGCCTCAGTTTCATCATTTGTAAATATGGAACATGTTAACCTTGACTTCATTGGTAGTTGCTAGCATTAAATGGGCTGATGCTGCAAAATACTGGGGTGAGGCTGCAACCCTTAGCAGGACTGATGGAGGCATGGGCTTGAGAGAACTCAGGCTTTTCTTTGCACAACTTGATATAAGGGTCCTATTTCTGGCACTCAGTTACTGGGCTTCTGGTCCTTTTACGTGTCTCAAATTTCTCAAAGAGTCTGGAAGAAAGGCCTCGACCAGCATTCTGTTTGAGCATGAGCACCATCCTAACCATCATCCCAGGCCATGGGAAATCAAAGCCAGGACATTCAAAATGAAACACCCCATGGTTATTCTTCCTCTGAAAAAAAAAAAAGAAGAAGAAGAAAAAAATTACATCGCTCTCCTTTTGTGCCACTGCAAACATTGCGACGTTTTTGGCGGGAAGGGGAAGTTATTTTGTGTATGTGTGAACTAGAATTTTGATAGACAGGATAAGTTGCAATCCAATTCTAAACTATAGATTTTCAAGCAGATTGATGCAACAAATTGTTAGCAAATAGCAGTTTGCAATTTGATGCTAATTAGACATAAGGCAAATATGTGCCATGACAAATTAGCAGCGAACCATACTGCAGAGGATTAGCAAGAGCTGGCACAGCTCGCGCCCGGCTTCGCACACCTCCCTGTCGCCGTCATCGGCGTCACCGTCGGGGTCTGAGCCAGCCTCGCCTCTCTCTGAGCAGGAAGCTGGGGAGAGGACCAGGAGCATCCCAGGCCAACGCTGGCAGTGATGGTCTGCCTCTTCCTTTCCCACCCGTGCCTACCTGCTGGTCAGCGTGTTCTTTCCTGAGAGCTGCAGAAGCTTCTGGGACACTCACGTGATACACGTATATTTAGGTTATAAATATAAAAAGAATCCTGGAAACATTAGAAAATATATGCCAGCAAAAAAAAGAAAAGCAAAACAAAGAAAAGAAAAAAGAGAAGGAGAGAAAGAGAAAATAAAATAAACAAATCTCAAGATAACCATTATTTCCATGATTAGGAATTTAGTATTCATCCATTAAAATAGTTGCTTCCATGAATAACATTATATATAAAATGTGAAATGCATAATATGTGTAATTATTATTTAAAACAAAAAAGGGCTCATGCATATGTTGTTTGCAACCTTTTTTCTCACCTAATTTTGTATTATGTATGCTTTCTCAAGTCCATGAACACAGATTCACATTAAAAACAAAAAAGTTACACAGCGTTTTCTTTTATTAATTCACCCAGTAGTTTAGTCATCCAATCTTTTGCCTTTTGGTGTCGGATATCTGGATTGCTTGTAACTTTCAGCTACTAAACACTGTAGCATTAGCAGGCTTGAAACTTTGTTTCTGCATTTATGTGTAATGATTCCTGAGGATGAACTCCCAGAGGAGGGTTGATGGAGTCACAGGAGAAAGTATGAAAACTTTTTCCCCTTCAGAGTAGCCATTTCCTAAGCTCCAACACTGGTTATTATTTCAACCTTTGCTAAATGAGGCATACTCCCCAAAGTTGCCCTGTTGACATTTGCTTGCCTTTGTCTCAGGTCCTCACACTCCCTGCAAATAATCACTGGAAATTGCTTTGCTAAATTTCTCTATACTATAGATTTCCATGAAGTTTTAAAACCATGGATTCTGTGGAGATGATGCTAATAGTGTGACTATCAGGCTTGAAGGGAGTGTTTAGTGTTTCTCAAACTTGCGCCATCGGCAGTGCCTTGAAAGTCTTTAGAATCCACGTTCACCTTCTGGTTCACTGGGCCTTTGGAGGAGTACGGATGCTTCCCAGTTAATCCTCAAAGCGTCTTTGGTAAACACAGCTGAAAGGTGCACAATATGTGTAGCACAGGCCCTCTCTCCAACATGGTAACTGGAGGTGAGGGAGGTGAGGGACCCAGATCCCAGAGCCAGGAGGCATGAGGGAGACTTTCCAGGCTGGCTTTACTGTGGGGAAAAAAGGAAGGAGCTTCGCTTCTGAGTTCTGGGCATCATGACATGCAATCCAGAGACCTGGGCTCAAATCCCCAGATCTGGACACTATTATTTTTGTGACTTAGAAGCACCCTTTACCTTTTCAGAGACTTTGTGTCCTTGTCTGCAGAATGGGACAAGAGAGGCATGAATAGTGCACTACCACCATAAAAATTAGGGGTTCTTTGTGTACTTTCCATTCAAATGAGCATGGTACCATGTGTGGACATGTCTGATGAAAATGTTAAGAAGTTGTAAAGTGATCTAAAATTCCGTCAGGTACTGCCAGGATTTGTATGGAGGTTGAAGATCTCATTATTTTCAGTAACAAGTTTGAAAGTTGTGTTATTTTGATTCATATATTTATATGTCTATATCTGTGTTTCTTCACAGATATATTTAAGGTCTATATAGGGGTAAGCATAATCCCATGTGAGAATGAGCAGTCCTCTTTAGAGGCAGGAAAATTTCTTTAATTTTAAAACTTTTATTAAGGTATAGTTAGTATATCACAAACCCACTCTTGCAAAGTGTATGATTCATTAACTTTAAATCTCATGTCCAACTTAAAGCCATTAAGTTTAACTATTCAATGATTATTCTCATCAGAATGGGCTACCTTATTGTAAAACTATTTGTAAATCTCCTTGACTGTTCATTACAATACTAAATTTAAAAATCATTATAATGATTTGAATAAATAATTAGAAAAATAATCATGTTATGAATATTTTTATAACCTGAGGATATGGGAGTGATATATCTACATGTATATATGTGATATATATATAAAAATATATGTAGATGTATCTATATCATATCATCATATATAATATTATCATATGTATTCATATCATGTTTGTATTAGAAAATTCTTTTGACTAACCTTGTCGTTTCAGGTATACTATTGGTTATATTTTCTTTTTTAAAAAATTGAAGTGCAGTTGATTTATTTTATGTTTTTTTTGTGTGTAGTTGATTTATAATGTTTCAGGTATATAATGTTTTCTAAGTGATCATTGCTTTACTTCAGGAAGGAGATTAATTTTTTAATGTTTACTCTTTGGCCACCTCTCTAAAATCTATTATTAACTAAAATATATAGTCTTATTTTTTAGGTAAGCATCAATAAAATATGTAAATAATGACTCTTTTCTTTTCCTAAATTTATATTTTAATAGCTTTTTTCTTTTTTTGTTTGCTTTTTAAAAAATTATTATTATTTTTTTACTTTACAATATTGTATTGGTTTTGATGTACATCAACATGAATCCATCACAGGCGTACACGTGTTCCCCATCCTGGACCCCCCTCTCACCTCCCTCCCTGTACCATCCCTCTGGGTCATCCCAGTGCACCAGCCCCAAGCATCCTGTATCCTGCATCGAAACTGGACTGGCGATTCATTTCTTATATGATTTTATACATGTTTCAATGCCATTCTCCAAAATCATCCCACCCTCCCCCTCTCCCACAGAGTTCAAAAGACTGTTCTATACATCTGTGTCTCTTTTGCTGTCTCGCATACAGGGTTATTGTTACCATCTTTCTAAATTCCATATATATGCATTAGTATACTGTATTGGTGTTTTTCTTTCTGGCTTACTTCACTCTGTATAATAGGCTCCAGTTTCATCCACCTCATTAGAACTGATTCAAATGTATTCTTTTTAATGGCTGAGTAATACTCCATTGTGTGTATGTACCACAGCTTTCTTATCCATTCATCTGCTCATGGACATCTAGGTTGTTTCCATGTCCTGGCTATTATAAACAGTGCTGCAATGAACATTGGGGTACAAGTGTCTCTTTCAATTCTGGTTTCCTCGGTGTGTATGCCCAATTTTTTCTTATCTTATTGCTTTGGATAGAAGTTTTAGAAAAATGTTAAATAATGGTAGTGGTAATAGGCATCCTTGTAAAGATTTTCCCCTTAGAATAATGATTCAAATGTTTTATTGCTAGGTATAATAGGTGATGATTGGTCTGAAAAGGATTTTTCTTTTTTGAGTCATGTAAAGGAGTTAGTATTTTACTTTTAGTATTCTATGCATTAAAAAAAATTAGAAATGATTTGAATTTTATCAAATGTCTTTTCATTATGAATAATATTATATGTTTCCTTGGTCATATTTGATATTCTAAATTAATATTTTATTTTTTATTGTTGAACCATCCTTTTCTTGAATAAAACAAACTTGATAATGGATCATTTGCTGTTTTAAATATACTGCCAGACATGATCAGTTGAAGCACTTTAGGAAGAAGAACTAGAAAGTCAAAACTATGATTATAGGAAAGCATCTGGTATGTTGACTTAACTGAGTATGTGAACTGGTTTGAAACACACAGTATGTGAGAGGAGAGTGGGAAATAAAACTGGCAAAATAAACTGAGATATAGGTATATAACACCTTGAATCCTGTGTTAAAGATCTAAATTCTAGATATATAGGGTGATGATGACATTTCGAACTATGAGAGGAGGTGAGGGGATCAGGAGTGTTTGGAATGAGACAAGAAAACTCTAATTAGAACTTGGAGAAATGTTACACCCTCAGAACTCTTGAAAATAGTGACAAAGACCTATAAGGTCAGAGAAATAGGAAGAGAACCAGACAAGAGCAATGGTAGGAAAAATGAAAGGGGAAAGAGCTTTAAAGAAGAGATAGTGGTCAATGGTATTGAAGTGAGATGAGAAATGAGACAAGATTTGCACTTGTTTATTAGAAGATTTTGATGGAGCAGGTCTAGGTTAGATTAAAAGAAATCAAAGAGTTAAGAGAGATTGGTAAAGAGACAGTAAGCATACTTTCTTATCATGATGATGATTATTATAGCATTATCATAGTTATTCACACCCAAATTGTTGACATATGATCCAGAAGTTGTATGAAATAATTCAGCAATATTAAAACATTATGTGGCTATAGGAACACACATAATTATGGGAGCAAAACCAATGAAGTGGAAAAACAGCAGGAAACAACTCAGGAAAACAATGTTTAATTTCTTTCTTAAGCCCTCTGGGGGAATTCTCCAGACAGTTTTGAAAATGATCAATAATGAATGTTGCTGTAAATTTATTTTCCTTGCAAATCTTTATTTAAACAGTATGTAATAGGCTGTAGCCTGTCAGTACTCTGAGCTGCCTGGGCTGGTGGGAAGCCCTGGGGCTTGGGGAGTTGGTTAGGACCAGAGAATATCTTTCTTTGCATAATAACTAGGCTGGTCTCTGGCTTCTGTGAGCTTGTAATGATGGTGGTATTATCACTAGTGTATCATTGCTGTCTGAGTTTTGAGAGTCATTGGCTACTAGTGAGAATCAAATAGATTTGTGAGTGACTTACTTAAAAGATATCAAAGAGATTTGTATTTATCCATATCATGATACTGTTCTAACTTTTTGAGTTATTTGTTTTCTAGGTGGGTGAGAAAAGGGCAGGTATTACAACTAGAAACTAAGAAATCCGACAGAACCCCCAAAAGATCCTACAGATAGTTTTATGGGAATGTATCATCATAGTATTTGAAGAGTATGCTAGTCTTTTACTTCTTTGGGAGATGCACATGGGATATCCATGGGAAGGTGCCACCTTTTTCACCTTAACCTTTAATATACATGTCACACAAAGAAAAAGCAGTTCCTTACGTCAGTTGACCCTTGCAAAGGGCCTGACAAGTTATTTCTAGAGAGTACAGATTGAGACTCCTCACATAGGTTAGTGAAGCATGGTGCACAACCTCCTTTTTTTGGGGGGGGGTTAGTCATAAAGCTTGGAGACTAGCTGATGCTACTCTAAGACACTAAACCTTGGGCTTCACTTTATATCACTCAGCTGAAACATCTTCAAAAAGGCAAATTCCCAGCATGTTCTCCTCCCATACTGACCATGAAATTCTGAAATGCCATATTTGGGGTAAGGCCTGGGATCTAAATTATTGACCAGTTCCCTGTGGATTACTATCTGGTTGGTTTTCAGTTTACTTTTTCAATTTCAGTAGGGTCTGTAGTGATGCCCCCTCTTATTCCTGATATAGATGATATATATTCCTCTCTCTGTCTATGTCTTTGGCTCTCTTCTCTTTCGTGGTACATCTGGTGAGAGATTTAATGTGGTTTTATTGATCTTTTCAAAGATCCATGTTTGGTTCCTTTAGTTTTCTCTTATTGTCCTATTTTTAGTTTCATTGATTTCTGCAATTATTATTTCTTTTGTTTTTCCTAGGTTTTATTTGTTCTTCTTTTTTCTAGTTCCTTAGCTGTTGTTGTTCAGCCACTCAGTTGTATCCAACTCCTTGTGGCCCCATGGACTGAAACACGCCAGGCTTCCCTGTCCTTCACTATCTCCCTGAGTTTGCTCAGACTTATGTCCATTGAGTTGATGATGCCATCCAACCATCTAGTTCTCTGCCATCCCCTTTTCCTCCTGCCTTTGATCTTTCCCAGCATCAGGGTCTTTTCCAATGAGTTGACTCTTTGCATCAGGTGGCCAAAGTATTGGAGCTTCAGCTTCAGCATCAGTGCTTCCAATGAATATTCAGGGTTGATTTCCTTTAGGACTAACTGGTTTGATCTCTTTGCAGTCCAAGGGACTCTCAAGAGTCTTATCCACCACCACAATTCAAAAGCATCAATCGTTCAGCGCTCAGCCTTCTTTATGGTCCAACTCTCACATCTGTTCATGACAACTTGAAAAACCATAGCTTTGAAGATACGAACTTTTATAGGCAACATAATGTCTCTGCTATTTAATACGCTGTCTAGGTTTGTCATAGCTTCTCTTCTAAGGAGCAAGCATCTTTTAATTTCATGGCTGCAGACACCATCTTCAGTGATTTTGGAGCCCCCCAAAATAAAATTTGTCACTGTTCCCATTGTTTCCCCATCTATTTGCCATGAAGTGATGGGACTGGATGCCATGATGTTAGTTTTCTGAAGATTGAGTTTTAAGTGAGCTTTTCCACTTTCCTCTTTTACCTTCATCAAGAGGCTCTTTAGTTCCCCTTCACTTTCTGCCATTAAAGTTGTATCATTAGCATATCTGAGGTTGTTGATATTTCTCCCAGCAATCTTGATTCCAGCTTGTGCTTCATTCAACAGGACATTTCACACGATGTACTCTGCATATGAATTAAATGAGTTCTTTAGAGGCTTATGTTATTAATTTCAAACATTTATTTCTTTTCTGTACAACACTTAATGATATAAATTTCCCTCTAAGCACTGTTTTAGCTATATCTCATAAATTTCAGTATGTTCTATTTTTCACTTTTTTTCATTCCAAAATAGTTTCTAATTTCCCTTGGTTTAAGTTTTAACTCATTTGTGTCTTTGAATTTAGGGTAAGATTATTTGAGACAGAATATAGTTGGATAATATTTTATTTTTGAAATCTACCCTGACAATCCTCTGCCTTCTAATGTGGTGCTTAGACAATTTATGATTAATATGATTGTTAATGCAGTTATGTTTAAATTTACCATATTGATAATTGTTTTCTATTAGTCCAACCTGTCTTTTTCTACTTACCCTTCCTTAATTTAGAGTAATCAGATGATGTATTATGATTCCATTTCATCCCCTTTCTTGGCACATTAACTATTACTCTGTATGTGGCTGCTTTAGGGTTTATAGTATGTATTTGTTATTTATCACAGTCTGTCTTCAGTGACATAGTGTCATTTTTTCATATGATAAAGAACCTAGCAACCACTTTCATTTTCCCCTCTCCTGGCTTTTTTGCTATTGTCACAATATATCTGACTCCTACATTTGTTACATATACACAATATATTCTGATTTCCCTCCTTCTAGGATTCCAGCTGGAGAAGGCAATGACACCCCACTCCAGTACTCTTGCCTGGAAAATCCCATGGACAGAGGAGCCTGGTAGGCTGCAGTCCATGGGGTTGCTAAGAGTTGGACATGACTGAGCGACTTCACTTTCCCTTTTCACTTTCATGCATTGGAAACAGCAACCCACTCCAATGTTCTTGGAGAATCCCAGGGACGGGGGAGCCTCGTGGGCTGCTGTCTGTGGGGTCGCACAGATTTGGACACGACTGAAGCAACTTAGCAGCAGCAGCAGGATTCCAGCATTAGTCCACTTAAACTTTTCCTACAGGAAGGAACATGAAGGTGTTAGTTGCTCAGTCATGTTTGATTCTTTGTGACCCCATGGACTGTCGCTTGCCTGACTCTTCCGTCCATGGGATTCTTCAGGCAGGAATATTGGAATGGGTATCCATTCCTTTCTCCAGTGGGGATCTTCCTGACCCAGGGATTGAACCGGGGTCTCCTGTATTGCAGGCAGATTCTTTACCATCTGAGCCATCAGGAAGCCCTTTCCTGCATAACAATGTTTATTTTTTCAGTCTTTTTTATTTTTCTATGTTTCATTTTGAATAGTGTGCTTATTTCTTTTATTTAGTCTAAGCTGCTATTAATCACACCCTGTGTATTTTTCATCTCACACATTGTATCTTTCATCTCTAAATATTCAGTATGTGCCCTTAATAATGGAGAAGGCAATGGCATCCCACTCCAGTACTCTTGCTTGGAAAATCCCATGGATGGAGGAGCCTGGTAGGCTGCAGTCCATGGGATCGCTAAGAGTCGGAAACGACTGAGCGAGTTCACTTTCGCTTTTCACTTTCATGCATTGGAGAAGGAAATGGCAACCCACTCCAGTGTTCTTGCCTGGAGAATCCAGGGATGGGGGAGCCTGGTGGGCTGCCATCTATGGGGTCACACAGAGTTGGATACGACTGAAGCGACTTAGCTGCAGCAACAGCCCTTAATAAAATATCTTAAATGTCATACTCCTTATCATACTCATTTATTCTTTTACTTTATTGATTGTATGGGATATATTTGTAACAGCTGTCTTAACATCTTTGCACTTAAACTTTATCTGTATGAGGCTGATATTGCTGTAATATTGAGGCAACACTCTTCAAGTACTCAACATAATGTCCTGTGTGATATGAAGCTTCTCTACTCTGGCTGTTGTGATGTAAATTCTTTTTAGCCTTATTGACCTTTGACAATTTTTGCAAAATCCTGGTGGTTTTAGAGTAGCTTGGATGAATTTCCTCACACAAATGTGCTGATCAATATTGAAATGAAGAATTGAGGGGACCCCTCTTCAGATCTCAAGAGCAGAAGTCTTTCCTCCTGATTTCTTACCTGTGAATTCTGGCTTTCTTGACTTTCCAAAACTCAAAACTTTGTCTTCTTAACTCAAGAGGCTCACTGTGCTGTTTGGGTTCTCCTTCCTTATTGCAGAGTAGTTTGGTAACCCTCCAGAAAGTAACCTCAAGCTGTTGTAGGGGATCACCTCATTTGTTTTTATTCATTTTGGAGTTACTCTCTTATGTTGTATGAAATCCATAGTTTCATACGGTTTTCCTAGTTTATTTGTGTCTTTTAAGGAAAAAAAGTAAATTCAGTTCCTGTTACTCCATCCTGGCCATAAATGGAACCTACTTTCCCCTTTAAAGGTGTTTTCAGTTGTTATATAATCCTAGGTCGATAATTATTTCCTGACACTTCCATTTTCTTCTGGTGTTCATCATTTTCCTGTGTAGTTAGCTGTCAGTCCTATTCTTGCTCCTTTTAAGGTAATACTTTCTTCTCTAGAAGCTTTGTTATCATCAATTGAACACTGATGTGCTAAGGTGCATTTTTCTTGTTTTGTATTTATTGTGTCTATGATTTGTATCACTTCGAGAATCTTGCTTGAATATTGTATGAGTTATTGATGTTACCTTGGCAGTTTATTTCCTCCAATTATTCTTGACCATTTTCTCGTCAAATATTGCTCTTGTTCCTTACCTTCTCTTCTCCTTTCATTGAATTCAACTATCGGCGTATTAAACTTTTTCACTGTCCCTTACATTTCATCCTGTAGTTTCTAAACATTTTTCTCTATGTGCTTCTTTTTGCTTCTTTTTGCTTATTGTCTACTGTTCTAGTTTCCAGTTCACCTGTTCTTTTTTCAGTAGGTTCAGTTCATTACTAAATACGTACTTTTGAGTCCTAAATGTTAGTTATTGCATATTTTAAATCTAAAATTTACATTTTCTTTAAAATACATTTAAATGATTTTGAACTTATAGTTCTGATAAAATAATGTTATATGACTTTTAATAAGAAGTTTATAATTCTCATAAAACATTTTAGAGTTCTCTCAGGAGAAGCTCATCTTCTATTTCCCTATTTCCATAGCACATGCTAATCACAGTTATTTTAAAACAGAGGTCTGATAACTGTAAGTCTATGAGAATGTTCCTGTTGAAATCCTTTTCCCCCTCCCATTGGTCTTATTTCTGTTTTGTACTTGATTAGTTTTTGTTGTATGACAGAAATAATACAGACTCTTTGTGTGATATTTACCAGTATCTTGTCTCACTGGACAGCTTTAAACTTTAATTTTCATATTTTCAGCATGGTAAGGTCACTGAAACCTCAGCTTTTTTCCACTTTCTGCTTGGCCTCAGGGACTAGCTTCACAGAGCTTTGGAGTCAGCAAGTATCTCAAGGAGAAAACTGTTGCAGAGTGCCAGGCAGTCACTGTCAGGGAATTTGGCCATTTGTGTGTAGCTACAGGGTAGTTCTAAATTCCATTCTTTTTGGCCACATTAGTCCTGTGAAATAAGAAGAATTTAAGTTCTTTTGGTTCTTTTAGGTCTTTTGTCCCTTGTAACCTAGAATTGGTAAATGCTTCGAGGGGAAAATCAGGAAGTGGAATTTCGGGATCAGTTTTATGGCTATCCCTTTTCCCCAGGATCATGGTCTTTCAATCCTGATTGCTTCAGGTGCTGTCTGATTATGGAGGTATTTCTAACTGCATTTTATCTGGATTTTATAGTTCAGTGGGAAATTGATATGCTATATACTACCACATCTGAGTCCAAAGGGGATATCTTCTTGAAACTCCATGGTGCACTTTGGACTTTAATTTCTTGTCAGTTGAAACAATGAATGTGATATTATTTTGTAAACTCTTAGGGGCTGGACCTATATGTGAAGAAAGATCACTAAACCAATTTCGCTTATCCCTATAAGAAGCATTTGTGTCCACCATCTATTTGAGATTGAATTTTAGGCAACTTAAAGCTATAAGAAAGAAGAGGTGGAAGATGTTAGGCAGCTACATCTCTCTTCCATCATTGTACCTAGATTGTCTTCTAAAACTCTTAGCACAATTTGGTCAAATAAACTGATTTATTGTTTCTCAAAAGCCTATTTATGATTGCCTAAAAGGCAATTCTTATTTCTTTTTTTCTTTCACAATGTTATAAATGTTGCTGCATTATCTTCTGGGATTGAATGATACATTAACAATATTTCGGGACAACTGAATTCCCTTTGGGCTTCCCTGGTGGTGCAGAGGTTAAAGCATCTGCCTGCAATGTGAGAGAACTGGATTTGATCCCTGGATCGTGAAGATCCCCTGGAGAAGGAAATGGCAACCCACTCCAGTAAGTTTGCCTGGAGAATCCCATGGACGGAGGAGCTTGGTGGGCTAGAGTCCACAGGTCACAAAGAGTCGGACATGACTGAGCAACTTCACTTTCACTTCACTAATTCCCTTTGTGCCAGCAGCAGCCATAAATATCCCTTTTCATGATGACTGATAACTATAAATGGTTTTATCCTCAAATAAATCATTATGCATTAATATTCCCTGCAACATACGAGCCCTTATGAAAAACAGCTTTGGTTTTTACTTCCTTACCTGAAATACGACTTCTAAGCTGGTGTTTTCTGACCTGGGACTCTGGTTGTTCAGTCACTCAGTCATGTCCAACTGTTTGTGAACCCATGAACTGTAGCGCACCAGGCTTCCCTATCCTTCATTATCTCCTGGAATTTGCTCAAAATCAAGTCCATTGAGTCAATGATGTCATCCAACTATCTCATCCTTTGTCAGCCTCTTCTCCACCTGCTCTCAACCTTTCCCAGCATCAGGGTCTTTTCTAATGAGGCAGCTCCTCGTATCAGGTGGCCAAAGTATTGGAGCTTTAGCTTCAATATCAGTCCTTCCAATGAATATTCAGAGTTGATTTCCTTAGGACTAACTGGTTTGATCTTTTTGCAGTCCAAAGGACTCTCAAGAGTCTTCTCTAGCATCAGTTCTTCAGTGCTCAGCCTTCTTTATGGTCCAACTCTCACATCCACACATGACTCCTGGAAAAACCATAGCTTTGATGACATGGACCTTTGCCAGCAAAAGTGACGTCTCTGCTTTTCAATATGCTGTCTAGGTTTGTCATAGCTTTATTTTCAAGGAGCAAATATCTTTTAATTTCATGTCTACAGTCACCATCTGCAGTGATTTTGGAGTCCAAGAAAATAAAGCCCGTCACTGTTTCCATTTTTTCCTCATCTGTTTGCCATGATGTGATGGGACCAGAAGCCATGATCTTCGTTTTCTGGATGTTGAGTTTTAGTCCAGCTTTTTCACTCTCCTTTTTCACCATCATCGAGAGGCTCTTTTAGTTCCTCTTCATTTTCTGCCATAAGGGTGGTGTCATCTGTATATCTGAGGTGATTGATAATTTCTCCTGACAATCTTGATTCCAGCTTGTGCTTCATCCAGCCTCACATTTTGCATGAGGTACTCTGCATATAAGTTAAATAAGCAGGGTGACAATATACAGCCTTGACATATTCCTTTCCCAATTTGGAACCAGCCCATTGTTTCATGTCCAATTCTAATTCCTGCTTCTTGACCTGCATACAGGTTTCTCAAGAGGCATGTAAGGTGGTCTGGTATTCCCATCTCTTTAAGAATTTTCCACAGCTTGTTGTGATCCACAGTCAAAGGCTTTAGCATAGAAAATGAAGAAGTAGATGTTTTTCTGTTATTCCCTTGCTTTCTCTATGATACAATGGATGTTGGCAATTGGATCTCTGGTTCCTCTGCCTTTTCTAAATCCAGATCATACACCTGGAGGTTCTTGGTTCATGTACTGTTGAAGCTTAGATTGGAGAATTTTGAGCATTGCCTTACTAGCATGTGAAATGAGTGCAATTGTGCAGTAGTTTGGACTACCATAGAGATAATTGAATCCATCAGTTCAGTTCAGTCATTCAGTTGTGTCTGACTCTTTGTGACCCTGTGGACTGCAACATACCAGGCTTCCCTGTCCATCACCAACTCCCAGAGCTTGCTCAAACACATGTCCGTTGAGCTGTAGATGCCATTCAACCACTGCATCCTCAGTTGTCCCCTTCTTCTCCTGCCTTCAGTCTTTCCAAGCATCAGGGTCTTTTCCAATGAGTCCATTCTTTGCATCAGGTGGCCAAAGTATTGGAGCTTCAGCTTCAACATCAGTCCTTACAATGAATATTTAGGACTGATTTCCTTTAGGATTGACTGGTTTGATCTCCTTGCAGTCCAAGTGACTCTCAAGAATCTTCTCCAACACCACAGCTCAAAAGCATCAGTTCTTCGGTGCTCAGCTTTCTTGATAGTCCAACTCTCACATCCATACATGACTACTGGAAAAACCATAGCTTTGACTATATGGACCTTTGTCGGCAAAATAATGTCTCTGCTTTTTAATATGCTGTCTAGGTTGGTCATAGCTTTTCTTCCAAAGAGCAGGTGTCTTTTAACTTCATGGCTATAGTCACTACCTGCAGTGATTTTGGAGCCCAAGAAAATAAAGTCTGTCACTGTTTCCATTGTTTCCCCATCTATTTGCCATGAAGTGATGGGACCAGATGCCACAGTCTTAGTTCTTTGAATGTTGAGTTTTAAGCCAGCATTTGCATTCTCCTCGCTCACTTTCATCAAGAGGCTCTTTAGTTCCTCTTCACTTTCTGCCATAAGGGTGGTGTCATCTGCATATCTGAGATTATTTATATTTCTCCTGACAATCTTGATTCCAGCTTGAATCCATAGAGGTCTTTAAAAATAGGAAGGGATATTTTCCCACTATTTCAAAATCTTTAATGGAAAATATAAATTTTCTTAAGAGGTATCTGAAAGGTAAAGAAACAATTAAGTATCTAGTCCCTGTCCTGAAGTGTATCAATTCAGCTAATGGTGGTCATCTGGGAATGACCTACATGTTTGATTGGCAACCATATACCTTTGACTATAAAGAAAGTGAGAAATGCATTAATTGTTATGTTGCTTTGTGCCATAGGTAAAGTGTTTCAAAGCTTGCTGTTCATTGAAAAAAATAAAAATAATTAAGAGGTGTTGATCATGTAAAGTTTGGTATCCACAGCTTCTTCCAAGGGGAATGGTCATTTATCTTATTCTGAAATATATCCATTGATAGGTGTTATCCTGAATTCACAGTTATGTAAGGAAAATCCCCATTCTTCCCATAATATTGATGTTCTAATTGAAATGTATCACTTGGCTACATGGTTCTACTTTGGGATTAACAGATTAACTTTGCAATGCTCCTTGGTCTCTGAGGGTAAAAGATGATAATGAAACAGATTTTATTTATTAATTGCTCATCACACCTGCACTGGCATCAAGTAATTCTCTATATGAAGCAGTCGCCCTTTGTTTTGGACATGCTGGCATAATAAGACATGTAGGACATAGGCATTAAACAAAGGTTACCTAGGCCTTAGTTTCAAATTCATTTTGCATTTCTCTATGCCAGAATATCTTGTTCAATATCCATGGTGTTTCTCCATGTTCAAAAGACAGTAAATAGCATGTAAAATAGTGTTATATATGTATATATACATATATATATATATATATGTATATATATCTCCTGTGTTTTCTTAATCTATCTGCCTCCTTCAGAGTTAGAATGATTTCTGGATGGCGGTGATGTAGTGTCAGATGTTTGGGCACACAGGAGTGAGGCTTGAAGTACAAAGGGCATAAGTGATCAGGATTCTAGTCTGGACCATTGTGCAAAACTTTCTTTTGGGTTTGATTGCCTATATTGCAAGAAATGAACTGAATTTTCATTTAATGTGTGTATGGTAACAGTGGCCCACATTTTTGTTATTTTCCCCACACCTTTTGTTTTGCATACAAAATTATCTCTCGTGAAATTATTCAAAAGAAAAAGAATCTTTACTCCAAAATCGAGTGATTGAGGTAGGAGTTGCCTAATTATGTCTCATATGCAAATTTGTGTAGGCTATAAGACAAATGTCTAATAAATACTGATATTTGCTCCCTAAGATATTTTGAAAATTTAAGGAATTTTTAAATACTACAGGTAATTTATTGGGTTTTACATTGGCTTATATACATGAGACATGCTTAACTTTAGCTGTTTTCTGTACAGTGATTTTGCTTAATCATCTGGTTATTCCCATCTGTTGATGTCTCTGTTCCTGACTGGAAGCTCCTGGAGGTTAAGCTATACCCTGTGATTTATTGCAAACTGTATTTTCTACATAGTTGAGTAGCTCTGAAATTTCTTCCTTTAAGTTCCCGATGATGTTGTCTGGTAAGCAAACACATTTCCACTGACACTGGAAATTCTATTAAAAAGGTCTAACGAACCAGATATCATTCAGACATCTGGTTGTTTATGTAAATTGTTTAGCTTTGGACTGAAGTGATCAGACCATTAAAATAAGTCCCTGAAAATCAAGATAAGGTCTAGGAATAAGAGACATGCAAGCAGAGTTAAGTAGCACTTATAAATTATGGGAATATCTTTTATTGTACAACATTTTCTAAAAATCATACTGAAATCTCATCCGTTAAAATGAAACACTGGCTGGTCCATTTGAATCTCCTGTGAATCTTCAGAACACATCAGTAGATGATACGTTTATTGTCCCACAATTGATCCCACAGATGATCTTACTGTCCCACATCAGAAGATGATGGCAGTGAGATTAGCCGCTTCCAGGTCATACAACGTGTTATCATTAGTCTGATACTGGGACTGTCTTGTTCATTAATTCATCCATTCGTTGGTCTCTCCAACCAGTGAGATAATCATGTCATGTGGAAAAAAAGGCAGTTTTATTTAGTCCTTCTCAATCTTATATATTTTGTTTCCTTTTACATGAGATAGGATGTACTAATCGAGGGGAAAAATCCAGTTTCTTACCCTAAAGTGTAATGTTAGCTGTTGCTTTTTTTTTTTTTTTTTTTTGTAGATGCTTTTTTATCATATTGAGGAAGTTTTTGGTTAACTGAAAGTTTTTATTATGACTGAGTGCTGTATTAGGAAGAATTCTTTCTGCTTTTATTTTCTGGAATAAAACAGGTATAATTTCTACTGTAAATGTTTGGTGGAATTCACCAATGAACTCGTCTGGGCCTGGTGCTTTCTTTTTTTGAAGGTTGTTAATTGCTGATTCAATTTCTCTTTTAGATGTAGGCCTATCCATAGTATGTATTTCTTTATGCAAGTTTTGAAGGAAGTTGTCTATTTCATCTAAATTATCGAATTTATTGGCATAGATTGGTTCACAGTATTTTTAAATTATTCTTTTACTGTTCATGGATCAGTAGTGATGAGCCCTATTTACTTCTGATATTGGTAACAACTATTTTCTCTCTTTTTTTCTTGGTTAGCCTGACTAGAATTTTATTAAATTTATTGATTTTTTTTTAAAAAAACCTTTTTGTTTCATTCTGATTTTTTAAAATTTCTGTACTTTCTTTAACATTTCCTTCCTTCTGCTTGCTTTGTGTTTATCTTATTCTTCTTTTTCTGGCTTTCTGAGGTAGAAACTTTGATTATTAATTTGTAATGTTTTTTTCTTTTCTAATGTAAGCATTTACTAATGTAAATTTCTCTCTCAGCACTACTTAAGCTTCTTCCCACAAATTCTGATATTGTTTACTATTATTTTCATTATATTCTATGCATTTTTAAAATTTTCAATGAGACTTCCTCTTTGACTCATGGCTTATTTAGGAAAGTGTTGTTCACATTTCAAATGTTTTTAATTTTTCTGTTATTGATTTCTAGTTTGATTCCTTTATGGTCAGAGAACATAGTCTGCATTATCTCAGTTCTTTTAAGCTGGTTGAGATCTGTTTTATGACTCAGGATATAGCTTACCTTGGTAATCAAATAGGACTTGGAAAGAACATGTATTCTGGTGTTATAGCAAGGGAATGTTCTATAAATGTCAGTTAGATCATGTCAGTGGATCAGTTCTCTATCCTTGCTGGTTCACTGTTTAGTAAGTTGCAGTTGCCAATAGTGGGGTACTGAAGTCCCAAATATAATTGTGAATTTGTCTATTTCTTCTTTCAGCTTCTTCGGTTTTTGTGTTGATTCTCTGTTATTTGGTGCATAAACATTTAGGATCACTAGATTTTCCCATGAATTGACTCATTTTTCATTGTGTTATGACTATGTTGTTGTTGTTCATTCACTAAGTCATGTCTTACTCTTGGAATCCCATGAACTGCAGCATGCTAGACTTCCCTGTCCTTCACTATCTCCCTGAGTTTGCTCAGACTCTTGTCCACTGAGTTAGTGATGCTATCCAACCATCTAATCCTCTGACACCCGCTTCTTCTCTTGCTCTCAATCTTTCGCATCAGGGTCTTTTCCAATAAGTCAGCTCTTTGCATCAGGTGGCCAAAATTATTGGAACTTCAGCTTCAGCCCCAGTTCTTCCAATATATATTCAATGTTTATTTTCTTTAAGATTGGCCCTTTTGATTTCCTTGCTGTCCAAGGGACTCTCAAGAGTCTTTTCTAGCACCACAGTTCAAAAGCATCAATTCTCCAGAGCTCAGCCTTTTCTATGGTCCACTTCTCACATCCATACCTGACTTCTAGAAAAACCATAATTTTGACTATAAAACTCTATATTCTAAATAATTTTGTTTGGGCTGGTCTATGTTATCTGATATCAGTGTAATCGCATTTCCTTCCTCTCTCTCTTTCTTTCTTCCTCTCTCCCACCCTTTCTTTTTCCTCCCTCCCTCCCTTCTTCCCTTTTTCTTTTTCCCTCTTTCTTTTTTGGATTAATATTTCCATTACATATTTTTTTCCCAGTCTTTGCCATTCAACCTACTGAGTCATTATGGTTGAAGTAAATTTCTTATAGACAGCATATGGTTGAGTCTTCATTTACTCTGCTAATACCTATCTTATAGCTGTTGTATTTGGACTATTTACAATTTAGTAATTTGCATTTACTTTAAGACCACCTGACCTGCCTCTTGAGAAACCTGTATGCAGGTCAGGAAGCAACAGTTAGAACTGGGCATGGAACAACAGACTGGTTCCAAATAGGAAAAGGAGTACTTCAAGGCTGTATATTGTCACCCTGCTTATTTAACTTTTATGCAGAGTACATCATGAGAAATGCTGGGCTGGAGGAAGTACAAGCTGGGATCAAGACTGCCGGGAGAAATAGCAATAACCTCAGATATGCAGATGACACCACCCTTATGGCAGAAAGTGAAGAACTAGAGTCTCTTGAAGAAAGTGAAAGAGGAGAGTGAAAAAGTTGGCTTAAAGCTCAACATTCAGAAAACGAAGATCATGGCATGTGGTCCCATCACTTCATGGCAAATAGATGGGGAAACAGTGGAAACAGTGTCAGATTTTATTTTCGGGGGCTCCAAAATCACCGCAGATGGTGATTGCAGCCATGAAATTAAAAGACACTTACTCCTTGGGAGAAAAGTTATGACCAACCTAGACAGCATATTCAAAAGCAGAGACATTACTTTGCCAACAAAGGTCCATCTAGTCAAGGCTATGGTTTTTCCAGTGGTCATGTATGGCTGTGAGATTTAGACCATCAAGAAAGCTGAGTGCCAAAGAATTGATGCTTTGGAACTGTGGTGTTGGAGAAGACGCTTGAGAGTCCCATGGACTGCAAGGAGATCCAACCAGTCCATCCTAAAGGAGACCAGTCCTGGATGTTCATTGGAAGGACTGAAATACTTTGGCACCTGATGCGAAGAGCTGACTCATTGGAAAATCCCATGGGATTTGAAGATTCTTAGAATTCCATTTTTTAAAATTTATAGTATAAAGTATATAATTTTGTGTGATTTTCTTAGTGGTTATTCTAGTGCTTACCATATGCATGATGTTTTACCACTTCAGGTGGAGTGTAATAGTCCAACTTCCCTTTAGGTCCCTTGTTCAATTTTTAAAATATAATTGTTTAAAATATTTCCTCTATACACATTGAGTGCCATGTCAAATGGGGTTACAACTTATGTTTCAACCACAAAGAAACTCATGAGTTAAAGAGTAATCTATTATATTTATTTCTAGTTTTAGCAGTTCCATTGTTGTTGTTGTTGTTGTTGTTGTTGTTGCTTTCCTTTTTGAAGGTTTAAATCTTCCTCTGCTTTTTCTTTTTGTTTGGAGAGCTTCCTTTCAGTTCAGTTCAGTCGCTCACTCGGGTCCGACTCTTTGCGACCCCATGAATCTCAGCGTACTAGGCCTCCCTGTCCATCACCAACTCCCAGAGTTCACTCAGACTCACGTCCATCGAGTCCGTGATGCCATCCAGCCATCTCATCCTCGGTCATCCCCTTCTCCTCCTCCCCCCAATCCCTCCCAGCATCAGAGTCTTTTCCAATGAGTCAACTCTTCGCATGAGGTGGCCAAAGTACTGGAGTTTCAGCTTCAGCATCATTCCCTCCAAAGAAATCCCAGGGCTGATCTCCTTCAGAATGGACTGGTTGGATCTCCTTGCAGTCCAAGGGACTCTCAAGAGTCTTCTCCAACACCACAGTTTAAAAGCATCAATTCTTCGGCGCTCAGCTTTCTTCACAGTCCAACTCTCACATCCATACACGACTACTGGAAAGGTAGGTGTGCTAACAACAAATTCTCTATAATTTGTCCAAATATGTCTTTATTTTCCCTTCATTATGAAAGGTAGTCTGCCAGATATAAGATTCAAGGTTGACTGTTCTTTTCTTCCAGTATTTGAACAATATTGTTACATCCTTTGCCTCTACAGTTTTAGATGAGAAACCCACTGCCATTCGATTGGGGTTGTTTGCAGGTAATGTATTATTTCCCTTTGTTCCTTTTGAGGTTATTTGTGAAAATCAATTCTTATTGGAATATAGTTGATTTACAATGTTGTGTTAGTTTCTGCTGTTGAGCAGAATGAATTAGTTTACATACATGTATGTGTTATTCATTCAGTTGTGTCCCACTCTTTGCAATTCCATGGACTTTAGCCTGCCAGGCTTCTCTGTCCATGGGATTCTCCAGGCAAGAATACTGGAGTGAACAGTCATTCCCTTTGCCAGGGGATCTTCCCAACCTAGGGACTGAACCTGGGTCTCTTCTAGGCAGGCAGATTCTTTACCATCTGAGCCATCAGGGAAGCTCACATACATATATCTTTTTAAAATTATTTTTCCATATAGGTCATTGCAGAGTATTGAATAGAGTTCCATGTGCTATATAGTAGATTCTAATTAGTTATCTATTTATATATAGTAGTGTGTATATATCAATCCCAATCTCCCAATTATCCCCTCCCTTACCCCTTTGGTAACCAATAAGTTTATTTCCTACATCTATGACTATTTCTGGTCTGTAAATAAGTTTATTTGTACCATTTTTTAAAGATTCCAAATATAAATGGTATCATATAATATTGTTTTTCTTTGTCTGACTTACTTCACTTAATTGTACTTAGTTTTCAGAATTTTGATATGTGTTTTGGTGTGGATTTCTTTGAACTTATCCCTATTTGAAATATGCTCAGATTTATCAATCCACAGATTTATATTTTCCACAAAATTTGAAAAATATACAGCTATTATTTCTTTGAATAATTTTTCAGTTCCACTATCTCTTCTTTTCTTCCTGAAACTCTGACAATATAGATCTTATTATCCCACAGATTCCTGAGTCTCTGTTTAAGTTTTGCTAATTTTCCTGTTATTCTCTGAATAAACTCTAATTATTTGTCTTCAAATTTATTGCTTCTCTCCTTCAGTTTACTATTGACTTCATCAGATTTTATATTTATGTTATTGTATGTTTTATTTCTATAATTTCCATTTGGTTCTTTTAAAAATAACTTCTATTTCTTTTCTTGTATTTTCTGTCTTTTTATTTGCTTCATGAGAATTTGTAATCAATTGGTTGAAGCATTTTTATGATTGCCATTGTAATATCCTTTTCAGATAAATTCAACATCTCTTTCATCTTGATATTGACATCAGTTAATTGTCTTTCTTCATTCAAATTATTCCTTCTCTGGTTTGTAGTATGAGGAATGGGTTTATATTAGATCTTATACCTTTGACTATTATATTAGGGGATTCTTGATACTATTTAGGTCTTCTATTTTAGCATCTACTCAGGTTAGTGTACAGTCTGGACTACTCTTTTGGGCTTCAGTTCCAATGACAGTTTAGTTTTCTGACCCCCTGCAAAGCTGTTCTGGTTTGTTTCATTCTTTTGGTGTGACTGCATCTCCTAATCAGTCTTGGCAGGTGTTATTTGTAGAGACAGAAGGTACTGTCCTGGAATGCCTGTGGATGCTAGGTGACATTCTGAGAGAAGAGGCAGAAGTTAGTGAACCTAGGTCTTCTTATTCCCCTGACTGGAGACTGGGGAGATATAGGGCTTTGCTGTTGCTGCTATTGCTTTACAGATTGGGTGGTCCAATTCTGGAGCTTTGCTGCTAACCTTGAAGACAGATACTTCAGGACCCTGTTTATAAAGCAAAGGTTGGGACAGCTGTGCTTTGCTATTCCCTGGTGGCTCAGAGGTTAAAGCGTCTGCCTTCGATGCGGGAGACCCGGGTTCAATCCCTGGGTCGGGGAGATCCCCTGGAGAAGGAAATGGCAATCCACTCCAGTATTCTTGCCTGGAGAATCCCATGGACAGAGAAGCCTAGTAGGTTATAGTCCACGGGGTTGCAAAGAGTCGGACACGACTGAGCGACTTCACCTTCACTGCTGCCTGTAGATCAGACTGTCCAAGTTGTGAAGCATGGTTGGGATTTCCAACCCGGTTTTGTTGGGCATCTCCCTTCTCAGTCTCTTGGCTTCATTGTGTGTTTGTGCGCACCTGTAGTCAGTTCCAGTTTTCAGATTTGTATGAATCCTAGGCTAGAAGTATATGGAAAATAGAAGGGAAACCTGGGAGAACTCACCATGCCATCATTCAAGTTCTGAGATTCTTGGCCATTCCACCCTCTTCTTTCTAGTTTTTAAAGCTCATTTATCTTTGTCATTTGAATTATTTCCATGGTATTTAGTTGTATTTAGAGGGTATACGTGAGGGAAAATGAGTCTATGCATCTTATTCCTGAACTGGAAATCTATTCTACATTTAAAAAATTGAGATATAAATGACTATAATATGTTAGTTTCAGATGTACAGCATAATGACTCTCTATAATCTATATATCAGGAAATGATCAGTTCAAAGTCTAGTTAACATCTGTCACCATCAGTTCAGTTAGTTCAGTTCAGTTGATCAGTCATGTCCAACTCTTTGCAACCCCATGGACTGAAGTACCCCATGGACTGCAGGCTTCCTTGTCCATCACAAACTCCTGGAGCTTACTCAAATTCATGTCCATTGAGTCGGTGATGTCATCCAACCATCTCATCCTCTGTTGTCCCCTTCTCCTCCCACCTTCAATCTTTCCCAGCATCAGGGTCTTTTCAAATGAGTCAGTTCTTTGCATCAGGTGGCCAAAGTATTGGAGTTTCCGCTTTAGCATCAGTCCTTCCAATGAATATTCAGGACTGATTTCCTTTGAGATGGACTGACTGGATCTCCTTGCAGTCCAAGGGACTCTCAAGAGTCTCCTCCTACACCACAGTTCAAACATCACACTTCTGTTATCATACAGAGCCACATTTTTTCTTAGGATGAGGACTTCTCAGATTTAGTTTCAATACGTTTTAAATATGCAACACACTGTTATAAACTATAATCACCTTGCTGTACATTGTATCCCCATGACTTATTTATTTCATAACTAAAAGTTCACACTTTTTTACACCCTTTACCCTTTTCACTCATTTTGTTGACACCCCACACCCAATCTGTTCTCCATATCTGAGTTTGCTTTCTTTTTCTTCTTTTTTTTAGATTCCACATGTAAGTGAAATCATACATTACTCTTCTTTCTTTGTCTGACTTGTTTCACTTAGCATAGTGCCCTCAGAGTCTATCCATTTTGTCACAAATGGTAAGGTTTTATTACTTTTTAGGGCTGAATAATATTCTATTCTATTTATTTATTTACATGCACACACAGAAACATATATAACATTTTCTCTATCTGTTCATCCATCAATGAAGAGTTGGGTTGCTTCCATATCTTGGCAATGAGCATGAGAATGCATATATCTTTTTGAGTTAGTGCATTCTTTTTTAAAAAATAAATACCCAGAAGTGAAATTGCTAGATTATATGGGAGTTCTATTTTTAGTTTTTTGAGGAAACTCCATATTGTTTTCTGTAAATGTTGTACCAACACATTCCTATCAGCAGGACACAAGTTTGCTCTTTCCCTTGCCAACACTTGTTATTTCTTGTCTTTTTAAATAACAACCATTTTAACAGATGTGAAGTGATATCTCATTTCAATTTGCTTTTTCCTAATGATGTATGGATGTGAGAGTTGGACTGTGAAGAAAGCTGAGCGCCGAAGAACTGATGCTTTTGAACTGTGGTGTTGGAGAAGACTCTTGAGAGTCCCTTGGACTGCAAGGAGATCCAACCAGTCCATCCTAAAGGAGACCAGTCCTGGGTGTTCATTGGAAGGATTGATGCTGAGGCTGAAGCTCCAATACTTTGGCCACCTCATGTGAAGTGCTGACTCATTGGAAAAGACCCTGATGCTGAGGGAGGGGGGGGATTAGGGGCAGGAGGAGAAGGGGACGACAGAGGAGGAGATGGCTGGATGGCATCACCAATTCGATGCACATGAGTTTGGGTGAACTCCGGGTGTTGGTGATGGACAAGGAGGCCTGGCCTGCTGTGATTCGTGGGGTCACAAAGAATTGGGCACAACTGAGTGACTGAACTGAACTGAACTGAGTGATTAGTGATGTTGAGCATCTTTCCATGTACTTGTTCACCATCTGTATATCTTCTTCAGAAAAAAAAGTCTATCCTGATCTTCTGGCCATTAAAAAAAAATTGAAATAGCTGGCATGCTATATTATGTTAGTTTCAGGTGTACTAAATAGTGATTTGCATAAATTATGAAATGATCACAATGATAAGTCTAGTAACCATCTGTCCCCATCAAAAGATAATTCAATATTATTGATCATTTTCCTTTTGCAGTATAAAACATTCCTGTGGCTCCCTTGTTTTATCGCTGGAGGTTTGTACCTCTCAATCCTCTTCACCTATTTTGCCCACCTCCATCCCTCCCCTCTGGCATCCACCCATTTATTCTCTGCATCTATGTCTCCTTTCACTTTGTTTGTGTTTTGTTTTTTAAATTCCACGTATAAGTGGGATCGTATGGTGTTTGTCTTTCTCTGTCGGACTCGTTTCACTTAGGACAACACTTAGATCCATCCATGCTGTTGCAAATGGCAAGATTTCATTCTTTTTCAAATTGGATTGTTCGGGGTTTTTCTTGCTGTTGAGTTGTATGAATTCTTTATACATTTTGGATATAAATTCCTTCGCATATATACAATATTCAAGTGTTTTCTCTCATTGTTAGGTGGTCTTTTTCATTTTGTTGATGGCTTTCTTTGCTGTACAGCAGCTTTTGAGTCTGGTGTTATCCCCCTTGTTTATTTTTGCTTTTGTTGCCTTTGCTTTTGGCATCAGATCAAGAAGTCATCACCAAGGGAAATATCAAGGTGCTTACTGCCTCTGTTTTCTTTCAGGAGTTTTATGGTTTCAGGTTTAATATTCAAGTCTTAAATCCATTGGATTACTTTTTGTGTTGTGACTATCCAGTTTCCCCAACACCATTTATTGAAGGGACTGGCCTTTTCTATTGTATAATCTTGGCTCTTTGTCTACATCTTAAACACTGAGATTAAATAAAAGAATTGGCATCTTTTAATCCAATGGATGTGTCTTTCCACTGGGTAAGGAAATCTTTGGGATCCAAGAAGAAGAATTGTTCTCAACTCACATAGGGTCCTTTCTCCATTTCTTGTCCCCATTAGAGTCTTCTGACCCCTCTGCTTGCATTTAATGCAAATCTTTTGTAACTCTGCCTTTTGGCTTTTTGCCTGCCTTAACTAGTTCATCTGCTTTATTACTGTCTTATCCTTGATGGACCCTCACCTCTGTGATGGGGACCTTTTGTCTGCTTAACTTACTCTGTCCTAGGCCTAAATTGGAGCTCTATGCAGATAGAGTGCTTTATAAATGGTTTTGATTATGATGGGAAGGGAGACCAGAAATGACAGTAACAAGAATAAAGTTGATAAATCCCGCAGCACTTATGTTGGCCACAGTCCCTGTGCTGATAGTTATTGACAGTAAAATCCACCCTTCTCCAGCTACTGGTTGACTCCATGGGGTGCTGGCCAGTGTTCAAGTTAACCCTTGGAAGGAATCAAGGCCAATCAGAAGGAGCAGTATTGGGGGACAATTCCTTACTCTTGAGAGCTTTCTTCAGGAGGGTTGCCCTCTGCTGTAAGCCACTTAAGAGAATTCTCCAGGGAATACAGCGATAACCTCCCTTTCAGGGATCAGAGGCACCAGCTGTTATATTTTTATATCCATAGAGAGGATGAATTGCAAGGATTGATGAACAAGGGCCCACAGGCTAGGCTATGTGTGTGGTTAGGAGCAACATATCAGCCCCTACTTTGGAGAGGGCCAATCTTAGTTCCTTGGAGCCTGGATCTCAATGTGACCATCCACACTGAAATGACTTTCCAGGCTCAGTCCCTGGTGGTGGCATTGGGAACCCACCTGTAATTGGATCACATTTGCAGTGGATTGGCCAAACTCTAAGCAGAGTGGCCCTAATTAGGAAGCTGGTAGGTTTGGAAAGGGAACAAATTCCAATGCCAAGCACAAAGAGTTAGGAGAAGACAGGCCTGGGGTCTGCACTGGTGGTGGCTGGGCTACAGACCTGTGGATAGAAGGTGTCATATGAAGTGGGAGCTTGGGGGTAGAGGTTTGTGCAAGGATCCCAGGTGTGGGAGAGGGTAGGCTCACCAAATGGGCGATGGGGTAGGATCAGTCCTACACAGGGGAATCAAGTCTTTACCCACTGCCTTCCTGAATTTTTCTCTCTCACACGTTCAATAGGCTGCTTCAGCCTCAGGGCTTTTGCATATGTTGTCCTCTCTGGCTGGAACAACCTTTCTCTAGATCTTTGAGTGCTGGCTCTTTCCAGTTCAATGCAAATATCAGTGCCTCATGAAGGCTCCCTCTCCCTACCCATCATATCTGGACTCTCTATTCCATTGTCCTGCATAGCTTTATATAATACGATCTCAAGTCATCATTCTTCATTCTCTGCCTGCTCCCCACTAGAATGGAAGACCTTGAGAATGGGAACTCTAAATGGCATTCACTCTGTGTCTCCCCAGGACCCAGACCCACCCCTGGCATCCTCAGCTGAAGAAATGAATGTGCCCTCTTTACACCAGGTTATTTTTCCCAAGACATTGTTTGACACAGCAGGAAAACTGCATATGAGAATCTCAACCCTGTCAGAAAGCAGAAGGATTTGTTTGGGAAAATGAAACAAAATATATTTTTAAGCTGCATAAACATATGATGAATGCTAACAAGGTATTTTCAAAATAAGAAGCACATAGAAACAGCTTATGTTTCTGGTCAAATGAAGTTGTAATCAAATCGTTATCAAAGCAAAAGAAAAAAAAGAGAAATCAGAATGAGTCAGAAGATTTTTTGGAAAGATTCAGCAACTTGACTGACGTGAAGAGTTTTCCTCGTTAAATCTTGTTACTTCTGGGGGACACAATTTCTCAGGAGACGCAGGGTGAGGTCCCAGCCCACCAGCACTGTGAAGGGATAAAGAAACATGGCTTGCCATTCACCGCGAACTTGCTCTCAGGCCAAAAGAACTTCCACACAAAGGTTTGTCTTGGAGGCTGTGCTTTCCTGTCCAGACCAGCAGAAACAGCTTACCAGCAGAAATGCTTAATGACTGAGCCTGGACTGGGAGAGTCACGCGGCTGCAGCTTTGTTCCTAAGAAGCCAGCCAATTAGCAGTCCTGGTTATTATTTACATTTCATGCAATATATCACTAAAACTGTGTTGATGATTTATCATTTATATTATGGTATTGTCAGCATAATTTATTCAGATCATGCTGAGATACCTGCAAAATTAAGTAAAAGAAAAAGAAATGCCATTGAATCCAAAGATATTTCTTAGCTTAGCTGCTGCTTTTCTCTCTCTCAATGAGGATATTTGTTAAGAAAAATCATGGATCGCTTAGCTATTAAATTGTTCCAGGATCATCTGCATTAAAAGTTTACTTGGTTTTCTTTTTTGGAGGCTCACTTAGGTTTTCATTTGATTTTCTTCTATGTCATTTGCTTTCTGTCTACCATTTCAAAGCAACACACACACACACACACACACACACACACACACACAAACTAACAAAGAAAAGACCAGTTAAAGGTAATTGTCTTTATTTTATTTTTTAACTTTTATTTTATATTGGATTACAGCCAGTTAACAATGTTGTGATAGTTTCAGGTGGATAGCAAAGGGACTCAGCCACACATATACATGTATCCATTCTCCCCTAAACTCCCCTCCCATTCAGGCAGCCACAAAACATTGAGCAGAATTCCCTGTGCTATATAGTAGATCCTTGTTAGTCATCCATTTTTAAAATTTAGCCGTGTGTACATGCAATTGTCTTTAAAGCTGTATAGATTAATATGAAAATAGTCTTCTCTTTCAATTTATATAGTATCCTTATCTTCTGCCTTCCATTCTATTTGCCCTACCCTCTGAGAAATAATTTTTGCTTATCAGAATTAGAGATTAAATATTCTGATTATTGAAGCCACGAATCATGTAGGCATTATAGGAAAAATAGTCATCCTGTGAGAGGCAGGGTTTGAGGGGGGTTCAGAGCCCTGGGTTCTAGTCCTGGCTCTGCCGTGCATGTCTGTGGCACTGGGAATCTTCTGTTTCCTAAACAGTGGGCCTGACATTTCTCAGAGTGTGATTGGTGGATCTCTAGCACCGTGCTCATGGGGTCTGCCCTAGACTGTGGAAGTGGGACGTCTGGGAAGGTATGTGATATTCTGCATCCTCGAATTTGAAAATCATCATCAGGCTAGGAGTCTCCTATGATCCCTTCCAACTCCAGTCTTCCTAGAGTTCTAAATACTCTATGTATTGTATTTCGCATGTTCCTGAAACTTTGTTTGAGAAACAAACTTCTGGTGATTGGTTCTTTTTTAAAAAATATTTTTATTGGATATAATTGCTTTATAATGTGTTAATTTCTGTTGTGTGTGTGTATGCATGCTAAATTGCCTTAGTCGTATTCGACTCTTTGTGATCCTAAGGACTGTAGCCCACCAGGCTACTGTGTTCATGAGATTCTTCAGGCAAGAATACTGGAGTGGGTTGCCATGCCCTCCTCCAGGGGATCATCCTATACCAGGGATTGAACCTATATCTCTTGTCTCCTGCATTGGCAGGAGGGTTCTTTACCACTAACATCACCTCAGAAGCCCAGTTTCTGCTGTTCAATGAAATAAATCAGCGATAAATATACAATGGCATGTTGCAGTCCATGTGGGGGTCACAAAGAGTCAGACCTGACTGGGCAACTGAACAACAACAACAACGAGTATATACATTATCCCCTCCCTCTTGGACCTTCCTCCCACTCCCCATCCCACCCATCTAGGTCATCACAGAGCACCAAACAGCTCCCTGTGATATACAGCAGGTTCCCACTAGCTATCTATTTTACACACTGTAGTGTATATACATGTCAATTCTAATCTCCCAATTCATCTCCCTCTCCCCTTCCTACCCTGTCTGCATGTACATTGTCTATGTCTGCATATCTCTATTCCTGCCCTGAAAATAGGTGTATCTGTACCATTTTATATCTGGTGATTGGTTCTTATTTAAAAAGCTGCAGGGGCTTCCCTCGTGGTCTAGTCAAACACCTTCCAATGCTGCACACATGGGTTCAATCCCTGGTCTGGGAAGACCTCACATGCCATGGGACCAGTAATCCCACAGGGAACAGCTGCTGAGGCCACAAGCCCTAGAGGCCGTGTTCCACGACAAGAGAAGCCGCTGCAACGAGAAGTCTGTGTGTCACAACCAACAGCAGCGCTGCTCTCTGCAACTAGAGAAAGTCTGCATGCAGCGATGAAGATCCAGCACAGCCAAAAATAAGTAAATAATTATTTAAAAATGAAAATAAAAAGCTGCATGGGACCTTGGCATTAAAGAGGACTCTGCAATGAATTATTTATGATATGAATCATTCTTCAAAATACAGGTCCCCAACTTGCCATTGATTAATTTTGCGTTTCCTTCTTGTAAGGCCCCTGTGTGCCTCCAGCGCACCTGGCAGGTATGTGTGCAAGAAGAAGGATGAACATCGCAAAGCAGGCATTTCAATTTCCTCATGCTGAGCTGATGATTTGCACTCAGGGCAAATCTGTGGATTACAGAGATGATGTTTGAAACTTCAGGAGTCCCCACATTGTGTCTTTGGACAAGAATATGCATTTCTTTGAGGCTCCCAAAATGCCAAGTTCACACTAAACCATCTTCCAGGGAAGTTATAGAAGGGCTTCTAGGTCTCAGGGGAAATTGCCCTGAGTACCCCTGGTGGAAGATTCGTATAGGGACAGCACATTTCCCGTTTTATCAGGGGTTTCAGGGGTTGTGTGGATGGCATCAGCCTCGGGAGGTGGACCTCCTGGCTGCACCATAAACTCCAGGTGGCCTGCAAGCAGAAATTATCCCACCTCTCACCTCTGACTGCCCCATGGGCTCTGTTCTGAGAGCTCTATATTCAAATCCCTTTCTCACCAGCTACTAACTCTCTGCCCTCTGATCAGGCTCAATTACTTGGCTGTTACCACCAAATGACACCACAAAGCTTGCCAATTAAATCCATTCTGTCTCTAGCAGTGCTTTGTGGGAATATTTTTCTCTACCCAGAAAAACTCCAAAACATGGTCAGCTGCCATGTTTTGCCTTTCTTTCCTGCTGGTCCATGTTGCAAGGGTTTGGCAAGGGCTTTCCTATTATCTGAAACCATGGTCTGGGTCATCCCTGTTGTGGCTCACCAACGCTACCTGGTGATGGATCATTGAAAGATGGTCAGAATAACTACTTGTGGAAGTCCTGCCTGCGTGTAGGGAATACGTTTTCTTTCCTCTGCTTATCCCACTCTTTCTCCCTCTTCTTTCAGAAGGTACTCCATCCTTTCCCTTGCACTGTCTCCATACGGTACTGGTGATCAACTCTGATTCTCATGGTCATGCTGCCCATAGGCCCAGGGTTGGGCACCTGACAACTGGAATTTTTTGGATTTTGGATACAAGGAGACAGATTTGTTTCGCTTCAGCAGTGGAAATGAGGGAATGTCTGGCAGCTTTGGTGCCCACCTTGGTAGAGAGAGGGAGAGGGAAGCAATGGGTGGAGAGAGTAGTGACGGGAGGGTGAGGGTCCTGAATGCTCTGGCTCCCAGGGCTCCTGAGATCCAGACCATTGCTGTACTTGTTCCTATGAGATCCCTGGAGCTTGCTCTTAAAAAAAAAAAAATGTGTGAATGTATGTGTGTGTGTGTTCCAGGTCTTAGTTGTGGCTCTTGGGACCTTCAGCCTCCACTGCGGCACAAGACATATTTTGTTGCAGTATGCAAAATCTTAGTTGCGGCATGTGAAAACTAGTTCCCTGACCAGGAATTGAACCCAGGCCCTCTGAATTGAGAGCATGAAGTCTTAGCCTCTGGACCAGCAAGAATGTCTCTCATCCTCAGAGCATGTTCTTGATAAACAAGTATTCTTAACTTAAACTCTCTTAAACAGTGTTTTTTTTTTTTTTTTTTATGCTTGCAACAAATCCCGGAACTGCAATGAACTTTCTAGTTAGCAAGCTCTCTCTGTCTCTCTCTTTTCTCCAAATCTCCAAAATTTAGTGGAGCCATCTGAATAGAGATGAGCACCTCATGTTGCCAGATAGGAGAGATGTATCATTTAGCCTTTATGTTAAAAAAAAAAAGGACAATATAAATGTATAATGCATCTACTTCTGCTTCATTGACTATGCTAAAGTCTTTGGCTGTGTGGATCACAACAAACTGTGGAAAATTCTTCAAGATATGGAAATACCAGACCACCTTACCTGCCTCCTGAGAAACCCATATGCAGGTCAAGAAGCAACAGTTAGAACTGTACATGGAACAACAGACTGGTTCCGGATTGTGAAAGGAGTGCATCGAGGCTGTAAATTGTCACCCAGTGTATTTAATTTATATGTAGAGTACATCATGCGAAACGCTGGACTGGATGAAGCTCAAGCTGGAATCAAGACTGCAAGGAGAAATATCAATTGTGTGGTAGTTAGAACATTCTTTGGCATTGCCCTTCTTTGGGATTGGAATGAAAACTGACCTTTTCCAGTCTTGTGGCCACTGCTGAGTTTTCCAAACTTCCTGACATATTGAGTGCCCTCACTTTTATAGCATCATCTTTTAGGATATCAAATAGCTCACCAGGAATTCTATCACCTCCACTAGCTTTGTTTGTAGTGATGCTTGCTAAGGCCCACTTGACTTCGCGCTCCAAAATTTCTGGCTCTGGGTGAGTGATCACACCATTGTGATTATCTGGGTCATTAATATCTTTTTTTATATAGTTCTGTGTATTCTTGCCACTTCTTAATATCTTCTGCTTATGTTAGGTCCATACCATTTCTGTCCTTTATTGTGCCTATCTTTGCATGAAATGTTGCTTTGGTATCTCTAATTTTTTTTGAAGAGTTCTCTAATCTTTCTCATTCTATTGTTTTCCTCTATTTCTTTGCATTGTTCACTTAGGAAGGCTTTCTTATCCCTCCTTGCTATTCTTTGGAACTCTGCATTCAAATAAGTATATCTTTGCATTTCTCCCTTGACTTTCACTCCTCTTTTTTCTCAGCTATTTGCAAGTTCTCCTAAGACAACCATTTTGCCTTTTTATATTTCTTTTTCTTGGGGAGGGTTTTGATCACCACCTTCTGTACAATGTCATGAACCTCCATCCATAGTTCTTTAGGCACTCTCTCAGATCCAATCCCTTGAATCTGTTTGTCACTTCCATTGTATAATCGTAAGAGATTTGATTTAGGTCAAATACCTGATTTAGGACATTCATACCTGAATGTCCTATTGGTTTTCCCTACTTTCTTCAATTTAAGTCTAAACTTGTCAATAAGGAGTTCATGACTTGAGCCACAGTCATCTCCTGGTCTTGATTTGCTGACTGTATAGAACTTCTCTATCTTTGGCTGCAAAGGATATAATCAGTCTGACTTTTGTGTTGGCCATCTGGTGATGTCCATGTGTAGAGTTGTCTCTTACGTTGTTGGAAGGGAGTGTTTTCTCTGACCAGTGCATAGCCTTTGCCCTGCTTCATTTTGTACTCCAAGGCCAAACTTGCCTATTAATCCAGGTATTTCTTGGCTTCCTACTTTTGCATTCCAATCCCCTATGATGAAAAGGACATCTTTTTTTTTTTTTTTTTTTGGTGTTAGTTCTAGAAGGTCTTATAGGTCTTCATAGAGCTGTTCAACTTCAGCTTCTTCAGCATTATTGGTTGGGGTATAGACTTAGATTACTGTGATATTGAATGGTTTGCCTTGGAAACAAACAGAGATCATTCCGTCATTTTTGAGATTGCACCCAAGTACTGCATTTCAGACTCTTTTGTTGACTATAAGGGCTACTACATTTATTCTAAGGGATTCTTGCCAACAATAGTAAATATAAAAGTCAACTGAATTAAATTCACCCATTCTGGTCATTGATTCCTAAAATGTCAATATTCACTCTTGCCATCTCCTCTTTGGCCACTTCTAATTTACCTTGATTCGTGGACGTAACATTCCAGGTTCCTATGCAATATTGTTCTTTAAGCATCAGACTTTGCTTTCACCATCCATAGATGTGTGTTGTTTCTGCTTTGACATAGCCTCGTCATTCCTTCTGGAGCTATTTCTCCGCTCTTCTCCAGTAGCACACTGGGCACCTACTGACCTGGGGAGTTCATCTTTCAGTGTCATATCTTTTTGCCTTTTCATACTGTTCATGGGGTTCTCAGGGCAAGAATGCTGAAGTGGTTTGCCGTTCCCTCTCCAGTGGACCATATTTTGTCAGAACGCTCCACCATGACCCACCCGTCTTGGGTGGTCCTACATGCACGGCTCATAGTTTCATTAAGTTAGACAAGGTTGTGATCCATGGATCAGTTTGGTTAGTTTTCTGTGATTGTGGTTTTCATTCTGTCTGGCCTCTGATAAATGAGGATAAGAGGCTTGCGGAAGCTTCCTGGTGGGAAGGACTGGCTGTGGGTAAAACTGGGTCTTGCTCTGGTGGGCAGGGCCATGCTCAGCAAATCTTTAATCCAGTTTTCTGTTGAAGGGTGGGGCTGTGTTCTCTCCCTGTGGTTTACTACAGTAGGGGTAATGGAGGTAATGGGGACCTCCTTTTGTCTCCTACGATAGATAATTTTATTTTCTTTTACCCTTGCAAGTATTTTAGAATAATCACTGATATCTGAAGTGCTATCAGAAGAGGAAACATTCTGGAGTGTGGAAATATGTGTGTGCTTTGCAGGAGACATTTATGTGGTATTCTATCAGTATGCTAAGGCCAAATTCCAGGAGCTAGAGTTACAGAGGCCTGAGGACTTTTAGCACTTTGTCGCCACTGAGCAAGTGGAAAAACTTCTGCACTGGCCATGCAGGGGCCATGTCACTCTCACTAGAGAATATCTGAAGCATTTTCCCTGCACCCCTGAAAAAGCTATGCTGCTAAAGTGCCTGAGGGCTAGGGTCTCCAGGCAATTAAAATTTCTAGTTACTTGGAGAATAGCCTCCTAAACCTTTTTATTTTTGGCTTTTTAAAGTCCTTTTTCAAATCAGCCTGTATTTTCCTGCTCTGGTGCACAACAGAATCCTCTTGAGGGTTGTGCATCTGTGGACCAAGTTCTTATTCACAACTGGGAGGATAAATCTTATTGTCTAAGACAAACAGATCAGACACAAAACGAGGAGGAAAACAGGAAGGAATCACTATTGGCTTTTAGTAGCTAACCCAGAAGCTGACTTTTGTATAAATCTCCAATATTAGCTTTTTTAAAAAATTGATTTGTATTGATTTGAATGGTTTGCCTTGGAAACAAACAGAGATCATTCTGTCATTTTTGAGATTGCATCCAAGTACTGCATTTTGGACTCTTGTTGACTATGATGGCTACTCCATTTCTTCTAAAGGGATTCTTGCCCACAGTAGTAGATATAATGGTCATCTGCATTAAATTCACTAATTCCAGTCCATTTTAGTTTGCTGATTCCTAAAATGTTGATGTTCACTCTTGTCATTTCCTTCTTGACCACTTCCAATTTGCCTTGATTCATGAACCTAGCATTCCAGGTTCCTATGCAATATTGCTCTTTGCAGCATCAGACTTTACTTCCATCACCAATCACATCCACAGCTCGGTATTGTTTTTGCTTTGGCTCTGTCCCTTCATTCTTTCTGGAGTTATTTCTCCACTGATCTCCAGTAGCATATTGGGCACCTACTGACCTGGGGAGTTCATCTTTCAGTGTCCTATCTTTTTGCCTTTTCATACTATTCATGGGTTCTCAAGGCAAGAATACTGAAGTGGTTTGCCATTCCCTTCTCCAGTGGACCACATTCTGTCAGACCTCTCCATTATGACTTGTCTGTCTTGGGTGGCCCTACCTGGCATGACTCATAGTTTCATTGAGTTAGACAAGGCTGTGTTCCATGTGATTAGACTGATTAGTTTTCCGTGATTGTGGTTTTCATTCTGTCTGCCCTCTGATGGAAAAGGAGAAGAGACTCACAGGAAGCTTCCTGATGGGAGAGACTGACTGAGGGGAAACTGGGTCTTGTTCTTTGGGGTGGAGCCATGCTCAGTAAGAGCTTCCCTGGTGGCTCAGAGGGTAAAGCATCTGCCTCCAATGCGGGAGACCTGGGTTCGATCCCTGACTTGGGAAGATCCCCTGGAGAAGGAAATGGCAACCCACTCCAGTACTCTTGCCTGGAAAATCCCATGGACAGAGGAGCCAGGTAGGCTACAGTCCATGGGGTTGCAAAGAGTCGGACACAACTGAGTGACTTCACTTCACTTCATGCTAAGTAAATCTTTAATCCAATTTTCTGTTGAAGGGCGGGGCTATGTTCCCTTCCTGTTATTTGACCTGAGGCCAAACTGTGGTGGAGGTAATGAAGATAATGGGGACCTCCTTCAAAAGGTCCCATGCACACACTGCTGCACTCAGTGCCCCCAACGCCGCAGCAGGCCACTGCCAACCCTCGCCTCCACCGGAGACCCCTGGACCCTCATGGGCAAGTCTGGGTCAGTCTCTTGTGGGGTCACTGGTCCTGGTGCACACAAGGTTATCTTTGTGCCCTCCAAGAGTCTGCTTCCCCTGTCCTGTGTAAGTTCTGGGGCTCTATGGTGGGGTTAATGGTGATCTCCTCCAAGAGGGCTTATGCCATACCCAGTCTGCTGCACCCAGAGCCCCTGCCCCCCTGTCACCGCTGACCCATACTTCTGCAGAAGACACCCAAACACAGTTCTGTCTCAGTCTCTGTGGGGTCTCTGGGTCCTGGTGCACAAAGGTTTGTTTGAGCCCTCTGAGCATCCCTGGTGTGTATGGGGATTGATTCTAAATGCAATTTTGCTCTTCCTACTGTCTTGCTGGGGCTTCTCTACCCTTGGACATGGGGTATCTCCTCATTCTCACTCCAGCGCCTGACCAGTAATGCTGAAGAAGCTGAAGTTGAACTGTTCTATGAAGACCTACAAGATCTTCTAGAACTAACAGCCAAAAAAGATGTCATTTGCATTATAGGGGACTGAAATGCAAAAGTAGGAAGTCAAGAAATACCTAGAGTAACAGCCAAATTTGGCCTTGGGAGTACAGAATGAAGCAGGGCAAAGGGTAATAGAGTTTTGCCAGAGTATGCACTGGTCATAGCAAACACCCTCTTCCAACAACACAAGAGAAGACTCTACACATGGACATCACCAGATGGTCAATACCAAAATCAAATTGATTATATTCTTTGCAGCCAAAGATGGAGAAGCTCTATACAGTCAGCAAAAACAAGACCAGGAGCTGACTGTGGCTCAGATCAAGAACTTATTGCCAAATTCAGGCTTAAATTGAAGAAAGTAGGAAAAACCACTAGACCACTCAGGTATGACCTAAATCAAATCCTTAGGATTATAAAGTAGAAGTGACAAATAAATTCAAGGGATTAGATCTGATAGACAGAGCGCCTGAAGAACTATGGACAGACGTTTGTGACATTGTACAGGAAGCAGTGATCAAGACCATTCCTAAGAAAAAGAAATGCAAAAAGGCAAAATGGTTGTCTGAGGAGGCCTTACAAATATCTGTGAAAAGAAGAGAAGTGAAAGGCAAAGGAGAGAAAAGAAAGATATACCCATTTGAATGCAGAGTTCCAAAGAATAGCAAGGAGAGATAAGAAAGCCTTTGTCAGTGATCAATGCAAAGAAACAGAGGAAAACAATAGAATGGAAAAGACTAGAGATCTCTTTAAGAAAATTAGAGATACCAAGGGGATAGATCATGCAAAGATGGGCACAATAAAGGACAGGAATTGTTTGGACCTAACAGAAGCAGAAGACATTAAGAAGAGGTGGCAAGAATACACAGAAGCACTGTTCAAAAAAGATCTTCATGACCCAGATAATCATGATGGTGTGATCACTCACTTAGAGCTAGACATCCTGGAATGTGAAGTCAAGTGGGCCTTAGGAAGCATCACTACAAAGAAAGCTAGTGGAGGTGATGGAATTCCAGTTGAGCTATTTCAAATCCTGAAAGATGATGCTGTGAAAGTGCTGCACTCAATATGCCAGCAAATTTGGAAAACTCAGCAGTGGCCACAGGACTGAAAAAGCTCAGTTTTCACTCCAATCCCAATGAAAGGCAATGCCAAAGAATGCTCACACTACTGCACAATTGCACTCATCTCACACACTAGCAAAGTACTGCTCAAACTCCAAGACAGGCTTCAACAATACATGAACTCTGAATTTGCACTAGCTGGATTTAGCAAAGGCAGAGGAACCAGAGATCCAATTGCCAACATCTGTTGGATCATTGAAAAAGTGAGAGAGTTCCAGAAAAACATCTACTTCTTCTTTATTGACTATGCCAAAGCCTTTGATGGTGTGGATCACAACAAACTATGGAAAATTCTTCAAGAGATGGGGATACCAGACCACCTGATCTGCCTCCTGAAAAATCTGTATGCATGTCAAGAAGCAACAGCAAATGTTAGAACTGGACATGGAAAGAGAGACTGGTTCAAACTTGTGAAAGGAGTATGTCAAGGCTATATATTGTCATCCTGTTTATTTAACTTATATGCAGAGTACCTCATGCAAAATATGGGGCTGGATGAAGCACAAGCTGGAATCAAGATTGTCAGGAGAAATATCAATAACCTCAGATATGCAGATGATACCACTATTATGGCAGAAAGTGAAGAAGAACTAAAGAGCCTCTTGATGAAATTGAAAGAGGAGAGTGGAAAAGTTGGCTTAAAGCTCAACATTTAGAAAACTAAGATCATGGTATCTGGTCCCATTACTTCATGGCAAATAGATGGGAAAACAATGGAAACAGTGACAGAGTTTATTTTTTTGGGCTCCAAAATCACTACAGATGGTGACTGCAGCCATGAGATTAAAAGACGCTTGCTCTTTGAAGAAAAATTATGACTAACCTAGATAGCATATTAAAAAGCAGAGACATTACTTTGTTAAAAAAAGGTCCATCTAGTCGAAGCTACGGTTTTTCCAGTAGTCAAGTACTGATGTGAGATTTGAACTATAAAGAAAGCTGAGCACCGAAGAACTGATGCTTTTGAGCTGTCGTGTTGGAGTAGACTCTTGAGAGTCCCTTGGACTAGACTCTTGAGAGTCCCTTGGACTGCAAGGAGATCCAACCAGTCCATCCTGAAGGAAATAAGTCCTGAATATTCATTGGAAAGACTGATGCTGAAGCTGAAACTCCAATACTTTGGCCACCTGATGTGATGAACTGACTCATTGGAAAAGACCCAATGATGCTGGGAAAGATTGAAGGCAGGAGGAGAAGGGGACGACAGATGACGAGATGGTTGGATGACATCACCGACTCGATGGACATGAGTTTGAGTAAGCTCTGGGAGTTGGTGATGGACATGGAAGCCTGGCATGCTGCAGTCCATGGGGTCGCAAAGAGTTGGACAGGACTCAGCAACTGAACTGAGCTGACTGATAGCTGGTTTACAACATTGTGTTAATTTCTGCTCTACAGCAGTGATTCAGTTTTATATATGTGTGTGTGTTGTGTGTGTGTGTGCATATAATGTATACACACATGCACAGACACACACACATATATATATATATAAATCTTTTAAAAACATTCTTTTTCGTCATGGTTTATCACAGGCCATTGAATATGGTTCCCTGTTCTGTATAATAGGACCTTGTTGCTTATCCATTCTGTATATATTGCATCTGCTACTCCTGAACTCCCAGTCCATTCCCCCCCCACCCCACCCCTATCTTGGCAACCATAAACCTCTTCTCTATGTCTGTGACTCTGTTTCTGTTTCATAGATAAGTTCATGTGTCATAGTTTAGATTCCACATATACGTGACTTCATATGTTATATAATTAATACCTGGTTTTAAAAATATATTCAGGAAAGTTATTACTCTTTGGATATGTTCAGGAAGTCTGTTGACTCTGAACTCCTTTCAGTGATGACCAGTTAAGTGAGGTTTTGGAAGGTATATATTAAAATGGGCATGGCCTAGTGTTTGACTGATGAATGCCCTCTTGGGATTCAGTTCAGTTCAGTCACTCAGTCATGTCCGACTCTTTATGACCCCATGGCATGCTACCCCACCCCATAGCATGCCAGGCTTCCCAATCTATCACCAATTCCCGGAGCTTGCTCAAACTCAGGTCCATTGAGTTGGTGATGCCATCCAACCATCTCATCCTCTGTCATCCCCTTCTACTCCTGCCTTCAATCTTTCCCAGCATCAGGGTCTTCGGATTCAGTGACTTATAAAGATTGATTGTGACTCTCTTCTAGGTTCTGTGGTGGGCAGGTAATGATTGGATGGACAATTTTCTAGGGGTCCATTTCCAGGTGAGCCTGGAGCTCAGGTTAACTTTTGTTGTGAAGGATGTTGGGCAGAGCACCACTTTTGTGTCTCCTGACTCAGTTTACCATGACCATTGTTAGGTGTCATGAATTGTCTTTAAAGAATGACCAAGACTTTTGTCTTCCAGTTCAGAATGTACTGCTGAAGCCCTGACATGCAAAGCCATCCATCTTGGCTGACAGCTTGGTCAGGGACTGCCTAGCCCCAGCTGAGAAGGATGTAACATGGTCCTGAGAAAGAGGAAGAGAAGTTAAGAAGGGGAGCTATATGGGATGATGAAGGAAGGGGCCACAGTAAGTCTGAGGCTCAGAGAACAGGGAAGCAAGAGAGCTTTGAGAAGAGAAAAACAAGAGCAGGGAATTGTTGCTTTGACTCAAGAAGCTACCAGAGAGCCCCAGCTGACCCAGGGTGGCCCTAGTCCATTTCGTATTTCAGTTTACCTCAAATGTACATGCAAAATATGGCACTAGAAGATATTAAGAAGGTTTCCAGAAAGAGTCTGTGCCCATAGGAATTTCGGTTTGCATACACAAAGCCCTGTTTACAAGAAGACAATGAATCTCATGAGTCTGCCAACCCTCTTCCTGGGAGGTTTGCTCTGTACACATCTAGGGTCTGAGTCCATTCTCATGATAACTACTTATAATCTGCGAAAGGAAAATGCCTTATGGAACACACTATGTCTTAGCATGTTGGTGTTTTTAAGTCATGGAAAAATGGGAAAAACTCTTTCATAAATTACGGTTGTTTTTCCAAGCAAAATTTTTCAACTATGTAAGAATAATCACTCCTATCTTTATAAATGTGACACGAGATAATCCACGAATGTACACACCCAAAGCTCCCCTCCACACACAGACAAACACGCACACATATGCACACACAAATGTGCACATGCATGCACACGTGTACACACACACAGATGTAGTTAGTGATTATAACTTGGTCAGGTTGGAACAAAAGCAGCAGACGTCTCCCTGTCACCAAGCAGACACCCAGGGCTTGTGCCTCCCATCAGCCCCGCTAGCAGCAATTACACAGTCCATGGGTGTGATGAGCTGCAAACTAAACATTTGTAAAAAGGCTGTAATTAATGCAATTAGCTATTTACACGATAGCCCATAATGAATCCAAAGGCATCTTTATTGACTATTGAGTAAATAATCTGACATTAAAAAGTCAATGATCTGCGAATGAAAAATTTTCTCTCGTTTTTTTTTTTTTTGAAGGAAAAAAGATGAAGGAAAGAAAATTAAGGAAAAGAAGAAAACAAGCAAAAATGCTCAGCAAAGATGTCATGGCATAATAGTCCATTATGCCTCCAATTGAGCCGTCATGAACTATCAAAGAAATAATTGCACAATAGACCATAATGGCTTAATCGTGTCAACATCTTTGCCATTTACATATTTTTTTAATCAATGGAAATTAAGTACAAAAATGAGTCTTTGAGTTTCCATCCCGATTTTACCTTTGTGATTGGGGGTGGGGCGAGGCTTAGGTTCTTCCTGCCACCTTCAAGGGAGTTCACTGGATGTATCTCTTGCTGGCTTGGTTGGCAAGCACCGGAAGGGCACTGGAGGGGCCCAGACAACCATGCTGCTGCGGCCGGAGGATGCATCACTGTGTTTGCTGGTCCGTGTGGCAGAGTCAACAGTGGGAAGCTTTGGTGTTGTCCAGGCCCTGGCATGAACTGGCCTCCAACCTTCTGCAGGAACACAGGCTTGTTCTCTCTCACTCATGCCTGCCTTTCTGGTCCCAGCCATTTGTCATGCTTGCAAATATAACCATAAGCAAGGCACTTCACTCCAAAGAGAAAACCAACAATTTAAGTGGCCTGACCTCTGAACCATTCACCATTACCTTGGTCCACACTTGATTTTATTGTGGCTCCTCCCACTCAGGGTTTGCCTACTATAGCTCAGTGGCCTCCTGGAGGTGAAAAACAATAGCACCAGCTGATCTGCCTCTTCCTCACTTTTCCTTCTCTCTTTTACCTACTCTTTTGGGTACAGGATTGGTTCAGTTCAGTTTTGTAGGGCACAGCTCCTCCATCCCTGGCCCCTTCTTCAAGAACCCTTACTGCAAGTAGGCAATCATGGATCCATATCTATCTAACGTCTATCACCTATCTACACACATACATACACAGACAAGTATATATATATTATTTTCTTTTATTTTGTTTTAATATTATATAATTTTAAATCCTGATATTCATGCTTAAGGGCTTCCCAGGTGGCACAATGGTAAAGAATCTGCCTGCCCCTGCAGGAGACACAAGAGACATGGGTTCGATCTCTGGGTAGGGAAAATCTCCTGGAGTAGGAAATGGCAACCCACTCCAGCAGTCTTGCCTGGGAAATCCCATGGACAGAAGAGCCTGGTGGGTTGAAAAGAGTTGGACATGCCTGAATGACTGACCACCAGCAGCATTCATGCTTAAAGTTGCAGTGAGCAGAGAAAAGTAGGGCGAAAGAGGCACCTTGGAGGGAGACAAAGGTTGTCGTTGTCCTCTGACCGTTCGAGGCGCGGATGCTATGTGCAGTTAGGGCAGGTGGCAGGAACTTGTGGCAGCTACTCTGGAACCAATCAGAGAGAGTAACCAATCAGCCTTCTCTCCAAGAGTTTAACCCATAAAAGAGATAACATTAGCTGACATCTGTAGATTTATCAAATCCACTAACATACTTTTGGGGAAGGAAATGGCAACCCACTCCAGTATTCTTGCCTGGAGAATTCTGTGGACAGAGGAGCCTGGTGGGCTGCTATCTATAGGGTTGCACAGAGTTGGACATGACTGAAGTGGCTTAGCGGCAGCAGCAGCAACAGACTTTAATTCCAGTTGCTTCTCAGGACAAAACTCATTGGCAACAGTAAGAGTAATAATAGCCTTGAAATACCTGGCAGCTCCATGCAACACTGCACCCTGCATGGTTCTGACATTTGTTCATCACTGTTGCCAGCACGTAGAACATCCCCTGCGGCTCAGTAAGAGATGAGTAAGTATTTCCTGAATGACTGAGTGAATGCAGTCAGTCACTTTGAGATGTAAATCTCCAATTTACAAATAAGGACTCAAGCTCAGAGAAGTATATGAATTTGCCTGGAGTTGCACAGCCTATCAGTGGCAAACCTAGGCTTTGAAATCGGATTTTGCTGCCTTTCAAACCTGAGCTGCCCTCCCACCATCTTATAGGAGAAGCAACAGCTTCAGGCTATTTCCAAGCCCTGGGACGTCCGGCCGAGTTGTGTTGGGTCTGTAGGTGTTTGTTTCCTGAGCCAGGGACCCTGACCAGATGGAGGAACTGCCTCACCTCCCCACACAGCCTCCCTCCTGCGAAAACTATATCCTTTCCTTCAGTCCTGTGGAAGGTGACAAGCTGATGGGATGAGAGTCCTGATTTGTAGGGGTGGGGATGGATCTGCAATTATTAGCAGGGTAGGGGTGGGGTGTCTGGAATTCCTCTGTGCAACCAAGGAGGGTGGGTCATGGGCAGGATGAGTTGTGCACCTGCATTTTTAGGGAACTTCTCGGCTCTTCAGCTGCTTTCCCCTGGTGAATGTGCAGAAATCAATTCTCTCTTTTTATTTGGGAATACAGCTTCTTTATTTGGGAGATTCTGATTCAGGGGGGCAGGGATGGGCTCTGTGGAGGAAGAGTAGGCCTGATGATGTAGGTGAGCGGAAGGCTGAGTTGTGCTTCCACTGTGATGGAGCTGGGGTGGCTTTGCCTCCTGAGGAGTAGCCAGGGCCTCTGTGTCACTTGCTCCAGGTATAAGTGGGCCGAAGCCAGTGGCATTTGCCCAGCTGCGGGACGACTCTGGTCATCTCAGCATTTGTACACAGACTCAGGGCCCTCTGGTTCACCATACGATACCACTTTTGTTCCTATTCAAACACCCAAGGTGGGAGAAGGTAAACCACGCTGGCAGGGCTCTGGCATTTCTGAGCAGGGCTGTGAGTTTTTATACTTTTCTGTCCCACAGTGCCCTTCAGCAGGGGGCCTATCTGTGCCACCCCTCACTGGCATGATGGCTTTTAAGCATTGTTGTCTGTGCTGTAGATGAAACAAAACAAAGCTGATTGCTGTAGGTGGCTTGGGGCAGACAAGAGTAGGTATTGCTACCAGTACACCAAGAAACCATTTATCAAAGTTTTATCTGATCTGAAGCTCTGGATTTATCAGTCACTGCTTACAAATGGCATCAAGCCAAGCCCTGTCTGAATGTGTCTGGAGCCAGCTTTGCTCCTCCAAGGAGTTGTGGCTGGTATGAACATGGCCTTGAGTAGCCTAGCAAATGAAGTACCCTTGAGGGTGGGTGTCCACAGAGGATTTTGCCCCAAGCGGCAGGAACCAGGAGTGATTGGGAGATGGGTGCTTTCTTGATGAAGACAGGCCTGGGTATGTGTGCCTCCGACTGGGAACGGAAAGTACAGTTGAATCCCAGCACACCAAGGTCTTGCCACCTGGTGGGAGGAAGGTTCTCAGGAAAGAGGTGGGCGGGTGTTCAGAGTTCTGACTTACTTTATCAAGAAAATATGTTGATGAGAGGTGGCCCAAACCCCTAAAAGACTGGTGATTTGAAAGCATGATTCTGAGGACTTCTTGTGTAAGATTTTAGACTCAGTAGACAGAAAGATCCACAGATTTGCCTACATATAAAGTGAACAAGCAACCCTCCCCGCCCACAAACAACTCCACCTAAAGGATACCATGAAAGCGACAATTTTAGTCATTCAGTCATGTCTGGCTCTTTTCGGCCCCATGGACAGTAGCCTGCCAGGCTTCTCTATCCCTGGAATTCTCCAGGCAAAAATACTGGAGTGGGTAGCCATTCCCTTCTCCAGGGGATCTTCCTGACTCCAGGATCAAACCCAGGTTTCCTGCATTGCTGGCAGATTCTTTATCGTCTGAACCATCAGGGAAGCCCACATAGGCCAAAACAGCCAGTGTTGTATTGGAAAAAAAAAAAAAAGTTTTGCAAGGTATATTTTATAGACCTTTTATAAGTGATACAAAATAGAGTTTTTGTCTTTTTGTGATGAGAACAGGCATGATTTACTCTCCTAGCAACTTCAAAACATAAAAAACAGTATTACTAGCTATAATCACCAGACTGTACGTTAGATCCCCAGAACTTATTCATCTTATAATTGGATGTTTGTATGCTTTGATCAGCATCTCCTCATGTCCCCCACCTTTACCCAGTAAGCACCCTTCTACTCTCTGTTCCTATGAAGGGGAAGCATTCTGTCTAGAAATTTTATGGAATTTTTAGATTCCACATGTAAGTGATACCATACAATATTTGTCTTTCTCTGACTTATATCCCTTAGACTAATGCCCTCAACGTTCATCTATGCTAATGCAAATGGTAAGATTTCCTTCTTTTCATGCCTGAAGAATATGCTTTTGCTCTTTAGTTGCTAATTTGTGTCTGGCTCTGTGACCCCTTGGACTGTAGGCTGCCAGTAACCTGCCAGGCTCCTCTGTCCATGGGATTCTTCAGGCAAGAATACTGGAGTGGGTTGCCATGTCCTCCTCCTCTGGGGGATCCTCCCAACCCAGTGATCGAACCCACTCATGCATTGCAAGCAGATTCTTTACCAGCTGAGCTATCATGGAAGCCCATATATATATGTGTGTGTGTGTGTGTGTATCCATTTGTTGGTTGACAGGCATTAAAGCTGTTTTCATATCTTGGCTATTGTGAATAATGCTTCAGTGAACATGGGGATGCAGGTACCTCCTTGAGATCGTGTTTTCACTTCCTTTGGCTCTTTCATTACCTTGAACTGAGAATCCATGTCCAGTTCTAACTGTTACTTCCTGACCTGCATACAGATTTCTCAAGAGGCAGGTCGGGTGGTCTGGTATTCCCATCTCTTTCAGAATTTGCCACAGTTTGTTGTGATCCACACAAAGGCTTTGGCATAGTCAATAAAGCAGAAACAGATGCTTTTCTGGAACTCTCTTGCTTTCTCGATGATCCAGAGGATGTTGGCAATTTGATCTCTGGTTCCTCTGCCTTTTCTAAATCCAGCTTGAACATCAGGAAGTTCACGATTCACGTATTGCTGAAGCCTGGCTCGGAGAATTTTGAGCATTACATTACTAGCATGTGAGATGAGTGCAATTGTGTAGTAGTTTAAGCATTCTTTGCCCAGGCTTCTCTGTCCATGGGATTCTCCATATAAGAATACTGGAGTGGGTTGCCATGCCCTCCTTCAGGGAATCTTCCCGACCCAGGGATTGAACCCACGACTGCATCTCCAGCATTGCAGGCAGATTCTTTACTGCTGAGCCAGCAGGGAAAGCCCCTTTTAACTGGCATGGAGTGATAGTTCACTGTGGTTTTGATTTGCATATCTCTAATAATTAGTGATTGAACACTAATCCTGTATCTACCTGTTGGCCTTATGAATGTCTTCTTTGGAAAAATGTCTATTCAGTTCTTCTGCCCATTTTTAGTGAGTTTTTGCTATTGAATTATATGAGTTCCTTATATATTTTGGATATTAAGCTCTTATCAGATTATTTGCAAATATTTTACCCCATTCAATAGATTTTCATCTTGTTGATCATTTATTTTACTGTGCAAAAGTGTTTTTTTTTTTAAATTTAATGCAGTCTCACTAAATTTGCTTCTGTTTCTTGTGCTTTTGGTGTCATATCCAATAAAATATTGCCAAGATCAATGTCAAGGAGGCTCCCCATTATGCTTTCTTCGAGGAGTTTTATGATTCCAACTCTTATGTTTAACTCTTGAATTCATTTGGAATTGATTTTTGTGAGTGGTGTAAGGTCAGGGTTCAACTGCATTCTTCTCTATGTGATTATCCCCAGCACCATTTGTTAAAGAAATTATTCTTTTCCCACTAAGTATTCTTCGTTCCCTTGTCAACTATTAATTGACTATACATATATGGGCTTTATTTCTACGCTCCTGATTCTGTTTCTTTGGTCCGTGGGCCTATTTTTATGCCACAGACATACTGCTTAACTGCTATGACTTTGTAGTACAGTTTGAAGTTAGGAAATATGATGCCTCCAGTTTTGTTCTTTCTCAGAATGGCTTTGTCTATTTGAGGTATTTTGTGGTTCCATGCTTATTTTAGGATTTTTTCTATTTTTGTGAAATATGCCAACAAAGTTTTGATAAAGGTTGCATTGAATCTATAGGTAGTAGAGACATTTTAACAGTATGAATTCTTCTGTTCCATGAACATGGGATGTCTTTCTTATTGTTTGTGTCTTCTTAATTTTTCCTCAACGTCTTGCAGTTTTTAGTGTACAGAATGTTATGACCTTGGTTAAATTTATTACTAAGTATTTTATTGTTTTCAATGCTATTGTGAATGGGATCATTTTATTTCTTTTTCAGAAGTTTTGTTGTTAGCATATAGAAAGCACAATTGATTTCTGTATGTTGATCTTGTATTCTGTAACTTTACTAGATTTGTTCATTAGTTCTAACTAGTGTTTTGGCGGAGTCTTTGGGACTTTGTAAATAAGATCGTATCAGCTGCAAACAAAGACAGTTTTACTTTTTCCTTGCCAATTTGGATGGTTTTTTCCTTTTTCTTACCTCATTTTTCTGGCAAGGACTTCCAGTACTGTGTGAAATAAGAGTGGTGACAGTAGATACCCTTGTCTTTTTTCTGATCTTAGAGGAAAAGTTTTCAAGCTTTCACCATTAATTATGATTTGGCCTTGTCATATCTGGCCTTTATTGTGTTGAGATATGTTCCTTCTTTATCTAGTGTGTTGAATGCTTTTACCCTGAAAAGACATTGTTTGTCAATTTTTTTTTTGCATCTATTGAGATAGTCATATTATTTTTATTTCATTCTATTAATATGGTGCATGCAACGGGTGCTAAATTGCTTGTCATGATCGACTTTTTGTGAACCTATGGACTGTAGCCCACCAAGCTCCTCTGCCATGGGATTCTTCAGGCAAGAATACCAGAGAGGGTTGCCCTGCCTTCCTCCAGGGCATCTTCCTGACCCTGGGATCAAACTTGCATTTTTATATCTCCTGCATTGGCAGGTGGATTCTTTACCACTAGCACCACCTAGGAGTCCTATTAATATGGTGTATCATGTTAATTGGTTTGCATATGTTGAATCATCTTTTCATCTCATAATTTTCATCTCTTTATACTGTATCCATTAACATACTTTTATAGCTGTGGCCATTTTCAACACTTTTGCCCTTTAACCTTTATAATAGTTTAAAATTGGTAACAAATCACTATTTTACAGTGTTAGAATATTCTGACTTTGGAGTCTCTGCTTTCCTTTCTCAGTGTTATATATTTTCATGTGTTTCCATGTTTCTAAGTAGTGTCCTTTCATTTCAGCTTGAAGAACTCCTGTCAGCATTTCTTGTAAGGCGTATTTAGTGGTGATGAATTCCCTCAGCTTTTGTTTATCACGGAAAGTCTTTATCTCACCTTCATTTCTGAAGGACAGCTTTACTGGGGAAAATTTCTTGGTTGGCAGTTTCAATCTTTTGGCACTTTGAATATATCATCCCCTTCTCTCCTGGCTTCCAAGATCTCTGCTGAGAAATCTACTGATAGCCTTGTGGAGATTCCCTTGTAAGAGATCAAGTTTTTCTTCTCACTGTTTTTAAAGTAATTTGTCTTTGATTTTGGGCTTCCCTGGAGGCTCAGTTGGTAAACAATCTGCCTGCAATGTGGGAGACCTGGGTTTGATCCCTGGGTTGGAAAGATTCCCCTGGAGGAGGGCATGACAACCCAGTACATTTTTATTATAATGTGTCCAAGAGAAGATCTTTTTGGTTTGAGATTTGGGGGAAAGTTATTAGCTTCGTGAACTTGGATGTTTAAATCTTTCCAAAGGTTTGTGGAGTTCTCAGCCATTAGTTCTTTAAATAAGTTTTTTACCCCTTTCTCCCAAAGAGATAGTAGGTTTGAAAAAATATAAGTAAATTCAAAAGAGTAATCTCAGTTTTAAAAAAGTTTCATGTTAACTTCTATAGTCGGGAAATTGCTCAAACAGTCAATTTGGGGTTACCTGATAAAATTAAAAATATTGGGATTTTTAAAAAGTTTTGATGATGCCAGAAAGAAGAGGTAAGGCCTCAAAGAAGAAATCATCCTAGAGCTTAAAAAAATAGAGTTTCTTCTGTAAGTTGGAGAAGGGCCTTGTAAGGCCCATGCTGGAGTATTGATCATGGGAAACCACATTGATCCTGTCCTTTGATTTATAAGTTGACAAAATTCAGCCTGGGCTGATCTGTAGATTCCCTTCCCATGAGACATGAAGCAGAGGGTCTCCAAGGAAGTGACCTTTGAACTAGACTCTACAGCTCAATTTTATTTCTTTTATTTACGTGGAATGCTTGATTGATCCTCTGTTTGCAAACATTATGGGTTCCTCAAACAGAGGCCCTTTCTATATTGTTCACTGACATTCATTAAGTATTTGGTAAATGACCTGGCAGGAAAACCATAGGCTCAGGAAAAGTTCAAGTGGACATCATTCTGTTGGCTTCTAGTTTGTGACTTTCTGTTTTAATAGACTGTATTTTCTCCACTTGTCTGAATTAGCTGATGGCAACCCAGACAAAGTCTCACAGGCAGAGCAGTGTGAGACTACACGACTCCTGCAGAGAGGGGGGTAAGGTAGAGAAGAATCCTGGTGACTGCTCTGCTGATGACCTTTAATAGAGAAGCATACAAGCTGCTCTCTTGGGAATGTAAAAGGATTACTTCCTGTAGAGATGAAGAGAGATGGGGGGAAACTTTGTGTCACTATACACTGTAGCCAGCATATAACTAGAATATGGAAAACATGTTGGTTTCTTTGAGCATGAAAGCAAAAATACAAAACTCACATTATATTACTTCTTTTGAGTTTCACTTTAGGAGACGTTTCTCCCTTAAATTGTCCTTATTTCCATGTTATAGTGTTCTCCATCCTCTCCTTCTCTGATTCCTTCCTTCCTAAATATGTGCTGAGTGACCTCTAGGTGCCAGGCATTAGAGTTATACCTGTGAATGAGGGAGACAATGTCCCAGCCTTCAGGGTGTATCTTTCTTACAAGACCTATGGGGTTGATGCTTGTGTTCTTAACTGGAACGCATGTTCAGGTGAGGTCTGAAGACAGAGATCCAGGACATACACCTAGTAGGGTAGAACCAGCATTCTGATCCATAGCACCAAAACCTTTATCCTAGCGGGTGGCCTGCCACTAGACCATTCTGGTACCCGCTAATTTTTGTAAGCTGTAGCCTGCAATTTATTTACTTACTTTTTTCAGACTGTGAGGCTTACAGGATATTAGATCCTGGACCAGGTATCAAACATGCAGGCCCTGCAGTAGAAGCGTGGAGTCCTCACTACTAGACTGCTAGGGCAGTCCCACATGCTGATTTTATGTCCCTTGAAAGCACTTGTTAGCACTGTCCAGTTAGAATATGAATTGCTAGGGGCAGCAGCATGTGTTTTTTGGAGTTGTCAGGACAGTACTGTAGAGCTCTTCAGAAGACCTACATTGATTATAACATGGATTATTGGGAAAGAGTTCTCTCTTCTACCTGGCACCAGGCATGACCTTTGATCAAAAAGCAAAATTTGAATCCCAGTTCTGGCCTTTGCACATCAAAGAGAAACAGGGTAAAGGAAACATTTTTGCAATGAGCAGGGCAACACTTGCTGTGGGCAGGAATCAAGCCAGGCCTTGATGGGATCCCTTGATGGGATCCCTGGACTTCTGGGATGAGGAGGGCATGTTCCAGGGCCAGAGAGCAGCATTGTGGGACCCACAGAAACATCTCCCTGGGAGGCAATAGGAAGAGGGCAGGGACCCGAGGAGCTTAGGGAGAGGGGTGGCTGATCCAGGTTGGTCCCCCCAAAAGATGCTTTTGAACTAGGCAATGAAGGACAGAGAAAGGAGGCTGGCTGTCCAGGCATTAGACACGTGGGTAAGCAAGAAGAATGTGGGTGCATGGACCACTGGAGGGATGGTGGGTCTTCTAGTGCAGTCATAACACAGGCTTCCCTGCAAATGCCTTCAAGGGCACATGCTTCCCCAAAACACTGAGACCTATGTGCATTCTGGGAAAAAGTTTGAACTCTACTCTGTAGGCCATTCACAGCCACTGGGGCATGGGCAGTGACCATGACAGGATCCAAGTTATGTTTCAGAAAGACCGTCCTGGGGGCAGGAGAGATGGGATGGCATTGCATCAATGGATGAGACAGCAGCTGAGGACCTGCAGTGGGGCAGTTCTCAGGAGGACTCATGCAGGGGATGAGATGGAGATACTTCACAGGTGACCGTCTGTGAGATTCTGGAGCTGCAGGTTTCCTGGCTGCCTGGTGGTGAGCTGAGGTGCACGATCAGGAAAGAGCTTTCCTGATTCCCAAGAGAGGTTTGGGCTAGAGATGTAATTTTGAGAATTACCAGAGTGTAAGTACCTGGAAGCTGTGGGCACAGATGAGATCATCCAAGGAGAATGAAGAGGAGAAGTTGTAGTCAAGAGTAGGGATGTAGGTGACACCCAGGTTAAGGACCTGGGAAGCAGGAGCTGCCAAAGCGGGCAGAGAAGATGCAGGAAAAGAGGACCATCTCAGCAGAAACCAGAGTGGCAGAAATCTTCTAGAAGGAGGAAGAGAGCAAAAACTTGTGATGAAATTCTCATATTGAATCTCTCATTATCAGAGAAATGCAAATCAAAACCACAATGAGGTACCATCTCATGCCAGTCAGAAGGGCTGCTATCCAAAAGTTTACAAACAATGCTGGAGAGGGTGCAGAGAAAAAGGAACCCTCTTACACTGTTGGTGGGAATGCAAACTAGTACAGCCACGATGGAGAACAGTGTGGAGATTCCTTAAAAAACTGGAAATAGAACTGCCATATGACCCAGCAATCCCACTGCTGGGCGTATACAGCGAGGAAACCAGAATTGAAAGAGCCACGTGTACCCCAGTGTTCATCACAGCACTGTTTATAATAGCCAGGACATGGAAGCAACCTAGATGTCCATCAGCAGATGAATGGATAAGAAAGCTGTGGTACATATACACAATGGAGTATTACTCAGCTATTAAAAAGAATACATTTGAATCAGTTCTAATGAGGTGGATGAAACTGGAGCCTATTATACAGAGTGAAGTAAGTCAGAATGAAAAACACCAATACAGTATATTAATGCAAACACATGGAATTTAGAATGATGGTAACAATGACCCTATATGCGAGACAGTGAAAGAGACACAGATGTAAAGAACAGACTTTTGGACTCTGTGGGAGAAAGCAAGGGTGGGATGATTTGAGAGAATAGCATTGAAACATGTATATTACCATATGTGAAACAGATCGCCAGTCCAGATTTGATGCATGAGACCGGGTGCTCAGGGCTGGTGCACTGGGATGACCCTGAAGGATGGGATTGGGAGAGAGGTGGGAGGGGGGTTCAGGATGGGGAGCACATGTACACCCATGGCTGATTCATGTGAATTTATGGCAAAAACCACCACAATATTCTAAAGTAATTAGCCTCCAATTAAAATTAAAAAAAAATTATTATGTTAAAGCTTGATCCATTTTAAAGAATATTCCATTGTGCTTTTACTGTGTTCATCATTGTAAAACTCATGTATCTTTTAAAATATCCTCTCAGGCTCCCCCAAATTCATGTACTTGAGCAATATGGGGGTATCCTGAACTGGACTCCTCTTTATTGGAAATTGAGGTCATGTAATGGAATATGGTTGGCTGTGCCCAGATTCATTGGGAAAAGAAAGACTGGGAGACTGTTGCTGTCTCTCAAAGATGGAATCTACTTTGGGGCACCCCATCCTTTGTTGAAAAAATTAATCCATAAATAGTTTATTAAGGTTGGAAAGGCTGCCAGCGACCCTTTGAAAACAGATACAACATCTTTAAGAGATTGCCAAGGTAAATCTTATTGTCTGGGGAAATGACTTCTGCACAGTTATTTCTTTTATTGCTCTGCTGAATGTGATGGCATTACTCAGTTTAATAAATCCTAGGGTATCTCTCAGTCCATGTAGGTTGATATAAATATCTCCAGTTATGTCACATTACCACCTTTGTACAGCTATACTGGGCCCTGATGACTGGGGTCTGATAAATGCAAAACCTCATTTGGTTTGTGAGTGATTGAGCGCTAACACTGTTTAGATTTCTTAATATACTTGTATTAGCATGAATAAGTAATGAGCATGCCAGGCTTTTTTGAATATTTGATTGTATCTTTGTAATGGATTTGTGTCTCTCTCTTTGTGCTAATGTCATTGTAACTTTGTTGGTGTCATAACTCCAAGCCCTGGCAATTGATCTTTATCGCCCCATCTTAAGTCAATCACCCTCTCCTTGCTGAATTGCAGCATGCTTGCGCCTTTCTCTCCTGCACAATTCTGCATATTATCTCTTTGAGAAGAGGGGCTGGTCACCAACGTACCCTCAGGGAATGCCTTTCCTGCTTCACATAGAGCAGGTTTTAGATTTTTCACAAGAGGTCAGTGGAGCCAAGTCTTGAAAGTTGACCATGTTGAGGTTGTTCAGTTGCCCAGTCATGTCTGACTTTGCAACCCCATGGACTGCAGCACGCCAGGCCTCCCTGTCCCTCACCATCTCCCAGAGTTTGCCCAAGTTCATGTCCATTGCATTGGTGATGCCTTCCAGCCATATCATCCTCTGATGCCCTCTTCTCCTTCTGCCCTCAATCTTTCCCAGCATCAGGGACTTTTTCAATAGTTGGCTGTTATCAACAGGTCATGCTTAGTCAGTCAGTTCAGTCACTCAGTCGTGTCTGACTCTTTGTGACCCCATGAATTGCAGCACGCCAGGCCTCCCTGTCCATCACCAACTCCTGGAGTTCACCCAAACCCACGTCCATCGAGTTGGTGATGACATCCAGCCATCTCATCCTCTGTCGTCCTCTTTTCCTCCTGCCCCAAATCCCTCCCAGCATCAGTCTTTTCCAATGAGTCAACTCTTCGCATCAGGTAGCCAAAGTACTGGAGTTTCAGCTTTAGCATCATTCCTTCCAAAGAAATCCCAGGACTGATCTCCTTTAGTATGGACTGGTTGGATCTGCTTGCAGTCCAAGGGACTCTCAAGAGTCTTCTCCAACACCACAGTTCAAAAGCATCAATTCTTCTGTGCTCAGCTTTCTTCACAGTCCAACCCTCACATCCATACATGACCACTGGAAAAACCGTAGCCTTGACTAGATGGACCTTTGTCGGCAAAGTAATGTCTCTGCTTTTGAATATGCCATCTAGGTTGGTCATAACTTTCCTTCCAAGGAGTAAGCATCTTTTAATTTCATGGCTACAATCAATCACCAGTGGCAGTGATTTTGGAGCCCCCCAAAATAAAGTCTGACACTGTTTCCATTGTTTCCCCATCTATTTCCCATGAAGTGATGGGACCAGATGCCATGATCTTCGTTTTCTGAATGTTGAGCTTTAAGCCAACTTTTTCACTCTCCACTTTCACTTTCATCAAGAGGCTTTTTAGTTCCTCTTCACTTTCTGCCATAAGGGTGGTGTCATCTGCATATCTGAGGTTATTGATATTTCTCCCAGCAATCTTGATTCCAGCTTGTGCTTCTTCCAGGCCAGCATTTCTCATGATGTACTCTGCATATAAGTTAAGGTCATGCTTAAAGTAAGGTCATGCTTAAAATCTTGCATGCTAGGATTCAGCATTATGTGAACCAAGAACTTCCAGACATCTAAGCTGGGTTTAGAAAAGGCAGAGGAGATCAAATTGCCAACATTTGCTGGATCACAGAAAAAATTGACCATGCCCCCATGTAAAACCACCAAATAGGAGTCATGTCCAGACCTTACCTCCAGAAAAACTCTATCAACCTGTTCATTACTGTGGGATTGATGGGTCCACCATTGTACAAGCAGCTTCTATGACCTGGAGGCTCTGAGGCAGAGAGGATTCCTTTTTAAATATAGGAAGGGCCTATAACACTTATAAAAACCTGCTCTTTTAATCAGCACTTTCCTGCCTGAATAGAGAAAAAAAAAATTGTCCTTATATGAAATGGCCAATATTTTATGCATGTGGGAGTCACCTTCTTATGGAAGATTACATAATTTGTTTGACCTGTTAGCAACCGATATCCCAGGTCAAACACCTAGCAAGCCAGTTCACATATTTCAAACTCGAATCGATTTGCAAGTGTGCCTACCTGGATTACCAATTCCCTGAGTGCCCTCCAAGAATGTCAGTGATACAGCAGTGCCATGCGCCCATGGAGCAGGCAAGTGGCATGGAGATAGCGACCTGAATTTGGGAAGAACCATGAGCACATTTCAAGTACAGAGACCTGCTTGTATTTCCATTGTCCTGCTAAGTCACTTAGTTAAGTGGAAGTGGTGGCTCGAACCAAGTCCATTAGTGCTGATGAGGACATAAAATGTGTTTGGGGTATTTCTATCCTCTAAGACAAAGCAGAAATCCAGGGAGAGATGGTACTTTCATGAAATGGTAACTGTAATGTGCTCATTGAATCTCTAATAAACAAGTCACAATTATTATTATAGTGATCATTCTAATAAACCTGGTTTGAACTTCTAATTGCTTTGCTCTACACTAATATTTTTTTGGTTTCTAGACTCAGTGCATATGAATTGAATAAACAATATTAGTTCGGCTTTTTATTTTGTTTCTTCTGGAACAATTATCCTTTCTCACCCCAACACTCAGTATCCTCGGCCTGACCCTCTCCATTGGCCTCCTTTTATTTTGATCATTCAGGCCTCTGTTTTCCCCTCCTGTTAGCCACTGAGACTACAGTAATCCACCTTCTGTGTCCACACTGCTGACTCCACTTTGCAAAGGTACCAGGGCCAAGTCCAGGGGAAGCCTGATTGCCGGGTCTCAGGCTTTCCTCTCTGCTCTCACTCAGCTTGTCTGCCTCATAGCGCTAGTTGCTAGGGATCAGCCTCCCCTGCTTGACACACTCCAGTCTTGGCTTTGGGAACCCAATCTCCTTTGCTCCTCTTCCCAGACTGCTGGGATTCTCCAGGACCTCCTGCTTTCCTTTTCTTGCTAGTTGCTTGCAGTTTGCACTACCTCAACTGCGAGAATGGGCTGAATTGTGTCCTCACAAATTCACATGTTGAAGGCCCCAGTATTTCAGGATGCAAGTGTATATAAAGGACTTTAAAGAGGTAGCTAAGTTAAAATGAGGTCATTAGCTTGGGTCCTAATCTGACTGCTGTCCTTATAAAGGAAGAAAATCTGAACACACACAGAGACACCAGGGCTGTGCACACATGGAGGAAAGACCCAGATGAATAAGATGGTCACTTGCAAACTGAAGAGAGAAGCCTCAGGAGAAACCAAACCTGCTGACACCTGGATCTTGAACTTCCAGATTCCAGAGCTGTGAGAAGATAAACACCTGTTGTTAAAGCCGCCCAGTGGATGTATTTTGATATGACAGCTCTGGAAGACTAACACACCTGTCTTCTGAGCTCTCAGGTTCTGGAAGGCATGTGAACTGCAGGTGTCTCTCTTGGATCCTGTCCTGAATATCCAGTGGGTTGTTGGGCCTCTAAGATGCTGAGCTGAGGGAATTTTTATTCCTTTTGAAGACAGAATTAATCTGAGCATGCCAAGAGACAGGAGAAGGAACTAGTAGGAAGAAGGAAATTGAAGCTGCAGGGAAGAGGGGGCATTTAGAGATTTGGAGAAAGGGTCAGAGAGGGGATGGAGTATAAGGGCAAGGGATTTTGACTGGTAAGGTAGAAAACACCTTTTTCTTTAGGATGGGAGCTTCTTCTTGGACTGATTCTGTTAGTGATGAAGAGAACATAAAAATGAGTTTGGAAGTTTCCCAAGGCTTCCAATTTACAGCAGAAATCCAGGTAGAGAAGGGACACCTGTATAGAGTATAGGTGACAGGGAGTGGTAGGAAGGAGCTTGATGCCTTTGCTCTTTCCAGGAAGTAAGGTTGGAGTCTTGGGAGACACAGGGGATAGATGTGTGGTCTCTGGGTACTGTCCATAGCCCCCTCTGGCTGGGGGGATGGACGCGACTCAGCTGAAAAGAGAGTCAGGATGGTGTTGTATAACATAGATGTGCAGAGGACATGAGTCAGCTCTGAGAACTTATAAAATGCTTGTGGCCCAAAGCCAGAATAGGGTGGCAGGTGCCTTGGGTCAAGGAAGAACTAATACCCTTAGTGCAATCGGTGGTCCCAGAGGAGAACTTCAGCATCAGAGTAAACCAGCTATCCCTTCCCTGATGAATGAAAGGAGTTAATGGGACCCTGACCCCAGGAGGGGCTGAGTCATCGGAGGTCCCAAGGGAGTAAATAAAAAGTAGATTGGTCTGGGGGAGGGGCAGAGGTGAACAGTGATGAGTCCTTTGTGAGAAAAGAGGCAAATAAGCTGAATGTCAGAGGAGAAATTATAGGATGACAAAGTTCAAGGAGAAAGATCAAAGCAGGATGAACAGGAACTTTCTGGAGTGGATCAGGAATTCCACAGAAAAACAGCCAGCGATGGGGACTCAACAGGGCAATCCTACTTCATCTCCTCAAGATTCCAAACAAGGAGGGTGATAAGACCCCGCCGTTAAGAGTCATATATGTCAATAGACCCCAAATGCTGCTGTCTGGAGCCTGAACGCTGCTATCAAAAAAAGTGACAGAGGCTGAAATTCATCTCTTCTTTCTCCTTCAAACCACACAGTGACTTTTCTAGTCAAATATTCAAGGATCGTTTGAGACCAACAGGAAACTGTCCATGCATATTTCATTTAAAAAAAAAAAGCACCTAACGGCATGACTCAAGTCCCATGTTTCGGTGTCATCATTTCTGCTTTGCTTGGGGTAGGAGTACCTTCCCCCGCCATTTTCATTTTTACCACGTAAGTGAATTAGTCACTCTGAACCTTGGTGTCATCCTTTTCTCTTTTTCTCTGTTTCTAAATAGTCTTTTCCTCTGGTGCAGTAGAGGAAATGCACACACACACACACACACCCCACACACACACCTCACACCTCACACACATACACACGCACACAACACAGCCTGATGCATTCTGATTTCTTCTGTTTTACTGAAATCGGGTCTCTCCCACTATATGCCATGTGATGATGCGGAAGAATGTGTTAAAACAAACTACCATTTGTGCGTATCTCCTTCTCTCTGAACCATCAGCAGAGTTGAATGCCTATGGCAAGCCAATTGCTCTGTAGATTTTGTCCTGATTATTAAACACTGGATGTGAAAAGCTAAGCATACAGAAGAAGAGTTATCCTCTAGTTTATGTAGTGTCAGCAGTGAAAATAAAAATTGTGGCGTGTACGTAGATGTTTATATCCTTTACCTTATAGTCTTACCGCAGAGCTTTGTCTTCTGCGCCAAAGTTTTTTTTTTTCCCCCAGCGATGACAATGGATTATTTCTGTAAGCAAGTGCTCTATCCATTATTAAATTGATTATTCAAATCTCATTTAAAAAGAGAAGCCAGATGGCAATTTTCCATTATTTGTTGCTACTGACAACCACCAACACTAAACTGAAAGATTTTCCTTTTTTCTTTCTTCTACTGGCTAAAGACCCTCCTGCATTTGCACGCAGACCAAATGTAGATCCCATATTGGAAACAAATAGCCAATTACCGAACAAGATTGTCGTTATTGATTATTTTAGAATCATCTTTGCATTGACAGAGCTGTTGTTCTTTTGATGATTCCATAATTAACTTATCTATATTCAGGCAGAATAACTTTGTTCCCTGTAGTCATTCGGATGTGAGCATTATTGTTGTTAGTTAGTTGTCATGACAGCAAGAAACATGTTTTTACATGTCCAGCATCCTGGTTATTTTAAGATCCTAATAAGTATGCCTTGCTAATGAATCAGAATAATGGCGATCTTGCAAAATAATGATTTTTAAAATTCTAAGGGAGGCTTAAAATCTAAACGCGAGATAATTGCTTGCACTTGTGATAATCATGAAGTATGTTCCTTTCACTACGCTCACTCGCTTGCGTGCTCACACACGTGACCCCTTCTTTTTTTTCTAGGTGAATGCATTTGTATATTTCTGTTTTGGGGTTAGCATCTTTTGTGGCGATGGGACTTTCACTGAAGCATCTTTCAAAACCAGCGTTTGTCAGATCATCTTATGCCTGGGGCCACGCTTAGTGTGTTTATACTCTTAGAAACCTACCGTGGGAATCTATCTCCAAACTTGAATGGCTAATTTCTAACACTTTGTGTGTGTGTGTGTGTGTGTGTGAATTTACCTCTGTAGGTGTCTTCCGCATGTGTACAAGTTGCTTGTTTTAAATCACTGAAACTAAGAAGACTGTGCTCTGATTGAGTGGATTCTTGCAGGTCAACATGTTGTTCCTCTCATGACTCCAGCCCCATCCAATGTTTTGGGTCTCTTGAGCAAGAACATTCTAGTTACATAAAAGAGACTGGCCTTCGATATAAAATATATGGATGCAAAAGTCCTTGGATGCATCCTCAGGATTAAAGCTGTGGCCTTCGTAAGTTCAAGAGGATTTTTGAAACTTTTCAATTCACAGCCAGCTAATTCCCTAGGTATGGGGAGGAAACTGATAAACACTGGCCAGTACTGCTAATCCAAATTCTGGCCAAAATAATAAGAAAACTCTGCCCCCTTCTGCCTTCATAAAATCGGGATTGTTCTGTCTTTTTGGAGAACATCTAGTTATTAGAGGAGGGCCAGGCAGGGAGATGGACTGCCCCCTTTCCTGGTGGCTTCTGAAGAACTCCCGAATAATCTGATAGCTAACGACCAGTACCATACTGAACGTAAACCGTGGGCTATCTCTCTTCACCCCCCCCAAAGTGAAACACCTCTTTAGCATCAAGAAATACTTCCTGGTAGAAATATTGTTTATGTATTGCTCACCAGAAACACATTTTGGATCTGCATTTTAGAATCTCAATTCTGGCAATTGTAAGAAATAGCATCTAAACATATAAATGCTGTAATGGTAAAAATATGCTAGCATACATGTTAAGTTTCTAATCAAACATTGCAAAAATGCATTAATCAGTATTTCATAGTTCATTACAGTCTGACTAATTTTAAAATCCCTCATGTAAATTGATTAAATGTCTTCTGCAGGCAGATGAATGGGCTTTTGTTTTAAGCAACCTTTACTGAGAAAACCATAATTCTCAATGACTCGATTTTTTCACATTTGTGACCAGGCTTGCTCTAGACAATCTAGAATTTTCCTGTTTGCAACTGGACCTAGAAGCCCATTGTAACATACTTTATAGGCTTAAGTATCTAGTGTGTGTCTGCTTGGTGCCCAAGCTTGTGCTAAGTGCCAAGAGAGGTGAGGGAATCATGAGACATGATTTTTCCCTTATGGAAAGAGATGACTTATATATGTGCACAAGTAAAAGCAAAAAATAAACAACTTAATCAAGATTGGCTATGGAGCACAGCCTATAAGCTTTCTCTACTTTCTAAAAATATAAACCAACTCTGGATAGCTTTAAAAAAGAAGACTCTTTGTGACCCTTATGGACTGTCATGCACCCAGGCTCCTCTGTCCATGGGATTCTCCAGGCAAGAATACTGGAATGGGTAGCCATTCCTTTCTTCAAGGGGTCTTCCTGACCCAGGGATCAAACCCAGGTCTCCTGCACTGCAGGCAGATTTTTTTACCATCTGAGACACTGGAGAAACCCCCAAAAGAAGCAGGGTTATTGGCAGGATTTTGGAGGCTTTTTCAAGCTAAAGCATAGAGAGGGAAGGAACCAGAGAGTCAAAACTCTCAGCACTTTGTTTATATCTTTGACCTGTTTCCATGAGTGCCAGCCTCTCCACAAGGCTGGTAAATCCTCCCAGTGAGTTTTGAGCTTGCCTTCCCAGTGGAAAAAAGTTTTCCCCATCAGTTCCAGTTAGAAACTCCCCATAAATGACTCTGATTTGTTCAGTTAACTCATTTGGACCAAATCCCTGTGGTCTCTAGAAGGATTCTGACTGGTTCTCCTGAATTACTTGGACCAGCCACTGAGGTTGCCCAAAGACTGCGGTTGGTTTATCCAGGTCTTTTTTCCACAACCTCAGGCCAAGAGGCAGGGACGGTTAATGAATCTAGGTATCCTGCCAGCTTCCTGGCCCAGGTGGGGAGCAGTGGGAGACAGATGTGCTACTTGAACAGGAGGACTTGGTCTTATAACTATGAAGGGATCTTTAGAGCAGACAGTGGTGAGAGCAATGAAGAATGTACAGAGGTGGTCTAAGCATATCCATTTTTGGAGTAGGAGAAAGATCTGTCCAAGGAAGATAGTGTATTGGGGGACATTAAGAGATACAGGACACAGGACTATGTGAGACCAAATATAGCTGGACTGGAAAGTCTTTCAGAGAGCTTGTTCTTGAGTAGCCAGAAAATAAAATATGGGCTATTCCAGAGCAGAGGAACAGAAAGTGGATCTAGGTTAATTGGATGGGTGGGGTAAGAGACACATTTTGCTGGAGGCTGATACTGAGACCTAGTGATATGAATAGAGATTGGTCCAAGTGTGGCAGGAAGTTGGAAATCAGAGGGTGATGTGTATATGGCAATCCCAGTCTCCCAGTTGATCTCTCCTCCCCTTTTTCCAGGGAACCATAAAATTGTTTCATATATCTGTAACTCTATTTCTGTTTTGTTAATAAATTCCTTTGTATAGTTTTTCTAGATTCCACATATAAGGAATATCATACAATATTTGTCCTTCTCTGTTTGACTTTCTTCACTCAGAATGACAGTCTCTAGGTCCATTCATATTGTTGCAAATGACGTTATCTCATTCTTTTTTATGGCTGAGTAATAATATTCCGTTGTATATACGTATCACATTTCTACACATTACTGTATGTAAAATAGATAATTAATGAGACCTACTGTATAGCACAGGGAACTCTACGTAATACTCTATCATTTTCCTATGTGGAAAAAGAATCTGAAAAAGAATAGATATGTGAAAAAAAAAAAGAAAAATAGATATGTGGATATGCATGAGTGTGCTGTGCAGCAGAAACTAGTACAACACTGTAAATCAACTATACTCCAAGAAGAAATTTTTAAAATGTCACATGACAATTATTTCTCAATAAAACTGATAAAATATAATAATGGAAAAACAAAAAGAGAGGATAGGTCCAGTGGCCTCCTCCCAGGAAGAGATAGCAGAGCTGGGCAGAAGACAGGAGGGTGGGGATTGAATTTGAGACCTTTGAAGAATGGGGTGCTTCAGAAAGAGATTTAATGTAGTGGGATATAATAATAAATCATAGCTGTAGTGATAGCTCACATATATTGTGAATGTTTATGTTCCACACGCTGTTCTAAATGTTTACATGCGTGAACTCATTTCTTCAACCCTATCAGGAAGATGGGGCTTCCCAGGTGGTGCTCATGGTAAAGAACCCTATTGTCAATGCAGGAGACACAAGAGACGTGGGTTCGGTCTCTGGGTCAGGAAGATCGCCTGGAGGAGGGCACGGCGACTCACTCCAGTATTCTTGCCTGGAGAATCCCATGGTCAGAGGAGCCTGGTGGGCTACAGTCCATAGACTCACAAAGAGTAGACACACTGAAATGACTTAGAACGCACACACACATCAGGTGGGTAGTATTAGTATCTCCATTTTGCAGATTATGAAGTGGGACATGGAAGAGCTAAGCAGCCTGCCTGCAAGCACATGGGTACAAGGGTTGGGGCTGGCTTGTGAGTCCAGCAATCTGGCCCACAGTCGACTAAGAGTGGGTTCAGTTGTTGCTAGGTTGAGCTTCAGGCGATATTGGCCAACCCCACTCATCATGCTCCAGTCAATAGGGAGAGGCTGGAAGAAGTCGAGGAGAGATGGAAGAATGGATTAGAAGAATGAACACAATTTGGGACTTGGTGGGACCGAGATGGGAAGAGTCCAAAAGGATTCTAAGTCTCAAACTTGGAGAACTGAAAAAGGGACCCCGATTCATCAAGGCTGACTGCTTCCTCCCAAAGATGGGCTTGATTCAAGTGAAATCTTTGCTACAGTCTTGCTTTTTAAGAAAAGAGACAAAGGGATGATGCCCAGTGTAGAGCTTGGCTCCCCAGGTCAGTGGGTTAAATACTTTAAGGTGGTATCACAGATGTTTTGGGATAATATTTTTATTTTAATGTATGTCAGAGGACGTGTAACTAGCATGTGAAAATCACGAATTTGATGGAGTTCATTTCTTAGGATGAGAATAGTTTTTTTTTTTAGGTTAAGCAAAATTTTAAAAGTAAGTTTTAGAATAGATGGCATGCAGATATGACAAAAGTTGCCAAGATGGAGTGAAAATGATAGTTTGGGGCCAAGGTCAGATTCCTGCTGTCCCGGCCCCAGAGAGCAGGTCCCGTCTTGCCTCTGTGTCTAATCAGACTCTCACCTTCTCACTCACGCACTTCCTTTTCTTTACAGCGGCTGTGGCTGACTCCTCACCGTTACTACACACCCCAAAGAATGCCCCATACTCATTATTTCATTCTTGCTTTCCTGCCGTCTGCACTGCCTCTGGATTCATTTCTTCTTATCAGAATCCTACCTTTCATTTCGGTATCCTCCGGCTTTATTCATGTATGCCAAAGCTAGCAAATGCAGATGCCTACCAGGGCCATTCAGCTCATGTCAACTGAATGAAGCAGCTGGACCACTTGAAGACTACAGGGTGTGGCAAGGATTCTGGGGAACTTGAGAGAGGGTGCCTCACCAAAGGCAGCCAACTGTGACCTATGAAAGGACAGGCTCTCCAGAGAGAATGCAAAGTCGGGCTAGATTTGTTTCTCAAGCTATGTTCTATCTATCATGTGTTATGGGACGTGCACTAAGTGTTAAGACACAGCTGACGAAGGAGGTGCATTTGCTTGGCTGGAGGGGTGAGCACATGCTTTGCAGAGCGTGCAACCTGTGGACATGGGCACCCATGCTGTGGAATCAAAACTCAGACAAGCTCTGTCACCTCCTCCGTGAAGCCTTTCCTGATTGCTATTCTCTCCTTCTGCACTGGGGCTGATTTCTTTCGTTTCTGTATGCAACCAGGTCCCTAGTGAAGAGGACCCTTGGGGATAACAGCATCTGAGATAGTAGGAGAGATCTCCAGGGCAATTTACAACCTCTACATCACTTGCTGAGACAAAGGGAATCTACCAGCTTGGATGTCAAGAAAGGATCAGGAGAATCAAACCTCACAGTCCAGAAAAAACCCTCTGTTCAGGGGCTTCCCTGAAGGCTCAGTTGGTAAAGAAGGTGCCTGCAATATGGGAGGCCTGGGTTGGGAAGATCCCCTGGAGAAGGGATAGGAAAGGCTACCCACTCCATTATTCTTACCTGGAGAATTCCATGGACTGTGTAGGCCGTGGTGTCACAAAGAGTTGGACATGGCTGAGTGACTTCCACTTTCACTTTCAAGGCAAAACCCGCTACAGAACCCTGCAAGGTGACTCTGCCCTGCCTGTGGAACACCCCTCCCAGCTGCCCAGGCTGGAGTTTCCTGGCTCTCCTCCTGAGCTAGCCCCCTGTGATAACCTGTGAAAGTAGCTGGTAACTCCTCCTGTGCCTGTCATCCTGGCCTGGGGCTGCTCCCACTGGCCTAGCACGTCCCCGGAATGCAACCATCCTAGGCAGGTGCTGGAGATGGAGATCTCAGAGCCCTGGAGCCCAGGAGCTTGCAGGCTGGTGGGGGAGCAGCGCTCCACACAGGGTGGACAATGAAAGGAGTTGTAATAGATGCTGTTCCCAGGGCCAGGCATCCCAGGGGAGAGCAACAGACAAGAAAGGGGAAAACAAGGGTGGAAAGGGGAGGAGAGGGAGGTCTTTCTGGAAGAAGACTTCTGATCCAGGCTTTCCAGTGGGTAGGACTGTCCTCTGAGAGAGATCTGGGGAGAGAAACACCCAGGGACTCAGTGACCCCAGGCTTACATTCCAGACCAAACTATAAAATGCAATTGAAATGTGTGTATGAAATTGAAAGTCTGAAGTGTCAGATAATCTCCTTAACATATTATCCTTAATAAGGCACCTTTTTTTTTTTTTTTTTCAGCTGACAGCCTGGCAGTAGATAGTCTCTGAAGGCCCTCAAAGATCTTAAATGGTTCTGCTAGTCAGATGAAAAAGCCAGTTAAAGAAAGGCAGGGCAAACTGATTCTTAAACTGACTGATTTAGTGCCTGAGTTTTCACTCCTTTTGGCTAACATTATTGAAGTTCTGATGGATTTTTTTTTTCTTTTCTTTTCATTCATCATGAGGCTCAAGTAACTGGTGGGGTTGGAAGAGGCAGCCTTAAGTGACTTTTGTTCTCATCATCTGGATTGACTGGTGTGATGGTTACCAGCAGCACCAACCATCTCTGCAAGGGGCAAGGGGAAGGGATCAGTTTCCTTTGAACAGATCACAGGGTCTTCTGGAGCTGGAATCTGTTCACAAATGACCTCTGATTTTTTGTTTATTTTACTTTTATTTCTATTTCAGATTCATCTGAGAAGGAAAAGATCTATGTGGAGAACAGAGTGTCCTAGGTTCAATTTTTTCTGCTTCGACTTTTCTGTCTGATCTCTTCCTTGCCAAATTCTGAGTCTATGGAAAAATTGACCCAATCCTTTGTGTGTCATTAATAAAATTATGATTTAAGTTTTGTCCCCAAGGATGTTATGATGGAGAAACCACAGACACATAGCTAAGCCCTTTCATCCTTTTGTCTGAAAGATATGGCTTTTATCTGAGTAATTAGCTCATCATCTTTATCTGATGAAGGAACAACAATGCAAAGGTGAGGCTTTTGTTTTTAATGATGTTGTGAATTTGTTTACCTGGATTCTTCCTCAGCAAGCCATGAGTCAGCCCTGGAATGCATGCCTTCCACATCTAAAATATTAATAAATCTCAGGTGCCAAGTTGCTCTCTCTGCGTGTCTAACATTTCCCTTATCCTGCCATCTGAGGGAAGCTTTCATGCCATGCTTTAGTGCCAAGAGCATCTTCCGGCCTAAATGGTAACCTCAGCAGAAAGGATGCCTCTCAGGTTGGGTTTCGCGTCTTGACAAATCAATAGTTCCAAACCTGCCAGCCCTCCCTCTCACTTGGCTCCATACTCAGCTTCAACCCCACGGAGGCCATGTTCATTCCTGTGCTCCTCCGTGGGTTGATTTAATAAAGGAGGCTCTCAATTAGCTCCAGGGACTTACATCCAGATGTGGTTGTATCAAGCCCACATTCATGTTCGGAGGCAAGAATCAAACATGTGTGGGGATGGGGTGGCGATGGGGAAGGCTGAGTGAAGAGGCCAGATTCTGTCTCTCTGGGGCAGGTGAGGAAGTGCAGACTGGAGGAGGGTCTGGGCACAGGTCTAAGAGCACAGAGGATGGAGTGATGCTGGGAGGTGCTCCTGGCCAGAGGACAAAGAGCCCCAGCCTTGTTAGGAGGAAATGAAAGCCTTGTCACCTTCTTCAACCATGGTGGACTTCTTCTTTTGTGGGGATATCAGAACTGCCTAAAGGATTGGCATCTTCTTTGGGAGGTTGTGATCAAGTACAGTGGGGTACTTTTGTATTCTGTGCTAAAGCAATACACAGCAATGGTCCCAGCAAAGGGAAGACAGGTGCATTTTGGGGTACAGAGCATTTGTTGATAGTGCCCATTCAGCCTCCTTTTTGCAGGGGGTGGGGAGCGGCAGTTAGTGATACTTCATTTTTCTATTAGAAAAGGTCCTTTCCAAGACTTCCCTGATAGTCCAGTGGTTAAGAATCTGCCTTGCAATGCAGGGGACATAGATTTGATCTTTGGTCAGGGAACTAAGATCCCATATGCTGTGGAGCAGCTAAACTCGTGAGCCACAGCTAGAGAGCCCTCACTCCAATTAGAGAGTCTGTGCGCTGCAACGAAAGGTCCCACATGGTGCAAAGAAGATCCTGTGTACTGCAACTAAGACCAGACACAGCCAAATAAATTAATTAATTAAAGCAAACAGCCACAATAAAAACCAAAAGGACCTTTTACCCTGCCTTGTAGGGGAACAGCCTTAGGAAGACCCTGGCCAGGAGTGACCATGTGGCCTCAGCTTGGTCAATCACAATCTCTACTGGGATTTCAGTCTTGTACAGGGTTATGCAATAACAGAAACACAGCAATTGGCACTTTAATTCCAGAGGCTGTGTTCAGACAGGAACATGGATTAACCCCCACAACTAAGTCTCAGATTTGCCTTGGTTCTGCCATTTGCTGACTCTAGTTTCACAGCTTTTCTTTTGGATTCTGGCGCCTGGAGCTGCCCCATAGTACTCAAGATATTTTTCTTCTGTTTAAGACTAGATTCCAGTTGCTTACAACCAGTCCTAACTCATACAAGCGATTTAAAGGTCTGTAGCAGGACTTCCTGAAATATGACTTTCTACTGGGGAGGGTTGTTGTTACTAATCAATCACACAACAAACGCTTCTTGTGATGGAGGACAACTGGTTAGAGGGATTGGAAAATGTATGTTAAGCTGTGACAGAGACCATTTTGCTGATAATAAATATTACAGTGATAAGGTGATATCTGATTTCTTATGTGGTATTTTATACCAAGGGCACGATATGAATAATGTTTTAACGCTGACAAAACCTTATGTGGTTGGTGTGGGAAGTATCATCCTACTTTACAGATGAGAAAATTGAGACCCAGATGGAAAGTAATTTGACCAACATCACCATAAAGGTGGTGAAACTGGTACTTGAACCAGAGTTGCCTCTCTCTAAGGCTCTGGACCTCTGCTATTTCTTTTGCATTGATTCTCAAGTCCATCTCTGTGTCTAATTCAGTGGTTCTCAGAAGAGCAGTGATTCTGCTCCCCCAGGGGATGTTTTTTCATATCTATAGACATGTTTGTTCATATCTATAGACGTATCTATAGACATGGTCACATCTATAGACATGTTCGCATCTATAGACGTATCTATAGACATGTTTGCATCTATAGACGTATCTATGGACGTTCATATCTATAGACAGGTGGTTCTCACACCAGGATAGGAGGCTGCTCCTGGCATCTAGTGGGTGGAGACCAGGGAGGCTCAAAGCATCCTACAACCCACAGTACAGCCCCTGTCAACCAAGATTTTCTAGCCCCCAAGTATCAACAGTGTTAAGCCTGAGAGAGCATTTCTCTGCACAATTTGAACCAAAAATTTGAACCTACGAAGCACAGGCCAGAAACCAAGGCAGCCTAAACCCAAGAGGGAAGGATTCCATCTTGTTCAGCTTTCTGTTACCTCTGTTTTCCTTCCTGTTGTTTGGAGAAGGACAAACCATTTCCTCCTCCCTTCTTCCGCCCCTTCCCTTTAGCCGTTAGCCACTCTAGAAATGTTTTTGCTGGCTTGGAGTCATCCAGCCTCTGCTTATTAATAATCTCCCTTGGCACCTGCTGCTGCCTTCCTGTTAATGGCTCAGATCAGACCGAGGCCCACTGCAAGCAGGACCCCATCATGTCAGGCGCCTGTTCGTCCAAGGGGTTAACACCATTTTCTGTTGCTCAGAAAGTGGCCTAACTAAGTGAAAGGGAGCTAAGTGCTTGACTAAAGGAGGCTAAAGGCACTGAAGGAGCTGTTATGATCTATCGGATAAATAAATATGCTTTTCCGAAATTGTCTACAGCTTTATTTATAGAAGGGGCCCAAATGGCTTGGAAGGAATCTGCTTAAGAAGCTCTTAGCTCTTCTGGCAATTCTCACAGAGTTGAATGAAACACTTTAGGGTTGTTTTCTGCGCCTTAATGATGCTGTGAGGAAAGCCAAGATGTCCCCACCCGCAGGGGATGCGTGAGAAGGAAGCCTTGTCTCTTCCTGGGAAATGAAGAGCAAGATGGCCCCACGTTCTATCTAACCTATGACATCTTCCCACTCCCAGGCCACAGCAGGTGTGCTGTGGGAAAGGTGGGCACTTGGTACCCACAAAAATCTGTCCTTCATCTCCTGGGAGGGAACACAAAGCCTATAGGCCGATGGTATGGTCACCAGTGCTCCGATCCTTTGGCCACCTGACACAAAGAACTGACTCACTGGAAATGACCCTGATGCTGGAAAAGATTGAAGGCAGGAGGAGAAGGGGATGACAGAGGATGAGATGGTTGGATGGCATCACCAACTCAATGGACATGAGTTTGAGCAATCTGGAGTTGGTGGTGGACAGGGAAGCCTGGCGTGCTGCAGTCCATGGGGTGGCAAAGAGCTGCTCATGACTTAGTGACTGGACAACAAGGCTCTAGCTGGCCAACTTGCAGTTACAATGCTTACAACCGCTATTGGGCTGGCTGCTAACCCTAGGAGAGTTCACGCAAGTCATCCTCATTTCTGGCTTTCATTTTTTAAAAATAAAGGGATATTTGGCAGCACTGGTCCAGTGCCCGCCCACTTTAGTCCTCCTACTGAAAATGTCCTCACACAATTCCCTGCACAAAACTCCTTGAGTGATGGATGCAAGAATCCAGGCTTGTAGTCCCTGTCCTGAAGAAGCAGGATATGATCTAGTCATCATTTGGGAGTAGTGAGGGGCTTCAGATTGGAGGAGGCAATGGCACCCCACTCCAGTCCTCTTGCCTGGAAAATCCCATGGACAGAGGAGCCTGGTGGGCTGCAGTCCATAGGGTCACTAGGAGTCAGACACGACTGAGTGACTTCACTTTCATTTTTCACTTTCATGCATTGGAGAAGGAAATGGCAACCCACTCCAGTATTCTTGCCTGGAGAATCCCAGGGACGGGGGAGCCTGGTGGGCTGCCATCTGTGGGGTCGCACAGAGTCGGACACAACTGAAGTGACTCAGCAGCAGCAGCAGCAGCAGCAGCAGCAGCAGCAGCAGGGGCTTCAGGTGGCACTAGTGGTAAAGAATCCACCTGCTAATGCAGGAGACATAAGAGATGAGGGTTTGATCCCTGGGTTGCGAAGATCCCGTGGAGGAGGGCATGGCAACCCACTCCAGTGTTCTTGCTTGGAGAATCCCATGGACAGAGGAGCCTGTGAGCTACAGTCTGCAGGGTTGAAAAGAGTCAGACACGACTGAAGCGACTTAGCATGCATGCACAAGGAATGAAACCAAAAACAGAAAAGGATGGGGGAAGGAGAAGTTGTTGGAAATGACAAAGTCATAAGGAAGGGGAGGGAGCTGGCGCTCGAGGCTGTGTCCACAAGGATAGGAGGAAAGGAAGGAGGGCTCTTGGTGGAAATGGTGGGGCCAGGAAGGGGCATGAGGTGAGAAGGCAGGAATGAGCTGGGACTGCATAGGGAGAGAAGGACAGGCTGATCTGAGGGTTCATTTGGAAGAGGATTGTGGCTGGGAGCTGTATCCTGTGTGATTTTGTGGGCACCAGATTGGAGCAGGAAGGTTGGGTGCAGGAAGTACCATGTGTCCTGCCAGACTTCTTCAGACAGCCATCTCCTCCCATCTTTGCTTCACATCCCTACCCAAGATTAGTCTTCTGCTTGGGAGCCCACAGCTCTGAACTCCGATATACCCAAGTGTCAGCAGGGTGGCATAGGTGACTAATGACTCATACCAAACGACAAGGAGAACACTTGCTTGGTCTCAAGTCACTGAAGCCCTGGTGGCCTCAGTGTGGGTCGTTTTGAGCCAAGGCCTCAGCCCTGTAACCTGGGTCTCCCAGGCCTCTGATTCCTGCTCTTCAGGGTGGCCTTCTTTCTCTTCTTGGGCTGAGAAAAGACATAGGGTCCCAAGTCTCCTGCTGCTGAAGCATTGCTCCAAAGCCAAGGGTTCCTGGAGAAGAGATTTCTGTCTGGTGGCTTTTACCCAGGAATGGCCAATGGAAAATCTGAGTAAGAGATAACCAGGATGTTCCCACTGACTCAATTGCAATCCCAGTTTTAATGTGCCATATAGAAACAGGTATCGATTTAAAGCTGAGTTACTTTTTGTGTGTAGGCATCACTCTGTTAGCTTAGGAATTAAGCACCACTTCCATGTAGTCTTGTGGGATCTCCCATGGAGAATGAGACCCTTCGGGTACTAGGAGTTCAAGGGCAGCATGGATATGTTCTTTTTCCCCTGTCTTCTTTTTTTATGTCCTTTTTAATCCTTTAAAAAAATTGAAGTATATTCGCTGTATAATATTATACAAATTAAAGGCATACAATATAGTGATTCACATTTTAAAGGTTATAATCCATTTGTAGCTACTGTAAAATACTGCCTGTATTCCCCGTGTTGTACAGGAATAGCCTTGTACTTTCTTTTATACCTAATAGTTTGTACCTCTTATTCCCTTACCCCTCTATTGCCTCTCTCATTTCCCTCTCCTCACTGGTAACCACTAGTTCGTTCCCTATGTCTGTGAGTCTGCTTATTCTCTGTTATATTCATTAATGTGTTGTATTTTTTAGAGTGTACATAAAAGTGGTATCGCATAGTATTTGACTTTCTCTGTAGGATTTACATTACTTAGCATAATGCCCTCCAAGTCCATATATGTTGCTACAAATGGCAAAATTTCATTCATTTTTTCAGCTGAATAATATTCCATTATATATATATATACACACACACACATATATATATATATATATACACACATATATGTTATATATATGTATATAACACACATCTTCTTTATCCATTTATCTTGGTAGACACTTAGGTTGCTTCCGTATGTTGGCAATTGTAAATTATGCTGCTATAAACATTGGAGCACATGTACCCTTTTCAAAGTCATATATTTGTTTTTTCACATAGACACTCAGGAGTGGAATTTCGATATTTTATATAGTTCTGTTTTTAGTTTTGTCAGAAATCTCCATAATTGTTTCCACGATGGCTGCCCCAATTTACATTCCCACCAACAGTGTTCGAGGATTCCCTTTTCTCCTCATCCTCACCAACATTTGTTATTTATAGACACTTTGATGATAGCCATTCTGGCAGGTGTGAGGTGATATCTCATTGTGGTTTTGATTTGGATTTTTCTGATAATTAGTGATGTTGAGCATCTTTTCATGTGCCTGTTGGTCATCTACGTTTCCTCTGGGAAATGTCTATTTAATTCTTTTGCCCATTTTTCAATCAAATTTTCTCTTTCTTTCTTTCTTTTTTTTGATGTTAAGTTGTATGAGCTGTTTATATATGCTGGATATTAATCCCTTACTGGTCATATCATTGCAAATATTTTCTCCTATTCAGTTTGTCTTCTTGCCATTATAAATGATTTAAGTCTTTCTTTCTTTTCTTCTTCTTCCTTTTTCAATTAGCCAAACCACATGTGTGAGTCTTCGTGGAAACAGTCATTTTCTTGGCGAACTTTGTATATATATAAAATTATGATAGTGTGGGAATCCAGGGGAGGGCGCTAGGAATGGATATGGAAAGGCAGAAGGGGAACATTTTTCCTCTGCTGGTTTGTGCCACAGAACAGACCTTGAAGTGACAAAAAGGACCTTACATGTACTGGGATGGGTCGGTAGTAGTCAAAAGGAGGATCACCAACTTTCAACACTGTTCATGACGGTAGAAAAACTCAGAGCCCCAGAACCTGCCAGGCCATAGAGATGTACTCAATCCATTTGACATGTGAACAGGTTGGGCACAGAGTCTCCTGTTGGAGGCTATGAGGAATATAGGCATGATTTCAGAGACTCTTTTTGACTGGGGGCAAACAAATTTTATGTTCCAAGATTTGAACAGATTAAAAACATTAAAAAAAAATTCTGCTTTTGCTTCTATTGTATTTTTACTTTATTGCTGGTGCTTTCTCCTTGGACTTGCTAACGGGAATGTATTTTTTTTTTCCTTGGTACTGCCATTACCTCTTCCTGCTACTTTCCAGGTCACTAATTTTTCTGCTTAGAGTTCATTCTGTTTAGACCGATATGCTGTCTCTTTTAATGAGGTTATTTCTGGGTTATTAGCCTTCCTGTTATATGATACCTTATGTGGAGGCCCTAATTGATGTAAATCAAACACAGCTTGCAGAAAAAAATCAAAGTCATCCTTCAGATATTTGGTGGATCTTGGGGCATCTCAGGAGTTCAGTATTTAAAGCTACTTTTTTGAGATGAGGTTCCATGTAAGCTAATAACACAAATAAATCCTTTCTTATTCGTAAATTAGCAGGTTCAGAGAAGTGGAAATTGAAGGAGAGCATTGGCATTTTGGTTTGCTGAATAAGCTTTAGACAGAAATTAGACTGAAAAGTATCGAGTGGGAGGGTTTTATTGTACAGTTCAATAACCTTGCCAACATATTTTGATTAAGGCATTCTTACATAAACCATTAAGCTTTAGGTTAATTTTTACAGATATTTTCTGGCTGTACTTAACGAAGAGGAGTAGAATGAAGCACAAGAAAGAATTTCTTCCAGAACTCTCAGGTCTCTCTGCGTAGCTGTGCGCAGGAGGGATTTCTGGGGCTCTTTGGTTGTCAGAGGGGCCTGTTGTTATGTTCACATTAGCAAGAGGAGGTTGCTATTTTCTCATTTTTGCTCCTGGACATTAGCTCTGTCATGGGAGATTCTGACGTGCAGGCATATTATTTTTATCTCGAAAGAAAGAAAAATATGGTTTGCTCTCTTTTTTTCCTTAAGGTCTTGTTCATTCATTATGTTCCCTGCCTGTCTCAGAGAGAAATTGCTCTCTGCCTGGAAAGGTGTGGCCAGTGCAAGACTCTTCAGAGGGAGAGGGTATTTCCCAGGGGAAGTAGGCTTGGGTGGGGAATGGGGAAGGTAGGGGGAGGGGGAGCCCCAGAGGCCACACCCACTCAGGGAAGTCTTGGTGCAGCAGAAGGCGGGGGAGGGTTGGGATCAGAACCCCTGGCTTTAAAGACAGCTCTATTGCTTAATAACCACATGGCACTAGAGAATGTTGTGGTAGGTATTTAGTTGCTGTGTCCTGTATGACTCTTGTGCCACCCAATGGACTGTAGGCCGACAGGTTCCTCTGTCCATGGCATTTCCCAGGCAAGAATACTTGAATGGGTTGCCATTTCCTACTCTAGGGGATCTTACTGACCCAGGAATTAAAGCAGTGTCTCCTGCATTGCAGGCAGATTCTTTACCACTGAGCCACCTGGGAAGCCCATACCTGGCTATCAAAGCATCAGAAACTCAAAGGTGAAGTGATCTGACCCAACTCTCTGGATAACCAAAGTCACCATCAACTTAGCACTCCTGACACACACACATGCGTGCACACACACACACACACACACACACACACACACACACGGCTCCTGATTTGGCACAATGGTCATATCCCCTGTGTTGGTTGGTTTGGTGGAAATCCATGAATGTGAATAAAAGCAATGCATTAACTGCCAGACACCATATAAAATGTTTGCTGTGGGGTCTTTTTTTTTTTTTTCTATTGAAGTATAGCTGATTTATAGTGTTGTGTTAGTTTTACATGTAGAGAAAAGTGCATCAGTGATGCATATGCATATATCCACTCTCTTTAAGGTTCTATTCCTATATAGGTGTGGGGTCTTGATGGTGATGGTCAAGGAAGTCTGAGAAGGGTCCAGGTGGATATCTCGATGGCCTGTTGTAGCTAAGAGTCAGGGATGCTCATTCAAGGGCACGTGGCGTTCACAAGGTCCATAGGGCAGCCCTGAACCTTGTATTTGTTCTCCGTGGGAAGATGGGGAGAAAGTGAAGAGGCCAAAAGAATGGGGAGATGGGTGCTCTAGCCTCGAAATTGTGGTTTCATCCAGGAAGAAGGCCACTAGAAGTCGCCACTTAGCAGTTTTGGGGCCTGGGCTGTCTGCTTTCCAGACACAAAGCCACCTGGGTCCTCTCTGCTCTGAGTCCTGCCAGCCTGGAGACTTGCAGGCCAGTAAGAGGCCAGCCAGTTCCAGACTGGCTGGTCAGAGGGCCCCCTAATTCTGTCTTAGCTGTTTATTAAGACTGAGAGTCATAGGCCTTTTAAGTTTCCAGAAGAAACACTCAGCATTTTCGTCATGGAATCCTGGAAGATGAGAAGGTTCAAAATTCCTTCAGTGCAGTTTCCCAAACTTCTACCTAAAGGATTATCCCCTTTATGTATTTTGTTAAATAAAGTGTTAATCGCTCAGTTGTGTCTGGTTCTTTGTGACCCCATGGACTGTAGCCCTCCAGGCTGCTCTGTCCATGGAATTCTCCAAGCAAGAATACTGAAGTGGGTTGCCACGCCCTTCTCCAAGGAATCTTCCTGACCCAGGGATTGAACCCAGCTCTCCTGCATTGCAAGCAGATTATTTACCATTTGAGCCACCAGGGAAGCTGTTAAATAAACCTGCTTTTAAATGTTTGAATTTAGTTTTAAAGGAAAATATATATCAATCTGGTACCTGGAACTCCATCTCGTTTGCAGTAAAGAGGGATGAATTCTGAAATGGCTACTGTGGTCTTCCCAACAGCCTGTTCAACTACCCACAGGCGAGCCACACCCAGAGCCACTCACACACACAGCACATAGACCCACAATGACACCGCCTGCCCAACACTCACCCACGTCCCAGACATGCCCACACAGTACACATGATGCACAAACACAAAATAACACACGACACACATGACTCAAGCTCATGGTACACACAATAGATATGCCACATGCATAGAAACATGATACATGTAACATACACACCATGCCTACGCCTGTTACATCCACAGCACACTCACATAGCCACCGTACACAAACATTCAGGCACTAATCCTTTTCCACGCAGAACACACAGCCACCTTAATCTGCAGTGCTAACGTCCAACACAACAATGACACGCAGCTCACAGCACATGCAATGTGCAGACAAAACCACACACACACACTTCACATTCTTATGAAAAAGAAATGTGGAAGGAAAACTTGAAATGTTAGCAGTAATTTTTCATTAGTTTAGTAGTAGTTTGTCGCTCAGTCATGTCCGACTCTTTGCGACCCCATGGACTGTAGCCTACCAGGCTCCTCCCTCCATGGGATTCTCCAGGCAAGAGTACTGGAGTGGGTTGCCATTTCCTTCTCCAGGGGATCTTCCCGACCCAGGGATTGAACCCAGGTCTCCCGCATTGCAGGCAGATGCTTTAGGTGGTGGTATTTTGGGTAATTTTCATTTTCTCTGTTGCTCATTTCTATAGTGTCTAAATTTCACACAATGAATGGGTATTGATTTGTAACTTTTAAAGAGAGTCACCATTTAATAACCCAGTGGTCTCTTCCTCTGGCAGCTCTGGCCTTTTGGCTCAGTGGTCCGATGCCCATCACATGTGTGTTTCTGGCAGAGGAAGATGCCAGTCACCTAAGGAGTGTAGAAATTCTGAGAAGGCATTTCTCAGCCCTGGACCCTCCGTTTCCCCAGATCCAAAGCTAATTTGGCTACAAAGATGTCAGGGTTCGGGGGGGGCAGGCTCTGGATTCTGGCAGGATCTCTAGCTCACTCCCCCATCCTCCCTTAGCCCCTCTTCCCTACTGTTTCATTCTATTTAAACTACTATTGTGTCTTCGGTCCTACTGTTAGACAGAAAACGCTTTTTTACTGACCCGAAGTAGATTTCATTTCTGTGCTTAGTTGCTGTCTCCATTCAATGGACTCCTGGCTGTGGGCAGGTATCTGACTGCAGACTCTATATTTCAGTAAATAATCAATTGCCATTATAAATCAGGCACCATGCTTGGCTCTCGGAAGGTGAAGATAGATCTGACCCTCTTGTAAGAGAATGGCAGGCTCATAATAACTGAAATATGGTCATTGGTTATTGCAGAGAGTTGACTTGATATTCTGAGGTTTAATATTAGCCACAATGATGCATAATAGTGAGACAGAATTACAATTATGAATGCAAATGCTTGTCTCCTGCGTTCTCATGCATCGCCCGTCTCTATCAGGCATAACGCAAAAGACTGGATGTTCAACATTCTGGGTTTACAATTTGTTCTTTTTTGTCTGCATCCCAACTAATGTTTTCTGGATTTCTAAAGCCATGCTTCTCCACCTTCTGATGGCCACCCAGGTTCCCTGAGAGGTAAGCTTTGCTTTGGTAACTCTAGACTTTCCAAGCTTTGGGGGCAATGATATTACGCATGGATTCTACAAGGAGCAAAGGCCCTGGGACATGTTGCAATCACAGGGCAAGAAACCAGGACAAGATAATTTACCACTATGATTTCCAAAATCTTTGCCACTTTCTGTCCCTGAGTGAGGCTTGAATATTGCGTCAATCTCTATTGGGGTGGGAGGTGTTGTATGATGGATAAAACCAAGTTTCTTATATGGTCTGTGCTCCCCTAGATCCAAGGAAGTTTTGGCCATTAGATACGTGGTGATGCTGTGATTTTGTAAATAAACTATGGAAGTGTACACACACAGTGTATCCACCAAGGGGAGTTTAGGGATCCCAGGAAATGGGAAAGGCATCTTTGGAGTGAGACCTTTAAACTGGAGCCTGAGGTTTAAAGGTGGGTGGAGCAACGATAAAGTGAGAAAATATTTTATGCCAAAGAAACAGCATGCATGAAAAACCCTGAGGCAGGACACAGTGGAAGACACCTAAGACCACACAGGAGCCCAGTGGGGACGAGAGAGAGAAAGGGGACTGATACTGGCTGAAACTGTGAACCCGGAATGGAATGCAGGCTGGGTGGCCGTATAAAGTTTTGTTTTTTTATGAAGGAGCAACTTACAAGAAGGGCACCCCCGGTGGCTCAGTGGTCAAGAATCTTCCTACAACTCAGGAGATATCTATCCCTGGATTGGGAAATGGCAACCCATTCCAGTATTCTTGCCTGGGAAATTCCATGGACAGAGAAGCCTGTTGGGCTACAGACCATGGGGTTGTAGAGTCTGACACAACCTAGTGCCAAAATAACCAAACACCTTGTGAAAGATGTATTTTGAAAATGTATTCAGTAGTGTGTAAGGCATTCAGCAATACGAAAAATACTACAACCTGCACCAAAGAGATGTGCTCAACGTCTTTGTGTCTGCACATCCTCTCTCCACCCTTCAGCTGACCTGTGCCCTAGAGGCTGACTCCTCTGCGCCTCCTTCTGGCCTCCTGTTGGGTTCAAAGATTGGAGCAAACAATGCATGAGGCAGGTTTATCCCCTGGCTCCCGCCCCGTAGCCAGGTTCTTCCTGAATTCACGTTCCTGGAACTGCTCCCCTGCCCTTATTGCTTTAGCCCAGCTGGTGGGGAAAACCCTGAGAACCTTGTGGTCCCCCAGCACCCTATCCTTACCTTTGCAAACAGTTCCTCGATTTACCCCATTGACTGTGTCTACTGTTTCTTGCTGGTACCTACCATCATCAGGAAATGAAGGGATCATTGTCTGTGTGTCCCTCCTCATTAAATCCCCTTCTTGTCTCTCAAGAGCAAGCTCTATACTCGATACAAAATGCTCATTCCTCTGCTGGGCTTATGCTCTCCATCCACTATGTACAGCAGCCACAGAGTCAGCACTCTGCCCCCATCCATTTGCCCTTTCCATTTCAGGGCAGTCTTGAGATCAATTTCCTTTCCAGAAATGGCATTCTCTGTTTTTCCTGAAACTTTCTCTGGCCATCAGTGTCCATTTTGTCCCCATTGTGACTGGCTAGATGTCCTGGAAATTAGCATGTCATCCCAGCAACCCCTCAAAAAAGATAGATAGGAATTGGTGTATTGATACACCAGCTCCCTCCCCTGGTGAGATATGCTGGGACACAGAGTTTCTCTGCAGAATTCATCTCCCGTGGTGGTAACTGGCTTATACTGCACGCTTATTGGTAGGAAAGTTATGACCAACCTAGACAGCATATTAAAAAACAGAGACGTTACTTTGTCAACAAAGGTCCCTCTAGTCAAGGCTATGGTTTTTCCAGTGGTTATGTATGAATGTGAAAGTTGGACTATAAAGAAAGCTGAGCACTGAAGAATTAATGCTTTTGAACTGTGGTGTTGGAGAAGACTCTTGAGAGTCCCTTGGACTGCAAGGAGATCCAACCAGTCCATCCTAAAGGAGATCAGTCCTGGGTGTTCATTGGAAGGACTGATGTTGAAGCTGAAATTCCAATACTTTGGCCACCTGATGCGAAGAGCTGACTCATTTGAAAAGACCCTGATGCTGGGAAAGATTGAGGGCAGGAGGAGAAGGGGATGACAGAAAATGAGATGGTTGGATGGCATCTCCAGCTCAATGGACACGGATTTGGATGGACTCCGGGAATTGTTGATGGACAGGGAGGCCTGGTGTGCTGCGATTCATGGGGTCGCAAACAGTCAGATACGACTGAGCGACTGAACTGAGCTGAACTGATTGGCTGCCCTCTCTTCCCTCTGACTTCCCTTCTCTCCTACTGGTGTTTGCTACGATCAACTCCCAATAACTTACCTGCACATATACTATTACTCACCCTCCCAAATAAGATAATATGTATGTGTCTCTATGGAAACTTGTAGAGGCTTACTTTTAGGCTTCATGAAATTGATATCATACTGACTGAAATTTTCTGTATCTTGTTTCTGTTCTACATGGTGTTTGCTAGATTCATCTATAATGGTATCGTCACCTTGCTTATTTAACTTATACGCAGAGTACATCATGTGGAACGCTGGGCTGGAAGAAGCACAAGCTGGAATCAAGATTGCCGGGAGAAATATCAATAACCTCAGATATGCAGATGACACCACACTTAGGGCAGAAAGTGAAGAGGATCTAAAGAGCCTCTTGATGAAAGTGAAAGAGGAGCATGAAAAAGCTGGCTTAAAGCTCAACATTCAAAAAATGAAAACCACAGCATCCAGTCCCATCACTTCATGGAAAATAGATGGGGAAACAATGGAAACAGTGAGAGACTTTATTTTCTTGGGCTTCAGAATCACTACAGATGGTGACTGCAGCCATGAAATTAAAGGATGCTTGCTCCTTGGAAGGAAAACTGACAAACCGAGATAGCATAGTAAAAAACAGAGGCATTGCTTTGCCAACAAAGGTCTGTCTAGTCAAAGCTATGGTTTTTCCAGTAGTCATGTATGGATGTGAGAGTTGGACTATAAAGAAAGCTGAGCGCCAAAGAATTGATGCTTTTGAACTGTGGTGCTAGAGAAGACTCTTGAGAGTCCATTGGACTGCAAGAAGAATTCCACCAGTCCATCCTAAAGGAAATCAGTCCTGAATATTCATTGGAAGGACTGATGCTGAAGCTGAAACTCTAATTCTTTGCCCATCTGATGTGAAGAACTGACTTATTTGAAAAGACCTTGATGCTGGGAAAGATCGAAAGCAGGAGGAGAAGAGGATGACAGAAGATAAGATGTTTGGATGGCATCACCAACTTGATCGACATGAGTTTGAGCAAGCTCCGGGAGTTGGTGATGGGCAGGGAGGCCTGGCGTGCTGCAGTCCATGGGGTTGCAAAGAGTTGGACATGGCTGAGCAACTGAACTGAAGTGAACTGATAATGCTATCAGTTTCTGTAATTCATTCGTTTTATTTTTCCCTTTAAAAAAATTTGTGAAGTATAGTTGATTTACAATGTGTTAGTTTTAGGTGCAGGGCAAAGTGAATTAGTTGTGTGTATGTGTGTATATATATTCTTTTTCATTGTGGTTTATTACAGTATATGTTGAGTATACTGAGGTTTATATTGAGTATATCCCTGTGCTATACAGTAGGGCCTTCTTGTTTACCGATCCAAAATATATATAACAGTTGGCATCTGCTAATCTCAAACTCCCAATCTTTCCCTCCTCCACTAGCCACAAAAAAGAATGAAATAATGCCATTTTCAGGAATATGAATGGACCTAGAGATTGATATTGAGTGAAGTCAGAGAAAGACAAATATCATATGCTATCTTTTATATGTGAAATCTAAAATGAGGGTACAAATAAACATCTACAAAACAGAGATAGAGTTACAGATGTAGAAGACAAACTTATTCTTATCAGAGTTTAAGGCGGAGGGAGATAAATTGGAAGGTTGACTTACACTCACTGCTGTACACAAAATAGATAACTAGTAAGGACCTACTGTGTAGCACAGGGAACTCTACTGAAAACTCTGCAATGGTTTGTATGGGAAAGAATCTAGAAAAGAGTGAATATATGTTAACTGATTCACTTTGCTGTACACTTGAAACTAACACAAACATTGTAAGTCGACTATACTCAAATAAAAAATTTTTTAAAAATAACATATTCCAGATAATTTTTTGACTGCTGCTGCTGCTGCTAAGTCGATTCAGTTGTGCCCATCTCTGTGTGACCCCATAGACGGCAGCCCACCAGGCTCCCCTGTCCCTGGGGTTCTCCAGGCAAGAACACTGGAGTGGGTTGTCATTTCCTTCTCCAGTGCATGAAAGTGAAAAGTGAAAGGGAAGTCGCTTACTCGTGTCCGACTCTTCACGATCCCTTGGATTGCAGCCTACCAGGCTCCTCCGTCCATGGGATTTTCCAGGCAAGAGTACCGGAGTGGGTCGCCATTGCCTTCTTCAGATATGTTGCAAATATCTTCTTCCAATTTGTGGCTTATCTCCTCATGCTTTTATGGTAACTTTAAATAAGCAGAAACATTATGAGGTCTTAAAGGTGGAAGAAATGATATGATGTGATTGTGCTTTTATAAAAGTTTCCTTGGTAATCAGATGAATAGAATAGGACGTGGTTCAGACAAGTGAAAAGAGGTATAGCAAATCAGGAGGAGAAGTGGGTGGTTTAAAACTACAGAGAATTCAGTGATAATGGGGAGAAATAATTACATCCAAGAGATAATTTGGAGATGAATTTATGAAGCTTAATGGCAGTGGAAAAAAAGTAGGTGTTTACAATGACTACTTAGATTCCACATGTAAGTGTTATCATGTAGCATTTGCCTTAATATTTCTGATTTACTCATTTTGTATAATGATCTCTAGGTCCATCCATGTAGCGGCAAATGGCATTATTTCATTCCTTTTAATGGCTGAATAGTATTTCATTGTATATATGTACCACAACGTCTTTATCCATTCATCGGTTGGTAGGCATTTTGGTCACTTCCATGTCTTGGCTATAGTGCTGTTGAGAACATAGGGGTGCATGTACCTTTTCAAATTATAGTTTTGCCTGAATATATGTCAAGGAGTGGGATTGCTGGGTCAAAGGAGGGGGTGATGGATTGGGAGTTTGGGATTAGCAGATGCAAATATTATTAAGGGCTTCCCTGATAGCTCAGTTGGTAAAGAATCTGCCTGCAATGCAGGAGATCCCAGTTTGATTTGTGGGTCAGGAAGATCTACTGGAGAATGGATAGGTTACCTACTCCAGTATTCTTGGGCTTCCCTTGTGGCTCAGCTGGTAAAGAATCCACCTGCAATGTGGGAGACCTGGGTTCTATCCCTGTGTTGGGAAGATCCCCTGGAGAAGGGGAAGGCTACCCACTCCAGTATTTTGGCCTGGAGAATCGCATGAACTCTATAGTCCATGCAGTCGCAAAGAATCAGACACGACTGAGTGACTTTCACTCACACAATATTTTTAAGGAATAAACAACAAGTTCCCATTGTAGAGAATGGAAATTATGTTCAAAATCCTATAATATACAAAAATGAAAAAAAATATATATAAACTAAATCACTTTGCTGTATAGCAGAAACTAACACATTGTAAATCAACCATACTTCAATTAAAAGTACATTACATAAATTTAAAAAACATCTGCTTAAAATTAGGTTCCAGTAAAGACTGGCTTCCCTGATGACTCAGACAGTGAAGACTCTGCCTGCAATGCAGGAGACCCAGGTTCAATCCCTGCTGAACAACACTATAAACCAACTTTGCCTGGTTGACATTTATAGAACATTGCCATCCAACAATAGAGTACACTTTTTAAAAAGTGTACACTGGATGTTATCAATATAAACACATTCTGGATCACAAATATAAACTCAATAAATGTAGAAGGATTCAGATCATATAGAATATATGTTATCTAACAACAGTGGAAGAAAATTAGAAATAAATAACAGATAAAAATGTTAAAATCCTCAAATATTTGGAAAATAAATAACAAATAACACATTTCTAAATGACCTGTTTGTCAAAAAATAAATAAAAATTAAAATTTGAAAGTATTTTGAACTGGATGAAATGAAAACACAATATATTAATATTTATGAGATGCTGATCAAAGCAGCATTTAGAGGGAAATGCATAGCACCAAATATCTATATTAGAAAAGAAGATCTTAAACCAATGGCCTCAGGTTCCAGCTTAAGAAACTAGAAAAAGATGAGGAAATGTCAGTAAGCAGAATAAATGAAATGATATAGTTCAGACTAGAAATCAGTGAGCTAGAAAACAGGAAAAAAAATGAAACCAAAACAAAGTTATTTGAGAAATTTAATAAAATCAGTAAATCTTTAGATTTTTTTTATCTGAACAAATAGAGTAAAGGTAATAATTACCAATATCAGTACTGAGAGTGTGATTTCTACAGGTATCAAGAGGATAATGGGGCAATATTATAAATTACTTTATGAAACCAAATTAACCAACTTAACTGGCAAAATTCCATAAAAGACACCAACTACTAAGTATTTCTCAAGAAGAATTAGATAACATGTAGCCTTATATCTATGGTAAAGAATCTGCCTGCAATGCAGGAGATCTGAGTTCAATCCCTGGGCTGGGAAGAAGCCCTGCAGAAAAGAATGGCTACCCACTCCAATATTCTCACCTGGAGAATTCCATAGCCAGGGGAATCTAGTGGGCTGCAGTCCATGAGGTTTCATACAGTCGGACATGACTGAGCAACTAATCTTTTCGTTTTCCCAAGAAAACTCCCAGCCTTCCAGTTTCATCAGTCAGTTCTGCCAAGTACTTGAAGAAGAAATAATACCAATTCTACAAAACTCCTGCAGAAAGTGGAAGAGACAAGAATATCTCGCGTCTCATTCTGTAGACCAGAACAATCCTGATACTAAAATTCAGAGAAAGACAGAATTAAAAATTCTGATATTTCTCATGCAAAGGTTCTTTAATTTTTTTAATAAATCAAATTCAACAAGTAAAAGCAGTCATATCATGAGAAGAGAGTTGGGAGATAGCTGGGGATGGGGAGAGTTGAAAGAGGAATTTTCATAGTGGATGACTTAATTGTGTCTAAATACTTAGTAGGAAGGAATCAGCACCCACAGAGCAATTATGGATCACATAATCTTTTCTAGATCAGAGTTTCTCAACTATGGTTATGCATTTAAATTGCCTTAAGAACTTTGAAAAAATGCTGATGCCTCAGCCACTATCTTTATCCTCCAAACCTTCCTTCTGGAATGAGGTTGGTAGATATTAAAAAAAAGAATAAAAGTCCACAGAGTGATTTAATGTGCACTCATGATTAAGAACCATTTCCTAGAAGATGGGGACCGTGATCCCAAGCATAGGTCAAACAGTTGATCTTAGGTAGAGGAAAACTGCTCACTCTCATGGGGAGAAAGGAAGGAAGATAGAAAGAGTTGCAGGTAAATTTGAGAGTTTGATGGGAAAGCATTAAGGTAGATCCTCTTGGTTTATATGAAACTTTACACAAAGTGACTCTGTAATTCTAGACTGACCAACTAAAGATTGTCAGACGAGGAGAATGAGGGAGAATGAGAGTGAAGGGCTTACTCATGGTTACACAATGGTTGAGCTGGAACAAGATCTCCTGGATCTGGAGACACCATGACATCCCTATGTCTAAAGGGACCCCAACCCTATCGGTGAAGCAGCTGAGTTTGGGATAAGTTTGGGAAAGAGGCAGTTAAGAGTATGATTTGTCAGTCTCTGGAATTTTCTCCTTTAGTAAACTCATATGTCTCAGATCTTAATTCATTTCAAAGTAGCAAGGATTGATGACGGCTAATGGATGCCCAGGAGACAAATAATGGCTGAAAACACAGGAAGGACTTACCTGAGACAACAGGTAAGTTTATTTTTTATCGCTCTCTCTTCATGTTGGTTTTACCATGAAATTAATAATTTGTGTTCAACTCATTCTCGAGTTGGAGGATAGTGCAACTTCTGGGTCTGGAGGATAGGCTGATGTGTGCTGCTCATGTTTGTTTTCTGAGAATAAGAGGTGACGTTTTCACTGAAATTCCAACACAAGCAGAACATCATTGGTTGCACTTTGCTTTTCTTGCTTAACAACTTAGAAATAGACTTCTTCATTAAAAAAAAAATTGATTAGCATGATTTGAGAACTTGTTTCAAAGAGAAATTTGATGTTACTAATTCAAAAAAATAGGACTGTCCAGCTCCTTTTCACTCTGAGAATTTTTCATTTGTTTTCAGAGTCAGGAAGATGAATAGGGTATAGGAAACTGAAACCTCAGACCTAAAGGTAGTGAGTTTCTTGGGACATTTATAGCTCTGCTTAGAGATTTCTCTGCCCAGGGACCACGGAGTTTGGGACTTCAAAGAGGATTTGATTGGGACTGGGGGAAAGATGAAGGGACTCTTGCTGATCAGATATTTTGAACCTTTTTAGCATTTGCTATTTCAAGTGTATGAACTAGCTAGCACTCACTGACAGGACAAAATAAAAAATTAATGAAAACTTGGTAAACTTTCAAATCAAAGAGGTCTTTGAACTATTCAGAAAGAGGTATTTAAACTGTTGCATCTGCCTACCTATGGAAGAGAGATGCTACTGTTGTTCACCTGGGAACTATCTTCGGTAATAAATTTGGGTGAAATTCTATCTGGCTTTCTTATCTATTCTTCTTATACTGTAGCAGTGCTGTAGGTGCAGGGGAATATGATTGGAAGAAGAAATGCATGTGGAACTATTAATATGTTAGACTGGAGTTTGCCCTTTCTTTTGGCAGGTTCAGTCAAACAGTTCAGTCGCTCAGTCATGTCTGACTCTTTGGGACCTCATGGACTGCAGCACAGCAGGCTTCCCTGTCCATCACCAACTGCAGGAGCTTATTCAAACTCATGTCCATTGAGTCAGTGATGCCATCCAACCATCTCATCCTCTGCCATCGCCTTCTCCTCCTGCTCCCAACCTTGCCCAGCATCAGGGTCTTTTCCAGTGAGTCAGTTTTTCGCATCAGGTGGCCAAAGTATTGAAGTTTCAGCTTCAGCATCAGTCCTTCCAATGAATATTCAGGACTAATTTCCTTTAGGATGGACTGGTTGGATTCTCTTTGCAGTCCAAGAGACTCTCAAGAATCTTCTCCAACACCACAGTTCAAAAGCCTTAATTCTTTGGTGCTCAGCTTTCCTTATAGTCCAACTCTCACATCCATACAAGACTTTTTAATATGTTGTCTAGGTTTGTCATAGCTTTTCTTCCAAGGAGCAAGCATCTTTTAATTTCATGGCTGCAGTCACCATCCATAGTGGTTTTGGAGCCCAAGAAAATAAAGTCTGTCACTGTTTCCATTGTTTCCCCATCTATTTGCCATAAAGTGATGGGACCAGATGCCATGATCTTAGTTTTCTGAATGTTGAATTTTAAGCCAACTTTTTCACTCTCCTCTTTCACTTTCATCAAGAGGATCTTTAGTTCTTCTTAGCTTTCTGCCATAAGGGTGGTGTCACTCTCATATTTGGCAGGTTAGCAGATGCAAAATGAGACTGTGGGATTTTGAAGGGGTTCATTTTGATGACTTCAACTAATGAGCAAGAGTTTACCAAGAAGAGATAGGGTTATCAGTTAAGTTTTTACTAATATTATTGGCACATCATTAACACAGAGTTAAATGCATAGATTTTAAATGTGAAGTTTGATTAGTTTTGAAAAATATGTTCATCCCCATGAACATATAGAGCATTTAACACACTCCAAAGAGTTCCTTCATGACTTTACCCCATAAATTCTGGCTGCCTCTCTCCAGAGAAAACCACGGTTCTGATTTCTAACACCATCAATTAGTTTTATCTGTTTCATATAAGTGGAATCACCGCATTCTTTTTGCTCAGAAAAATGCTTTTGAGATTCTTCAGCATTGTTGCATGTATTAATAGCCTTCTTTTATTATATTTATTCATACATCACTGTATGAAAATACCACTATTTATTTGTCTATTCTATTAGTGGACATTTTTGTCCTTTTTTCTTTCTCCTTCTTTCTTTCTCCCTCCCTCTGTCTTTCTTTCTTTATTTTGGTCATATGTATAATTTTATAAGAAATTGCCAAACTAATTTCCTAAGTATGAGCTTTACCACTTTCCTCTACCATCATTAGTGTATAAGAGTTCTAGGTGCTCCACATCCTCAACAACATTTGGTGTGGTCACTCTTTTTGATTTCAACCACTTTAAAGTTTGAAGTGATATCTCATTAGGGCTTTAGTATGCATGTCCCTGATGATTAATAATGTTGAGCCCTTTGGCATGTGCATACTAGCCATCCATATATCTTTCTTTGTGAAGTATATGTTCAAGGTTTTTGCCCAGTAGTTCTGGGGCATCTTATTATTACAGTGTAGGATACATTTGTATGTTTTAAGTACAGTCATTTGACATATTTCTCCTGTCTTTGTCTTGCATATTCATTTATTTATCAATATTTGTTGATGAATGTTTTTAATTTTTATGAAGTTAAATTGATCAATATTTATTGTCTTTTTTATTTAATGCTTTTGGGTTCTTCACTAAGACATCTTTGCCTGCCCTGAGAATGTGAAGATATTCTCCTATTTTTTCTAACAGGAGCTTTCAGGTTTAGGTCTACAGTTTACACTGAATTAAATATTGTCAGCGCTGCTGCTGCTGCTGCTAAGTCACTTCAGTCGTGTCCAACTCTGTGCAACCCCATAGACGGCAGCTCACCAGGCTCCCCTGTCCCTGGGATTCTGCAGGCAAGAACACTGGAGTGGGCTGCCATTTCCTTCTCCATTGCATGAAAGTGAAAAGGGAAAGTGAAGTCGCTCAGTCGTGTCCGACTCTTAGCGACCCCAAGGGCTGCAGCCTACCAGGCTCCTCCATCCATGGGATTTTCCAGGCAAGAGTACTGGAGTGGGGTGTCATTGCCTTCTCCGGTCAGTGGTGTGAGGTAGGTATTAAAGATCATCTTGTTTCATATGGATATTGAGATCTTTCAGACCTTTTTATTGAAAAGACTATTATTTCCCCTGTTGAATTATTTCGGTGACTTTGTCAAACATCTTTGCCTTTATAGATGTGAATCTATTTCTAGACTCTTATACTATTTTCTTCTTTTTTTTTTTACTTTAAGCCTTTTCATTTTTCTAATATAAGCAGCTAATGCTATAACATTACCTCAAATGCTGCTTTCATTGTAGAATTTTAAAGTGCTTTGTTTTCATTATTATTCCTTTTAAAATAACTTATAATTTGCATTCTGATTTTTCTCTGATTCATGGCATATTTAAAATATTTTGTGTAATTTCCAATCACTGTATCTTAAAAAATCTTTAATATTTGCTAATTTTGTCATTAATAATTTTAACAATTTAATTCTATTATATTCACAAAATACTCTGTATTTCAATATATGATATTTATTGAGTCTTCTTTAATCTCTCAACAGATGGTCTATTTTGGTGAATTTTCCATATGTACTTGAAATAAATATGCATTTTGATTTTGAATGTTGTATTTTATGCAGCTCAGTTAGGTTAAGTTGTTTGAGAATATTCAAAGATTCTTTTTTCTTATTTATTTTTTCTATCAACTACTGGAGAGAGGATAAAAGTCTTCCATTATAATTCTAAACTTGTCTGTTTCTCCCAGTACTTTATCTATTTCTGCCTTATGTGTTTTGAAGATCTGTTGTCACGTGTACATTCACTCAGCATGTCTTCTTGAACAATTAACCCTTTGTCAGTAGGAATTGCTTCTTTTTATCTTTAGAAATATTTTTATCTTGAAATCTTCTTTGTATGATTGTAATATAGCTGTATCACCTTTCTCATTCTTACTTTTAATATATCTTTTTTTAACCATCCTTTTATATTTATCTTATTTGTGTCTTTGTATTTGAAGAGTGTTTCTTATAGTCAGCATATAGTTTTGTCTTTATGCTTTAATCTAATATGAATAAGGTTTAATATTATTATTATTGAGTCACATTGGTTTTCTATTTTCTTATTTTTCTATTTTCTTATTGTTCCTTTTCTTCTACTCTTAGACCAATCAAAAATTTTTAGTATTTCATTTTTTTATTCTTTATTTTTATATCTAGGCCTCTTTGTTGGTTTTAGTATTTAGTATACGTTGGACACGACTGAGCGACTTCACTTTCACTTTTCACTTTCATGCATTGGAGAAGGAAATGGCAACCCACTCCAGTGTTCTTGCCTGGAGAATCCCAGGGACGGGGGAGCCTGGTGGGCTGCCGTCTCTGGGGTCGCACAGAGTCGGCCACGACTGATGACTTAGCAGCAGCAGCAGCAGCAGCATACGTCCAGTAATCACCCTCCCATCCTTCCTGCTATTGTTGACATACATTTTACTTCTACATATAAAGAAAATCTACAATACAGTGTTAATTTCTTTGTTCCAATAATCAAATATTATTTAAAGAAATTAATAAATGAGGAAAATGTATTTCATATTCACTCCACGTTTTTGCCATTTCTAGGGCTCTTCATTCATGTAGGCTTAAGTTTCCATCTTGTATCATTTCTCTTTAGCCTGAAGAAATTCCTTCATTTCTTGTGTAACAGGTCAACCAATGATGATTTTTTTGGTTTTGCTTATCTTAAAATGTCTCTATTTTACTTTCAGTTTTGATTAGTATTTTCATTGGATATATAATTTTAGGTTGACAATTTTTCCCCCAGTATTTTAAAGGGATTATTCCATTGTCTTCTGACTTTCAGTATTTCTGATAAGAGATAAACAGTCATTTTTATACTTTGTTTCTCAGAATCATTTTCTTCCTGGTTTAATATTTCTCTTTTAACCATAGTTTTCTAGCAATTATGATTAAGTATTCATTGGTATGACTTTCATTTTACCTACTGGAAGATCCTTGAGCTTTTGGATTTGGAGTTTATATTTTTTGAGTTAACTTGAAAAATTATCAGCCTTGATCAGATATTTTTCCATCTAATATTTTTCTCATCTTCCCCTTGGGCTCCAGTTGAGCATATTTTTGAATATTTGATATTGAATCACAAGTCACTAAGGTTTTTTTCATTACTGATGACAGCAATACCATACACTGTGTAATTACTGTAGAAAACTCAATGGATTCACAACATTGAGTTGTATATGTATAAACATAAAATGTAGTTATTTACTTATTATGGTAGGCAACTTCTGATATAGATTGCCAAATCTCTGCCTCCTTGTATTCCCACTCATATCATTCCCCTTACCTTGAGTATGCTGGGTCTAGGAATTTGCTTCTAGTGAACTGAATACAGCAAAATCAATTAGAAGTCACTCTTGTGATTAGGTGACAATAGACTCCTCCACTGGCTTCCATTCATTCTCCTGTTTATTACAGTAAAGCAAGTTATAACATGGAGGAGCCCGCAAGTCAATAAACTAGAGATAGTTCAGTTCAGTTCATTACAGTCACTTAGTCGTGTCTGACTCTTTGTGACCCCATGAACTCCAGCACACCAGGCCTCCCTGTCCATCACTAACTCCTGGAGTTCAGTCAAACTTATGTCCATTGAGTTGGTGATTCCATCCAACCACTTCATCCTCTGTCATCCCCTTCTCCTCCTGCCTGCAATCTTTCCCAGCATCAGAGTCTTTTCAAATGAGTCAGCTCTTCGCAACAGGAGGCCTAAGTATTGAAGTTTCAGCTTCAACATCAGTCCTTCCAATGATAGGCTCTAACCAAAAACCAAAGAGGAACTGATGCCCTCTGTCCAGAAGCCTACAAGGAACTGAAAACTGCCAGCAATTACACGAGTGAGCCTGGACATGGATCCTTTCCCAGTTGAACTTTCAGAGAAAAACTTGAGCCTCAGCTGCCATCTGAAAGCAGTCTTTCTCATTTAGAGGGCCCAGATAAGTCATGGGTAGATACCAGAGACATTATGACATAAGCTGTTGTTTAAGTTGCTAAATTTTGGGGCAATTTGTTACACAGCAATGGATGACTAATACACTTTTCCTGTGTAGCATTTTTGGACTTATTACCTTTTTCCTTTATTAGCTGTTATAAATAACGCTGTATAAATAGCTGTGGGCACAGACTGCATCTTTAGAAAGTAATTTTCATAAGTAAAAATGATGAGTCAAAACATATGAGCAGTATGCATTCTAATAGTGCATATAAAAAGTTTGGGAGTGATACGAGAAGATTAACATGGATATGCATAAGAATGAGACACAAATTCATGAAGTATTCCATGTTTTTTCAAACTCAATTTATCTCTATTATTAAAAATTATTTGCTTTCTGGTGATTTACTGTCTAAACACACAAGCATATATTATCTACATGATATATATTTTTATTTATACACTTGTATATGTAGATCTTTTTTTCCTCATTTATGTCACCATGGATTTATTTATTATAAAAAGTTACTTCTAGTGTTTTACAGTTTATAAACAATGTTGTTGTTCAGTTGATAAGTTGTGACCAACTCTTTGTGACCCCATGAATTGCAGCATGTTAGGCTTCCCTGTCCTTCACTATTGCCCAGAGTTTGCTCACATTCATGTCCATTGAGTTGGTGATGCTATCTAACTGTCTCATCTTTTGCTGTCCTCTTTTCCTTTTGCCTTCAGTCTTACTGTACATTTTTTTTAACGATTATTAGGATTAATTCTGCTCTAAAAGTAGTACTCCTTGGAGAACATTCTCATTACAGAAAATACAAGAAATCAGAGAAAAATCCATTATACAGGGATCTAGTCTCTGTTAACATTTTTTTAAAATAAATATGCTTTTTTTATATTTAAATAAATCATATTTAAATAAATATGATTTTTATTTTTATGTTTTTACTTTACAATACTGTATTGGTTTTGCCATACATTGACATGAATCCACCACAGTGGATTCATACATGAGTTCCCAACCCTGAACCCCCCTCCCATCATCCTCCCCACATCATCTCTCTGGGTCATCCCAGTGCACCAGCCCCAAGCATCCTGTATCCTGCATTGAACCTAGACTAGCGATTCATTTCTTACATGATAGTATACATGTTTCAATGCCATTCTCCCAAATCATCCCACCCTCTCCCTCTCCTACAGAGTCCAAAAGTCTGTTCTTTACATCTGTGTCTTTTTTGCTGTCTTGCATATAGGGTTATCATTTCCATCTTTCTAAATTCCATATATATGTGTTAGTATACTGTATTAGTGTTTTTCTTTCTGGCTTCCTTCACTCTGTATAATAGGCTCCAGTTTCATCCATCTCATTAGAACTGATTCAAATGTATTCTTTTTAATGGCTGAGTAATATTCCATTGTGCATATGTACCACAGCTTTCTTATCCATTCATCTGTTGATGAACATCTAGGTTGCTTCCATGTCCTGGCTATTATAAACAGTGCTGCAATGAACATTGGGGTACACGTGTCTCTTTCAATTCTGGTTTCCTCGGTGTGTATGCCAAGCAGTGGGATTGCTGGGTCATAAGGCAGTTCTATTTCCAGTTTTTTAAGGAATCTCCACACTGTTCTCCATAGTGGCTGTATTAGTTTACATTCTCACCAACAGTGTAAGAGGGTTCCCTTTTCTCCACACCCTCTCTAGCATTTATTGCTTGTAGACTTTTGAATTGCAGCCATTCTGACTGGTGTGAAATGGTACCTCATTGTGGTCTTGATTTGCATTTCTCTGATAATGAGTGGTGTTGAGCATCTTTTCATGTGTTAGCCATCTGTATGTCTTCTTTGGAGAAATGTCTATTTAGTTCTTTGGCCCATTTTTTGATTAGGTCATTTATTTTTCTAGAATTGAGCTGCATAAGTTGCTTGTATGTTTTTGAGATTAGTTGTTTGTCAGTTGCTTCATTTGCTATTATTTTCTCCCATTCTGAAGGCTGTCTTTTCACCTTGCTTATAGTTTCCTTTGTTGTGCAGAAGTTTTAAATTTTAATTAGATCCCATTTGTTTATTTTTGCTTTTATTTCCAGTATTCTGGGGGGTGGATGGATCATAGAGGATCCTGCTGTGATTTATGTCAGAGAGTGTTTTGCCTATGTTCTCCTCTAGGAGATTTACAGTTTCTGGTCTTACGTTTAGATCTTTAATCCATTTTGAGTTTATTTTTGTGAATGGTGTTAGAAAATGTTCTAGTTTCATTCTTTTAGAAGTGGTTGACCAGTTTTCCCAGCACCACTTGTTAAAGAGATTGTCTTTAATCCATTGTGTATTCTTGCCTCCTTTGTCGAAGATAAGGTGTCCATAGGTGTGTGGATTTATCTCTGGACTTTCTATTTTGTTCATTTTTAAAAATATAAATTCCATATTCTTTTTACAAAGGAGTGAAAGCAATTCAATGAAGGAAGGATAGCCTTTTCAACAAATGGTGCTAGAATGGGGGCCATCTACAGGTAAGAAAATAAAACTCAAGTTAAACCTCAAATTAACTCAAAATTGACTATAGACTTAAATCATAGCTCAGTCAGTAAAGAATCTGTCTGTAATGCAGGAGACCTGGGTTTGATTCCTGGGTCAGGAAGATCCCCTGGAGAAGGAAATGGCAACCCACTCCAGTATTCTTGCCTGGAGAATCCCATAGACAGAGGAGCCTGGCAGGCTACAGTTCATGAGTTGCAAAAGTCAGACATGACTTAGCGACTAAACCACCACATAAAACGTTGAGGAAAAACAGAAAGAAAAGATTTTGACATCTAAGTTTAGGCAGAGTCCTTAGATCTGGCACCAAAACACAATCTATAAAAGAAAAATATGATAAATTGGACTTCATCAAAGTTAAAAGATTTTCCTCTGTGAAAGTCCAGATTGAAGAAGATGAATGATAAGCAATAAACTGTGTGGAAACCACATATTCAACCAAGGATAGTATCCTGAATATATAAAGAACACTCAAAACTCAATAGCAAAGCAAAACAGACACTCAAGTTAGAAAATGTGCAAAAGACACAGAATTTTCAATAAAGATGATATGCAGATGGCAAATAAGCACATGAAATGATATTTAACTTAATGAACCAGCAGGGAAGTGTATATTAAAACCATAATGAGACATCACTACATACGGATCAGAATGGTGACAATAAAAAATAGTAACATTGTCAAGGGCTAGCAAGGATGTGGAAAAACTAAATCACTAATACTTTATTGATGGAAATATAAGATGAAATAGCCATCCCTGAAAACAGGTGGTCAGTTTCTTATAAAACTTAACATGAAATTGCCTTGCTGCTGCGACTGCTGTTGCTTCAGTCGTGTCCAACTCTGTGCGACCCCATAGATGGCAGCCCATGAGGCTCCCCTGTCCCTGGGATTCTCCAGGCAAGAATACTGGAGTGGGTTGCCATTTCCTTCTCCAATGCATGAAAGTGAAAAGTGAAAGTGAAGTCGCTCAGTCGTGTCTGACTCTTAGCGACCCCATGGACTGCGGCCCACCAGGCTCCTCCACCCATGGGATTTTCCAGGCAAGAGTGCTGGAGTGGGGTGCCATTGCCTTCTCTGTGAAATTGTCTTAGAAACCCCAAATTGTACTCCTGAATATTTATTTCAGAGAAATTGAAACTATGTTCCCATAAGTGCTTGCAAGTGAATGCTATAGTCGCTTTATTCAAAATAGCCCCCAAACTAGAAACAGCTCAGATGAATTCAGCAGGTGAATGGTTAAATTGTGGTACATATGTACAATACAAGAAATAATCACTCAGCAATAAAAATTAAGAAAGCTATTGATACATGCAGTAACTTGAATGGATCTTCAGCAAATAATCTGAGTGAAAAAAATCTAATCTCCAAATGTTACACACTATTTAATATTTTATATAACATATTTCAAATGACAAAATGCTATAAATGCAGGAATTAGGGACAAGTGATGGAAAATGGAAGGGAGGAAGTTATGATTGTAAAAGTAATGAGGGAATTTTGCGACAATGGAAGGTCCTGTATTTAGACCATGGTGGCATATATGCAAACCTATACACATGATTAAATTGTATAGAACTGAATATATATAACATAACACATACATATACATACCATGTACATATACATAACAGTATAATTGTGTACAAGTAAAATTGGAGACATTGGGGTGAAAATGTGGCTTGTATCAATATCATGGTCTTGGTTGTGATATTATACTCTCATTTTGCAAAATGTTATCAGCAGTGAAAACTAGAAAAAGGTACATGGAATTTATCTGTCTCTTTTCTTTCAACTGAATATGAATCTATAATTATCTCAATAAAATTTCAATTTTAAAATAGGATGAGCATTTTTATACTTTTAAATATATTAGCAAATTTTACTGTAAAGAAAGCACACTAGTTCATAATTATACTCACTCGATAAATGAGCTAGTAAACCAGCACCCTTACTATTAATGGCTCTATCAATTCTTGGCCCGTGTCAATAGGACAGGAAACTCTACACAGCAAACATAAAACAGGATAAAGGAGTTATTTTTATCCTGATTAAAATTTACTTCACCAGGAGTATAAAAATTACATGATTCTTATATAATTATTTACTTCCTGTCCAATCTTGCACAAACATATATCAAGTAAAAACCCATGAAAACAACATGATGTTTTCCTTTCAGAAATGAACAGGTCAGGCAGATAATAACAGTAGAGAAAATTTTAAAATACTACTAACAAGGTTGATCCTATATCCAAATATAACTTACATTTACTTGTAACTGCATACCTGTATCAAACAAATACATACACTTTTCAAATATCCACGGTATACTGAAAATTAAACACAACTTATGGCTTTAGGAAGATCTAATGAAGAGGAAATAAGCCAAATTTTGAAACCAAAACATAGTGAAAGTAGAAAAAGGCAAAAAATCGATCTAATTGTAACATAAAAATTTTTTCCTAAATATTGTGTGCTAAATAGGGAATCAAAGCTGAACTTTTTTTTGTATGTTTTTATTCCCAAGCATGTTTGTGTACGTGTGTGTCCCATGTGTCATACGTGTTCTACAATATACATGGCATACACACTTTAACAATAAGCTCATACAGTGTGCATGTATAATTGTCAGTTTCCTTTTTTAATTCACTTTATATATCAGAATATTTTTCCACATTAGGACATTAGGACATAAATATCCTGCACACAGCAGGTCTTCAGCATGTGTGTGGATGAAGGTATACACAGTTCATTTCTAGAAGTCTACTGAGCTAGCAGAAATATATAAAGCTATATCAGTGATTAAAAAAAAATCATTGAAAAAGCAAGTTCAGAGTAAACTCTCTACTAATAGAGTCTGAGTACTTAGTTGGCATACAGTAGTTCTTTTGAGCAAGCAACTGGGTATTGCAAAGCTGAACTTGTACATCATTTATAAACACTTAGTGTTGAAAATAAATGATTCAGTCATTGAATGAAAAAGACTAGAAAATGAAAAATAAACAAGAGACAACTGTAATGGATGCAAAAATGGTGACAAATTCCTCCTGTTCTGGCATCAAACTCTTAAGCAGTGTTTCCACACTGATTCGGATCTTGGCTATGGGACTTGCTTTAGCCAATGGGACATGGAAAAGAAGCCATGGGCAGAGATTTGAATGCACATTTGGCCTCACTCTCTTGCTGTGACCACCATGGGAGGAAGCCAGGGCTGGGCTGCTGCGTGATGAAAGCCATGTGACCCAGTCACCCTCCTCATCCTGGCCAACAGCCTGCCAGAGGCCAGAAGTCTCACCAAGGGCATCTAAGAACACCCAGTCTTGAGCCTACTCACCAGCTGACTACAGATGCACAAGCGAGCCTAGTCGTGATTATCTGAGCCAGCCTGAACCGAAAGCACCACCCAACCAACTCATAGAAGCACGAGCTAAACATGATTGTTTTTAAGCCACCAAATTTTAGAGTGGCTTGTTATACAGCAAAAGCTGTGGCCTAAAGTTTAAGATAAACAGGCAGTTGTTACACAAAGTCACAAGTTGTGTCATTGCCCTTCCGTCACCCTTGCCAATGAAATAAATTACTAGGCAAACGGTCTTTAATGATATGTGTGGGGCTGTGGGATTCTAAGGTGCCTGGAGTCAAGCTGAGAACAGGGGACACCCCATAGTCCCAGCTCTGCTTAGAAGTATTTTCTTTTAATTTTTTATGACTTCATTTTTTAAAATTTTACTTTACAATACTGTATTGGTTTTGCCATACACCAACATGAATCCTTAGGGGTAGGATTCACTCTGGAGGCTTCCATGTTGGTTTTCCACATGAGCCACTTCATCTGAAACCAGAAGAAACAATACAGGGGTGGTCAGAGGCCTTACAGTCCTCACTGGCTACTGGGGGCTCTGCTCTCAAAGCCAAGGCTAAGGGGATACAGCCCAGATAACATAAGCAGCCTGTGTGATGGGGAGTTGGGCTGAACCAAGAGTCAGCCACAGACCTCAAGGCCAAGCGGCACACAGCAGGTCTTCAGCACGTGTGTGGATGTAGGTGTACAGTGTAAAGATCACATGCACAGAAGGTGTGGTGATGCTCTGCACCTGCGATTGTTCTGAGGATGATTCTTTGAGTTCCTCCAGGTCTAGAGCAGACATGTGCAGACAGACCCAGAGTCATTTGCAGATGGGTGTGCCGAGCTGGCTGGTTTAGTCTCGGGCCATCTGAGTGGAGGTCAAGCATTTCTGCAGGAACCCGTTCTTCCACAGATGCTCCTGCAGCCTTGTAAACAAGATAGAAGGGACAAGCTACATCTTTCTGTTTGCAGGGTTTTTTTTTTTTTTTTAAGCCCTTAAGAGCAAACAAGATGGTATAGAGGCACCACATCTGTTGCAGTGGGACCAGCGGTCGCTAGCAGCTTTTATTTGGCTTTGTTTTTGCAACTGAGAGGCGGGACTGGTGGGAGGTTGCTGTGCTTTCTTTCTGAGTGCCCTCAGCCCAGGAACAATTAGAGACATCTCTGGTCCTGCAGGATCAAGAGCTATACTGTCCCTTTCTGATCGGGCTCGGGACCCCTCCCATGCATGTGGTGATCACTGTCTCCAGGGAACCATCATCCTTGCCTTCATATCATGCATGTGCTTACCAGATGGGTAAATGCCCCGGAATCTGAAAACATGACGGCACATGACAATTCACAATAAAATTTTCTTTTCCAAACACAAAAATTTAATTATAAGTGGAAATTCACATGTCTTCCTTCTTGATTTTTGAACTCTGGGTTTCAAAAGTTTTTGGACTTTTGGAAGTTCTGGGTTTGTTCCCTGAAGCTGGGTTTTCCTTCCAAGTTGGTCCCCAGCTCGCAGTTTCGTCTACCAAATGGGTCTAGCAGCCCCACTTAACCCAGTTATATAAATGAAAGTGAAGTCGCTCAGTCATGTCTGACTCTTTGCGACTCCATGGACTGTAGCCTACAACGCTCCTCTATCCATGGGATTTTCCAGGCAAGAGTACTGGAGTGGGTTGCCATATCCTTCTCCGGGGGATCTTCCCGACCCAGGGATTGAACCCAGGTCTCCCACATTGTAGGCAGACGCTTTACCATCTGAGCCACCAGGGAAGTCAAATGAAAGTAGTTATAAATGAAATTATAAATGGAAGAAATGAAAGCTCTACGGTGCAAGACCTTAGCCTGCTTCATTGTCATACGGTCCTTGGCCCCAGAAGAGGTCTGAAACCGTAACCCTGAAGTTGTTCACTCACAGGAATTCACTGGTCAGGAAATCCAATCCCACGATATTTCCAGAGATTCCTCAGAATGATTAGTGTCCCTCGCAAGATCTTTGGATTCTTCAAAGATCTGCCATCATGCATCTCTGTGGCTTGGGCACTAAAATGGATGACTCAGATGCTGACTCGGCAGTCAGCATGTGCCAATTTTTATGACCGTTTTTGAGTCCTGTGTTGACTTGGAATTAAAAGACTTAGAAATTAGGATGGGCAATTGTAGGAAAGAAAGACAGAGAGGGAGGGAGGAAGAAGAAAGCAGAAAGGGAAAGAAAAAAGAAGAAAGAAGGAAAGAAGAAAGGGAGGAAGAAAGAGCAGGCAAACAAAATAAAAGCGTATGGGGCAGGTTGAGTGGGCATGTCACTGCCACTTTGTCAGGGATGCATGTGCACTGCCTCACCCAGGAACATCACAGCTTCCCTTTGCAATCCTTGGTCCTTCTACTTCCAAGCTTTGTTGTTAAACCTGAACAGTGACCTCATCTTACTGTGTCTTCTCCAGTTTTCAACCAACCACGTGGCTCTTGGAGATGTGGTAAATCATCCGTTCATCTGCCCAGCTTTCCTCTGCCCCTGACATTCTGCATTTTTGTGGATGGCCATTTTTATCCTGGGATAGACTGGGCGGCCACTGGCACAGCAAGTTTCAAGGGTGTTTTCCCCAAACCGCAGTGTCTGTGAACTCTGACATTGTCAAGGGTGTCCCCGTCGACACGTCTGCTCCTGAGAAGAGGAGAGAAAGCATTTCCCCTTAGCTTTGGGTTGATTTTACTTTTGTTCCACGAGACTGCAAAGTCCAGACTCATGATGCCTATCTAAAAATCTACCCATATCAAAAGAAAACCTTTGCTCTATAAATGAGATTAGCTATCTCCCAATTTCGGTGTATAAATTGGCTCTCCATTTAGGCTTCTTCCCCTGCAGTACTCCTTCATTACAAACCATCATTGTATCAGGATAACATTGGGAAAAAGAAAAGCAACACAACAAAATACTTAATTTCATTAATCTGTTTGGCAATACCAATATAATGAGGCATAATATTGATTTTCTTACTTGGGTTTTAAAATCTCTACTTCTTTCCACAGAATTAAATGCTTCAAACTGATATTCCACCTCTTTACAGTCGCATCTTTAATTTAGTTGTTATAATTAGGCATTAACGGGTGTCAGTAGGATAGCCAGTTAGAGACCATTCTGTTCTGCTTGTCTTGATTATCACAGTTTAGATGTAAAGTAAATTAGAATGAAAGACTATACAGTCCAATTACAGATAAAAGCAGCAAACTGCACTGTTGTAATTAGATGCCAGGACTATTTTTCTTAGATTTTGTATCTCTGAGGGCCCTTCTTGTAGCTACTTGGCTGAAGCCACCGCTGAAACATTTCACGATGGATCTGAGTCGTTGCAGCCATATTGTCTCTATGCAAAACTTGAACTTCTGACTGGGCTTTCTTCCTGGGAACCTTTCTCAGCCAGAGGCCATGAGGACTTGCTGGAATGTTTCTCCCTTGGGGCCAGGGATCTGCGTGCATCCCTGCCTCTCTCTGCCTGGGAAGCTGGGTAGTTGGATGAGACAAGGGCAAAGGTTAGCTTCTTTATGAATTTATCCAGCTGTTTCTAACCTCATCCTCCTATATTTCCTATTTCCCCCCTCCTCTTCTTCCTCACTGATGGCAACTCTTGGGTGTTGCACTAACATCTGGGTCCAGAATGCTGGTCAAAACCATACCTTTAGCCCTGGTGTGGAATTTTCTGGAAATGAGCATATGCTAGGTGTGCTTCCTTGTAAGTGCTGCTTATTTTTGACAACTGGCTGAGGAGAACTTGACATGGCCCCTGAAGAGTGACCTGTAGGCAGCATGACCCATTCATTCATTTCACAAGCACTTCCCCCCACCCCACTTCCAGGCATGAGGCTGGATGCTGGGTTCACAGACGCGCCTGCGAGGAATGGGGACGCAAGGCCTGGTGAAGGTGGGGCTCTCATGGAGGAGGTAATTGATGATGATGATACAGCATGAAAAGTGCTTTGGGGGATGAAAACTCTGCGTTCTGTAAAAGACAGAGCGGGAATACCCATCCCACATGAGAGATGGGACCCCCTCATCCATTAGGCTGTGCTCCCTGACTTGTTTTGAAGGATGAGGGGCAGCTATGTAGGTGGGTGGAGAAGTAGCAGGGAGGGAGAAGGAGCAGGAACGCCACGTTTAGGTCAAAGGCACAGAGCGGTCTCAGATGGGTGGAGTGCGGCAGGCAATACAGCTTTCAGGAGCTTGTGAAATAAGCCAAAGGAGGCAATGCAGGATCTGTCACAGCAAAAAGTCCACAAGGACCTCCCTGCCCTGGAACAGAATCCCCAGGTCTCAGTTCTACTGAAGTCCTGACACAGACTGGCATCTCCGACCACCATTGCCTCATCATTATTTTGAGTTTACCCCTGGGCTGAACTGGAAAGATCCCCCACTTACATCCCTAGACCTTGGAGTGTAACTATTAGAGGGAGCCGTACTGTCTTGATAGGGTGTGGATGCTCAGATAATGGCTTGTCAGGAAGCAGAGGGCTGAGAAAAGTGAGGACATCCTTTCATCACAGGTAAAAGGTTACTGAGTGCCCAGATGATACTCCCTGTGAAGAGGACCTCTGAGCTTTCCGTCACTGGACACATTCTGTGACTGGCTGGATGACCCTTCCTTGGGACCCAGATAGTAAAGGGAGCACCTGGCCTAATGGGGCATCTGCTGGACCTCTTTTCTCACCACATGGATACAGGACATCACTGGACACATGTGCAGAAGCTATGGCTATCTCAGTCCCCAAGCACTGATGGCCAGTTGGAGGACCGCTAACATCTATTGTACATGTGTACCGGAGAGGTGCCTAATTTTCGTCCTCCTGGAAATTCAAGTATCCCAATACTTCCGGGGGTATTTTGTAAAGTACTCTTCCATTATAGTGAGGTGGCAACAACGATCCCATCAAGGAGAGAAGGATTGAGCTGGATAAGGTCCCATCACAAGCTCTGAGAGCACTGCTGCTGCTGCTGCTGCTCAGTCGCTTCGGTCGCGTCCGACTCTGTGCGACCCCATAGATGGCAGCCCACCAGGCTCCCCCGTCCCTGGGATTCTACAGGCAAGAACACTGGAGTTGGTTGCCTTTTTTTTCTCTAGTGCATGAAAGTGAAAAGTGAAAGTGAAGTCGCTCAGTCGTGTCTGACTCTTAGCGACCCCGTGGACTGCAGCCTACCAGGCTCCTCCGCCCATGGGATTTTCCAGGCAAGAGTACTGGAGCGGGCACTAGGAGGTACTAAGTCTTCTGACGTCTAGGTCACACTCTGCGCTCCACCAAGGAGGTGTTTAGTTATCTGGACTGGTGCTGTGAAAACCTACGGTCCAATCCAGTGTGCATGTGCAACACACACACGAAGACACACAGGCAGATTCACACACACACACACACACACACACACACATGCATACACTAGATATCTAACAAAAACCCAAACCAAAGAGGAAATCTTATTCCCTGTAATTGTTCTTGGAGAGACTACTGTTAATTTAGGAAGATTCCTTTCTTTCTGTGATGAATTAGTTTCCAAGAGATCATTTAAGGTGTGATCCAAGCATATATTTTCTTTTGCGACCAAACGGATCTGACCTCTTACTAATTTTGCCTACAATTAGTTTGGTGTAATTACCGCCACTTACAATTTAGTCTGCTTTCACTAAAAAAAAATTATTGTTCACGGGGTCATAAAACTCTTTAAAAATTGCTTAATGAAAAATGGAGCCTTGGGAATGTTGCACAAGATAAGCCCAGCCATTAAATCCAGGACTTCCTGTGTGCAGGTAGTTTGTGGGGGAGGCTCTCCAGCAGTGTGTGTGTGTGTGTGTGTGTGTGTGTGTGTGTGTGTGTGTGTAGCAGCAGTGTTTGTGAGAGAAGCTCTTTGTATAGGTTGCCTCTTTGGCCCAGTGTGTGTGCTGTGTAACTTGGCAGGGCCTGAGATAGTACTCAAAACAGAGGCTACTCAGGATGGTCTGTATCCACCTCCTGCATTTCTCCTGCTGGGTCAGAACGTACAGAATGGAAATAATGAGGGAGTGGTCCAGAGAAACAAATACTAGCCTTCCAGCCAGTTTTGACATTCACAGGTAGATGCTGTCTGAGCTAGGCCCACTCTGGCACATTCTCGTGATGGAAACCTCACAGCTGAGGTGTCCACAGCCTGGTAGGCTCACATCCCCGTGACAAGTCTCCTCCCAAAAGCCATCTCGGATGGTGTGCAGTGACAGCTCACTCTTCATTATCTCAAAGGGACTCAGCCCCTCCCCCTTGCTCATTCTTCTCCTTCCCCTCATTACTGGGCTGGAAAAAGTGAAACCAACAATCCTTGAATGCTCTCCCGCAGCACACGTATCTCAAGTCTGATGAATGTGCTAGCCTGCTTTGTTCTGATGTCCTGGGTGTGCAGACACATGTTCTGACGTTCACGTGCTCATGTGTTATGGGTGGGCACACCTGAGTCAGGAGAGTCTCATAGAAATCCTTCAAATCAGAACAGAGCGAGGGGCAGAGAGTGAGGAGACACTAAGAGTGAAGATGAGAAGTGTGCAGAGGATGAGGGCTCCAGTCTAGAGCACTGTTTGGGAAGTCAGTCATGGCTGGGTCTTCAGAACTAAATGTCTGGGCACATGGAAGACAGAGACGGACTCCCTCTGAGACTGAGCTTGTGGCTCCTGCCCCTTGATATCAAGGCTGCAGTCCAGCTTTGCTTTTTCCTTTAGCACCGAATGGAAACAGTTTCAGTGTAAAAGGTGATAAATGGAATAAGATGAGTGAGAAATGGAAGGTGAGACTCAGCTCTTATGGCCAACAGCAAAAACTCTGGCAGAATTAGAATGCTGAGCATTTGGGAAAACAGCTTTTCTCAGTTCATTTCACATAAACCCAACAAGCACCACCATTACCCACAAGGAAACTGAAGTTGCATAATTATGGTCCCCAAAGCCTGCTGTAGGTTTTCAATCTCTGAATTCAAATCTAGCGAAGATCTAAAGGTTGTTTTAACACCCTTCTCAAAAGACTTCCCATACATTCAAAACAAATCTTAATTCCTTGCAGACCCCATGAGGCCACTGTGATCTGAGCCTTCATGTCCCCTGGGCTCATCTGCGCATCTCTGAACAGCCACACCTGCCACCCCTTGAAGGAGCCCAGGTAGCCTTCTGCCTGGAGGCTCCCCGAAAACCTCTTCATGACCCTATTCCAGGAGGGATTCTCAGAGAGTCCAGCCTGCTCACCCTCTGCCTTCCCTATCGCTCCCTGGGCCCTCACCTGCCCTCATTTTCATCGTGGCATCTGGGGCCAGAGCTCAGAGGCGATGTTGCTATTTACCAGCTCCATGATCTTGACAAAGCCACCTAAGCTCTGTACCCTACAGCCTTTATATAAAATGAGAGATCATAATATTGCCTGGTACTATGCAGGTGAGAAGTCAACAAGACAGCACCTGTAAAGGGCTTAGAATGGCATTTGGTAGAGAAAAAGCAGTGAAGAAGTATTGACTATTATCACTTTTATGATTATATAATGTTTAATTACATAATTTGTATCAGTTCAGTTCAGTTCAGTCGCTCAGTCGTGTCCGACTCTTTGCGACCCCATGAATCGCAGCACGCCAGGCCTCCCTGTCCATCACCAACTCCCGGAGTTCACTCAGACTCGCGTCCATCGAGTCCGTGATGCCATCCAGCCATCTCATCCTCTGTTGTCCCCTTCTCCTCCTGCCCCCAATCCCTCCCAGCATCAGAGTCTTTTCCAATGAGTCAACGCTTTGCATGAGATGGCCAAAGTACTGGAGTTTCAGCTTTAGCATCAGTCCTTCCAAAGAACACCCAGGGCTGATCTCCTTCAGAATGGACTGGTTGGATCTCCTTGCAGTCCATGGAACTCTCAAGAGTCTTCTCCAACACCACAGTTCAAAAGAATCAATTCTTCGGTGCTCAGCCTTCTTCACAGTCCAACTCTCACATCCATACATGACCACAGGAAAAACCATAGCCTTGACTAGACTGACCTTTATTGGCAAAGTAATGTCTCTGCTTTTGAATATGCTATCTAGGTTGGTAATAACTTTTCTTCCAAGGAGTAAGCATCTTTTAATTTCATGGCTGCAATTACCATCTGCAGTGATTTTGGAGCCCAAAAAAATAGTCTGACACTGTTTCCACTGTTTCCCCATCTATTTCCCATGAAGTGGTGGGACCAGATGCCATGATCTTCGTTTTCTGAATGTTGAACTTTAAGCCAACTTTTTCACTCTCCACTTTCACTTTCATCAAGAGGCTTTTTAGTTCCTCTTCACTTTCTGCCATAAGGGTGGTGTCATCTGCATATCTGAGGTTATTGATATTTCTCCCGGCAATCTTGATTCCAGCTTGTGCTTCTTCCAGCCCAGCGGTTCTCATGATGTACTCTGCATTTAAGTTAAATAAGCAGGGCGACAATATACAGCCTTGATGTACTCCTTTTCCTATTTGGAACCAGTCTGTTGTTCCATGCCCAGTTCTAACTGTTGCTTCCTGATCTGCATATAGGTTTCTCAAGAGGCAGGTCAGGTGGTCTGGTATTAGTGAATTAGTTATATGTATACGTATCTCCTCTTACATTGCCCTCCCTTGCCTACCCATCCCATCCATCCAGGTCACCATATAACACTGAGCTGAGCTCCTTGTGCTATACAGCAGGTCCCCACTAGCTGTCTGTTTTACTCATGGTAGTGTGTAAAATCAGTCTCCTAATTCTTCCCACCACTGTCCTGTGTCCACGCACGCATTCTCTATGTCTGCTCTCATATTCCTGCCTTGCAAATAGGCTTACCTATACCATTTTTCTAGATTACACATATATACTTTAATATACATTTTTTTTCTTTCTGACTTATTTCACTCTGTATGAAAAACTCTAGGTCCATCCACATCACTACAATTTCATTCCTTTTTATGGCTGAGTAATATTGCCAAGAGACACATGAAAAGATGCTCATCACTAGTTATTAGAGAAATCCAAATCAAAACTACAATGAGGAGTCACTTCACACCAGTCAGAATGGCCATCATCAAGAAATCTACAAACAATAAATGCTGGAGAAGGTGTGGAGAAAGGGGAGCCCTCTTGCATCATTGGTGGGAATGTAAATTGATACAGCCACTATATGGAGAAACAATATGGAGGTTCCTTAAAAAAAAATAGAGCTAACATACGATCCAGCAATCCCACTAGCTGTCTAGCGGAAGTCCTTTGACTGGGCTTATACCGTGAGAAAACCATAATTCAAAAAGACACATATACTCAAATGTTCATTGCAGTATTTACAGTATTTACAGTAGCCAGGACGTGGAAACAGTCTAGATGTCCATTGACAGATGAATGGAGAGCACTTTTTAAAGGTAAAGTATATTTGGCAGAAGTAACTAACAACAGTCTGCCTAACAAGTCAAGAATTCCTTGCCTGACTGACACCCCATTGTTCCAAAATTCTAGGTTAAATATAATTTTATTTGCTATGGAATTTACAAGGGCATTATGGAAGGACAATTTACCAGTCCATGGAGCTGGTAACTTCATGCCCCTTGCCCAGCATCCCACAGAGCCCTAGCACTTGAGAGTGGGTCATGATAAATAGACATCTTTTATTTTATGTAGCTTAAATCTGGACATTCTCTCCAGGGTAGAAGAACTCATTCCAAATTATCTTTAGGAAAAAAAAAAAGTTTTCTAGATGCAGTGTTCACCTCTCTTAAGGGAATAGGATCTTTTTTAAGTGGAATTTGTTTCCAGAAATTAGTGCTGAGACTCTGTTAAACTGAGTTCAACATTCTGCTTCAATCCTTATGTAAAATACTAATTTGGAAAGAATATGTTTTATGAAATGAGGCATGCATGACTCAAAGGATGCAATAAATTGAGTTAGTGATTCAACATTCATAAAGAAGAAATTTGTGTGGGGTTTTAATGCCTTAGATATCTTATCTTTGTTTAGAAACAAAATTAATAGGTCTCAGCAATATTCCATTGGTTTGGGGAGGGCTGGAAGGAGGAAGCTGAGTCCTGGGTTCACCTCCAGAAGTTCCTGATATATCCATTGGAACCCAGTTGACAACAAACAAGTCTTTGCCACTTCTGGGTATTGACATGTTTGGTGTTTTTTGGTTTGTCCCTGTATACTAAGCATGTACTGATTACCATGTACTATGTACTAACACACAGAGAACTAGGTGCCTTCTAAGAAATATTTCTTGAATTTCCAAGTGCCAAAGGCTGCTGTGTGGGGCCCAGGGATACAGCACTTCCCCTCACTCTGCTCAATCCCAGGTGGCTGGACCACCAGTAAAAGTATACGTGATATAGGGTCACTAGTGACACGTGCCAGGATGAAAACAAAGACATATGAGGGCCCCGGAAGTGATGGGGGCAGGCAGGGAGGCCTCTCTGAGAATCCCCTCTGGAGACAAAGTCATGAAGAAGTGCACTGGGGTTGGGGGCGCATCCAGGCAGAGGCTGGCTGGGCTCCTTCAAGGTGGCTGGAGTGAGATGGGTGGGACAGAGATGGGTGGATGAGCCTAGGGGACAGGAAATCTCAGATGACAGTGGCCTTGTGGGGTCTACAAGAGGAAATGTGATGGCAAGTCCTTTGAAAAGTGTACTAGCATGATCTTTAGATCTTTGCTAGATTGAAATTCACAGGCCAAACAGTTTGAGTGCCTATAGCATCTTTTAAGGACCACTCCTGCACAAATGGGAGCCAGGCAGGCAGGGGAATCAGGAAAGGAAAGGGAGTATGAAGCCAGGGAGGGGGAGAGGCATCAGCAGACGCGAGCTCTGGCCCAGGCTTTCTGTAGAAGGTGGCCTTTCTCTCGAATCACAGAGGAGGGCAGCCCCAGAGAGAGTGTGTCCACACACACAGGGCATCAGATGAGGCTTCCTCAGATCATTACGGGCATGTATGTGTCTGACATTTTTTTCAGCTTTTCCCTGGACAGCAAATTCACATGCTCAATTTTTGGTGCTAAATAAGAACTCTAGAAATCCTGCCTGCTCAAGCAGATTGGATATCTGGACTTACTGGACAGCCTCTGTGGTCTTCCCTTCCCTTCGTGGGCAGGGAACACATGTCTAGTCCAGCTGAGTATCTCTGCAAGTTGAATCCATGAGTTTTCATATGCATCCCATAGGTAACTGGGCATCAGGAGAGCAACATTGGCTGTGGGTGAGTAACATGCCCTTTGGCTTATCCACCCACCTTTTCCTTATCCAGTGAGTCAGGCTGGCTCAGAGCAGGAGCAGAAGGGGGTCGTGTCCTTCTGCATCAGTAGGGTAGTGCTGTGGGGCTGGGTGGCCTCTGGATTCTGACAATATCAGTGTGCTGGCACTCTTCCTGTTTCTTGGCCTTTAGCAGATGCCGACCACCGAGGGGATGCTGACTGGAGGCCTCCCAGCACCCTGCACCCGTGTTATTACGGCAAACTTAAGAGTAGTAAATAAAAGGAACAAACGAAATAAAAACACAAAATGAAAAAATAATTAAAACAATAACTATTCCATTCATTCTGAGCACATCATCCAAGATTGCATTAGAAAAAACTACAATAAAAACATGCTTTTAATCTGATAGTAAAAAAGCCCAATAAAATAAAAATGAGCTCCATTAATGAAAATAATGGCTCCTACCCCAGCCAGTTAAAATGCTGAGCTTATGTGTTTTGGGGTTTGGGGGAGCTGAGGACTGTTGTTTTTTTCTCTGCAGCTGGTGATAGATTTGCTTTTGTTACATACTGAGATGGCCCCAGCTAATTAGTATTGCTTAATATGGAATCTTACCTTTTGTATGAGGCCCAAAGAAATTGTGTAGGAAGACAACCAATTCCTGGGGAAATGAGTGAAAAAACTGTGCTCTATTTAAGGTTTGGACTTCAGTAAGGGACTCGGATAGGTAGCTCTGTGTGTGTGTGTGCGTGTGTGTGTGTTGTGTGTTTCTCCCGCTTCTCTTTTTTCCTTAATCCCCCCCACCCACTCTCCTCCTCATTACTTCAATTTGCTTCTGTCCTTTTTAGGGAATGACTTTAATTTTCTTGCACATGACAGGTAAGCCCTACCTCAGACTCTTTTGGGGTGAAATGGAAGTATAAATAGATAAGTCCATGATAATAGGAGACCTCAGCAAGACCCTTTTCCTTTCTAGAAAATCGAGCGGCTTTGCTCAGAACTTCCTCCCACACTGTGCCTCCGTGAATCCCTGGATCTGTGTATCCACCGTCCTGAATGGCCACCTCACAGTGGCCTTCTCCCGGACTCTCTCCTCCACTCCTCTCTAGCACGCATTATGTGCTATAATTTGTAATTGCTTGTATGTTTCCTTGCTTCCTTCTGAATCTGTTGACAGTAGCTTCAAGATAAATGACACCACTCACAGGCCACGTCTTGACCTCTAAAGACTTCGCTGAGGGCCGACCTCACCAAACACAGAATAGAACTCGTTCAAAGAAACTCTAGTCCATTTAATCAACTCCTCTGCTGCCCTCCCAGGCCCCTGATGCGATGACTACAAGTACTTATTTGTTCAAATGAATATTAACATTGTAATTTAGTACCTAATTATGCTTCTCTAGTCATAACTGGAAATGCGGTATTAAAATCCTTACATGCTCTTTGGCTATCAGCATGTACCTTTGTCAATATTCTGGAATTGCTGGAGATTTCTTTAATGTACAATCTTTGTGCTCATATCTCTCCCTGTCTCCGATCCTCCCTCGCCGCTACAGATTTACTTTCTGTCGTTGCTGGCTATGTCGAGCTCTGTGGTCTTGCTTGAATAAAATAGGATGTCTTAGAGTTCAGCTCCTTCCTAAAGAAGTGTGTGCATAGCTGCTATTCGAATGGCTTCGTCTTTCATTTGATAATAGTACCAGCCCCAGAGTGTAAGATTTTAGGATGCTATCATGGGGAAAACCCCACCAGCATTCAAGCATCATGCCTGCCACGTAATAAGTGCTCAATAAAGTTTGCTTAATTAATAATTCTCATCTTGTCTCTTATTTCTAGCCCAGTACTGCTCAGTTTTGGCTGCACATAAGAAAACATGTATCTTTAAAAGAAATCCTCATGCCTCATCTCATGTCAGAACTATGAAATCCGTGCCTCTACGAATGGGGCTTCCAGATGGTTCCAACAGGCAGGGAGGATTGAGATCCCTGCTCCAGGCAGAGCCAACATATGTATGCTTTAAAGAGCCACTGTTCTGTCTATGATCAGTTCCAGTGTATAGCAGCCATTGGCAAATGATCGAAAACTTAGTTTCTGCTTGGAACTGTTCTATGAACGGATTAGACGTCTCCTTTTGAGTGGTGGGGGAGGAAGTGATGGAGGCTTTATATTCAAAAAATTATTTTTGAAAAGAGGTTGTTGTATTTAAAAAGAATGTCCTGGTAGGAATTATTTGTGTCTGCAAAGATGTTTGCTCTAACTTTCTAGTGTTTTGTGCAAATTCTCCCATAAGAGAGTCCTGTTGGCAGGACTAGGTGTCCACTCACCAGGATGCACATGGCTCATAACCAACAGCCTTACTGTTAAGCGTACCATCCAGGGCTTCTGCTTTGAAAACATCTATTTGCAAATGGGAAAAAAAGAAACACAACAACTGATATGTCTAAGTCACCTTCTAAAAAACACATGCATTTTTTTGACAATCGTGTTTAGAAATAGATTTGTTGAGCAAAGAGGACCCGAGTGCCGGAGGATCACAGGGTAACATGGGGGTTGCATGGACCTCCTTTAGCCAGATTCCTTGCCTTACCAAGAATCTTCACCCATGTCCTTGTATGCCCTAGATAGCCATCTTACCATGGCAGAGTGAAATTCCCCAAATGCTGGACGCAGCCTTGTTATCTTTAGCCATGAGCTCTAGCACCAGATCAAGTCAGGAAAACATCACTAAGTGGATTTGGTTAAAGGCATCCCACGCATGAACCTTTGCACAATTTGAGCTGATTCTGCCCAGGACCATACTTTAGGAACAGTTTTACTTCTTCCTCTCCTATCTGTGTGACATTTCTTGCCTTATTGCCATGGCTACAACTTTCAGTACTCAATTGGATGAGTGGTAAGGGGGAAACGTGCTGCCTTTGTTCCCTGTCTTAGAGTATAAGCATTCCATATTTCTCCAGAAGTATGGTGTTAGCTGTTGTGGATGCTCTTGATAAAGTTGGGAAAGTTCCCTTCTGTTTCTGCGTTGCTGAAAGTGTTGTGTGTTGAATTTTGTCAAATGTGTTATTTGCATCAATTGATATGATTATGCAATTTTTTTCTTTAGCATGTTGATATGGCATATTCATGGATAGATTTTTGAATGTGGAACCATCTTGCATAACTTAAATCAATCCAACATGCTCATGTGTCTAATTTCTTTTTTTATAACACTGGGTTCATTTGCTAATATTTTGTTGAAGATTTTGGTGCTTAAAGTGATAAGAAACAATAGTCTATTATTGTCTTATTTTTACTTATTTATTTGGCCACACTGGGTCTTAATTTTAACACATGGGATCTTAGATCTTCATTGTGGCATGCCGGATCTTCAGTTGTAGCATGCAAATTCTTAGTTGCGGCATGAGGAATCTAGCTTCCTGAACTGTGATTGAACCCAAGCCCCCTGTATTGGGAGCAGAGTCTTAGTCACAATGACTAAGTCAAAATAATTGTCTTATTTTGCACTGTATCTGTATAGTTCTAGTATTAAGGTAAATAAAATAACTTTGGAGGTACTTCTTCCTCTTCTATGTTCTGGAAATGATTGTATCAATTTTTGTTAATTCCTTTAAAAAAATTTTTATTTTACTTTACAATACTGTATTGGTTTTCCATACATCAACATGAATCCACCACGGGTGCACATGAGTTCCCAGTCCTGAACCCCCTCCCACCTCCTTCCCTATACCATCTCTCTGGGTCATCCCAGTGCACCAGCCCCAAGCATCCTGTATCCTGCATTGAACCTAGACTGGCGATTCATTTCTTACATGATATTATACATGTTTCAATGCCATTCTCCCAAATCATCCCACCCTCTTCCTCTTCCACAGAGTCCAAAAGTCTGTTCTATACATCTGTGTCTCTTTTGCTGTCTCGCATACAGGGTTATCATTACCATTTTTCTAAATTCCATATATATGTGTTAGTATACTGTATTGGTGTTTTTCTTTCTGGCCTACTTCACTCTGTATAATTGGCTCCAGTTTCATCCACCTCATTAGAACTGATTCAAATGTATTCTTTTTAATGGCTGAGTAATACTCCATTGTGTATATATATACCACAGCTTTCTTATCCATTCGTCCACTGATGGACATCTAGGTTGCTTCCGTGTTAATTCCTTTCTAAATATTTGATAGAATTTTTCCATTGAAACTGAATATTTCTGTTTAAAAATATTTGTAATGGCAAATTCATTCTAGTTAATCATTATAGAACTAATTGGGTTATCTATTTCACTTGGTTTTGGTAGTTTGTGGTTTTAAAATATCAGTCCATTTCTTTTAAGTTGCTAAATTTCTGAGTAATAAGTTGTTCCTTCTGCTCCACACTTAATCTTTTAATGGCTGTGGGATCTGTTGTAATAGTCCATTTCATCCTTGATTTCAATGATTGGTGTCTTTTCTCTTTTCATCTTGGTTAGTCTTGAAAGAGGTTTATGATTAAAAGAAAAAAAAATTTAAGGACCAGCTTTATGTTTTACTGATGTTTTTTTTCCTACTGTTTCTGGTTTTCAATTTCATTGATTTCCACTGTAATCTTTATTATTTTCTCCTTATTGCTTGCTTTGTGTTTGCTTTGCTCTTCTTTTTCTATTTTCTTGAGGTAAGAACTTAGGTTACAGATTTGAGAGTTTTCCTCTTTTTTTTTTTCCTCTTTTCTAATGTATTTAGTGCTATAAATTTCTCTCTCAGTACTGCTTTAGCTGCACACCACATATTTTGATATGCTATATTTTTGTTTTTATTCAACTGTACATATTTTAAATTTCTGTTGCAATTTCATCTTTGGCCCATGCAGTGTTTAGAAGTGTGTGGTTTAATTTTGAAGTGTGAGGTTAAGGGAGAATTTTGTTGGTTTCTTGAAATAGAAAATTGCCAGGTTGGCTTCTGAGCAGGTAATATGAAATGAGTGTTCAGGTGTTTTTTATAACTTTTGAGAAATATAGAAAAATATAAGAGACGTAACTATCTGAGTTATATCCACAACCCAAACACAGGCAGTTATTAAGTAAGATTATGGTTACACCATCCTTTGCTGAAAGTGGTCTCTTTTGGCTATTGATGTTTAGATAATTGCCTCTGCTTCTCACTTTGTGGGAGGGTGACAACATTTGGAGGAGGAGGAAGAGGAAGATGAAGATATTCCGAGACACTTAGTTCGTTCCCTGCCCTTATCCATTATCTATCCATCCACCTGTCCACTGATTTTTCTATCTATCTGTTTTTATCACACTTGCCAAGCTCATTATCACATGAGGATCTTTACATTTGCTCTTCCTCTTTTTAGAAAGCTCTTTCTCTGAAGTTTTATTTGGTTATCTTCTTTTTGTCCTCTCTTCAACAAAGTCTTTCCTAATCATTCTAACTAAGGTAATTCCCTCTTATTTATTATTAACATCATCTTTTAAGATACTCTTCCCTCTTTGAAATCGTCTTCTTTATTTTTATCCACTTATTTATTTTCAATCTTCCGTGCCAGAATACAAGTTTCATGAGGGCAGAGACATTATTTATTTTGCTTCCCAGGGTATTATCAAGACATAGACTGACATATATACAGCTGACAGTTCATATACAACTCTTTATTAATAAAATTAATAAAGGTTACTTTTCTGGCTATATAAGGTAGTGAGTAAAAGTGCAGACTCTGCAACCAGACGGCCTGCATTTAATTCTACTTATGCAAACTTGGGAATAGCATGCAATGACCTTGGGCAAGATATTTATCATTTCTGTGCCTCAGTGGTCTCATGAAACGGAAATGGTAGGAACAGCATGAAATGAGAATAGTACACAACTCATAGAATTATCATTGTCAGGAGGATTAATAAATTAGAATTTGAAAAAGGTACAGTGCCTAAAATAGCATCTGGCAACTTTATGCATTTTAAAACAATAACAACTACTAAATAATACCTAAGGGCCAGTGTTGGAAAATAAAATAAAAAATAATAAATGCAACTACAACCAAAGAAAACAATTCTTACCTTGAATTTCAAGTGTAGTGAGTACTTCTGAGAGATTCTCAAATCCTAGTTAGGTACTCATGAAGAAAAGAAGCCAATGGACTTGACCGTATCACTAACTGTCTTGATGATCTTGAGCTGATTCAGAACCTTCTCTGAATCTTTTTTTAATTGAAGTATAACTGATTTAATGTGTTAATTTTTCTGTGCAGTAGAGTGATTCAGTTATATTATATATACACTCTTTTTTATATTCTTTGCCATTATGATTTAGCAGGATATTGAATTCCTTGCGCTACACAGTAAGACCTTGTTGTTCATCCATCCTATATATAATAGTTAGCATTTGCTAACTCCAAACTCCCAGTCCTTCCCTCCCCCACCCCGCTTCCCCCTTTGCAAGCATAAGTCTGCAGAACCTTCTCTGAGTCTTAATCCCTCATCTAGTAAAATTAAGGTTTGTACTAGAGCATCCCTAAGGAGCTCTCAGATTTAACTTTTGCAATCTCCACTTTCCAGGATGTGAGTGGTTGAAGAGTCCCCACTGTCTTGTGTCTGGCTCCAGGCTGGTCATGTGTAGGAAGGAGAGTCTGGGCTGTACTGGAGGCTCCTGGAGGCAGGATACTTGCCTCTGCATGGGGCCTCCCTAAAGCAGGACTTCCCAACTTGCTGCTTTGCCAGACCCCATGATTGCAGACAACCACAGCATTGAAAGTGGCCTCAGCCTTTTGACAGTCTGGTCGGAAGGCTCACAACCATGACCCAGAAGCCAGCCTCTGGGAGCCACCCTACAGTTTCAACCTTTGTTTTGATGAGTGAGTCGGGGCAAAAGGCATTCCTGCAAACACACAAGGCATTAATGATAATAAATAATAAGCTCCTGGCAATTACACCCAGTGATGTGTAAGGTCAGGATGACGATGGTGGTACTGGAGAGAAGGTGAGTGGCAGAGCCAGGAGTGAGTACCGTTTACTGCAAGATTAATCGCCTGTCAGAGCAGAGCTGTCACTCACTCTCACTGGGCCCAGGGTGTAGAATTGTGAGGCCTGTCAGTTTCCTTGGACAGGGAAGTGGGAGGTGTCTGATGGGGACAACCTGCCCAACCCTCCACTTGAGGCCCCGTGTCCCTAAGCTTGAGCTTGTGGAACAGCACATCTGCCCATGGGATAAGCAGAACCCTCCTTTCTGCCTTTGATGACACAGAGTGGGTCAGAAGCGCCTCCCCTGGAGGGCTCGCCAGGGTGGCCAGGGAGACAGAGGCATGAGCTGCTAAGGATGTGGCCCAGCCCACACACACCCCTAGATCTGTGTCAGGAGCCCTAAGTCCTGGCCCAGATTCCTCCACTTGCTCATCCTGAGACCTTAGAAACTCACATAATCTCACTGTGGTAGATTCTATTGCCAAGCATTGACTAATTTCTTTTACTAACAGTTAGAACCAGAAATCTCTTCCGTTCCCCATCGCAGGTCCTTCACCACTCCCACCCCACATGTATATCCGCAGTGGGAATTCTAAGGCACACACAAGCAGTCATATTTTTAGTATTTGAGCTTCCAAGGGTCAGTGAATGTGTACTCAGTTGCTCATTCGTGTCTGACTCTTTGCGACCTCAGGGACTGTAGCCCACCAGGCTATCCTGTCCAAGGGATTACTCACTTAAGAATACTGGGGTGGGTTGCCATTCCCTACTCCAAGGCACCTTCCTAACCCAGGGGTTGAACTTGCATTTCCTGTATCTGCTGCACTGGCCGGCAGATTCTTTACGACTGAGCCACCTGGGAAGCCTCCAAGGGTCCATATTTTGACCTAAAAATAAGTGTAGAAGAGTGCTTGCTGACTCAACTCTCAGTTCCCACTCTAGAGTGGAGGAGGTGACCACTCTCCCTGGGATGAGCAAGAGTGCTCTGACAAACAGCCACGAACATCCACCCACTTCCGGGCTGAGTAGAACCCCAGAGGGACTGGGGCAAACAGCCACGGCATCCACCCACTTCCGGGCTGAGTATTGGGGGATCTAAGAACAGATGATCTCTGGGCCTTACTTCCCGAGCAGGGTCTCCAAAGTGGAAGGCCCAAACTGGCCCTGCACCTTGACAAGTGTTGATTGCAGAGAAACCAGGCTGGTAACTAGGTGATTTCAGCAGAGCAGGAGAACCCCAGCTTCCTGCCTTTCCCTAGGCGTGTGGGGAGTAGCCACCTTTCCAGAACCCCAAGAAGGTCTCAGATGATAGTGGAGAGCTGGCTCTTGATCCTGGTGAGTGAGGGGATCCTACAATGTACTGCGACAGTGTGGACATGGCATCGGGCAGAAGATGGGAGATGTAGATGTCTGTGCGTTGGTGTCTGAGTGAGTGAGACATCAACAAAGAGCAGAGCAAGGCAGTTCAACAAATGTGCATGGGCAGAGGCTGACCAAAGTCTAAAAGCTGCCATCTCCCTCCACCCTAATGCCCAGGAAGAAAGAGAAACGGGAAATCCTAAATGGCTGAACTTAAGTCTGAACTGACAACTGACTCAGAATTTAGGATCACAGAAGAATTAAGTTGAGTTAAACATTATCAACTAACCAGGAAGGACCATGATAGAGAGCCGGATGGGCTTTCCAGTCCAGATCAAAGTGTGTTGGTGACTTTCTGAACATACCTGTGTTTGAGCTCCTCTGGCCAGGTGAGGATCAGAATCACCTGGGGCATTCTGAAGTACCATGCCTGGGCAACGTCTCAGGGAGTCTGATGAAGTGGATCTGGGTTACCGTGTCTCACCTGAGTGCAGTGGCCTGGCAAGGTCACTCCTGGCAAAGTCAGAAGCCACTTCTCGGTGTGATTGCGACATAGCAATGGCCACTCCTGAGGGACAGGTGAGGTCTTGACACGGCTGAAACTCACTTCTATTTCTGCTCAGAGGGATGGACAGAGATGCTTTCCCAACTGACCTGGCTGTTTCACAGACTTCAGTAGACTGAAACACCTTCATTGTGCTTGGGAAGCGATGGGAGTTCAGAATAAGGACTTCCTTTCAGCTCCAGCAGAAGAATTTAGCTTCTTTGGGTAGAGTGAGCTTCCTGTTAGTTGAGGCTGATTGTCTAATCTTGAGGTAAGGGGTTCAAGCAGGAGCAGAAGAAGTTGGACCCACGCCCCCTTGAAGCCTGAATTTCTAAGGCTCTATGACCAGAGGGTCAGTGGTAGGCTTGAGGGAATCTGGCAGTGGTCAACGGTGTCCAACAGTGTCATCCCTCCTTGCCTGGACTATAGTATTTGGAGCATCTGCTGGGACAGGCATGTCTACACCTGGGTGTAGTAGTTGCTTGCCTTGTCTTTTGCTTTTGATTTTTTGATAGAAGATTTTAAAATTATATGAAGTAGAACCTATCATCGGAGAAGGTGATGGCATCCCACTCCGGTACTCTTGCCTGGAAAATCCCATGGACTGTAGCCTACCAGGCTTTTCAGTCCATGGTGTCGTGAAGAGTCGTACACGACTGAGCGACCTCACTTTCACTTTTCATTTTCATGCATTGGAGAAGGAAATGGTAACCCACTCCAGTGTTCTTGCCTGGAGAATCCCAGGGATGGCAGAGCCTGGTGGGCTGCCGTCTATGGGGTCGCACAGAGTCGGACGCGACTGAAGCGACTTAGCTTAGCAGAACCTATCATATTTGCCTCAGGAGTTTGCTGTTGTGGGGGCAGTGGTAGTGATTGACCCTGTATTCTGAGAAACTCCCCAGAAGTACAGGGAGACAGAGCAGAACACAGGGCTTCTACCAGAGTTGACTCATGCATCTGCTCAAATGTTGTTTATTATCTTCCGCACATTTTCTCTTCATGATTCCTCCTTATTTTTTTTCCCCAAATTGGCCTGTTTGTCTTTTTCTAATTAGTTTGCATGAATTTTTGTATGTATGGAAATTAACCTTATTACAAATATTATTTTCTAGCTTTATCATTTGTATGTTGACTTGTATTTTGCCAAACAAATGCCTTATATTTTTATAGGGTTAGATATAACTCTCTTAACTTTTTTAATAAAACATAAAGAAGAATATTTTATTTATGTGTTTTAGGAAAAATAAATAAGATATTAGAAATAAATAAGAATGAGTTCTATGACAAACTAGAGGGGTGAGATGGGGGTGGGAGGTGGGAGGGAGGTTCAAAAGGCAGGGGACACATATACCTATGGCTGATTCAAGTTGATATATGGCAGAAACCAACATAATGTTGTAAAGAAATTATCCTCCAATTAAAAATAAATAAAAAATGAATTTCCATTCTTATTATTTAGAAAGGTGATATTAACACCTGGATTGTATGAATCATCTTCTGATTTTCTGGTAAAACTTCTTTGTTTTATTTGAACCTTTTAGCTGGTTGAAATTTATTTTTTGCCTCTGATTGTGGGATGTGAAGTTGCTCAGTTGTGTCCGACTCTCTGCAACCCCATAGACTGTAGCCTGCCAGACTCCTCAGTTCATGGGATTTTCCACGCAAGAATACTGAAGTAGGTTGCCATTTCCTTCTCCAGGGGATCTTCCCGACCCAGGGATCAAACCCGGGTCTCCCGCACTGCAGGCAGACTCTTTGCCATCTGAGCCACTGGGATAAAAGTCTTTTAAATTTTATTTCATTTGGACAACCAGTTTTTCCAGCATTATTGAGTAAATGCTTCCTTGATAACTCAGTTTGTAGAGAATCTGCCTGCAATTCAGGAGACCCTGCTTTAATTCCTGGGTGGGGAAGATCCACTGGAGAAGGGATAGGCTACCCACTCCAGTATTTTTGGGCTTCCCTTGTGACTCAGCTGGTAAAGAATCCTCCTGCAATGTGGGAGACCTGGATTCGACCCCTGGGTTGGGAAGATCCCCTGAAGAAGGGAAAGGCTACCCACTCCAGTATTTTGGCCTGGAGAACTCCATGGACTGTATAGTCTATGGGGTTGTGAAGAGTCAGACATGTCTGAGTGGCTTTCACATTGCTTAAATGGTCCATTTTTCACATTGAATAAAACACTGTCTTTGTCCGATATGAATTTCACACCAATGGGGATCAAATTCTGGCTTTTTAATTAATTTCCAAGAATCTATTTTCCTATTCATATGTCAAGATTATGTTGATTTTCATTATAATGGCTTTTGAGAAGATTATGAGAAGTCGTAAAGTAAGTCTCCACTCACCTTTTCCCCCTACATTTTTGGAGCAAGTTTTAGGCATATTCTTCTATTAATATGTGAATTCAAAAATAAGTTAGCCTTTTAAAATTCCAGTTGGAATTGCATAAAGTTTATAGATTAATTTTAAAAGTATATATATATATACACATACATATATAATATCATCTCATCCAAGAGCCTGGTACACTTTTCTAGGCGTTTGGCTTTGTTTTCCTCTTTTCATTACAACTTAATGTTTGAGTCATATGCATCCTGTGACTGTCCTGTTAAATTTATTCTTTAATGTTTTTCATTTTTGTTGTAAATGGAATGATTTTTCCTAATTCCATTTGAAGTACTTAATACTAAGTAAAATTGCTATTGACTTTTACATATTTAGCTTATATATAGTCAACTTACAATTGTTTCATTACTTGTAGTGGGGTTTTTTCTTCTTACCTGTTGAAATATTGTGGGTTGTCTAGGTATACAACAGCAAAAAGATAAATTTGCTTGTATATTTTGATGTTTGTGGCCATCATTTCCACTTTGTGCTTTGCATCGTCTAGAACTGCCCTATCCAGTATCGTAGCCATTGACCACATCTGGTTATTAGAATTTAAATTAAGCAAAAGTAAAATTCAGTCCCTCTGTCACACTAGCCACATTTCAGTTGCTCAGTAGTCACATATGACTAGGGGTTATCATACTGGATAGCACAGAATAGAGAATATTTCCACCAGTGCAGAAATTTCTATTAGATAGCACAATGCTAGAGCATTCAAGAAAATTGTATGATAATAATAGTTGTAGTGGTGACTTCTGGATAATCCTTGATTTTAATTGAAATGGCTCATTATTTTTCTTCTTAAAGTCATTCAATAGTCAAGGAAATATAACTTAGATTAATCATGAGATTTTATATTAAAAAAAAAAGACCTATTATCAACTAATATTGGTAGGCATGGGGAAAAAGGATGGTCTCAAAGTTGCTGGTGAAAATGTAGTGTTATAACCCTTTGGGCAAGCAGTCTGGTAACATTTAGGAATATACATGTTATTCCTGTGATTATCCTTCAGTAAAGTGACCCCTTAGAAATGAGATGACTAACATATAAGGACAGACTCGTGTACAAGGGTGTTTACTACAGTGTTGTTTGCATGGGTCAGAAATTGAAAACAGAGCAAATTTTGCAACCAGAATGGCTAAAGAAGGTGAGGTATGGCTCTACCATGGCATAGCATGCCGCCATTGACAAGGAGGAATTGGAGCTGTATTCAGTGACTTTGAGGAACTGCTGAGGAGGAAAAATAAAATGCAGAAAAGTGTGTAAGATACATCATTTTTGTAAGTCAAACAATGAAAAATACTCCAAAGAGTAGCTGCATATGAATGACATAAACATGTAAATAAGATTATATAGAGTCCTTTGTATAGGTGTGTATAGGATATATGAATATGGGGAAACTTACAGGTTGTTAACATGGGTTATCCGGCAGAGCAGATATGGGATGTGGTTTTGTAAGAGAATGAGTGCAGGGAGGGCATGGTAATATTATTTATGCAAAAAATATATGCATATATGTGCATGAATTAAAGAATCTATAAATGAAGAGATGGTTCCATTGATTAATAATGCTCATTTCAAGGTTGTGTGACTTCAGATGACTCCTACCTTTTTTTGTGATTTTAATATATTGTTGAATTCTATGCAGAGAGCGAGTAAGCCAAGTTAGAAACAGCAGAACTCTTTTATTACAGAACCCTTCACCCAAATGCTTAGCACAATGCCTGGCAATCACTACGTGCAGAGAAAACAAAAAAACTAAAAACCCCAAAGGTTGTAAACATTTTAGTTTTGACACTATTCTTTGAAATTGGTCTACATCCCAAAGTTAGACACTTACTTTATTTCCTGATATTAAAAATTATATATATCATATTATTTAATTCAGTTAACTTCAGTAGAGATTTAAAAAAATTAAGCCCATCATTTTCCTTCTCAGATGAAAAAAAATCTCATTTAATGTATGATTTTAAAATACATTAATTTTTGAAAATTAAATAGGATTTTAAATTAGTTTTGAATTGCATTCTCTTTTCTGAGAAGTTCTTGTAAAATTCCGTACTCCTTTCTTCAAAACATGCCCAACATCCCCAGCAAAATAAATGCACACATATGTGCACAGACACACAGTCCAGACTGGAAATTATTAGCCAAACTTGTGGAGTAAAAGCAATTTCCCCTCATTATTTTCTTTTTCTTAACTTTTTCTGGCATTATCAGTCGTTTATCTTTCCAGATAAACTTTAAAAACATTTTGTCAAGTTTCATATTTCTTCGCCTGCAAAACTTGCTAGTATTTTGTTTAGGACTGTATAAATCCAATATATTAATTTGGAAAGAATTAGCATTTTTGCAATGTTCTATCTTCTTATCCAGAAATTTGCATTTTTCCCTAAAAAAAATATCTTGCAAGCTTTCTTTATATATTTAAGACTCTTTAAAATTCAGAGTTTTTTTTTTGACAGAAAAGTAAGATGTATTGGTGGGCCTGAGTAAGGAGGAGACAATGCTGAAGCTCTCATGAATACAGGGCCTGCCATTTGTCTAGGGAGCCACCCTTAGGGGTGTATCTGACCCCATAGCCCTTGAGATGAGCTGCCTATCTGCCACCATGTTTTCAAATTCATCCGCATTAAACTTAGTAAATCCCCACTTCTCTTGGAGATGTAGATCTTCTGGAGGCCAGGAAACTTGAACTTGGCCTTCCCTGGGGCCTCAGTCACATGCTCCTTGTTCTGCAGCTTGCTATGGATGGACATTATGACTCAGCCAAAGTGGATCCTGGCCCCTGTGCCCTGAGGCTTTCTAAAGGTGCTGCCTATACCTGTCTGGAGCCTGGACTGGGGACCGCATGCTGGTCGTGAGTATCTGCTGGAAAGGGCTATCTCCAAGTCCCTTAGCACAGCCGGTATAAGCAACAGGCTGCATACACTACTGAGGAGCCATTGCATGTTGCAGCACGTTGGGCCTCCACGGGGAAATGAACATGGTTGGCTTAATTGGCTGCAAAGAAAATTCATGTTTATTGAGTGTACATACGGCAAAATTCACCCTTTATAGATGAACCATTCTTCAGCTTTTACAAATATATGCATTTATGTAACCATCAAGATAAAGAATATTTGAAAGTGAAATTTACTCAGTCATGTCCTACTCTTTGCGACCCCATGTGGGCAGCTGTTCCCTTCTCCAGGGAATCTTCCCAACACAGGGATCAAATCCCAATCTCCTGCATTGTGGGTGGATTCTTTACCAGTTAAGCTACCAGGGAAGGCCAAGGATACTGGTGTGGGTAGCCATCCCTTCTCCAGAGGATCTTTCTGACCCAAAAATTGAACGGGGTTCTCCTGCATTGCAGGTAGATTCTTTACCAGCTGAGCTACAGAGAAGCCCAAAGAATATTTGCATCACTGCATAAGATACACCCTTTCCCCTTCTAGTCAACTCATATCCTCACTCTTATCCCAAACTTTTTGCTTTTCTCCTAGAATGTCATATAAATGGAACCCTAGAGTACGTTTGCTAATGACCCCTTGATTATCCCTGTAGTTTTGGTGATGCTAACCCCATCCCCCTGGCTTACAAGTAGGGGTTCAAGAATGACCCCTCGACACCAGCTGGGCCAGTGAGACTCAAGCCCAGGACTTCTGTTGCAACTAGTACAGAGATCTGTTTCCACAGGGTCACTGAACACTTGGAAAATAAGCTTAGAACTGCTGAAGGTCATCTTACAAGGATGTGGGAAGAGGCTGCTCATGAACAAAGCCAATAGTCAGAGAAAGAAGGTTTTTACATCCAACCAGGCCTGAGGATGCACCCCTGAATTTTTCAGTTACCTGAGCAAATACAATAGCTTGCCAGCTTTTGTTTGTCTGTCTTTCTGTGCCAGTCAGGATAAGCTTTCTATCATAGAAAGAGGCTTAATGAGGTTCCACATGCAAATATTTTTTGAGGCCCACTATGCACCAAGGCATAGAACAGTCTCAAACCAGGTACACCAGAAACAGGGCTCTGATGAGGCACAAACACAGATAAATTAAGAAGTTTTAACATATATAAATACATTTAGCCTGAATATTTTGAATGTGTCTATACAGTTTCAGCTCACCAGATTATTTCCTAGACCCAGCTTCTTCATCTAACCCATCACTTCTTTTCTCAATGGACACTGACTTTGATTTTCTCTAAGGAGCAGAAAAGGAAAGTGGAGAGGACATTGCTGTTTTGAGTAAATCCCTAGGACCAGGTCACAATTCACCTAAGTTGACCGCTTAGTCTACCTTTAACAAATCAGCTTCTATAACATTTTGGTGGTGTAGTATCTCTTCATATATATATATGGGTAATGAAGAAGCAAACTTGTGTTTATTTGCAAATGATACAATTTTATAGATAAGGTTTAAGAAATCTACTAGAGATAATAGCCAAATATGGAAGGTCTAAGATACAAGATAAACATACATATGCAAATATCCACTGTACTGTTTATATTAGTCACAAATAATTGGGAAGTTGAAAATTTAAAATACCACCTATAGTTGTATTGGTGAGGTGAAGTCGCTCAGTTGTGTCCGACTCTTTGCGACCCCATAGACTGTGGCCTACCAGGCTCCTCCATCCATGGGATTTTCCAGGCAAGAGTACTGGAGTGGATTGCCATTTCCTTCTCCAGAGGATCTTCCCAACCCAGGGATTGAACCCGGGTCTCCCACATTGTAGGCAGACGCTTTAATGTCAAATGTTCATACAGATAAATTTATCAAGATGTGTGCAAGACCAATAAACAGAAAACTAATCAAACATTGCTTAGAAAAATTAAAGAAGACCTAACAAAAAAGAGAGATATACCATCTTCATGGACTCATTATTGCTGAGATGTCAGCTCTTCCTAACCTGAGTCACAGATGCAATGCAATCTCAGTTACACTCTTAGTTTTTTAATTAATTGAGACAGACAAGGTAATTCTAAGGTAGTTTTTTTTTTTTTTAAGCAAAGGGAATAGAATAGCCAAAACAATTGTATGAAGAACAAGTGTGGAAGTCTCCCAACATCTGATTTCAAGGCTTAATATAAGGCATCAGTAATCATCACATTAGGCATAATCAGCGTAACTGGCATTGGAATTCCCACATAGACTAATGAAACAGAATAAAGTATCCAGTTGTAGGCCCATCCTTACACAGTCAATTGACTCTTGACAAAGGAACCAAGATGATTTATGGGAAAAGGATAGTCTCCCAACAAATAGTGATGAAACCAATGAATATCCATATGGAAAAATCACTACCCTTAACTTGAAATGGATTGGGTTATATTCATGATAAACATATACAAGTTTATTATTAACTCAATAATAATAACCAAATAAAAATCAAGAATATAAACATCCAGGGAAATTTTCAAGAAGACAGCTGAAGAAGAAATCAAATGTCTAATTCCTTGTAAATTGGATTAGGGTTCTATGTAATCTGAATCAGGGTGTGGAAAGAACTATTTTTTTTAGGAGAGGAGTAAAAAAATAAAATGTTTCTAAAGTATTCTTGGAAGAAATCAGATGGACAAGCAACAGTTAAAAAATTAAAACTAAAGACTAATTAGAGGAGAGGGAACTAGTTTTGCCAAATAAAATATAATGCAAAAATACTTATTAATAAATTGACATGATGCTTTCTTGAAAATAAATATACAAATACAGAAAGTACACTAGAGAGATTCAAATCAGTTTTGTTAGAAGTTCTTAATATTTGAGGACTATTCCACAAGTGATACTGGGGTAAATGGAAACCTACACAAGGGAAATACACTCAGTTTATCCTTACATCATAACCCAAATAGGTAAAAGGGTTGAAAAGTTAAAGATTAAATAAAAATAAAACTAGAGGAAAGCCTCAGTACATACTGAAATAATCTCTTGTCTGAGAGGTGGCTTAACACTATGAAAGAAATCATAGTAGGTCAATGGTTTGGCTATGTTGAGATTTACATATTTTATTTCAAAGTGAGGTCACAAAGCAAACTTGCAACTGGGAAATATTTTCTACAAATATAACAATATTTTTTACTCTATATACAAAAAGAATTCATATACATATATTTAATTTTAATTTATATTATTGAAGTATAGTTCATTTACAATATTGTGTTAATTTCTGCTCTACAGCAATGTGATTCATATATATATATAGGAGAAGGAAATGGCAACCCACTCCAGTATTCTTGCCTAGAGAATTCCATGGACAGGGGAGCCTGGTGGGCTGATGTCCATGGGATCACACAGAGTCAGACATGACTGAAGTGACTTAGCACATATACATATGTGTGTGTATATACATATATTTATATATATATAGGGCTTCCCTGGTGGCTCAGAGGTTAAAGCATCTGCCTCTAATGTGGGAGATCTGGGTTCGATCCCTAGGTTGGGAAGATCCCCTGGAGAAGGAAATGGCAACCCACTCCAGTGTTCTTGTCTGGAGAATCCCATGGACAGAGGAGCCTGACGGGCTACAGTCCATGGGGTCCCAAAGAGCTGGACATGACTGAACAGCTAACACACCCACACACACAACATACAGTACGTATACACACTCTTTTTCATATTATTTTTCATTATTGTTTATCACAGGATATTAAATATAGTTCTCTGTGCTATACAGCAACACCTTGTCGTTTATTCATTCTATATATAATAATTTGTATCATCTAATCCCAAGCTACCAATTCACATATAAACTTAAAAAATTAAGATACCCCAAAGAAAAAAAATGCATATACAAGAATAAAGGTAAATGACAAGTGAGTATAGAAAGTATCAATCTCATGAGTATATTTTAACACTAATAATTAAAACAATAAATATGATACCATCTTAAGCCATCAAGTTTATAGATTTTCCAGAACTGTGATTCCGACGCCAGCAGGGGCACAAGCCAGAACATGGAGCTGGAAGAAGCGTGAATTGTTACATCTATTAAGAATGCAGTTTAGCAATATTCGTAACATTTTTTAGAATGTTCATATTTTTAATTTAGTAAATTTACTTTTAAAAATAAAATTCTTAATTTTAAAATGTACTAAATTGCCTCATAAAATAATGTAAAATATGGACAGAAGTTCCTACATTATTCATGATATCAGAGAGAGAGAGACAGAGAAAGAAAGTCAGAGAGAACTGAATTCCAACAATATAGAGGGAACAGTGGGTTTCCCTGAAGGCTCAGACAGTAAAGAATCCTCCTGTCAGTGCAGAAGACCTGGGTTTGATCCCTGGGTCAGGAGATCTCCTGGCAAAGGGAAAGACTAGCCACCCCCGTATTTTTGCCTGGAAAATCCCATGGACAGAGGAGCCTGGTGGGGTACAGTCGGTGGGGTTGCAAAGAGTCAGACACAGCTGAGCGACTAAAACACACCCCCCCCCCAGAGGGAGCAGTTGATCAATACCTTCACGTTCACACTCTGGCATATTATGCAGACATTCCAGCTGTTTACAAGGTGGGTTGAAATATATGGGAAATTGTGTGACATAATGATACACAAATTGAGAAAAATATTTATAACACATGGTTAATATGCATAATATGCAAAAAGTATTTGCAAAAAAAATAAAAAGTGATCCAATTAAAAACATGCCAAAGGCTATCAATAGATAATTCACAGAGAAGAAAACCCCAGTAGTCATCAAACTGAAAAAACGTATTCAAACTCAGGAAACTGGGAAGTAAAAATTAAAGAAAAAATGAAATACTGTGTATTACCCACCAGGCCGACAACAATGTACAAGTGATAACATTAAGTGCTGGCAAAGCGGCAAAGCTCTAGACATCCCATGTATTGCTGGTAGGAATGTGTCTTGCTTCAGCCTTTTGGGAAAGTAATCTTAGAAAGCTATTAAAATTAAAATATGCATATCCTTTGACCCAGCAATTCCATTTTATAACTCCATCTTACAGAAATAAAAGCATTATTTTTAAAGAAGAGGGGAGAATACATCTTCTGAATGTCCATTAACAGAGGAATGATTGGATATACATTGTGTGTGTCAGAACTATGGAATATGATGCAGTTATGAGAGACAGATCGGTTTCACCAAAGGGACACCATGATAATTCACTGAGAATAAAGTAAGTCACAGAAAACGAAAAATGCATGATATGTGTAGGAGAGTAAAAACCTATTTTTAGTAAATCTTTGTTTTCTTTCTAACTTTTTTTTTCTTGTCTTTTCTTAAATAGATTCCTTCCTTCCTTTCTCTCCTCCTTCTTCCTGACTTGCTCTTCCCTACCTGTCCTCTTTCCAAGCTTTCTTTTTTCCTCCCTTCCTCTCTCTCTGTCTTTCTTTCTTGCATGTTTTCTCCTTTATCTCTCCATTACATCTGTCCATCTGTTCATTGTGTCTTACGGACAAAAATGCAGTAATATAAGAAATAGCACACGCTGTTAGCATCAGTTATTTTCTGAGGATGGAGTGGCAGGAAGGAGATAGGTTGTTAATTGGGTTTTTGAGTATGTTTTTCATCACTGGTTACAGGGAACACAGAACAATTTTACAATTTGGGGAAAAAAAGATCTAAGAAAAAAGATTTTATGTCATGATAATGCTCTGATCTCTATTTTTGTTTTGTTTTCTTTTGGTTTGAGATACAGGTGAAAGAGATAAAAAATAAAAGCTCCAATATGTTCAAAGCTTACTCTGATGAACAGAGAGAGGTGTGTTGATGAGTTTTGCTTCTTCGTATTATAATGTGCTTTCTAAACCTAAATAAAAAGCATTTTAAAAATATATATTAATGAAGTCAGTTTGCTCATCCTCTTTCATTCAAGGGAGATGTGGATTGTGCTTTTTCCAAGGCGTCTCTAGGGATGAACCACCACACTAGGTTCCCCAAGCAGTTAGGAGAGGGCATTGCTGCCCCTGGTTTCTGGGACATGAGGAAGACCTAAAGGGGGGCAGTGGAGCCCAGGCTGAGCCCTGCTCACCAGGGCATATCAGCATCCTCATATTTTGAGGTCCTGTGTGCCATCTTCAGTCCTCCTGTCAGCCCATGAGACAGCCCTGCAGGATATGGTCATAGAAAGAAGAGGGAGCTCATTCCAGACGCAGGAAAGCAGTGAGTCAGGATGGTGGGGAGGTTAAGGGAAGAGCCGCATGGAGGAACCATTGGCCCTGAGTGTGATCTGAGCCAGAGCCTGTCCTGTGGGGGCTGAGTGGGGCCAGAAGCTTCTGGAGCGATCCCACTTTGGGGACGATCCATGCTGGGCATGGATGAGTAACTCTTCCAACCCTGGCAATAAAGTGGGGGAAGGAGACAGTAGATAAGCAACGGGCAAAATTAAAACCAGTAATGAGCCATATGAATATTGCGGTGTGATGATGCTGGAGACACATTTATTTGGGAGCACTGCATGTTCTGGGAGAACATAATGGCAATGTGGTTGGTGTCCTCATTTTCCTCCACCGAGTTTCCGCTTATTGGCCCTGGAGGCTGGCAGCACCCGCACCTGTGCCCAGATGCTTTTAAAACCTTGGCAGGGAGAGGCAGGCCCATAACGGAGGGAGGCCAGAGCTCCAGTGCCTTTTCAGTGGGGAGGGCCATGAGGGCTGGGGAGGTGGCCCCCGCCACCACCCTTGCCCACCTGGGTGAGCAGCAGAGGCTAAGTCCACCAGAAGGCTTACTGTGACAACAGTGTTATCGCACATCCTTCAAGGGGATGCTTGTTCTGAAACTACACCCCAGGGGAGATCCTGCATGTGTGGGGTGTCGCATGAGTCTGTGCTGAAGGGCGGGAGGTGGTTTGAATCTGCAGCACCCTTCCAGGGAGCTGCTCTCCCTTTGGGTCAGGGCTTCCACCCAGAATCGCTTCCTCCTTGGGCCACTGGCAATGCCTTTCAAGGACTAGAGTCCTGAGGCTGAGAGGGTGCAAGAGGCTGAGCTGTAAGGGGGAGGACAGCAAGGCTTAGCCGAAGGGGCTTGGTCAGGGTGAATCTAGAGGCTCTGACTGTCAGAAGCCAGTTTTACTGGAGGGTGTCCTCAGGGCCCACCCACCCTATGCAGGTGCTGGGGAGTCAGGTCAGTGGACACGTGGCGGGTACCAGAGGTCCCCAAACCTCCCACACTGTGTTACTAAGAAGGAGGTGGGGCCAAAGCACCCCTGCCGAGTACTTGGAGTGGGCAGAAGGGTTTATTAAAGCCAAGATGACTGCATCCTTGAATCGGCTTCTCCCTCCACCAGGTGGGCCAAGAACCTTGCTTGAGGTCGGGGGCTCTAGGGCTTTTTGTGGCTTTCCTCCTGTGGGTAGTTTCATGCTTTTCTACTGCTTCTGAAGTTACAGCTAGAAAATACTTTTCAGCAAGATCACTCCAAAACTGGGTCATGGGTCTAAGCCTGATCAATTTGTAGAAATACTATGTGTGTGTTAGTTGCTCAGTCTGGTCCGACTCTTTGTGACCCCATGGACTGTCACCAGCCAGGCTCCTCTGTCTGTGGAATTCTCCAGGCAAGAGTACTGGAGTGGGTAGCCATTCCTTTCTCCAGGGGAATCTTTCTGACCCAGGGATTGAACCCGGGTTTTGTGCACTGTAGGCAGATTCTTTACTGTCTGAGCCACCAGGGAAGCCCAGATATACTATATAGCTGCTCATGTTTCTTTAAGGTATGCTTATTTGTGAATTAAAATATACATGCTTATTGTTGGGCTTCCTTGTCCTTTACTATCTCATGAAGTTTGCTCAAACTCATATCCATGGAGTCAGTGATACCATCCCACCATCTCATCCTGTTGCCCCCTTCTCCTCTTGCCCTCAGTCTTTCCCAGCATCAGGGTCTTTCTTTCCCAATAAGTCATCTCTTTGCATCAGGTTGTCAAAGTACTGGAGCTTCAACTTCAGCATCAGTCTTTCCAGAGAATATTCAGGGTTGATTTCTTATAGGATTGACTGGTTTGATTTCCTTGCTGTCCAAGGGACTCTCAAGAGTCTTCTCCAACACCACAGTTTGAAAGCATCAATTCTTCAGCACTCAGCCTTCTTTATGGTCCAACTCTCACACCCATACATGACTAACTACCAGAGAAAGAATAGCTTTGACTATCCAGACCTTTGCCAGCAAAGTGATGTCTCTGCTTTTTAATACGCTGTGTAGGTTTGTTATGGCTTTTCTTCCAAGAGCAAGTGTCTTAATTTCATGGCTGCAGTCACCATCTACAGTGATTTTGGAGCCCAAGAAAATAAAATCTGTCACTGTTTCCAGTTTTTCCCCATTTATTTGCCATGAAGTGACGGGACTGGATACCATGATCTTCATTGTTTTGAATGCTGAGTTTTGAGCCTGCCTTTTCACTCTGGTCTTTCACCTTCATCAAGAGGCTCTTTAGTTCCTCTTTGCTTTCTGTTATTAGGGTGGTTATCATCTGCATATCTGCATACACATGCTTGGTGAAAGAGAAATAATTTATACAGTGAAATGTATTTGTAACTGACCCATATACTCATAAAAGTTCTTCTCCACGTGTACATGAAGATGCGCTGTACTCTAAGTAGTTTTCAGGGACAGCTTTGCTTCAGCATGATTCTGAGTGCTGAGCCCAGACCTCTATGTGTGATATAATTCTGTTGTAGCTAGGAAACTCTGAAACTCCTCTAAGCCATTGTTTTCACGGTAAAAATTGGAAAAGCTAAGCCCAGAGAGGAGAAGGTGTTTGTGTAAAATCAGGGGGCATCACCCAGAGTGAATTCTGTGGATGCACCTTCCAGCTATCTGGCACCGTCTTCTATCCCTAACTGCTTCCCCAACTCTCCGTGCAATTCTGCCCAGCTGAGGATCACATCAGTGCCTCCCTTCATGGTCCTGATTCACAAAGTCCAGAGCTGAGCAGCTTCTCAGTAAACAGTTCATTCCTCTGCCCCAGCCACATGTCTTAGGCCTTTCAGATGCTGCATTCCAGGAGCTAACTTCTGGTAGAGAGTGTTTGCGAGTGTGTGTGTGTGCGCGCACGCGCGTGTTTGCACACATGCTTGCCAGTGATCTAGATGCTCTGGCACAGGCCCATCCTTCACAGGGCCAGGGGCACAAGCTGGTCTGTGGATGCCCCTAGTACAGTGGCCCACAGAAGAGCACTCCACACACACCGCAGGCAACATCCTGTGGTCTGGGCCTTGGGAGAGAATATCTGGCCTGTTGGCTGGAAGCTGAGCTGATAATTGACATCAAGAGGGAATTGGCTCTTTTAAGACAAATGGTTCCAGATGCCAGGATCACTGGGTCCATGTTCCTACCCAGATGGGTCTGGGTGGGAGCCAGGAGAGGAACAGCAGTTGATAAAGTCAGAAAGGTAGTTAATCATCAAGTAGCTGGCTGGGGCAGATTCCTGCAAGGTCAGACTTACCCAGGATGCCCTGACAGAGAAAGAGTGTGCCAGGACCTCGGAGAACCAGGGGTCTCCACCGTCTCCTGCGACAGTCAGTCCAAGCTTGGGGTGCTATGATGTTTGTTTGTTGCTGTCAGCAGGAACCAGCTCCCAGATAGGGCCCAGCCACGTGGGGTTTGCAAAGCCTCTGACAGAATCAGGTTTTCTATGGAGATTACAATTGACAACCTGTTTCCTGGTTGCTGGGAAGCCTTCATGGACAGGGACTGTTGACATGTCAGTTTCCGGACCCAGCTGGAACCAGGCGAGGTAAATGAAAAGCAGGGAAACTCAGTGGAATCGAACCTTAGGGAATCTCAAAGGGGCCTTCTGCTTGGTGTGTGATTTGGGGCATTCAAATATTTGAAGCGTGAGAGCAGATGATTTCACTTTTGAAGGGGTGGTGTGCTCTTCCCACACCACCGTGTTAAGAGGGCAATAAGCTGATGCTGTTGTCTCTAGGCTGGTCACCGTTGATTACGTGTGCTCCAAAGGGAGCCTTCTCAAAATACTCTGGAGTTATGAGACATCCAGGTGGCCTTGGTCTCTCAGGGCCTGGATGACCGCAGTAGCCTCCCCAAAGACTTCTCTGTTTCACTCTTGCCCACACAGTAAATATGGAAATCAGATCATATCAGGACCCCTGCTTAAACCAATCTGATGCCTTTCCATTGAAATTAGAATAAAATGTAAATTCTTCAAGTCCTACAAGGCTTGGGTGAAGTGGCCCTGCCTATTTTCTTGCTTCATCTATTGCCCTCTGCCACCACACTGGACTCCTTCTTCGTCTTCAGAATTGGTGCGCCCCAGGACATTTGCGCCTGCTCCTCTCTGTGCCTGAAATGTTCTTACATGAGGTTCACCTTCTGCAGGGAGCCGTTTCAGTTCAAATCTCACCTCTTAAAACATATTAGTTAAAGTAGCCCCATCCTAGTTGTTTGGTTTCCCGTTGCATTGCTTTATTTTTCTGAAAGCATTGGTCCCCTTCTGACATGACCATGATGGTGCTTTAACTTGTTTACTATCTGACTTCTCCACCTAGAACATAGGCTCCCCAAGAGCAAGCCTTTGTTTGGTTCACTGCCATATCCCCTGTATCTAGAATGGTTCTTAGCCAATGGGAGCTCTCCAGAAAAATTTGATGGGAAGATGGATGAATGGACAAGCAGATGGACGAATAGATGAGTGGATCAGTAGACGGATGGGAGAGTAAGCGGGTAGATACATGGTGGACTGGTAGATGGATGAGCTGGTGCATAGATGTATGGATGGTTAGTAGAGTGGACCTTTGTGATCCAGGAAGAGTTCAGAGTTTCCAGATAAACATCATTGCAACAGGGTTCCTTGAGAGGGTTGAATAAATTGGCAAAAGATCAAGCCAAGGTCATTCTCTCATTCATGCTTTTCTAGTTTAGAAAATACTTGTTTCTTCAAATGTTATGTACACAAAGGTCTAGCTGTTGGGAACTTATGACATATTTTCCTGGGGATATTTTTTTCTTTCCTTTTATTCAAGCAGCAAGGAACTAGTTATAAATTCTGGATGAGCAAACTTTGATAATGAACTTTCTCTTCCCAATGTAACAGTACAATGGTGACTGCCAAATTTTTCACCAGATCATCGCCTGTTCCTGAGCAGAACACTAACTTGAAGAAAATATTTCATTGTATAACCAAAATGGACTCTCCTGGGAATGAACTCTTCATTTGAAATGGTGTATTTCATGATGAGATGCCACTGAGGGCTAAATAAGGGCTAAATGTTCTTGTAAATTATTTACTTTAGCAATTTTCAGGCAAGATGCAGAGCTACAAATAACAATACTAATTATTATGGGGAATTATTTCCTTTTTGGTAACATTTATTATTTGTTGATAATAAACATAATAAAAAGCTCTTTCAGGAACATTTAGAAGTGTATAAAGGAGACTACCATACTTACGCGCTAACCCTACCATTTACGCTGAGATGAATATTTCAGCTGAGTTTTTCTTTCTGTCAATTTCTGTCTACACACACATCAACATATAGGCATATTTTACATGGTTTTAATTATCCTCTACATACAATTTATATTACCTTTTTCACTTACATGATACTTCATATATTTCCGCAGTTCATTTAAAAACTCTTGGTAAAAAAAAAAAAATAAAAACTCTTGGTAAACATTATTCAATTCTCCATTGTATTTAATCGTATAGGACAGCCTTGTTTAGCAGACATACAATATGAGCTGCATTATAATAAGAAAATAAAAATTTTCAGGAAGCACAATAAACAAGTAAGAAAAAAATAGGTAAAATTAATTTTAATCATGCATTTTATTTACTCTCATATTTATAAAATTTTGTCATTTCAACATCTGGTCAATATAAAAATTATTGAGATATTTTACATTTTTTGTACTAAGTCTTTGAAATCTATGTGTATTTTACATCTCAGTTTAGATCAGCCACATTCGAAGTGTTTAGCAACCATATATCTTATAATATATAAGCAACCATATAACCATAATGAACATGGTTACCATGTTCATTAGCCCAGGACTAGTCTATTGAAAATCTGTATTATGATGGTTTGTAAGCAGTGGAAAAGATTTTATGTTAATTCCCATATTCTAACTTAAAAGGCCATCTTCCAAGCGAAAAAAGCAGCCTGAAATTAGAGTTCCAGTGATCTTCTATCAGGTCTCAAGGTGATTAATTCAGTTTGATAGCTACAAGATACAGCCTCAATTCCTCAAAATGCTAAATGAAGTGGAAAGATGTTGAAAACAATGTTTTTCACATTACACATTTGATACCATTTTGCCTCTTTTCAAAGATGATTTCTTAGGCGCTAATGAAAGCTGATGTCTCTTAGTATATTAAGATCATATTCAATACAAGGCAAATGAATTGAATTAGTTCAGATGGTATTGATTATTATCAATTCGACTTCAGCTCTGGATCCATCTACTCTCTTCAGCGGAATCCTTGGTTCTCTGGGGAAGCTCACTGATGTCATAGCCCCCTCCTGCTTCCTGTCCTCATATTGGAATGAAATGCTCATCCCCGGGCACAGTGATGGTACTATACTGCGGCAGGCTCAATTTTAAAATTTATTCTTGAGCTGAAGGATTTGAGATGAATTTAGTGGGTGTAACTGGTCCTCAAGGGATGTTTCAAGGCAGAAACATTTTGACTGGGTGTACGAACAAGACCTCATGAAGGAGGGGAGGGGAAGAAGAAAGACTGTTTCCATCCTGAGGGACCTTCTTGCTTAGTTATGAGGTCCAGCCTAGTAGGTTGCAGAGGCAGGAGAGATAACCCAGAGCCCATCTGAGCTAATGGAGACCTACCTGTTGGCTTATGTCAACAAAGGTCCACCCAAAAGCTCTTACCTGCTCCCTCCCACATGTCATGTTTGCATCCTGGGGCACAACAATGAATCAGATGGTGTGTCTGTCTTGAAGGTGATTCACCGACGGAGATGGGCAAGCAAACCCTAAACTACAACTTACCTCTTGTGGTAAAGAGATGTGCCTGGAATGCTGTATGTGGCACATTCACTTGGTTGCTCAGCCCTCAGGTGAGCCCTCAGGTTGCCCTCAGGTGTGTCTTCCTGGAGAACAGGACTGACCTGCCATGTGACCTCAGGCAGGCTCCTCCTCATGCATCTCTGTGAAATCAGTGTAATAAAAGTAACTGGCTCCCTGGGGTGATAGGGGAGAAAAGTGAGATAATTCCTGTTAAATATCTCACATGGTTTATCACCCAAAGCAATTATTTGCTGAGTATTGGCTGCCGTTACTATTACTGCAGTTGTTGTTTTATTGGAAGTCAGGGAACACACGATAGAGCATAGACTGTGAGTGATGGGGAGACATTTAAAGCAGGGCAGGGATGTGCACAGGCCTGCGGCTTTAGACAATTGCTCTGGTGTAGGGGCTGCAGCACTGCCTCGCAGGAGGGTCACTGGGCTGCCATCCAAGTGGAAGTGGCATCTAGGGGACTTGGCTTAGAGCTGTAGTTTCATAACAAGGGTATTGCTTTTATTAGATTCTTGGTTATGATGAATAAAATAACACCATTGAAAAGAGATGCATTTATTCTCATGAAATATTTTCTTTTTATGTGTCCTTTCTTTATCCTTGTCATCGCTGTCATCACAGGGCGTGTCTTGGAAAGATAAGGGCATGGGGGAGATGGGTGCTCCCACCGTTCTGCCCACTGGGTGCGAGATGGAAGAGTGTGTGGGCATGGGAAGGGAGCTGGGAATGAACTCCAAGTGACAATACAAAGTAGCCTCAACACCCACCCCCACAGAGGTCTGGGCAGCTCTGCCCAAATAGTGGCTCCATATTTATACAGCCTCCGCCTTCTCCTTTATCTCAGCCATCAAAAGTTTAAAGAGATTTAAAAACCACTGGGGTGTTATGCAGAAAATACAGCCTCTGGTTGCTGATGGAATTCATGCCCAGGTTCTGCCAAGGCAGGGCCGGAGCCCACCCCTCCAGGGTGTCTGGGCTGTCACTCTCCCCATTCGTCTTCTTGATTGTAAAAATTAAACACATGCACAGGAGGGCTTGGGAGGCAGAGTTATGGGGGATATAAAGTGCCCGACAGCATATAAACTTGGCTGTCCCGCAGTGGAACACCCAGTCACGTGGTGCCGAGAGGGGATCCTGGAGAGGAGGGACCAACAGGCAAATTGCCAAGGGAAGAGGGGGCAGGGAGTCCGCTGGCTGGGCAGGGGCTTCTGTAGGCCCCAGGGTCTCCAGGAGCTGGGCTGCTCCTCGCTGGGTGTCGCCCTGGCTGGAGAAGGTAGAGGAGGAAGCAGAAGCCACATTTTCAGGAAAAGGTGCCAAAGCAGCTTGGGGGTGACAAGGGTGAGGCAGGAGTTCCGGTGAAAGACAGATGTGGGGGATACCAGGGGTCCCCCTCACGTGGATGTTGGGGAGCAGTCATTATGAGATTTGCTAAGCACGGCACCTGTAGGCTTCAGAGGAGATGCGGGGAAATTGCCAGCCTGATGGGGAAATCTCGAGCTGTAGACACAGGCCGAACCAGAGGCAAAAACTACATCTATGAAGCAGGAAATCCAAGCTCCTGGGGCTCGTGCCCACAGGGCACCGAGGGTTCCCCTTGGCTTCAGGGCTCCCCAGAAGGCCATGGCCACCTGATCTGGTGGCCTCGTCTGGGGGCTTGAAGCATTGTCTGCTACGGGTGCTGCCCCCGTGTCCAGGGAAACTCACCAGTGATTCCCCTGCCAGGACATCTGGGGAGCAGAGTCATAGATGCCTCAGTGTGTCTCGGAGAACTTACAGCCTGGCCCAATGCTGGCGGGGACCTCTTGGTCAGTGTGTGTGTGTGTGTGTGAGAGAGAGAGAGAGAGAGAGAGAGAGAGAGAGAGAGAGAGAGAGAGCGAGAGAGAGAGCTGGCGAGCTTTGAAGAGTGGAGGGAGAAGGAAGGGAGAACACAAGTTATGGGGTAGAAACCGCAAGTGCCATAAGGACTAATAAGTGCTTATTCATTGTTCCTTGCCTTAGATATTTCTAGAAGACCTACTATGCACTTGCCTTGTACCTACCAGACTCAGTCCCAGTTTCACCGAGCCCACAGAAAGATATTAACCAAATGATCACACAATTATTCAATGTACAACTGAGGCAGATGAGTTGTTCTGTGCTGTATCAAATGTGCGCTGCTGGCTTCCTCTGGCACCTCCTTTGTTTGGAAACTTGCCTGTGCATCTTTGGAGGTGCATGGATTTCATCATGGGAAAGTCAAGGGAGAAACATATTTGCCATCTCTATTTGTTTTTTTAACCATTTAGGACTGGTTGTGGATGAAGGTGCCAATGTTAGTGGGTACTTCTGAATTCTAGCTTTACTGCTTCTGTCTAGGTGAAGTTTTAACCCCCTTTTTGAAAGCTATTTAATTTCAGGTGTAATGTTCATACTGAAAAGTGCACTGATTTCAAGGGCCCAGCTCGATGATTGGGACACACTCAAGTAACCAGCACCCAGACTAAGCATTGGGACACGAGGAAACTGGGCACACCTCCCTGGCCAGCAGCTTCCCAGAGCATCGCAGGTCCCGACTCACATACCCCATGAGCCAGCCTTGCTCTTTAATGGACCCACAGGTCATATGATCTCTCTGTACCTGTTGTTCCTCCTCAACTTTGTGTCAGGAAGTGTCATCCACATTCTGCAGGCTTTGCTGGTGGGAGTCTGAAGAGTCTTTCTCTTAACTCTGACCAAACCAGGAAGGTGAAGATGACCTGAACATCGAGGGGACACAAGCCTGATGGTTACCAGCATCTGTGCCATTTCCCCTTGGTCTCACCCCTTGGGCCACCATCTAGGAACAGAGGTCTCTCAGGGCACCAGCAACTGGGATGGGAAGTTCTGCATTCCTCTTTGCCTTTCTCATCCCTACTCTCACTGTAGAGGGTGTACATTTAAGAGCCTGGGTCACGGGACTTCCCTGGTGGTCCAGTGGCGAAGACTCTGCACTTCCAATGCCAGAGGCTCAGGTTTGATCCCTCGTCAGGGAACTAGATCCCAGATGCTGCAACAAATGAACCCTTATGCCACAAGTAAGCCTGGCATAACCAAATACATAAAAATAAATATTAAAATATTAACAATATTTTAAAAAGTAACATTTTAATAAATATTAAAATAAATATTAATACATTAAAATAAATATTACTTAGGTATTAAAAATACATGGTAAAACATTATTTATTAAAATAATAAAATAAATATTTTAAAAGGAGCCAGACTGCCTGGGAATGAATTGCTCTGTGACCTTTGGCCACTTCTTAAGCTGTCTATGCCTCTGTCTCTTTGCCTCTAAAGTGGAGTTGACATTAACAGCACTTATTTCATATGGCTGCTGTGAGGGTTCGATGTGAAGTTTGGCAATGAGAGCTACCATTGTTTTCAGACCAGTGCTGACTTGGGGATTTGGACCACGATTTTTTCTTCTTTTTTCCTGGGTGAAGAAACAGAAACCTAGAGAGAGGAAGCAAACTGCATCACTTAAGAATTCCCCTTTTCTGAACGGGATCTTCGGGTCTCCTGGAGGTAGATGCAAAAGGTGAAATTGCTACGACGATGCTGCGTGGATGCTGTGCCCCATTGTCTTCCAAAGCCGCTGTCGCCGTTTATTTCATACACACCTGCGGCGATCCTATTGCATCAGACGCACTGGGAGAGCTGGTCTCTTTATTCCCAGTAGATCCCATTTCACAGACCAGATAACTGAGGTCCTAGAAGATCACACAGCTACCAAATGGTCCACCTGGGTGCTCTGGCTCCTGATGCACCTACCTCTTCTCTTTTCTTCTGGTTATTCCTCCAGCTTGTAGGAGAGGGAACTTAGGAGGTATCACTAAAACTTCATCTCTTGAGCAGAAACTCCCCGTGTGAACCCTGGCACATTTTAAGGCTATGCATTTATACTCTGCTTCTCAGCAGCTCTGGAATGTTCTCACCCTCAGTGGGGAACTCTGCCAATTAGCTTTTGACAAATCCACATATTTAATAGAATTTTCAATCATGCTTTTGAAATAGACAAAATAATGCTTACATATCAAAGGAATACACAAGTAAAATATATTGGTTAAGTTGCTCTAGTTAATTATTTTCGAGTTTCCTGGCAGCCAGAGCAAGGCTTATTGTTAGCAAGAAGCATGGCCCTCTTCCAAGATTCACCAAACACAAAGCTGTTATCTTTGTGTGGTTGTTTCTCCCCTAGGCACTTTTAAAAGTTAAGACTGGGGATGACAACTTGGCTCTCAGGAGTCTTTCTGGGGAGGACTGGGAGTTAGTGAGTCTGGGTAGCTGTGTGGAGGGCAGGTAAGGCTGTGGGGGTGGGGCTGGCCCAGGTACGAGGGTGCTAACAGTGGCTGTCTTCATGACCATCATAGTCATCCCTCACGATTGCTGCCTTCTAAACCAGGTGGATTATCAGAATCACCCGGGGATGCTTTATTTTTAAAACATCCATTGGTCCCTCTTCAGGTGTCTTGATCATGACCCTGAAGGGCGGAGGTTTAGCAGAAGCCAGGCAGTGTTCTATTGAAGTCTTGGATCCAGGCATCCTCCCATATGAGGATATGGTATGATTATACCCACTTTACAGATGAGAAAACTAAGGCAGAAAAGTTGAACTCAGGTGATCAAGACCAAGTAGCTGGTGGGTGATATAATCTGAATTTGAACTTGGGCTCTTCTACCTGCATTGCGAGCACTTCCTGTGCTGACGCAAATCAGAGGGAGGGCTTGCCCACAGGACGATGCTCATATGTTTTTCTACTTTTATTTTCTACCTTGACTACAAACAATTGCAATGTTTATTCTGCCCCCGGTCAAATGGTTCCAGAATGTATGTTTTTGTAGTTTTTGTAGCTGATTTCATGTATTCTCAAATTTCATTTCCTATTATGTTTGTGAATGGTACAAATGATTCTTTTTTTCCTTTGGTGGCCTCGGGCTGTGAACTTGGAACATGGATGCAATCTAACATAGTAAAGTGAGGTGCCTATTTCTATCCGCATGCCTTCCTTGCACTGCTCTCTGTTGTGTTTGGGATGGCCATTCATACTTTAGTATGAATTGGGAGACAGAGGGGCTTGGTAAAAGTCCAGTGTTTGTGGTCCAGCTCTGGGGACAGGCGTGGCATCCACGGCAACCAGCAGAATCCCTGAGTTTCTCTTTCTTAGCCTGAGGATTATCCTGTTTGTCCAGACAGGGTCTCTCCAAACATCCCATCTGGAGGCACTGCCTGCCCCTGATGTGGGCACAGAACCCAGACGTGCCGACTCTCTAGCCAAAACCCTGGCTCAGGGCGTGCTGTTTCCCTGGGTGGGGGTGGGGGAGATGCCATAGCTTTAGAAAAAGAAAATGAAGCCTCACTCTTCAGCAAAGATAGCGAGGCATCCTTGGCTGTTGGAGCAAATGCTGATTTCCTTATAAGGGTCTGGCTGTGCAATGGGGGAAGGCCAAGGAAAAACAGGCTAGATTTTTGTTTTGATGTTTGTTTTATTCTGGAACAGAAAGTGGACCCGGTCGGGGACTGGATCCTTGTCCCACATCTCTTGCATGAGAAAGACACACATACATCATGGAAGAAGACGGGCAAGCGGGTCATCTATCTTGGGGGGGAACTGATTGTCCACGTGACCAGGAAAAGGTCAGGAACCTGTGGGTATTAATTAATCCAGCCGGCCACACGGCCTTCCTTGTTTATTAGGGAAAGCCACGGCATTTGGCCAGAATGATGGGTTTTTAAAGATTGGAGATTTATTAAGAGGACAGCATCTGCTTACTGTTTTGTGAGAATTCAGTGAGTCTTTGTAAGGCTGTTGGGAAAAGTAGTTGTGGTGGGTAACACAGGCAAACGCTTCTTTTGTCACTCTCTTTTCATATCCTGCCAAAATCAGGCCTCCTACCCTACCTACACAGACCACCCCCACCAAAGGGGTGAGCCCCTGCTCCCTCGCTGCATGACTGGGGGTCCTGAGGTCCTCTCCAGGTTAACACAATGCAGCCTCAAATTCTAAAGTCAATTGCTTTAGTATATGTGGAATAGCTACTATGTGCCAGCCTTGACGGGGGCCTGGTTGACCCTCAGGTACTCATGAAAACCTGTAGTGTTTCCCAGCTTGTAGAACAGGGGATGCACAGACACTTGGCTCTGAGCTTAGCCAGTGGGGACCACCCTTCCAGACTTCTGTCGCACATGCTACCATCACCCACCTCTTGGCTCTGGGCCGCAGCCTCATTTCCACCCTCCCTTTCCCTGCTCCAGGTTCCTCAGAAGAGATTCCACTTCAGGATCATCCCAGTTAACCCCATCTGCATCCCATATCCACCCTGATACAGACCCCTGAATTGACACCTGTAAATATTTGTGTATGTCTTGAAGGCTTGGATGAAGGAGGGTTTAGATTGCAGGAACACAAACGACGTCACAGCCTGAGTTGTGTATCCGATTTGTAAAAGCCCTCAGCTGTTGCCACGGCTGCAGATGTTTCGAGCATTGACTTGCAGTTCCTCGGAGCCTCAATGGTCCCTTAAGAACCAGGAGCCCAAAGGGGGCGCACGTGCTCCAGAGCCATTGCAGGTGATTTTCAGCCACACGGAGGAAACCATCCTTTATTCACGTGTGTGTTTATGTCTAATTTCATTGATACCGTCTCTCTATGGCAAGTGATACTCATTTTCCTTTTATGGTAGTCATGTAACCTAAAAAAAAAAACAAAACTGTTTCGTATAAAAAGCAAGCCATTTGGAAGGAGAAATGTTAGGTAGATGGCAGAGCGAGCAGGACAGAGATGGGCCAACACAAGAGGATGAGATGCCCAGGGGCCCACTTCAGGTGCCCTCTTCCTGGTAGAGGCAGCAGCTCTCAGTCCTGAATCCCCGTCCCCAGATCCTACAACTTCAGGAGGCCACTCCGCTTCATGAACCTCTACTTCCTTATCTGATAAGTGAGGATGGTTACATCAGCCTTTCACCACCTAAAGACAATGATAGATGGACAAGATAAATTGAATAACAGTATTATTGTTGTTATTTACATTAGTATTTATTAAAGACTCTAACTGCCAATGAAGGAGACGTGGGTTCACTCCCTGGGTCAGGAAGATCCCCGCGAGAAGGAAATGGCAACCCACTCCACTATTCTTGCCTGGGAAATCCCATAGACAGAGAAACCTGGCGGGCTATGGTCCATGGGTTGCGAAAGAGTCAGACAAGACTGAGCAAGTAAACAACAACAACAAATTAAAAAACAAACGTGTGCCAAGTTCCCATTCAGGGTCAGCTCCTTGGTAGGCACCCCACAGATATGACTCATGCCATCCGTGAGACCAGCATGACATGCATTTGAAAAAACAAGGCCTTTCAAAGTAAGAAGTCAGGTATTCCCACACACCCCATCGTAAGACGGCAGGGAGCAAACAGCGAGAAGACAAATATTCTCTAACTAATTCTACAGAATTAATTAAATTCACATTTTGAAATGCTGATTTAGTTCTGAATTTAACTGTCTCCTGTTTTTATGGAGCTTGGAAAGAGATTAAAAATATCTGTCCAGCAAAGTATCTTTAGCCCGTGCCCTGCTTTCTAGCATTCAAAAGACAGAAGCATTCGGGAACATGGCCTGTGTGAGAGAACATTAGGAGAAACAGAGGTAATACACTGCATCCGTGCCGACAGTGGTTGTCTCTGGGCTCTAGGGACTGTAACTGTATTTTCTTTCTCCTTCTCTCTCTCTTTTTTTTAAAAGACTTTCTATTTCACTGTATTAATCCAAAGGTCTACAATATGCGCATTAAAGTCAGCAGACACACGAGAAAATTTCAGCATAGAGTCCAACTTATAAATTTGCAGAAACTCCCTCAGGGATCTGATAAGCCAAAATGATCTTCATGATAACATAAAGACATTATTTGGCCTTTTCATTTTGTGCTGATGGTGAGTGAAACTGCTGGTGCCTTAGCATAATCGAGGTACTCACAGTCCCTGTGCCGCTCACCGCCACGCTGTGCAGAAAGAGGAAAAGCCACTCTCACGTGGGATACCATGGAATATTACTCAGCCTTCACAAGGAGGGCAATCCTGACATCACTGTCCATCACACACAGACCTTGAAGACATCATGTTAAGTGAAATAAGCCAGTCACTAGAAAGATACATACTGCCTGATTCTAATTATATAAAATGCTCAAAATCATCAAATTAGTGGAGACAGAAGGTAGAAAGGTGGTTTTCAGGCTGAGGAACTGAGGGAGGGTGGAGAGTCGTTGTTTGACAGGTCTAGAGTTTCAGTTTTGTAAGTGGTGAAGAATTTCAGAGATGGATGGTGGTGATGGCTGTGCAACAATGGAAACTACACATTTAAGAAATAGTGAACATGGGAGCTTCCCTGGTGATCCAGTGGCCAGGACTCTGCCACTGCAGGGGACACAGGTTCGACCCCTGGTTGGGGAATAAAGGTCCCGTCCACATGCTGCCTGGTGCAGTTTAAAAAAATAAATAAATAAAAAGAATAAAAATGTCTCCTCAATTTAAAAACAATGGTGAAGAGGGTAAACTTTGTTATATCTTTTGCCACCATTAAAAATAAATATTCATATTTATGTACAATTACATGGATTATTTAAAAGACCCTGAATTTGAAAGGAAAGAATGGACTTGATGAAGCAGTAACAGTTAGTAACTTCATTCCATCTCAGTTTTCGAGCACAGACCTTTGAAATACCCTGTGTGATGAAACGAAGCACGCGGAACAATCCTGTCCCATGTTGAAGCTGACAGTTCCCACAAGGAGAAGCAGCTGTGTTATATGAGGGGTCCTAAGCTGGACCCCCTGCTTTTTCTTTTTCTTCACAGAGCACCATTTTCTCTTGAGAGAACGCTTATACACAGACTCTGGTTATTCAAACTTGACTATTTGGCAGAATTTTCTGGAAAATGAACAAATGAATCCTGTCACTTCCAGGAAAATAACTGACAGTATTTGTTGCCAATGATAAATTCAAGCTTTCAAGAATTTTGAAATACTTATATCAGCCACCATGAGCTTGACAGCTTTCCAGAACTTAAGGAGACACTAATGAATGTGACTTTTTTTTTTAATATTGTACAATGAATCGTGTCAACATTGGAAGATCGCACAGCTTATTGAATAGATAATCATCAAGCGACCGATACTTGTTGTTACCAGATCATGAAAGGGTAAAAGAGTAATTCAAACATCAAGATAACCCGGTGAATTTAAATGTAACAGAATATAAGAAGTTCATGTACTTTCAAATTCCCGATTGTAACTAACCTTTAAGAAACTCCCAGTGTCTGTGTTTTGGTGTAGTATCAAAGAAGAATATCCACAATTATGTGAAAAGGCTATTAGCACACACCTCCCTTTTCCAACCACATATCTGTGTGAGATCAGATTTTCTTCATAGACTTTAACAAAAACAACATATTGCAGCAGACTGACTGTGGAAGCAGATATGGGGTTCGGTTGTCTTTTATTAAGCCAATCACAAAAGATGACTGCAAAAATGTACAATGACGCCACTCCTATCACAAATTTTCTGAACATATTGTTATTTTTTCATGAAAACATTCTAGATCTGTTAGTATATAATAGGCTTACTGTTCTTTTTAAATAGATTATTAAGTGACTCTTTAAACTCTGTCTTAATTTTAATTTCTAAGGACTCACCTCAACAAAAGCACCAGGGTCTTCAGTAACTGTCCAAAGGTTTACATTTTTAAGAGTTCTGAGACCCAAATGTTTGAAACCCACTGTTCTAGAACAGCTGTCGTCAACCCTTATTGTCCACTAAAGTTAGCAAGAGTTTAAAAAGAATTTTCACCTCTGTTTCCACCCAAGCTAATTAGACCAGACTCTTTGGTAACTGGGTTCAAGCATGGGCATTTTACCAAGCTTCCCCAGGGATTGCATTATGCAGGCACACCTTAGAATTTGGTCTAGAAATCATGTTATGTAGCTGCCACCTGGTTCCCATGGAGAGGATGGAGCACAGTTGGATGAGATCTGGTACCCGTCTTACAGAGTCGACTCCTGATTTGGTCTGTGTTCTGTGTATTGAGTTAATAAGTGACTCAACAGATGGCAGGTGTGCTATCCAGATTTAAGTAGGAGTAGTGGCCCCTGGTGGAGAAGGCAATGCCAACCCACTCCAGTCCTCTTGCCTGGAAAATCCCATGGGCGGAGGAGCCTGGTAGGCTGCAGTCCATGGGGTCACAAAGAGTCAGACACGACTGAACAACTTCACTTTCCCTTTTCACTTTCATGCATTGGAGAAGGAAATGGCAACCCACTCCAGTATTCTCGCTTGGAGAATTCTATGAACCGAGGAGGCTGGCGGCTACAATCCATGGGGTCGGACGTGACTGAGTTACTGAAACTTTCACTTTGTTTTAAGCTTGCCCCATTAGGCTTCTCTGGTGGCTCAGTGGTAAAGAACCCACCTGCCAATGCAGGAGATGTAGGTTCGATCCCTGGGACAGGAAGATCCTCTGGAGGAGGAAATGGCAACCCACTCCAGTAGTCTTGCCTGGGAAATCCCATGGGGTTGCAATGAGTTGGACCTGAATTAGGGACTAAACAAGTTGCCTCATTAGGACACCTCTTTCTTCTACTTCAGATTAGCAGTCCAGATGTCCTTACAACAGGCGCATT